>NC_090937.1:582565695-583180544 GCF_040938575.1 Ambystoma mexicanum | reverse complement strand
GACATTAATGTAATGTATATAACAACGGGGTCGATAGGACTATTCTTTGCCCTTGACTCAGAATATGCAGTCACAAAGTAGTTCTGCCACAAGAAGAAAAGCAGCGCTCTGCATAAAGTAAAAGCAAATGCAGCCTTTCCATATATAGCCCGTCCCGTCGAACACACTCCGGGACTGGGACGTGTCTTCATAAAGAAGTTGTGGCATAGATCGCCTGCTGTATAAACATGTAAAAATCATTGAAATAACCTACCACAGCCAAGCTCCATAATTGGACGCCATGGAGGTCCCTGTGGTACCCAACAGGCAAACAACTCTATGACAATGCCCACAGGGGCGAAGTCGTAGGCTAACGATGGCGCACAATAGGAATCAGACAAGGTCCACCAATTAAATGAATACAAGACTGTTATGATACACATAAGAACCAATGGCTTATCCCATTACCTTCTTTTAGGGGATCCAGCCATTGATTACTACATCCAGAACATGTCTCACAGAGAATAGACAAATTAACAAGGGGGGTCCTGGGAGCCCCTCTGCCAGACATTAGTCCTGGTTACGAGAGACTTACCCAGAGTCTTTAGCTCACTATCTTTCACAGAGAAGAAATATCCCAAACATATCAGTCTTTGTCCTGCCCTGGGGCAGTCCAGCACCGAAATGCTAGTCAATTCTCCTCTGAACAAGAGTACCAACAGAAACCCCAGACACGTGTTTCGGTCTGGTTGGACCTCGTCCTTGTTAATTTGCATATTCAAGTAACTTTGGGTCTCACCCTAAGTTACTAGGGGAATCCAGAGTGGACCCCTTGCTCACTACTGTTAGAGAGGTACAGCTCCTCCCTACTGATGAGGTTCAACCAGACCGAAACACGTGTCTGGGGATGCTGTTGGTACTCTTGTTCAGAGGAGAATTGCCTAGCATTTTGGTGCTGGACTGCCCCAGGGCAGGACAAAGACTGATATGTTTGGGATATTTCTTCTCTGTGAAAGATAGTGAGCTAAAGACTCTGGGTTAGTCTCTCGTAACCAGGACTAATGCCTGGCAAAGGGACTCCCAGGACCCCCCTTGTTAATTTGCATATTCAAGTAACTTTGGGTCTCACCCTAAGTTACTAGGGGAATCCAGACGTGGACCCCTTGCTCACTACTCTTAGAGAGGCACAGCTCCTCCCTACTGATGAGGTTCAACCAGACCGAAACACATGTCTGGGGATGCTGTTGGTACTCTTGTTCAGAGGAGAATTGCCTAGCATTTCGGTGCTGGACTGCCCCAGGGCAGGACAAAGACTGATATGTTTGGGATATTTCTTCTCTGTGAAAGATAGTGAGCTAAAGACTCTGGGTTAGTCTCTCGTAACCAGGACTAATGCCTGGCAGAGGGACTCCCAGGACCCCCCTTGTTAATTCACAGAGAATAGAGACATGGAGGGTACAAACAACCACTGCCAAGATACAACCTCACTACATCTGGGATGAAGGTTATTTTCATAATACACAACCTCCACCTGTATTGTGCTACAACGTGGGAACAGTACCTCCATCTAAATTGTGCTATAATATGGGAACTGCATAAAGAGATAATAAAATGTCTATAAAATGGTGGGGGTGCGGGCGCCCATGGGGCCCCCGATAGAGCATTACTAGATCTATTAGATCTTACCAAAAAGATTGGTATGCAATTAGCATGTAAAAGAAATGTGTGCCTACCAGACCCACGCCAAAAAAGTATTTTTACTTGTTTATCCCTAGGTTGGATGTGGTAACCACGGCCATATCTAATGGACAAGATGATCTAATCAGACATACTAAAATCATAGGTCCTGATGAAGATGACAAACGCCAGAACGTCATTGAAACTGGTCGACCACTTGAAAGGATGATATCCCTGAAAAGACTTGGGATACCAGACTCAACTGACGTTGTTGCAGTGGAGAACATACTTCCTCATTTTTCTCCTTAAAAAGAAGAACATCCTTTTTAACTATAACTGGTTGTACCTCTTAACCCCTGATTGGGTGTCAAAAAAAGAAAAAATACATTTTTGAAACAGAGTGCCCAAGAGGCCCCATGGAACATACACAGTTGGTAAATTAGCCAATGTATATGTGTCTTATTGTGATGGACAACTTCTTTGCCCATGTAGAAAGACATTTAAAAAAATAATAATATCTTAATCAGTAGCATATGGGCTGACTCTTGAGAATTATAGGGCCAGTGTTGCCATAAGGAAAATACTTCCTCCACGAAATGCTCATTTTGCCGCACTTGCTTTTTTAGCTACTGAGAGAGGCTGTAACCATATACCTTGTAGATGCAGGAAAGGGTGTTCTTCTGCTTTGGGACTCTTGTAGTCTACACATCCATTGTAAAAAGTAGTAAAGATTACAAAGAGGGGAAAACTACCCCTGCTTTGGATCTGGAGATGGGGAAGCCTAAGAATAGTCCTCCTGCCAATAAGCAGAATGAAAGGCAGAGGGGACCCCCCGCCCAGGCCCAATTGAATGGTATTCAGGAAGGATTACAGAAAAATGACCCCTCTGACTCTGCCACCTATGTAAGCCCTTGGTACAAGGGTAAAACAAACCTGAATATGTGTATACTGCCCCCACACAAAGGGGGGGCCCAAACCAGGCAAGTACTTCCCCGGGAAACTTCCCTCCAAACTTCCCTCAGTAGAGAAGTACTACTCCACCTCCAAACGGAATCTTTTCAACAAATACCCTCAAAATCAGAACAATTCTCCTCTTTCTCCTCGGTTGCAGGACAATAGATCACTGAACCAGGGGGATGGGAGAATCAGATGGAAAATTATTGGGAAAATGTCCAATACCCGAGTTACTCCACGTAAGTGATAGTTACCCTTTTAGGGAGCTGCAAAGGTATGAACTGAGACCTCCCTACAACCCAGAAAAGGCTTCACAACTGAAGCGACAAGTTCAGCAACAGACAGACAACATGGGGTACATGCTGAGGGCCCAGTCATACCCCAAACCTAACCCTGATTACCAGTCGGAGACCCCAGGGGGAAAATGTCTGAAGGAAAGTTTCAACAAGCAACAGGTTTCTGAAAGTGGGCCCACGTGGAAGGGAGATGCCAAGCCCTACCCCTGGAAACTTCTCAGCCTGAAAGTGACTCCTTTATCTCTACGAAGTTAGAACCCAAAGAGCAAAGGGTAAGTAGGAGAAGTCAAAAAAGCCCACTTTGTGGAGGAAAACAACAAGATAATCCCCTTTGAAAGAGAAGAATCCCTGGAGGATTCGGGTGAAGAAATCATCTCTTTCAGGAATGGGGGATTCCTCCCAAAGAAAAATGGGTTGCAAAAGACCCTGAGTTTGACAGGGTATGTATTGAGACTGACCCAGATCAAGAAACGCTTGGACCCCAAAAATGCAAGCCAGATAATGCAGAAACTTAAGAGGTGTCCTCCCCACAAACGGGTACTGAGAATTGTCTGCAGGTCAAGGGGGACAGCCAAGAATCTGTGGAGAAAGAGGATTCCCAAACTATATAAATTGCCAGATGTAAACTTCTTCCTACAGATTCCTGATCTACGGCACGGAAAATTGCCAAAGATCACACTGTGTTTGTCATGATGCCTGCCCCCAGACATCCGGAACAGGTCCATTTATCCAGGGAACAGGCATCCATGAAGACCCAGGAATTCCGAAAACCCCATCTAGGGGCTATATGGGTTCAGTCCTGGCGCCGTAGGCTCCAGGCTCATATTGCCATCTTTAAATTGTGCAGGTCATCCTGCAAAGAACTCACATACAGGCCATCATGAGGCCATTAAGGGACTACTTTCCTTTAGGAACTATTTTACTACTTGGGTGTGGTACTGGAACTCTTTACCTGGGAACTACTTTTTTTGATGCTATTTAAACCACACCCGAAGAGCAGCACATGCTTCGCGTTATTCTGCATCTCAGCAGCGTAACGCTCACCGTGTCGGCAGTCCAGTATTCAGTCTACAGCTACACCCGTTTGTGTCCGGAGCCGATCCTAGAGAAAAGGAAAGAAGAAGAGAAGGTTAGAACAGGAAGATTTCCATTTGGTCATCACCTTCTCCTGGAGCAGCCTCACCTGTGAGAAAGGGAAAAAAACATTTAAAACAACCGCTTTAGCGCCGCGCCATACTCACCTATCATTAGAGCATCTTCACGACCCAGCACGGTGCCCGTTGAATCGCTGCTCGCAACATCAGCATCTGAAAAAACAAGAACAAACAAAAGGTGAGCGGGGTTCCGCCAAAGGCATTCACTTACTTACCGCAAGATACTTACTTGGCACATTACTGCTCGAGGCAGCGCTGGTTACCATTCTACGCTCGACATTTTCGCAAAGGCGCCTCACCTGCAACGAAGATAGAGAACTATTGGTTAATCGCACTTGGGACAATATCACTTGCTAAACAGTGCTTGGTGCAAACTGACTCTTACCAAGGTGCTACCTTCATCCATCGAGGCAAACTCGCTCCTCGGACCACACTGCATGGGGAAAGGTATGAAAGGAGCTTGAGTGAATAAACAGACATTTGAACTCTAAAAGAATTATACATTCGGTTTACAGGCAATTTACCTCAGAGTCATTATTTGTTGGGAACTCTGCCAAATACCTTCGGATCAGTGAAGTAACTGAGGTTCTACGCGCCCCTGCACTCCAAACGCAGGATGGAGAGTTCATCCTTCCTAACTATAAGGTGAGACTTTACGAAGGGGAATACTAGAAGTTTTCAGGAAGATAGTGTTAGTGTTAACCCCTCTACCACGGGTGGCTAATTCCCTTTACTGCTTCTAGGAAGATCCTCTTGTGGGCCAGGCAGATGAAACTGAGTGGGCAAGTGCAGTCGATCATCACTTCGCTACGAGTCACACTGGTGGAGACCGCAGCAGTCCAGCTTCGTTCGGCGCCCCTGTGGAATCCAGGTGAGCATGTCAGTGTTGCAGTTCAATATCAAGAAAATGACAGCTGAGCTGGCAAATAACTCACACTTTCATTGCACCCTTGAGGAGAAAGAGGGCAGATTGTATGCCCCAGTCAAGGTGCAGTTTCAGTGTGAATTATCAGCTCTGGTGGTGTGAGGAAGTCATGGTGGCAACAGTAAAGACAGATGCAAGTGATCACAGTTCAAAGGTGTTTATTGAACACCCTTGAACTGTGATCACTTGCATATGTCTTGCATCTGAACAATAGTTGCAGTATGGAAAAACAACTAAACTAACCCTAAATCTATGATGAAAGCAAGCGTCGACCAGCAAATGAAAATAAGGCAGTCGTAGTGGTGCTGTATCAAATAAAACGGGCCTATACTAAGAAACCTACTGCCAAATCTTACAACTAATACAACAAGGGTGTAGGATAATTCTCAAGAAAAGAAAGAAGTGTTCTCAAATAGTAAAAGAAAGAAGTGTTCCCAAATAGTATGTCAGGATGCGGTCGTATGGGTCTCCCTTAACCACATTTTGAGCATGGGGTAAAGTGGGATCTTGGAGCACAGTATAGTTTTGGGCTTCTCCAGCATGACAGTTCGATTGGCAGCTCTCAGTACCGTCGATGGCTAAGTTTCATTTTCTTGAAAATCTCTTTCCTTCAAGGACCTGACGAATTCAACTAACAAAACAAATACACAGTCTCTTTTTCTTGGGCTTTGGTTGATGACTTTCACCCCGGG
The DNA here is from genome assembly GCF_040938575.1 of Ambystoma mexicanum. NCBI lineage: Eukaryota > Metazoa > Chordata > Amphibia > Caudata > Ambystomatidae > Ambystoma > Ambystoma mexicanum. Next base: position 583,174,867 of record NC_090937.1, on the reverse strand, counting down.
ATTCCCCTCTTCTGGGCGCAAATCCATAGAAAGTTCTTTAATGATATCAAGACCCGGACAGCTATGTTCTCTCATTCCAAGGGCCTCTCAGGTTCCAAAATAAAGTTCAGAGAAAAGAGTTCCTTCAACAATCAATGTCCTTTTTTAACACTTCAACGTGGACATCCCTCTACTCTTGTCAACAGACTGTTTGTTGGGACTTTAGACTTACTCCTTTCTCATTAGCATCCCTCGTTGGGTTTACTCTTACCAACTTCGCATTCACAGATAGTTACAGGATTCACTTACCTGGCTTTCTCATGTGGCAGGATTCACTTCCCTTGTTTTCACCTAATTTGTAGATCAAAGTCTTTTGATTTTACAGGGACTTTCCTAGACCTGCTGGAGGACCACTTGGACCTCTTTCGGTGACTCTCCTAAGGCCTTCTGGTACCTGTAGGTTTGCTCACACAGGGATTGACCACAGTCTCTCGAGTTAGCACCCACGTGGTGCTGATTTCCCTCTGCAGCTTGTCTCCCCTTGAACACTTGTTACAATTCTTTCACAGTTCATTGAACTTGGTTCAAATGTGCCACTTTGCGATTCTCAATTAACACACCCCGGTTCTCATTGGTTCTCCCCTCAACTCACCGGCTGTGTTGAACCTCTTGGCTTTCCACTTCATTGGAGTCACAGCCAGTGCCACAGTCGCAGGAGCTTCCCTCTCTCCTGCTTATCATCATAGGCTTGCCCCGTGTACCGTTGACATCTGCTGCAAGACTCTTGTGCTGTTGTTCACAGTTTTAGGCTTACTTCCTCGAAGGTTCTGTGGGTCTGGGACGAAAAGGGCAAGGTCACTTTTCTCCTCACCACCCTCTTGATTCCTGCCACCTTTCTCCTTCGTTTGAACTGCCGCACCTGCTTAGCCGTCTTGTCATGCAGTCTTACATGCTTGTACTGTGCTCTCTGACTCTGCTCTTTATCCCTGTGGGGAAGGGAAGGCTGTCAGGTGTGTGTGATTCTGATCAAATGCCTGATTTTGCCTGATCCTTGTATTGGGACATATCAGGTAAGCAGCTCTGGTGTTAGTCCATTCTCTGGTGTGTCATGTGAAAGTGTTTGTGTCGGAAAATGTTTGGGGGCAGTGGTTTTGAATGTCCTATGTGGTAGGATGGGGAAACGATATTGAAAGAAGGGGGACACTGCATCTCACCCATCAGTGTCACCTCTGATCAACTGTGTGAGCAAGGTCCTCTGGACCCAGACTAACGGGCCTATAAAACAAAAAAATGATTGCAAATTACCTACCATTTAATCAAACAATGTTCAGAGAAAGTGGAATTTCATTTCCAGAATAATCAGGTCCCAGACATCACCACCATCTCTCTCGAGGAGAACAAACTGGTGATGGAAACATTCTCAATTCTTGAAAATCAATCTTCGTCCATTTTTTAAGTGGCATGGCACACTGGAAAGCAACTCCCTTCCACTAGTCAGAAAAAACACAGTCCTCTGGAAAAAGACGAAGAAGGACCATCTCAAGTCTGACCGACATTCAGAAGAAAGGAGAACAGTTGTTTTTCCCCATTCAGATAATTGAGGGGAAGGAGCCTGTTCTTGCCAGAGTATGCCTGAATATTGGAAAAAGCTTCATCAGAGAAAGATTATTCAGGAGGCTTCCAAAAGATCAGAACATTTGCACATTTAAATTGATTGATAAATTGGAAGTTGGCCTGGAAACCCCAATTCCAAACATTTCCTGCCTAGCAGGTGTATGTTAAAAATGTCCATTGGCAACAAAAGCATAGAACACAATTGTTTGGATCTAATTAATAATTTAAGTATGGTCACTACTGAGGGGTAACACCAAGCGCTTTGAGGATACTGAAAAAGCATTTGAGTCAGCTCAGTTGCTGCCTTATGTGGTTGAAGTTCAAGCGCGAGAAGAGGTTACTATCCCAAGACACGTGGGACAATTCATGATTCCCCTAAAAATTAAGCAAGTACAGAACCTCAAACATCAGGACGTCTATATAAATTTTAATTCTCATCTACAACAACAAGGTTTGTATTTACATCTGACACATCTAAAGGATCTAGAACACAACACCATTTGAATATTGGTGGAAAACAGCAGCCGTCAAAGTATCACTTTGGGTGCGGACTCCTTTATTGGAATGGCGGTTGATGGCAAACATTATTCTATTGATTTAGGTACATAAATCATCAGACCCATTCTAAACAACTGTTTTGACACCAGCGACGGTATTCCTCTAGAAAATATTTTTACCCGTCATGGGGGGAATTTCTTGGTGTACTCTTCATGCGTTTCTAGGGTGGAAAAGGTGACCTGTGCCATCAGGAGGGATGAGGTTTAGTTTAGTTTAGTTTAGTTTCTTTATTTGTGACATGCGCCAAGCCCGAGCCCGGAGGCATCTGGGCGCTTGTTTTACATATCAATTTTTTACAGCATTACATGGTGAGAAACGTGCATACTATACATTGAGAAAAACAAAAATAGGATGCGAAACAATATATACAAATTATACAATATTACATACTGAGTAGTAGATGCAGTAGTTTTCATGAATTGCGGTGCAGTAAAGAGATATAGAATGGATACTGAGGTTATCTACGTCTCTTGCTCGAAGAGCCAGGTTTTCACATTTTTCCTGAAGGAAAAGTAAGACAGTTCTGTTCTAAGAGTTAGAGGTAGGGTGTTCCATAGTTGGACTGCTAGCACTGGGAAGCTGTTGCTTCCGGCTCTTTGTAGTTTGAATTTAGGGATTATAAGGCGGTGTTCTTGAGCGGATCTGGTAGGGCGTGCTGGGGTATGGTGTGCAAAGTTGTTATTCAGGTATCTTGGTGCTAGCTTCGCCAGAAATGTATTTGTGAGTGACAAGGTTATGAAAGAAATACTTTGGTTGACAGGGAGCCAATTCAAGTTGCGTCAGGATACAGAGATGTGTTGAGATCTGGGGATGTTCATTGCTGCTCTGATAGCGTTGTTTTGTATTACTTGCATCTTTATGTGCTCCTTTGGTTGGTACCCAGGTAAAGAGTGTTGCACTAGTCAAGTTTTGATAAGACTAAAGCTCTAGCTATAGAGATGCAGGCCGTGATTATTTTGCACGTGTAGGCCACAGAGGACACCGTCCCATTAATTTGTCTTGTTAAGAAGAGTACTGAATCGATATAAATGCGTAATGTTTTCACATCCTTAGAAACCTTTATGTTGTTACCATCAATGTTGAAGTCTTTAAATTGACCGTCTAATTTTTTGAGTTTAGTTTGGGATCCTAGGAAGAGTAACTCTGTCTTGTCATCATTAAGACAGAGTCGCTGCCTTGCCATCCAGGCTTGTATGATGAGGTAGATGTTATTTATTTTTTTAGAGTCTGTTGCATAATACCCAGTGATGGGATGAGTATTTGGGTGTCATCCGCATAATTTCGTATAGATAACACCCAAATAGTTGAGATCATCAAACAAAGGCTTTGTAAACACATTTAATAGAGTTGGGGACACACAGGATCCTTGGGGGACTCCACAGGTGACTGGGGCTGGTTCAGCTGAGGCTGACGGTGCAAAGACCCTCATAGACCTGTTGTCGAGCAATGATTGGATCTGGGTATTGGCTTTGACAGAGAAGTGTGCCGCTGAGGTTAGATGGCTGCAAAGGACTTTGTAATTTACTGAGTCGAATGCGGCCGACAAGTCTAATAGTAGGAGGAGTGCTAGTTTGCCCTTGTCTTTTAAATCTTCAAATTGTGTCTCGAGGTCAATCAGGGCCGTTTCCGTACCATGTTTGGGTCTAAAGCCCGATTGCCTGAGACCTAGGAGGTTGTTTATTTTGAGATGTTCTTGAATCTGCAGATAAGCTGCTCTATCCAGAATTTTCAATAAAAACGGAACAGTGGTGATCGATCTGTAGTTAGTAAGGATACTTGGGTCTAGAGTAGTTTTTTTTAAGTAGGGGTAGAACCCAGGCATCTTTTAAATTGTTTGGTACTGTGCTTGTATTGAAGGAGGCATTCATTAGTGATGTGATGAAGGGAGCCCATTCTTTTGATAATAGGAGCCGGACAGATGTCGCACTGACATCTTGAAGGTTTTAGTTTATTGATAATATCCTCGACTTCTTGGAGCGAGAGAGGTTTGTAGATATTCGTGTCAGAAGTCGATAGGGTAGGTAGCGTTTTGTCTGGGGAGAAACTCCGTTTTCAGGATGCTATTTTGTATGCTATTTTATCTGTAGCGTAGTTATTTTGTCCAATACTGCTTTCTGGATATTAGTACACCAGGTGATATCTTTGGTACAAGTGTCTGGGGTTTTCAACTCTTTGAGTATATTGAAGAGTTCTTTGGTACTCGATTCGGCTTTTCTTATGCATTCGTTGTAGGTGTTTTTCTTTACCTGGTATATAGCCTCTTTGTAATTGAGGGCTGCTAATAAGAATGTATCTTTGTTAGGGGTTATAGGGAGACTCATTCACAAAGCTTCAGTGTTTATTTTGATTTTACGTAACAATCTGAGGTGCGGAGTGAACCACGAGTTGAGATGTGAATGAGGTTTAGCTTTAACAAGGTTTAAGAGGTGTTATGATGTTTATGGCATTGAGAAGAGTATGGTTGTATAGGTCAACTAGGACCGTGGGGTCCCAGTGTGAGTTGGTGGGGTTTATGGTTGGCTCCAACAATGGTAGGAGTTTCTCAACTGTAATGTTGCGATTATTCCTTGTGTGTATAGGAAGTGAAAGGTTCATGTGATTAGGCTGGGTACCTTCCTTGATGGTGAACGTGATAAGGTGATGATCCGACCAGGCACATGGAGTGTTCGAGAGGATGGTTATGTCGCAGTTAAGGTCAGCCAACCAGTCTAGAGTCCTTCCTTTGTTATTTGTCGGCTCATTGACACGCTGAAGAAAACCTAGTTCTAAGATCGTATTAGCGAGGGCTTGCGCATTGAGATCTTTAGGGTCATTGTAGCCTAGATTCAGATCACCCATAAGTCTAATTTGAGAACTGGGCTTAGTGTTAGATGCAAGTAGAGTGATGTCTTCCTCGAAGGTAGATAGCGGCCCCGGAGGTCTGTACATAAGGGGGATGTTAATCGTTTTGAATGCGGTGATAGGTAGTTTAATGGATAGTAATTCAGCTGAAGGAATGGATTGATTAGGTATAAGGCTAAGACCTAAGGTTGTTTTGAAGATAAAGGCAACACCCCCGCCTTTTTTTTGAATTGGAGTCTCTATCGAGGCGGATACTTATCTGGAACAGCAAGTGAACAGTGTAGGTCCTGCTGCCGCATGGAGTCAAGTTTCTGCAATAGCTAAGAAGTCTAAGTCCTTGGAAGTTATAAGGTCAGCAATATCTAATGCGTGAGCAGGCAAGGACCTTGCATTGATGAGTGCGTCCTTGAGGTGGGTGGGGCGATCTTCTGCTTGCATTTAGAGTGTGCAATATTATCTGTAGACGTGACGATGTTAGCTGTTTTATGTTTAGACTTGGGTGAGGGATGGGTTGACAGGAGTCTGGAGCCTAATCTTAAATTTCAGTTTTTTTGGTGAGAACAGCTGGTGTTGTGGGTATCAGGTAATAAAATTGCAGAAAAAATGTTGCAGGTAAAAAGAAAATTGCAACAAAAAAGCTGTGGTTTGACCCGGTAAAGGTGTACCCCATTATACCATTTAAGGGGAGTGGGGGTTGCGGGGGTGTCCCCCGCTCCTCTTAAATGGTATAATGGTTCCGGCGCTAAGGGGGTGTCCCCCGCATCCTTTACATGATTGTGGTGGCAAAACCACATCATTTTTGCTGCAATATTTTGTATTCACAGCCATTTTTGCCACGATTTTAAGACATGGAACCGTTAGGAGTGGGTTTTGTAACAAATTGTTTGATCCATTGGGCTGGTCTGATGGGACAGGGATTACTTAACATGGATATGGTTGAGTGTGGAATTTGGAGTACTGTTTGGTGGCATGGAGGTAGGAATAATGATGGTGGTATGCTATCTGATGAAGGTAATCTTTGAGACATAGCTAGAGAAATGAGAGGATTTCAAGTCAGTCGTGGCATCATTGGAGGCCATAGTGGTCAGGGAATGGGAACCAAGCAGCAGCATAAGGTAAGGCAGGCAGGCATCAACTATAGGCATGGCTTATTTGTGTAATTGTAGTATTAGTGTTTATCAGATTAGGATACAATTAATAGATCTGGGGCACAGGCTAGAAGCAGGTATTCAGGTAATCTATAAACAAGGGTGCAGATAGTACATATGAGGCACAGTCAGTCTAGATGCAGATATCCAGTAATCATGGTGCGATTAATACATCAGAGGCACAGTCTATATACAGGTATCCTGATAATCAGGGTGAAGTTAATGAAACAGGGGCACAGTCTAGATGCAATAATCAGGTGCAATTCAAATAACAGGGCACAATCTAGATGCAAAAATCCATTAATCAGGGTGCAGTTAATGAAACTGGGGCACAATCTAGATGCACAAATCCATTAATCAGGTCGCAGTTAATGAAAAAGGGGCACAAACTCGATTTAAAAATCAATTAATCAATGTGCAGTTAATGAAACAGGGGCACAATCTACATGCAAAAATCCTTTAATCAGGGTCCAGTTAATGAAACAGGGGCACAATCTAGATACACTTATTATCTGGTTCAATTCAAATAACAGGGCACGTTATAGATGCAATAATCAGGTGCAATTCAAATAACAGGGCACAATCTAGATGCAAAAATCCATTAATCAGGGAGCAGTTAATGAAACTGGGGCACAATCTAGATGCACAAATCCATTAATCAGGATGCAGTTAATGAAACAGGGGCACAATCTCGATGCAAAAATCATTTAATCAGGGTGCAGTTAATGAAACAGGGTCACAATCCAGATACAATAATCAGGTTCAATTCAAATAACAGGGCACGATATAGATGCAATAATCAGGTGCAATTCAAATAACCGGGCACAATCTAGATGCATAAATCCATTAATCAGGGAGCAGTTAATGAAATGGCGGCACAATCTAGATGCATAAATCCATTAATCAGGATGCAGTTAATGAAATGGCGGCACAATCTAGATGCATAAATCCATTACTCAGGGTGCAGCTAATGAAACGGGGGCACAATCTAGATGCATAAAACCATTAATCAGGGAGCAGTTAATGAAATGGCGGCACAATCTAGATGCATAAATCCATTAATCAGGATGCAGTTAATGAAATGGCGGCACAATCTAGATGCATAAATCCATTAATCAGGGTGCAGTTAATGAAATGGCGGCACAATCTAGATGCAAAAATCCATTAATCAGGGTGCAGTTAATGAAACAGGGGCACAATCTAAATGCAATACTCCGGTGCAATTCATATGAAAGGGCACAACCTAGATGCAAAAATCCATTCATCTAGATGTAAGGGGGGCAGGCTAGGTGCACTTGGATGCAAATATTGACATAGTTAGAGCCAGCGTGTGGTTGTTAGCATGGGGCATTGACATCATGTAAGTGTCAGCAGTGCATGGGCATGTGGATTGGCATGTGGATGATCATCCACAGTTGATGATAATGTTGTTGCACTGTGATATAGTTGCAAGGCAGTGAGTTGGGCATATCAGGCCGCAATGCAGTCGTAACGCACTCATTGGTATCAGGGGAGGCTTTGGCAGTAGGTCGTGGCCAGTCTTTGCAAAGAAAGGGTTGGTAAAGTGTTATGTTATGTTACTTGGCATTTATATAGTGCCTTATATATCATTGGTATGACCTCAAAGCGCTGGTACGTTGCACGCCCTCGGGAACCGCAGTTCAAGTCAGAAGAGAGAGAGAGTGTCGTATGGTTTGTTTGTTTGTTTATTTACTTGATTACGCGCACCAGACCCGGAGGTAATCGGGCGCAACAACAACAGGCAAATGCGAGGCTTACATAATAATACAATATATAGCAGTATATGCATATAAGGACATTGCAGAAATACAGATCACAATTCAAGGTACAAATAGGCGACTATATATTTCCAGTAATATATAAAGTACAGGTATACATTTTGAGAGGTAGTTCGCTAAGTGGGACTCGCAAACTCGACAAGTAGAGTAGAGGCAAACAGTGACTGAGTTTCAGCAGTGGATGGTGAACGGATTATGGACCATTCCACTCATAATACACAGTGGCATGCCGTTGTGTAGGGATAATCTGTTGCGTGGGTGCATGGATAATGTGTGCAGCTGGTGTGGTTGTTGCATGATAGCTGCTTCTTAGCAGTAGGTGTGGTTCTGAGGAAATCAGTTGGATGTGTTCAGTCTGGAGGGCGGACACCCAGACTGAGTTCTGGCTGCGTTAAGCCTGAGGAGATGCCTAAGCAAGCCGGAATTTGCTCAGCTAGCTGTGTTTTATTAGGATGATGAGGTGCTCATGGGGTCATTTTAGTATGAGAACAGCTAGCCCGAATTTATTATGGTTTAGCTGTGTTCTAGTTGAGTGATGGTGTATAGGAGAGAGTAAGCGTAGTAGTGTGATATGGTGGTTATCAGTAGAGCGCCTGCAACCAGGTACGAGAGCAGGACAGAAGGGCGTACATAGCGGCATATATATATAAAGCGACAGGATGGATAGGGGTAGACATGTGATACAGATAACAATGGGATACAGGTACATAGCATATATAGGAGATGAATGGATGGAACAGATGGAGTGGATGGAACAGATGGAGTGGATGGTACGGATGGAACGGAATGGATGGAACAGATAGAGTAGATAGAATGGATCGAGTAGATGAAACAGGAGATTGAAGGAGACCAGGCCCGTTTTCTTTTTTCCATGGTTTATATTGCAGTTGGTGTGTGTGAGAGGGTAGGGGGGTCAGAGGGCGATGGAGATGCGGCCACTGTTCTTGCCAAGGCGAGATATGCAGTTTTTAGGGAGGGGAAGGGATGAGGTCGCTGGGGATGTTAGAGGGAGTTGACGCGAGGAAAGGGCAGGGGGAGGTGGCGGGACCGGGGTGGGTCTGGGAGGGTGGGTGGGCAGTTCATTGGTTGGGTAGGGGGTGCAGGCGTGCCCTTTCAAGGGATGGGAGGAACAGGAGTCTTAGGATGATAGGCGCGCCATCGGGCTCCTCTGGCTTGAGGGATGGATAGGGGTGGGGTGAGAGCACGGTGGAGGATGGGATGGTTTGGGATGGGAGGGCTCCTCTGGCTTGATAGTTGGATAGGGGTGGGGTGGGAGCGAGTTGGAGGGTGGGAAGGTTTGGGATGGGAGGAGGAAGGAATTAGGGGGAGGGGAAGGGAGGCATGCCAAAGTGAGGCTCTTACCCTGGACATAGCTGGGCGGGATGGACTCATGGCATGGCGAGGGCTTAGTTAAGGGTTGGTTGTAATTCAAGAGGTGGAGTTCGACACAGTGGATTCACTCTACAGTGAAGTTAATGGGGTGCACTCAATATCGCTTGACTCCGATAACTGGTTGCACAATTCAATACAGTAAAACTTTAGTGCAATCAGGGTGCACCTAATGTTGTTGGGCACACTTCCTAAATACAAGCTTCAACATAGTGGTGTTAGTAGGATACACCTAATGTTGTTGGGCACACTTCCTAAATACAAGCTTCAACACAGTGGTGTCAGTAGGGTACAACACAGTGGTGTTACTAGGGAACTGTCAGTGTTGTTGGGTGTACTTTCTAAATTAAAACTTTAACACAATCAAGATGCAAGATTCAATACAGTGACGCTGTTAGGCACACTCAATGATGTTGGGCGCACTTTCTAAATTCAAATTGTAACACAGTCTAGGTGCAGGATTCAATACAGTGACGCTTTTAGGGCACACTCAATGATGTTGGGCGCACCTTCTAAATTCAAATTGTAACACAGTCTAGATGCAAGATTTAATACTGTGACACTATTCGGGCACACTCGATGTTGGGTGCAATTTCTGAATTCAAATTGTAACACAGTCTAGATGCAAGATTTGATACAGTGATGCTATTAGGGCACACTCAATGATGTTGGGCACACTTTCTAAATTCAAATTGTAACACAGTCTAGATTCATGATTTAATACGATGACACTATTCAGGCACACTCAGTGATGTTGGGTGCACTTTCTGAATTCAAATAGTAAGACAGTCTCGATGCAAGATTCAATACAGTGACGCTTTTGAGGCACATTCAATGATGTTGGGCGCACTTTTTAATTCAATTGTAACACAGACTAGATGTAAGATTCAACACAGTGAGGCTATTAGGGCACACTCAGTGATACGTGGGCACATGCTATCCCTCACAATTTCGTCCAAGTGTGGTACATGCCATCCTTCAGAATTCCGTCCAAGTGCAGCACACGCTATTCTTCACAGTTCTGTCCAGGTTCGGCACATACTATTCTTCCCAATTCCATCTAAGAGTGGTACCTGCTAACATTCAGAGTTCCATCCAAGTGTGGTGCAGGCTATCCTTCACAATTCCATCTAGGAGCGGCACATGCTATCCTTCACAATTCCGTCTAAGAGTGGTAAATGCTAACATTCACAGTTCCAGCTAAGTGTGGCATATGGTATCCTTCACAATTCCCTCCAAGTGTGGCACGTGCTATCCTTCACAATTCCATCCTAGTGCGGCACATGCTATATTTAACAGTTCCGTCTAAGTGTGGCAGATGCTATTCTTCACAATTTCATCTATGAGTGGTACATGCTAACATTCACAGTTCCGTCTAAGAGTGGTACATGTTAACATTGACAGTTCTGTCTAAGTGTGGTGCATGCTATCCTTCACAATTCCATCTAGGAGTGGCACATGCTATCCTTCGCAGTTCCGTCTAAGAGTGGTACATGCTAACATTCACAGTTCCAGATAAGTGTTGCACATGTTATCCTTCATTACTCCATCTAAGTGTGTCACATGCTATCCTTCACAATTCCGTCTAAATGTAGTGCATGCTATCCTTCACAGTTCCATCTGGGAGTGGTACATGCTAACATTCACAGTTCCATTCAAGTGTGGCGCATGCTATCTTTCATAGTTCCAATTAAGTATGGCACATGCTATCCCTCACAGTTCCGTCTAAGTGTGGTACAAGCCAACATTCACAGTTCCAGCTAAGTGTGGCACATACTATCCTTCATAATTCCATCTAAGTGTGGTACATGCTATCCTTCACAGTTCCATCTGGGAGAGGTACATGCTAACATTCACAGTTCCATTCAAGTGTGGCACATGCTATCTTTCATAGTTCTAATTAAGTGTGGCACATGTTATCCCTCACAATTCCGTCTAGTTGTGGTGCATGCTATCCTACACATAATCCGTCTAAGTGTGGCACATGCTAACATTCACAGTTCCATCCAAGTGTGGCGCATGCTATCCTTCACAGTTCCGTCTAAGTGTGGTATATGCTATAATTCACAATTACATCTAAGTGTGGTATGTGTTATCATTCACGGTTTCGTCTAAGTGTGGTACATGCTAACATTCACAGTTCTAGCAAAGTGTGGCACATGCTATCCTTTATAATTCCATCTAAGTGTGGCACATGCTATCCTTCACAATTCCATCTAAGTGTGGTGCATGCTATCCTTCACAGTTCCATCTGGGAGAGGTACATGCTAACAATCACAGTTCTGCCTACGTGTGGTACATGCTAACATTCACAGTTCCATCCAAGGTGGCGCATGCTATCTTTCACAGTTCCAATTAAGTATGGCACATGCTATCCTTCATAATTGTATCTAAGTGTGGTACGTGCTATCCTTCACAATTCCATCTAAGTGTGGTTCATGCTATCCTTCTCAATTCCATCTAAGTGCGGCACATGCTATCGTTCATAATTCCATGTAAGTGTGACACGTGCTATCCTTCACAATTCCGTCTAAGTGTGGCACATGCTATCCTTCACAATTCCATATGGGAGTGGTACATGCTAGCAGACACCGTTCTGCCTAAGGGTGGAACATGCTAACATTCACAATTCCGTCTAAGTGTGGTACGTCAAATTAGGTGGGTGGTAAGATCTCTATAAGTGTGCATGGTGTAAGTGTTTGCCAGTTTACATTATGGGTAGGTAAGGTAGAGTGGTGGGGGGCTTTCTGGAGTAGAGTAATTGCTCTACACCCCACCCATGTCACACTTACAGTTTTGTTGGTGTCTGTTCGGTGCTGGCTTCACTGGCTTCCTCTGCGGACACCTGCAGACACTTTCTGGAGCCGCCAATGTAGAGCCGCCCTTTGCCTCGGTGCCCTTAGACGAAGGGGCTGCTGGGCAGGGGGTCCCCAGGATAGGTGGGTTTTGAGTGTTTATCTGGCCAATCGGCATGCTGGGAACTACCTCGGGATAGCCTGTGAAAGACCCAATCACGGTCCAGAGGTGGGCTGGGAGGCAGGAGGAGGGAGGGAAGGGAAAGCAGAAGGGCAGCAGAGAAAACAGCATTAAGCCCAGGTGGGGGCTTTCAGATGGCGAGAAGGGGCTGAAAAACAGAGGCCCAGGAGCCTTTACAAACAATATTTGCTCACCTCGACCACCTCACGGCAATGGAGTTGGTCGCCTTGCAGCGTAGTGGATGCATCGAGCACAGGCCGATGGAATGGCCACAATCACGGACCACGGGCAGGCTGGAAGCGGGAGGAGGGAGGGAAGGGAGGGCAGAAGGGCAGCAGAGAAAACAGCACAAAAGCTCGGGTGGGGGCTCTCAGATGGCGAGAAGGGGCTGTAAAACAGAGGCTCAGGAGCCTTTACAAACAATATTTGCTCACCTCGACCTCCTCACGGCAATGGAGTTTGTCGCCGTGCAGTGTGGTGGATGCATCGAGCACAGGCCGATGGAATGGCCAATCACGGGCCGGGGGCGGGCTGGGACGCGGGAGGATGGAGGGAAGGCAAAGCAGAAGGGCAGCAGAGAAAACAGCGCGAAAGCCCAGGTGGGGGCTCTCAGATGGCAAGAAGGGACTGAAAAACAAAGGCCCAGGAGCCTTTACAAACAATATTTGCTCACCTCGACCTCCTCACGAAGCAATGGGCGACCCCATCAATAATAAGGAGTTGTTCTTGAGGACAAGGTTTTCAGATACCTGCCTAAGTACGGTATTGTACCAAAAGCATGACAGGGTCAACATATTTATCTCGTACACAAGCAACACTTTGAAGAAGGCACATGTCAGGGGATACCCACAGTTTATGTCCACAGTTTATGTCCACAGTTTATGTGGATGGGTGCTCCTACCATCTTGGTAATAACAGGGAAAAATAACTTGTGGCTGGCATTGGAAATGCTGGGTGAATGATGCCCCAGAGCCCTCTGCTGGTTACAAAATTGGACCCTGAGTAGTCAGGTGGCAGTGATGATGGCCGTACATCAGGGCATCCTCACTGCAATTCACACCAACTCAGAGAACTGGTCATAATCACTGACTCTGATAATGTTAGGAATGTGCTTGTGGAACACCTGATTAACTGGAGGAATCGAGGCATGCTTTATGCTAACAACAAACCCTTAAAGTATGGGAAACTGATTCAGTCGATTGATGATCTGGTGACCTATAATGAGGTGACATATATTGGAAGAAAATAAGCGGTCATTCCAAAATAGAGGGGCCTGCCACAGCCAGCTATTCCCCCAAGACGACAGTAGGGGCTATGGTGCGATACAGGGGATGCAGCCGGAACATCAACTCCTCCAAATAGCCAGAAGAGCCCACCTGGGCCCAGTCCTGGCACCTCTGGCACCAGGCTCACGAGAAGAGCACAGGATCTTAGCACAGTAACTTCCTGGTATTCCAACATGGCCGGAAAAGGACCAAAACCTTTTGCAATATGCAGACCAGTTTTTGGTTGTGACTGGGTTAATCAGGCGTAGCGGGCTATATAAGCCCCTCCTTAACACTTTGCTTCGCATTGATCTGCCTTGAGGCAGCAAGCGCTCACCGACAATCAGCAGAAAAGAAGTAATTAGCATCTGGACCCCAGCTTCCACTCCTGCTGCAGTACTCACCTGAAAAGATAGGTATCCGCCAAGACCCACAGGTGGTTTCTCTCCCTCCAGCTCTGCATCGCCCCGTTATTCATCCGGCATCAGCTCCGTCATGCACAGTCATCCACCCGGCACCTGGAGAGGGGAATAGAACAAAGGTTCGTGACCACAAGAGGAAGGGAACGTTTCCAAGCCACATCCTGAAGTCACGAAAATGTCCCGCACCCAAAAGGACGGAAACATATTTACCAAGCATCGGTTTGCCTCAACACCCATCACACGAGTCGGAGTTGGATCAGCACTCAGTTTCAACCCCGAAAGGACCTGCAAAGATAAACAAGAAGATTAATGGATAATACAAGACATTAACAGACACACAGGAAGGAACATGCAAGGGAAAAGACTATGAACAAGATTATTAACAGACAATAAAGACATTACCAGTAAGGGAACTTGCAAGAGGAAAGATAATAAGCAAGAACATACAAACAAGGGAAGAAACTGCAACACAATGAGGAAAGAACGTTTAGATCAGCAAGCAGGAACTTGGAATAGAGCCACAGGACTGGGCTCAAAGTGCACAGGCACATCGGAGAGCCAGTGAAGCTACTGGATACATTGCGCCCTGCCGAAGCAAGTAGGACGGAGAGCTTGCCAACAAAAAATAGAAGGCTCACCCTCCCTGGTAACAGATCAGTAAGCGGTTCAGCCGACCCATCCCCTGAGTTGACCAGTCGACGCCCGTGCTCCCAACGTAACTGGCGCCCCTGCAGAGACAAGGTGAGCGTAACAGGGCCCGATAAGACTGGGAATTACCCGGCTGACCAGCTGGCTAAAACCAGATATCTGCAGTGGTATTTTATAGAGATGGAATCCCTGCAGGGTAAAATCCAAGCCACTGCTGTCACCAGGTCACAAACCCATGTCAATAGTAAACTCTCTACTGCTCAGTGGAGTCAAGATAACCTGGATACAGATTTTATCACTGCACAAACTGATGACCCAATTATTGGAAAATGCTATCGACACATTGAAGACCTTGTGAGTTTTCCTCTAACAGAATCAGATTATACTGGTAGAGAGGGTCTCAGGGTGTTAATGAGGTTTTCCAAAATGTTCTGCATCCAAGACAGTTTGTTGGTACGGAGATTCCTATCTGGATGTGACCAGTGGGTTGCACCTACCTCATACTGGAGCCTGATGTTGTATCACACCCATGAGATGCAGCCACTACAGGTGTTTCATACGACATTGGAATTCTTGCGCATGGTTACATATTGGCCACACATCGCCAGGACCTCAGCATTTATTTAAAAGCGTGTCTCATGTGTGCTCAGTTTCAACCCAGTTCTCTCACACACAGATGCTTTCCTACAGAAAGGGGAATAACACTGCCTTGGTCAGATGTACAAGTCAATTTCATCGGGCTAGTGATTCGCTCTTTTATAGGAATCAAGTACATGTTGACTGTAACATGCTTTTTTACAAAGTGGGTAGAATGTCTTTCTGCCCCGAATTGTAAGGCAGAGACAGCTGCCACACTAATTATCAACCACTTCTTCTCTCTTTCGGCTTCCCGCATAGGATTGAGTCGGACCGAGGAAGTAATTTCTCTAGGTGATAACAAAGATGGAGATTCTACGGGTAAAAATCGGGGGTTGAGAGATACAAGGCGATTGTAAGCATTCTGAAGAAGTTTGTGGCAGACTCTGAACCCAGTTGGGACATCCAATTACCGCTTGTTATGATGGCTATTAGGTCTACACCATCTTGTGCAACTAAAACGTCCCCATTTGAGCTTATGATCAGATGAAACATTGTGTTACCTCAGCACCAGCTCTTTTTTTTTTCTTAATTTAATTGTTTAAGCAAAACAATTTTTACAAGATTGTTCCTAAGTGCTAGAAAAGAAAGAAACAAGTCCGGAACCAGCCAGCCTCTGTGGTTTGAAGTGGGGGGTGAGAGGTAGGCGGGAGAGACTAAGCAGAGAGAACGTTTTGGTTCTTCGAGATACCATCTCTTCCAGTTGCACTGTTTACTTTGCCCTGGTCCTGGCGGGTCAAAAGGCCGAGACTTTAGTAAAAACCCACAACTGCGATGGTCCATTTAATATTCTCTCCACTCATCAAGTTGTTCCATTTCCCCTCTTCGTTCACAAAATCGAATTTGCCAAATAGATGCCCCAGATGACGAGTGCGAAATTCATCTACGCCTCTACAGGTAAGGAGTAGATGCTTCAAGGTTTCAATTGTATCTGGTTGGGAGCAGAATCGGCAGAGGCTGGTGTCCACTTGTTTTCGCCTCTCTAATATCTCATTTGTGTACAAGATATTTAGGCAGATTCTCATAAAGTTTTCACGTAGCTTCTTGGAGGGGCACTTCAATAGGTAAGCTCTTGTTTCATTAATTTTTACTGGATTGTTCAGACTGTCCTTCATTGATTTTACTAGCTGGGATTCATCTATAGTTTGTATGCAGTCTCTCTCCCTCACTCGGTTTTTTACTTTCCTTTGGTGTCGATTAGGTCCTTGCAAGAGCATCCTGCCCAGTCAAGGCGAGAGATGATTTTCTCCTCCCATTGTTGGAGCATCTTACACGTCCCTGCTCTCATTTCTTGTTCCACTGCCTTAAGTATCAATGAGGAGTTTGGTAAGAGCATTTTGCGGTATAGCATCAATTCATTCCGTGCTATGATGGAATTTAGTGACTGTAGGGTAAGTTATTTCCTGATAACTCCCACAGGAATTGATTGTGGTAAATTGAGGACTTCGTACCAGTAGCAGCCTTCTACTTTCTGCCAAAAGAGTGATGTGATATAAGGCATAGCTTCCACCCCGTATGTTAGAGTGGGGATGACTTTCATCCTGTAGAATGTCAGTAATGGAGCGATTGTGAAGCGGGCTTTCTTTCTGGAGAGTATTTTGGTTTGTGTTATTAGCAGGCGTAGCTTTCTCAGAATGGTTTCACACATCCGGTTTTCTTTGACACTTTTGTTCAATATCATTCCAAGATATTTAAATTCTTCCACCGTTTCCAGTGTTTCTTCATGTATCTTCCATGCAAATTTCACCTTTTTGCTCACGCCTTTATCCAGAATCATGATTTTAGTTTTTTCTTGATTCATTTGAAGTTGATTTTCCTACAGATAAGCGTCCAAATTCGTCAGTTTTCTTTGTAGGCCTATGGGCGTTTGGTCCATCAAAATAATGTCATCTGCATACAGCATTCTCGATATTTGCTCTTCACCTATTCTGGGGGGAAGGATCGTACCTTTGCTTCTTGATCTTTGTAATCCGAGGTGTATGCATTGTAAAGTGCTGGAGCTAGTGGGCAGCCCTGCTTTACTCCACGTTCGATTTTTATCCAGGATGACAGTAGGCCTTGTTGATTTAGACGTACGCACAACGACGTGTCGGTATACAGATCCTTGATGGGGTTTAGAATTTCAGGTGGACAGTTGTTAAGTTCCAGTTTTTCCCACAGCAGGGTTCTCTCAACGTAGTCGAAAGCCTTTGTTAAATCAATGAAGGCTATGTAGATTTTAGGGTGGCCTTCAACTACTTTGGCTTTTAGGGTACTTAAGGCTAGGATGTTGTCAGTCGTTCCTGAGTTTTGCACAAAACATGTTTGTAAGGGGTCCATCATGTTGCCGAGGGCTGTCCAACTTTTGAAGCTTTCCAGAACAAATGGTGTGAAAAGTTTGCCTATTGAGTCTAGTAATGATATGGGCCGATAGTTGCTCGGGTTGTCTCTTGCACCTTTCTTGAAGATGGGCACTAGGATCGCCTTCTTCCAGGATGGAGGAATGGTTGAGGCTGTGTTACAGTTCTTAAAAACTTCTCCTACGAATTTGGACTAGCTTCCGACCTTTTCTTTAAGGTTGAAATTGGTGATACCGTCTGGTCCAGCTGCCCGTGACCCATTGAGGTTTGTGATTTTATTGAAATTTGACTCTTGATCCTATGGGATTTTCCATTTTACTTTCTCATCAGTGAGGGAGAGTATTGGGGATACTTGGGGCGCTTTGTAAAGTTGTTCAAAATGTTTCACCCAGCTCAATTCGCCCACTGCGTTGGTTAGCGGCTGACTTTCTCCCTTTAATCTTCCATTAATCAGAGACCAAAAGTCCTTAGTTTTTTTGCTGCAGATCGTGCGCAGCATAGGTTCTGCATCCTCTTGGTTTCTCTAATGTCTATTTGCTCTGAGCCACTGTTGGTAGTTTTTTGTAGCTTTGTCTAGTTCCATTATGTTGAATACCAACCCTAATTTGTTTGCTCTTCTTTTTAATTTCTGACCAGCTTCCTCTTCTCCACCAGTTGTTTGTTGAAAGCGTGGATTATCGCTACTGGCCGTTTGATATCTTTTTTTGCAGGCTTTCTGTGGACTGTCAGGACATGAGAGTAGTCCGTTATGTTCCCAACGAAGTGATTGCCGTGGTTGGAACGCTTGGAGTATTCTTTCATCAGCGCACTGATTACATTGTCTGATAAACGGATACGAATACCCTGAGTGTCCGCGTCCAGAGGTAACATCGTTCTTCGTTCTTCCTTTAAGCTTGTTTGCCACTGATAGAGTAGCAACTTGTGGTCACTGTTTTCAGTCCCTCGCACCTTAAAGGAAGCAAAGTATTTTCAAAGGCTTCTGGACACATGGATGTAATCGATGACTGCCTCTTTGCCCTCTCTCTCCCATGTTGGAATAAGGGGTTCTGCTATGCCATTTGTCAGCTGCAGATTGTGCAAGTCTCTCGATTTCATGAGGCTGGACCACAAAACGGCTCTTCCACATGGGTTTCTCTTGTCAGTAAGTAGGTCGATGTTCAAATCCCCCGCAATCATTACGTGTTTGATGCCATCTTCTATTAGGGATGAATCGATTGCCTGTTCCACTTCCATCATAAATTGTTCATTCTGGATTTTCAGAGGGTTCCAATAGATGTTAAGGATCAAGATCTTCTCTTGCGCCTGTTTTTTTGTGCTTTTGACCAAAGTTGACCACGAGATTATTGATGCCAGGATAAATTCTGTTCTCATCAAGACCATGGTCAGGGACAAGGAAATTCCTGACTTGATCGCTGTTATTAAGCCCGATCGTGGTCAGCCTTTTTGGCCTTTTTGAGTGTGCTAGTTCAAAGCCATCTAAGCAGGGCTTATTGATAAGCCATGTCTCCTGCAGACAAAGTACATCAAACTCAGACAGTTGGACGTCTGATCTCGCAGTCAAGTGGGAGAATCCCCTCGTGTTCCAAGATGCCAATGAAAGTGTAGGCATGTGGTTTGGTCCTTGGTGAGGCCAGGATGAATCAGAGGTGGCCTTATATAGTGGCTAACGTTCTTTGGAAATGTAATGTATCGTTGCTCCTCTTTCTCGTGATGTCTTTCTGCTGGATTGGGTGACTTATCTTTTAGCTTTTTTTCGGAGCTGTGATAGGTCATAGCTCCTCCGCAAGTCTTTAGCTGTTTTTTCTTCCCCAGGATCTCTGGATTTAGCTAGTCTTTCTGACGCAGCCTGAGGTGATCTAGTGTGGGGAATCTCCTGGTAGGCGAGTTGCGATTTCCAGGGGCTCTTGTAAGTATTCCTTTAGTCAGTCCTCTAGGATTTTCTGTCACTTTCTCCTCTGGTATTTTGTCTGCTTGATTCAGTGTCAAATTCATTGCGAGGGTGAGTTCTAATCCCAGATGTTTTAGTTCGTCCTTGAACTCCAAAGTAATTTTTGGGCCTTACTTGAGTTAACGTGTAGATAGGAGTTGTCCTTCCTTCCATTGGGATTAGGTTCCAAACTGTCAATGATATTTAGCGAGGCCGCTTTGAGGGGCTTTATTTGCTCAAAGATGCTAGATAACGGTTTGTAATTCAGTGGCAATTATCTCTTTCTTCGCGGTATGTTTAGAGCTTCAATGTACGCATCGGGATTGGTTGGACACCAGAAGTGAGCTTACTTTCCCGAGTGGTTTCCTGCCAATTTGGAGACTCAGGGATCTCTCTTGCATCATGAACCCTTGACCTGTAATGTGTTTTTGGTTGAAATTGTGTGCGGCCAAACTCGTCTCCCCCCGATGAAGATGTTTCGAGGTTTCAACTTTTTCTGCATTTTCCTTTCGTACCACAACTTTCCTGTTATTCCCTTGATTATTGGATTGGAATATTGCACTGTCCTGGCCTGTCACTGAGGGTCTTCGCTTCCGTCCTTGTAAATGCGACAACTCCGGTGCCTTTTCGGCAGTTTTTTTAATGATGTTTTTAATATGCGGCCTGGATTCTTGTGACGGTGGACTAGACCCTTCAAAGAACACTCTCTTATTTGCCATTTGTGTCTGTCGGGGGTTTATAACATCTCGTTTGATCTTTTTTTTTTGCGGAGCTACTGGGATTTCAGAATCAGAATCCTTGACAGTGTATAGGTTCATCAGATCTATTGAGTCATTTGTTTGTTCATTTTCTTGCTGGTCCTCTTCTACTAGCTCGCTCTGAGCTGGTGATAAGGTGGGTTTTTTTCGGATTGGTCTACGCGAGCTTGAGGCTGATGATTTTTTAGCAACTGTTGCTTTGACTACAAATGGTCCTTTCGCAGGCCCCAGGTTGCCCTTCACCTCCTTTGGTAGGCAGCTTTGCTTCGATACAGGCTTCTTCGTAAGGTCGTTTTGAGGCAGGGCTTTCTGCGAGAAGATATCAAAAGTTGGAAAGATAAGGTCAGATGTGAAAGTGAAGATTGCCGGAGCAGATTTCGTCTTTGCATGTTCGTTAGCATTCAGTTTTGAATCTGGTTTTCTTCTTTTTTGCCCGGGGTCTGTGTTGTTTTCGCCACCATCAACCTCCTGTGGCGATAGGGGGGCAGGGGTGATAATAGAGTGCGGGTCAATTTTTTGAGATTTTGCCGGTGCTACAGAGGTATGGGATGCGTCATCGTTTGCTACTTTCAGTGCGCTAGTGGCGATAACTCCCACAAGCGTTTCAGTTTGAGTGTGGAAGGATCTTGTAGCGAGTGCCTCTGCTTCTCTCCCAGTGTCGTCTTTACTATTATTCCCCTGCCTTAACCTTTCTTGTGCATCCGCAGTGAGATGTTTCTCCTTGGCAGTCACAAAGCCCTCTAAAAAGAGTATTTTTGAGTACATTCTGGAGATCAACGTATTTTTTTATCTTTCATTGTGTCATTTAGAGCTTCGTATAACTTTCCAAAGGGTGAGAGTGCTATTGTGACCGTTGATAGAATGGTAATTGCGTCCAATTTCTTTTGAGGCGAGTCTTGCATTTGTTTGCCGGCGACCTCGCTCATCGTCTGTTAGGCATTGGAGACCTCACCCTTGGGTCTTTGGTGTTTGTTGTTTTGTCAGCGTATTTCTTTTTGTCTGAAGTATTGGAATGCCAAGGGCTAAAGGTAGGTTGATTCGCCCAAGGTAGTTCTTAAGGAGTTTTGCTGCCGCTTTTCCTTTTGTCTCTCTTCGGCGTCTCTTTTCCTTTGTTGGGTTCCCAAAACTCGTTAGTGGTTTTAAGTTGTAGTACCCTTTCCTCATGTGTTGTTGGCAGGATCAATTTGATCTTGTGGAGGCGATCTGAGTTCTAGTGACACTTCCTCGGGTTGGTTAACCCTCGCTTTCTCCGTACTCAGAGAGGGCGCGGGGGACTTTGTTAAGGGGACTGGATGTGCACTTAGCTCAGGTACACTAGACTGGGTACTCTTAGCTTTTCCTTCCCCTATAACGAGAGGCTCTAGTCGGGCCATGTCTGAGTCGATTTCTGGGGTCTTTTTGTTACCTGTCTGCTCAAGATTTTTTTGTGGGTGAATAGGTTCCTTTCTGGCCGCCGTAATTGGGGGAATGATTTTCTCTGACAGGTATGCCGGTGTTTCTTCTACAATGGCCAGCAATTCCGCGTCTGAGATGTCATAGTGTACGGAACCTGCTTGGCGTCCTTTCCTGCCAAAATACTCCTTTAGCGTGTTCATGGAGTTGGAGGAATTGGAGATGCTAAGTTTATTTTGGTTTTTGCACGTTCTTTTGCATGGGGTTTTAGAGCGTGATGCTTTTCTCGCTGACGTTTTAGATGTACTGGCCACTATTTTACTTGTCAGGTACTGCTTAACGGTTCTCTGGTCCTCCTTTCCCAGCAGGTTTACTGTTGGTAGGACGGCTTGGCAAGCTATTCCACTCGTGCTTGCTGGTGAGACCGAGATGTCAATCCAGAGGGAGGACCCTCCCACCTCCCCGCCCAGCCTCGGCCTCACTTCCTGCATGGGGCCCGTGGGAGACCCGTCTCTCGGAGGGGGTTTCTTTCCCATCCCCACTGACTCCGGCCGTGGGGGGGATGCGCCCTCTGGCGGGAAGTCCTCTCTTTGGCATGCCGGTTCCCCCTCCGCGGTCGCAGACCCTGATGTCTGGGGTCCCCCAAACCGAGGGGAGACGAGGTCCTCCACTTGCGGGTGCATGTGTACAGCAGCCTCGATAGTCATGGATGGGCACTTGGCTCCCGCAGGCGCGGCCTGCATTGGTAGCCCCGCCGTCGCTGCCGCCGCCGTTCCCACCTCCGGTCCATCATCACCAGTGAGTGTTATGAGGTGCACACTTTCATCAGTATTGAGACTGGGGAGACTGGGGGCAGAGGCCGAATGTTGTTTCTCCTCCAGTTCTGGGGGATCTGTCAACATGCTGTCAGAGATGATCTTGCTCGCCCCTGCAATGGGATATTTCTTTAGTTGTAGAGGGGAGGCTTTTGATAGAGTTGATTTTTCCGTCCCTTGCATTTTTGGATACCTGATGAGGTTGCGGCTGAGTTTGGATTTTGCTCTGAGACGTGACCTTCAACCTTGGAAGGGAAGTTGATTTGTGATAATTTACTAGTTGGGATAGACCCTGCCCCCTCTCAGGCGTGCCTCCTCCTGCGCACCCTAGGAGGCGGCCACGTTTGCTTCTAGTGTTTATGCCTTCACTTTCTTCCTCCAGGGAGTATCGCTTTACCGTCGCTGCCATAGGGCCCCCAACGGCCAGAGAAGATGCTCTACGTGCCAAAGCCGCCAAACAGCCCAACAGCTTCACACCAGCCCTTCTGTCTCAGGACTTACGCCGCAAGGGCGCTCTGGGCGTGGTTTTGAGCCGAGCCGGCGGTCATGTGACTTTCTCGTCGGCCGTACATTGGTCCCGTTCTCCGGCGGAGGCATCGTTTTCACCTCCTGCCTTCAATGAAGTTTGTGCTGTCGGTTGCAGGTAAGGATTTCAGTGATGTGTTTCCTTCGCTCCTCACACACTGCAGCACAGCAGCAATCCAGTGCTTTAAAAGTTTTCAATGTGTTCGCCGCAATGAAATGAGTAAATTGCAGCGCCGCCACAGCCCAACAGCTTCACACCAGCCCTTCTGTCTCAGCACCTGCTCTATAGAACTCAGGAGTAGACTCTGATTAATGCATTCACCACTCATGAGGAAATTGAAAATCTAAGGAAGCACCTCCAGCATGCTTTTGCTTATTCCCAGTGCAATTTGGAGAAGTTGGCTGAAGAAATGAAATCATACTACAATCTAAAGACCATGAAAAAGGAGTACGAGGCAGGCAACAAGATTTTCCTTTACAATTTGCATGGAATCAGACCCAGCAACATAAATTCCTTCTGAAATGTCATAAGGCAAATGTTGGGTATGTAGTTGCACCAGGAATCATGTAACTGGGTGTAACATTTGGTAACAATAACTTATATTATTTGTGAGTAAAGTGCAAAAAACCACTATTAAGTTTGCCATGATCAGCCAAATCTAGAAATATATATGTGGTTATGATTATTTCTAAAATGAAGAAATTAATCATGTAGTGACTTTTTTGCTGAAAATGTAAAGTGTAAAATCGCAACCCAGGTAGGTGTGTTCCTCTGTTCCATCTATTCAACTTCAAAACTCCACGAGCCTAGTGGCAGAGAGGGGTTGGACCTTGGGGAGGAGAAGGTAATACCTATATATTGGAGGTGTGGCTTAGAGTGCAAAAAGGCCTACCACAATGGAAAAAGGGGAGAATTGCATTAACACCATCTGGGTGAATCCTTAGAGAACTGCCTAAAGATCATCTGGGTAGAAGGACTAGAAAGTGCTGCAGGGTTAATTTTGCCTGGGAGCCAGCAATTGGGAAATACTGAAGCTGTATGTCACCAACACCAGGTGAGGGGACAGAGGCTGAATAGAGGGCTTGAGCCTGGAAAATATCCCCGATGGATTGTGGATTCTAATGTCCCTGTAAGAGAAGCCCTGCTGACTCTCCTGAGCACCAAAAACAGAGATTCCTATTTTAGGTAGTTTGCCTAACAGAACCAAGTGTGTTGGGGATCTACTTGAGTTAATATCTCCCCTTAATAGTGTGTGGGGGCAAACTGAATAGACCCTTAGAATATTGTACTGAATAATAATTGAATTCACTTCCACATAGTGATTGACACGGGGAGAGCTTCGGGAGAGTTCAAAACCTCTGCCCTCTCTCCTAGCGCTGATTCAAGTTATAGTCATATGAAGTAATTTGGTACACCTATTTCCCTTGACAACCCAAGACTTCCCTCAAGGGAAGGGGTGTCCCTGTCTAAAAACGGAATTCCTAACTGTCATGATGCTTACCCCTGTGCATCCGGACCAAGCCCATCAGCCCCGGGAGCAGGCAACCAGGTGCTTACTAAAAACCCAGCAGCCCCAGCTAGGGGCTGTTTGGGTATAGTCCTGGCGCCATTGGCACCAGGCTCATAGAGGAAATCAGTCCTGGCGCCATAGGCGCCATAGGCGCCAGGCTCATGTACATTACTTACCTCATGCAGACCATGCTGCATTGAAGTCAAGTCAACATGAGGCCTGAATGGGAATACTTTACTTCAGGGACTATTGTTTACTCGGGTGTGGTTCTGGGGGAACGTCTTACCTGGGACTACTTTGAAGGCTATTTAAACCACGCCCGAACAGCAGCACATGCTTCGCGTTATTCTGCATCCAGCAGAGTAATGCTCACCGTGCCTGCAGTCAGCATCCAGTCTTCTGCCACGTCCGCCTCGAATCCAGAGCTCCTAGAAAAAGAGGAAAGAAGAAGGAAAGGTTAGAACACGGACTTTATTTTAATTCCTTACCGGATCCATCACGTCTTCGAACTTGGAAAGGACATTATTTCTGCACGCATCGCATCCCCAGCTGCAGGGCCGTGCCATACTCACCAGTCCTCACAGCATTTTTCGATTCGGCGCTGCCTCCATCATTTTATTTTCCTCGCCGAACTCCAGCATCTGGGGGACAAAAGAAATATAAGGTGAGCCGAGAGAGCCAACAAATACAATCTATTTTTACCACCATAGACTTAACTGATTTACCACCGGAGGCAATATTCATTAACATTCCGCAACTTCTTACGCTGCACCTGTAAGGAGAGAGAAAACAACAAGTTAAATACACGCATCTTTTACCGGACAGTGTTAGGTAATACAGACTCTTACCTGAACGCCATCAGCTGCCACAAGACAATCTTCTCTTGGACCCAGCTGTAACACAAGAAGGGAATGGGACAAGAGTGAAAATCGGACATATTGAACTCTTTGCACTTTATACTTACGGGTTCTTGCCAGGAACCTCGGAGTCAACATTCATCCGGAACTCTTCCAACGCCTTCGAACCAGTGAAGTAACTAGTATCTACGCACCCCTGCATTCCACGCAGGATGGAGAGCTCATCCTTCAAAAACATAAGGTGAGATTACTGAAAGGGAATATCGGAGGTGATTAGTAGGGAGAACAGTGTGGTGCCATTACTAGAATCCATGGGTGGCTAAATCCCTTTCTCCACTTGCAGGAGAATACTTCTACGGGTCAAGCAGACGAGATTAGGCGGGCCAGTCCAGTCTGTCATCTCTGCACTACGCTTCACGTTGGAGGAGACCGCAGCTGTCCGGGTCCGATCGACGCCCCTGTGGGAGCCAGGTGAGCGTAACATAACTGCCACCACTCCCCAGACATGGCCTTTAAGCAGGGGGGTACTGAATGTGACTGAAGTCTGGGTTTTTTATGCTAACTAGAGAAGTCCTTTCTTAAATGAAATCAAATGTAATTTCTAATTGAAAATGCACACTCTTTGCTGAGAGTAAGAAAGGGACACTGATAGAAAAAGATTTTGTATTACTTTGGTTTTAGAAGGAAGAAGGATTCTATCAATCAAAAGTAGTATCAAAATTGTAATTTAGAAACTGCTAGCATTTTCAAGAGTGCAGGGAAATTAAACCTAGAAAGCGCTGCATATGTGAAATTGTATTTTAAAATAAAAACGTGTCATTTGATTTAAATTTAAACCTTATCAAAGAGTGCTAATGCTCATGATCTGGTATTTTTCCAAGGTATTGTTTAATTTTGAGATAAAGGGGTTTGTGGAGCAGGAGGTTTGAACTGTTTATTTGGCTTGTGTTCCATGCACTTGAGACAGACCCAAAAGTGAGTTTTGTATTGAAGCTTTGTTTTGTGCCACAGAGAAGGTGTGGTGCATAATCATTTAGTGCAAATATTCATCGAACCTAATATTTAATAAATATATATTCTTTCTATACACCAGCCTGGTTCTTGGCTCATAGGTGGCACAGGCGGAGGGATCAACGTGGCTCTATATGAGTCATAGACAAGACTAGCCAGAATCAAAATAACTGATGTGCTGTTTGGTACCTTAATTGGTGGGGGGGACTCCCCGTGTTAACGGTGGCCCCTCAATATAATGTTGCAATTTACTCCATTTAATATGTTGTGACTGGTAAGGGTACTCGTTCTAGTTTAAAGTATCCATTGCAGTGGATCGACATGTTTCAGCAACACTTAATACATGGGGTCGCTTTATTCAGGACAGTCTTAACCTAATATTGAAGCAAAGTGTTTTACTGTCTAGGTCTCAAAGGGACTGCTCAAGTATTGACACTCCTTACGCATCCATTAGTGAATTTAAAAGACCTAGAATCACCTCAAAAGTTCCTACCGAGGGGATCCCAGTTAATGACTCACTTAAAGTGTGTTTTTTAAACTGCCTGACCCTTACCTGGGTGGAGATGTAAAAGATCCAGCAAGAGTTGACTCCAAAAAAACTCTTAGTGTGTATTCTCCTTTTTCACTCACACCTCCAGTGGGTTGTTCCTTACAACGAGGTAGATGCTTCCCTCACTGTTGCCACCCTCCCCTGGCCCTCTGGGGATGCAGCGCTGCAGCATGTACTGTCTAGGATGATGGTGCTTAGCTGTTTGTGATGTGATCATCCTAAAGGGTTGCAGTTTCCACTGGCTGCCCCTTACACATCTCTGGTGGCCGTGGGTTCTTTCCAAGCAAGTTTATCACAAATTAAAGTTACATGGGCATATACATAAGAAAGGAGTCTTAGGCACGTGATCCATGTTGCTTTTGTCCACCTCTTAGCATAAGGTTCAGGATCAATAAATAGGGAAAATAGAACTACCCCACGCACCATCTCATCAAGATGCAAGGTACCAATGGACAGTCAGGGAACATTCACACAGAGCATTCTCTGCCTTCCACTCAACACCATGCAGCCCTGTCAATCATTCCATCATTGCTCACATACAGTATGCGGGATCTGGTCATTTGTTCGATAAGGGTGTAAGGTAGAATTAGCTTTTTCCTGGCAACAGAGGTTGTTTATACATTGAGATATACTTAACCCCTCATGTGTGGTGGGATTCATCTCAACAACTACGGATTAGACGAGGAACTAGGGAGGGATGTTGTGATTGTGCATGCGTCAATGTACCTTTTAGTGCCTACAGTCCTTTGAATGTCCATTGCGTTGTTAAAAAATAAAACAAAACAGGACGCTGTGGGATATCCTGATTCACTATGCTGGCCACTTATCGTCCATGGAATTCCTTCAGTTATTTTTTGGGGAACAAGACTGTTTCTGTGAAGATTGAAAACAGACTTTTAAGGCATATCGAAGATGAAATCTGTCTCTGTAAAATGTCACAGAATCTCAGGTCTCATACTGCGTCATGGCGTTTTCACAGTCAATGAAAACGGACGGAGGGGAAATGTTATCCGCACGTCGTGCTGCTGCCGTCACATACTGCGTGAGTCTTCAGCCCCCCTGGGTCTTTTGCATATCTACTTTATGAACGCGAACTAATTATAGCCCATAGTTTTAGACGCTTCCTCGTGAGTACTAAAAGGTCTGAAATACAGCAGCAGAGACCTACAATACGTACACGCTGTCTCCAGTCGTCACCCTCCACTTCTTGTTAAGGCCGCCGTCTGTCCACAGCCCTTCACTGCACACATGCAGCTCAACGTTCACTCCTGACCTCCTCCTCTGCTTATCACACAATTTCATTTCATAGAGCTTTCATTTAAAAATCAATGCTTTATTTATTTTCCTGTCCCTTCTGGATCGATGGGAGGCCTGCGGCAATAATACCGCGGGTCATTCATCACGTTTTCATTGGAACTATGAATTTAGAAGATCTCACGGCACTTGGTTGATTTACAGTCATTTACATTTTATTTCTTAGCATGAAGGAGAACGTGGGTTTGTGTGTTCTGGCGACTTGGATGAGATTGCATATCTGCCGCAGCTGTCTTCAAGGCGCCCACTACTGTCTGTGAAGCCAACACTAATTACAACTCCTGGGTTGTCAAGACATGCCAAATTGCAGGCAAGAATAATCTGCTGATGCAGTGCAATTATTTTGTAATTGATTTTCGAAATGCTCGCTGTGTGGTTACTGCAAAGACGTGTTTTTCACTTAGAGCACATGAACCAACAACTGTTCCTATGCCGAATTCATTTCACCCACCTCTGCTTTGTGCAGTCGATGAATGGAAGAAACTGGGAACATATTTGCATTAGTCTATAAAGCTGCTGCATTGAGTACTTGCGGACAGTACACCATGGACATTAAACATGTGTCCATAGAACCAGCCATAAAGAAGAGCGTTTGCAATTCATAAACTCCGCTGTAGTACAATTTCCCATGTAAGAATATATTGCTGCAATGCATTTTTGCAATACTGGGGGATGATTTGCATGGTTTAAATATGGTGCAAATTCTCATTTTAGCACGATGTTTCCAGTACAATGTTTAAGAAAACAGGCCCAAGTTAAGATTCAGAATTGAAACGCATACACAAATAGAACTTAATCCTGCAGCTACATCTCTAATGCCTTCTGTCGGAGCAAATGAATATGTTGGAGCATATGGAAACATGTCTGTTTCATTTTTTCAGCAAAAATCCAGGCACACTTCAATTGTGGGCTAAATTGACTAAATGCTTCATGCATATTGCCTAGTGGTAGGCAGGACATGTTCCAAACAATATGGAGGCCTGCTGGGCATGGCCATTTTAAGCACTTTGGGTGCCCGGGGCACGGACACCTTTGGGGGCCCCCCTCCAGCAAGCCAAATGAATGAAGGTATCCAGAATATCTGTCTGTGCCCCCCTCATCGCGATCACAACTCATAGCTTGGCATGTTACCTCGCAGTGATTAAAATAGCCAAAGGTACTCCCTTTCAGTCGCCTTGCCCTCTTCATTCTTGCTGTAATACGAATGATAAAGAAGTAGCATTTCAAGGCCAAAATCAGCACGCTACAACAAGGCTACTTGCATTCTAGCATAGGTACAGGCCATTTTTCATCATTACCAGTAACGAAGAAGGTACACCAGTCATAGTATACATTCAGGACACAGATTGTATGTAAAAAGCACACATAATCCAGAATACACAGAGTCCGATTAGCTCCCTCACAGAATGCAAAAATGCTCAAGCATGGATACGGGAGACCAATTGGAAGCAAGGAGAAAGATACACCTACCATTGACTAGAGAATGAAGATTAGAAGCTACCAGGAAGGTACACGCATCCAGGCAGATTGTGATTAGAAGAGGGACATGGTTTTCAAGTAGGGTTGTCATTACAGAGCAAAGAAACAACTGGCTGTAGTGTGCAATATATCAATGCTCACTATTAGGATAGAGGAATCAACACTATAGCCAGTTAAGCCATGTGTGAAGCTGTTGTGAAGATCATACCCTGCGAACAAAATCACTCAGAAGGGTGACAATTGTGAATGATTTAGGGACTGCCAATTTTGACATGTTAGGCAATGCAAGATTAAATGAGATGCCCAGGAAAGCTGAAGCTGGGATTTGCACCCACTGTTCAATTTCTGCACTTTACCACTTTCTTTTCTAGTACGTACCATGAATTTAAGTAATCCCATTTTATAGATCTGACTTAGAAAGTAGACAAATCACATAACCTAACATGACAATTTTAAAAACAAAATGTTATAGAAGCTCATTATGCAAAGTGGGAATGATTCTAGCTTCATTGTCTCAATCATAAAGGGAAGTATATAGGTGCCAACATACTATTTGATGTAATCCTACAAGATTAAATCTTTTTTTTTTATTTAGCTGAGTAGACTCAACTTTTTCAAAACAATCAAATCAAAACATTTGACATTCCAAATTTACACTTTTTCAAATGTATACAGCACCATTAAACAAAGAATAAAAGACAAGTAGTTAAAATAAGACAAAATCTCAAACACATATACAACGTATGGCCCATATGAAATTCATATAACAATAAACAGAGCCATATAAAAACAAGAGCTTCAACACAAGAGTATAGTTGTCCAATGGTGCTTATACTAATACCAATCGATATACTAGCTTTATACGCAGGTTATTAGAAAGCAAAGGTTGATACATAGTATCCTCATACGGCAACTAATTTACTTGTGCGCCCTAGACTGTTACAGAGTCAATTGCAGCACCTAAATTCAAGGCATCCCGAATGCTCATAACTTTAGTGGACAGAATGTTTGGCCATCTATTTTCTGGAGACATCATTCTAAAATAAGTCATGTGCTTCCAGAAAAACTTTGCTCTTAAATCCATGAGGGCCGGGCATTCCACTATTACATGCTTTACGGTTTCTCGGACAGATGTGTCAACGCAATATCTATAGTAGTGATCTTTTTCATCAATAAGTTTCCTTCTTGATTACATCTGGGTTTCTCTGTTGTATTTTAATGTTTTAAATTGGCCCAAAATACAGGCTTGTGAAATTGTTATTTATAAACATATACAAAAACCTTTTGGTTGTGCCGGGAGGATAGCTCAGGGGCAACGCACTCGCCTTGGAAACAAGATGACACGGGGTAACACAGGTTCGATCCCCGGGTCCACGCTTCGAAACCTCTGGGTATTAAGGGCATTGTAAATAACCAATTACAATTACAAAAGAGCAAACTGTTTTTTGCGGCAAATGAGCAGACCTTAAAATATGCTTGCCACAGGCCTGCAATATCTGATCCACTCTCTTCTGTCTAGGACCCCATCCGCTGAAATTACCTACATAAATTACCCCTACACGGAACGGAAACGGCCCTTGTTGACCTCAAAAGCCAGATCGATGAAATAAAAGACAAAGGTAGAGTTGCCATCCTACTCCTCTTAGACTTATCGGCAGCCTTTGATTTGGTTGACCATAAAATCCTATGCGACCACTTGTCACTGGCAGCACACTTCTCCAACTCCGCGGTGACGTGGATTCAATCTTTCCTCGAGAACTGAACAATGCGGGTCTTCTCACCCACAGCTGCAGCCGATCCGATCCCCATCCCCTGCAGTGTCCCTCCAGGCTCCTGGGTATCGCCCACTTTGTATAATGTTTTGACAAATCCCCTATTGGACAAACTGGACCATCTGGGTGTCACCTACACTAACTATGCAGATGACACCCAGATACTCCTAACTCTGTCAGGCACCTATGACACCGATGTCTGTCGGATCAACGAAGTCTACACCATCATTCAAGCATGGATGGCCACACATGGACTCTGCCTGAATGATGATAAGACTGAATTGATCCTAGTAGGCTCACCCAATAACCTTCAGAGACTTAGTCTCAACTACAATAGCATCCTTATCGATGGGAACAACATACCTATTGCCAAAGTTGTAAAAACCTTGGTTTTCTACCTCGATGCCAACACTAATCTAACCAAACAGGTTAATATGACTGCCTCAGCCACCCCGTACACAGGTAAATTAATCAGGGCTTGCAGACCCCTACTGTCCCCTAACAGCTGCATCACACTGGCCAGAGCACTTATACAGTCCAAACTGGACTACTACAATGGCCTGTGCCTAGGCGCTAACAAATCCATAATTAACAAGTTGCAGGTTCTGCAAAATAATGCATTCAGAGATGCACTAAATACACCCAGAAGAGAGCACATTTCAGCAACCAGAAAGCCCTACAAATGGCTCTCTATACAAGAAAAAACTGACCTAAAAACTATTTGCCTAACTTACAAAGCTTTGAACCACCAAGCCCCACCTTATCTCACCGACAAATTCACTATGAAATTGTCTACCAGAATCACAAGATCTACTAACACATCTTGCCTGGTAGTGCCTAGGTACACCCGCTTCCCAGTTCTAGCTGCTCAATTATGGAACACTCTTTTACAGTACATCAAAACCATTCAAACCTTTAAAAAATTCAGAAGTCACGTCATCACTTGGTTATTGAACAACAATTAACTCTATTGATTTTACACCTGACATGGCTCTGTACTCCCCTTAGTTAT
This sequence comes from Ambystoma mexicanum, assembly GCF_040938575.1. Lineage (NCBI taxonomy): Eukaryota > Metazoa > Chordata > Amphibia > Caudata > Ambystomatidae > Ambystoma > Ambystoma mexicanum. The sequence continues at coordinate 583,142,330 of NC_090937.1, read as the reverse complement.
GTATTTATCTCCCTCCCTATCTAGTATCACATCCCTCTTATACTCCACTCCTATCTCTCCCTTCACTTGGTATTATGTTTACTGTACTCATTATCCGTAACCTGCCTGCTATAACTGTATCATGTAATCATTGTATAATTGTTTTATGTAACCACATCCTTCATCCAAGTGCCCAGATACCTCTGGGTCAGGCGCGCTATATAAATAAAATGAGCAAACAAACAAACAAATAAAAAGTCAGATCAGGTAATGCATGAGCTGAACAATACCCCCCAGCATGTGAGAAGGCAACCTTTTCAAGGAAGACAGTGAAATAAGTTGATTCATCCAGAATCACTGTATTGTTTGCTGGGGAAGGCAGGATAGAAGCATGAACGCTTTGGTTCCACAATCACGTTATAGTCTTCATTTGAGGTAGCAGCCTCCATCTGCAGAAACCAATTTCTAGACCTTCACCATACTGATGCTATATTCATTTTTTTTTATAGCAACCACAGTTACAGCTACACTGCTGAAAATAGCATCTGTTGCACTACAAAACAAAGTACTCATACCTGCAGATTGATCCACTTCAAACAAAGGAAAGGCTGAGTTGGCCTTGCTGGAATTCAGTATTATAATCTTGCATATGACACACATCTCTAATTAGTGCTTAACACATTGAGCTATCTTCTGAGCCAAAGCAGCACTCACATTTATCAGTATGCATTTCAACTTTGGCTATTCACATAATCAATATTATTCCCATAGAAAGGTGAGATTTCTACAGGAGTTGCCGTGAACACGCAAATTAGGTGTGGGACAGTGAACACCAAAAGCATTACAGGATGAATTGATCAGTGATCACAGCAGAAAGTATTTGTTAAAACAGACAGGCAATAGGTTCAGAGCTTCAGCAACACACCACACAATATCTTGACGTGTGCTATTTAAGTTTGGTCAACAATGGTCACTAACAAGTGCCCCTTTTGCCCTCCCATGAAGACGTCACTACTGTTGGGGTCAGGCCCAGGCTCTCATTGGCATGGAAAGTCCATCAGCAAGACCTTCTTGAGCCAGACACAGCTAGCAGATAGCGAGCAGGCAAGGTCGCATTTGCGTTGGGGAAGACCCCATACAAATATAGTTTAGCACCCAGGTTCTACTGCATCCATATGTAGACACACTTTTATAAACAAAGCCAGAGGACCCTCTGCAAAAAAAATCCAGAAATTGACCACCCTTAAGCTGGTCCAAAAATGGGAAATTAATTTGCCGAGTGCATGCATTGGTGTCTCTCAGAGCCATGTGTAGTAAAATGGCATGCAGCACACAAAGTATTGTAAAGGCACTGGGGTTTATTGTGCTCCCGTAACTATGTACAGGGAGCAGTTAATGCACTGCTATTGTAATTCTCATGTGACTCTTCAAAGAAGTCTTTGTATTCTAGCTAATAAGACCTGCATGCAACTTCATAAGGACGAGTGCCAGTGAACCCTGCTGCAGCCGCTTCGCTCCGGCGTTGTCTGCTGTCTCTTGCTCATGCTTTCTCTCTCCCCGCGCTTCCGCTTGCTGAGTCTCGTGAGCTTGCCTTGCTCGCGAGTTCCCACAAGACTTGCCTGCCACCTACCTCCTTTTGCTGAGCAGCATTGTCCCACTCTGTCACATAGTGATTATACCTGGCCGGTCTGTGTTTCTCTCGGTGGGGGTGACCCTTGTCTAGCTCTGTGACCATTGGCCCTGTAGTTGAAGTTCTTCTGATCACTCTCTCCACTTCATATTAACCTGCTCACTTCGATCCTCCTGCTCGCCCTCCATGTTGATTCCTTGCTCTTCCACTCCGCAAGTTTGTTCCCTTACAAGCTCTTTGTCTCTGTTCTCTGGTACACAGGTTTGGGTACCTTCCTGTACAATGGATTTGCACAATGGGGGCTCTCTAGACCCCTCAGTTGTCCTCTGGTACAAAGCAACCCTTTCCAGATTCCATCTTTTGCTGTCTTAGGTGCAGACATGATTTTATCCTTTCTGTACCACTTGAATAGGTCTACTGAACCTCGACCCTGTGGTTGCATCTTTGTGTGGCAGGCACATTGTTACTTCATCTCCCACTTGCACTTCTGTTCTTTGGACAGCTTTCCTCTCATCACCTCTGCTCTTCGTGGTTGCCATGCTCTTCTAAATTCTGCACATGACCTCTTCCATGTCCACCATTTCATTTTCCCTTACTCTGTCCAGCCAAGGAGGTGCCAGTGTAGCTGCCGCCCTCCTACCTCGCAACATACGGAATGGTGACACATTTGTGGTCCCGTTGGGAGTGAGGTGGTGGGCCGCAATAGCCTCCTTAACTGTTTTGTACGGGTCCATTCCAGAAGCTCTAGCCAGTTGCAGCGCACCCTTTATAGATCTGTTAGTCCTCTCGACCAACCCATTGACTTGTGGGTGACATAGAGAGGCTTTGATCTGATTGATGTTGCCTCCCATCATAAATCTCTGCATTTCCCTGGATACCAACTGGACCCCATTGTCTGTGACAATCTGTCTTGGCAATCCTTCCCTTTGAAACACTGTGGTAAGTACTTCAATGACTGTTGCTGTGGTGATTACCACCACATATTCTTCTTCTACCCATTTGGGCAGGTAATCAACTATCACTATCCCATATCTGTGCTTGGGGCCCATTTCTTTTAATGGGCATATGTAGTCCAACCCTTGTTTATGCTACTCTCTATCAGTATTTCTGTCAGAATCATCGGTGTCTGTCATACTTTCAGGCGCTTGTCGCTATTTAAGCATTCATGGCACCTATCCATCATCATGCAGATGTTGTGATCCATGTCCGGCCACTGATATGCGTCCCTGATGCTGCACTGCATCATGCTGCTCCAAAGGTGTTCCGAGTTAGCCCTGCATAGGATTATCTTCCACATTCCCGTTGGTGGTATGACTTGGTGCCCCCTCACTAGTAAGCCGTATGCTTCATAGATTTCATCCACCACCTTCCAGAAAGGTCTAAGTACCTTTGGGACATTTCTCTCATTGAGCCACCCCTTCCTGACCGGGTCAGTCATTTTTCATATCGCAGGACCTTTGTACGTCTCTGCACACCATTGTTGTTCACGTATTTCCATTTGGATGTTGCCGCTCAAGTCTCCAATGGACGACACCACACATTCATCTTAGGAACATTGATTTAGAGCCACCGTGCTCTGGCAGTTGAGACATGCAATCAGCCTGTGCATTTTTCCATCCCAATATGTGTCTAGTGTTGTATCTGTACTCTTGTAGATTAGCAGCTATGCGTGCCAATTCAGGAGTTCATGTTTTCATACCCCCTGGACTCAGCATGTGTATGAGTGGTTTGTGGTTTGTGAGGAGAGTGAATCTGGTGCCCCAAACATATGTCCAAAAGCACTCAACCGCCCAGGCGTATTCCAACATTTCTTTCTCGATTGTCGAATAGCTATCTTCTGCTTCTGACAATGCTTTGGACGCAAAGGCTACCATGTGTTCCGCATCGCTCTGCTTTTGGGTGGGTGTGGCACCCAGCCCATACACACTGATGTCTGTCGTGATGAATGTATTCCAGTGAGGATTGAAGAGATTTAGACACAGTGCCCTAATATTCTCTTTTTCACTTCTCCAAACTCACCCTCCTGGGTCTGATGCCACACATACTCCACTCCTTTCTTCAACAGTTCCTTCAAAGCTGCTGTTACTTCTGAGAACCTGGGCAGAAATTTGGTGTAGTATTCAGCCAGGCCTAAGAAGGACCTCAGTTCCTCCTTGTTGCTTGGTGCCAGAGCGTCCACTATGGCTTGCAGCAAGTTCTTCTTTGGACTGATGCTCTCTTTGGATATGGTGTGCTCTAGGTACTCCACTTCCTTGGCTCCGATAACACATCTCAAACTGCATCCGTAAGCCTGCATCTTGTGAAGCACTTTCTTGGGAACAGTGTCATGTGTCTTCATATCTTCTGCATCTATTAGAATGTCATCTTGGAAATAGGATACGTTTCCTATGTTCTTCAATAAAGAATCCATCATGCAGTGGAATTCAGATGCAGCAAAGAACAGCCCAAATGGCATTCTGGTGTACTGGAATGTGTCAAATGGGGTGATGAATGGCATTAGTGGCCTTGACTCTTTATGGAACGTAATCTGATGGTGCGCATCCCGCATGTCCAATTTTGAAAAATACCTTTGCTTCCTTCATCATCAATATGGGGAAGTGGGTAGCTGTCGGTAAATACTTCCTTGTTTAAACTTCACAAGTCTATACACACTCTCAGGTCATTTGAGCTTTGCATCTTTATGAACATTGCTCGGCTCAACCATTCCGATGACTCAATGGTTTCCATGGTGCCTTCTTTGACCATTTCTCGAACCGCACTGTGGCTGACATTGTCCTAACCTTCTGTTTGACTGGAGTGGCATTCTGACATAGCCTGATTTTGTGCACAAAGTTCCTGATTGTGCCCAGCTCGTTGGAAAATAACCTTGGAAAGTCATCTCTTGACACTGACGCCCCTACCAGTGTCACTGATAGAACTTGATTTGCTTTGCTTGGGTCAAGCTTTTAGTCCAGTTTTGCCTGGCCATGCTACCCTAGCAATGCAGAACCCTCTTCAAGGAAGTACACTTTTGTGTATGCCTTCTTCCCTTTGAACTCCACTGTGCTGTTGATGTATCCTAACAGACTAACAGATGCACCACTGAAGACAGTGCATCTGTGTTTAGTGTTCTATACTTCAACTTCATTCTGACACACCATTTCTTTGTATGTGCAGATCAGTAGGATAGTTGAGTCTGAGCCAGAGTCAGCCATGCCTTTGGTTCCCTTTCCATCTACTCTCATTACACAGTGTGGTTTATTTCTCTTAGTTGTGGTACTGTTGACCATTATGATGTTTGGCTTGTCGACTTCCGAAGATGTGTTGCTCCTTGCGCCACCGCTAACCTCCACTGATGTGATTTTCTTGCCTCTCCACTATAAGGAAATGGCTATGTGTCCAAACCAACTACAGTTCAAGCACTCCTTGCTTCTGACAGGACATTCCCTATCAATGGAAAAATGTTGGTGCTTGTGCATTTGTGGCACTTCAACAGTTTCCTTCTGGCAGGCCTCTCATCTTTGCCATCCCTTCTTGCTTCCTCTTTGTGTCCCCAGTACTGCATGGCATGCACTTCAATACCTGATGTATTTCCCACCAATTCCCTGTGCCTGCTCAAAGTTTTTTCCACAACTCAGATGATCTGGATATCTTTGCCAAGCACCAGTTTCTTCTCCACTATGAGCATGTCCTTGTTGGTTTGGACAACCAGCATATCGCAGATCAAGCTCTCTGTGTTGTTGCCAACAAAAAGCCACCAACTCTCTCATCCGCCTGACATAATCATCCACTGATTCAGAAGCCTTCATTCCTGTTATAGAACTTGTTCCTATGCAACGCTGTGTTTTCTCTACTGGAAAATCTCTTTACAATACGGCTAGTTCAGGATCAAAGCCTGCAAAAATTCTCTGCGCCTCCACACCCATGGCATTCAACAGCATTGTTCTCTTCCTGGCAGGGACATAGTCCAAACGCCCTACCACATTAAGGTAAGGGGTGAGAAGGGGCTCCCATTGAGGCCACAGAATTGCAGGCCTACCTGGTGTCTGAAGGCAAGCAGGCAGTGGAGTAGCAGCGCCTTGCATCTTGACGAGTGGAAATCTTCTTGATCCTCGTCGCCAATTATGTTTTAAAATGACATGCAGCACACAAGGCATTGTAAAGGCACTGGGTCTTATTGTGCTGCCTTAACTATGTACAGGGAGCAGTTAATTAACTGCTACTGTAATTCTCATGTGTCTCTTCAAAGGAGTCTTTGTATTCTAGGCAATAAGTCCTGCATGCAACTCCATAAGGAGGAGCGTCGGTGAACCCTTGCGCCGGTGAACCCTGCTGCTGCTGCTAGGCTCTGGCATTATCTGTCATCACCTGCACATGCTTTCTCCCTCTCCACACTTCCGCTTGCTGAGTCTCGCAAGCTCGCCTTGCTCATGAGTTCTCACAAGACTCGCCTGCTGCACCATCGCATGTGGGTGGGAGGGTGGGCTGGACATTCGTTGAACATATCCCATTGCCTGCTCAATGAACATTCAGGCCACGTCTTGATAGGGGTGAGATGGAAACTCGTACAGTGCTGGGGTAAATGAATAGGCAGCACGACAATATGCGACTCTGTCAATTTTTCTTCCCACTTGGGTGGAGTAGGAATAATGTATTTAATTCCACTCTGTCTAAGCTTTACGTCCCAGTATAAATATTTACTGTGTGCTTTGGTAGACGATAAATACTATTTAATAAGTCGTATAGCCACACACAAACACATTCAGTGCCACCTCAATCATGTGTAATGCCTGCCATGTTTGTGAAAGGGATCAAATGACCATGCAAACTCTGAAACTCAAATGTAATGTGTTTAAGAGGGGTAATGTTACAGGGTTGGGCAAAATAATGAAACACAGTTAGACTAAACTCAACTAAAGTATTCAGATCTACTGAGTGGTGAAGGTAAACTAAAGATCCCAACTCAACGGAAAGGCCAAAGTAAATTAAAAGTTCAGGATAGCTTCTCCACCTGATTATGAGTTGAGAAATTGCCTAAAATACCACAAAATCTTCAACACCTGAATTCCAGTATGAAGGTGGAGCTGACAACTGGCATGTCAGCCGAATACTATACAGGTGCAGTTAACGAGCTGAAAAGCTAATAATCTGTAAAAAGCTATTCAATTGTCATGCATGCCATGTACCCATATGTTGATGTTGCTGTTGTTGCAGTTCTTGGTATGGATGAGAAGACCATCTCCTGTCTGTCACTGACAGCTCAGTGCATACCACTGGGTTGCTCCGTGGCATGTCAAAGCCAACATTCTTGGTTGTCCTAAGTCAACTAGTGGTTACTCTCTTGTACTATGCAATGCATCTGGATTACAAAATTCACATATGATATTGCTGGGTTTCTAAACATCCTATGGGATTTGGACTGGAGGTACATTTGTATTTATTGATGTTAAGTGTGGATCTAGCTGTAGTGCAGGACACTGCTGAACGGGTGTGGGTAGCCATCATTTGTTCTGCCATTTTTTAAAAGTAGATCTGATTAATTATCATCTGGCAAAGATGTGAAAGACTGACTTTTTTGATTTGTATTGACGAATAAAATGATGCTGGTAATTCCATCTCTGAAAGGGTAATCTGCTGATCAGATGCCCTTTTCATAATCTCAATGCCAAAAGCATAGTGTACTTGTTCCCTGCTGCATCAGTATCCTGATCTGCAGTGCCTGCTCTACCACTGATACAGAGCAGGTTCAGAGGTCACAGGTGCCGAGTTGACAGCTGCAGTGACAGACAAGTATCTGCAGATTAAGGGGCTGCATTTAAGATATGCACCCCTGCACCAAAACTATGATGATCATAAGGTGACCATGCTGGTGGCAGGGTAAACTCTAAATATTAGCTAAATCTGGGTTTAGGCATGGTGCATTGCACCACTCATGATCATTGCAGCCACATCCAATTTGATATCACACATATGTCAGCTCATGTGAGCCAGCTCAGCTGTGGAAGGTGAGGTGTATTCTGGCCAGCACAGGCTGATCCTGCGAAATGACAGGACAGGAACCTGAATGGCCATGCCTCTTATTTGATCACTTTGTGAGACTGGTAACACCCTTCTCCAGACACAGCCTCACAACAGGCAGTTACTGTAGGCCTAGACATAAAAGGAGCATACACATTAAGAAGGAGGAGCCTCTCGTAAGGGTGCTGCAATTCTTAAGGTCTTTGATCCTAGCGAGAAAGGAAAGGGGAGGGTTCCTATAGAGAGAAGATGTATGTGATGTAGTGAAGGTTTCCACCATCTTGTTCCTCTGTGCCTCTCTCCCTCTCCTTCCTGTCCCTTCCACTTTCTCTAGAGGAAATCACTTTGGACATGATGTCAGAAGGGCAAATTCCACCCATTTCAAGAACAGGGATTGGACCACTAATACAGGCTAGCGTTAGTCCTCTGGGCTTTTACCTTTAAATGAAGTGTTCTTGCACCACTTCTTTGAATCATCTTTGAATCATCTTTTGGACTGTAGCCCTTGAAGAATATTCTGTTTGGATGCTGATGGGAGAGCGAACCTTTATCTAGAGGAAATCACTTTGAGCATGTCAGAAGGGCAAATTCCACCCATTTCAAGAACAGGGATTGGACCACTAATACAGGCTAGCTTTAGTCCTCTGGGATTTTACCTTTAAAAGAAGGGGTCTTGCACCACTTCTTTGAATCATCTTTGAATCATCTTTTGGACTGTAGCCCTTGAAGAATATTCTGTTTGGATGCTGCTGGGAGAGCAGTCCTTTCCCAGTTGGGAGGTTAAGGCCGTTGTTCAAAGACAGAGGTGAGCTCTCTGCCCTAACCATCTTCAGGGACCATTGAGGGTGGACCTGCCTCTCTGCCAGCCATAATGGTACCCCAGACTTCACTGTGTTGAAGGACCCCTGCAGTGGTGTGCCAACCTCCCCCATGTTTGGAGCATGACAAAAGGACTCATCTTGTCTATAAGCCCCTGGATTGGGACTCACAGTACCCAGAGTGCCACAACAGCCAAGAGCCTAGTGGTTTTGCTGTCAAACTGTTTGGAACCATGCTTCAAGAACCATTCAACACATTTGAACCCCAAGGTGTTACCTTTTGCACTCTCTCTATCTTCGATTTGCTTGCAAAGTGCCAATAAGTCAGATTCAGCACCGCCGGACAACCAAAAACAGCAAAAGGCACTATTGACGGCCAACTGCTCCCCTTGATCCATTTGTGGGCTCTAGAGGTTGGTGAGGTCACCTTTAGCCCTTTTGCACCCAAGAACATGTTCTTTTTGAACATTGTGGTCTTTCATTGACTTTCCTCCCCCTGTCGCCTTATCCAGAGTGCTGTATCTGCTATCTTTGCATATTCTGTGTTCTTTCTACTGGGGTGTCTTTTTTATTAGTGTTTTCTAGTTAGTTAATACTGTACATTATTGATTAATGTATACATGTTTTTATAGAACCTTGATTGGACATTCTGAATTTTAGACTATTATAATTTGCTGGTTGGGTTGCTACTGAACCACATTAACACCCCTCTTGAGAGTATAGCCTTCCCTCGGCCCACAACAAAGGACTTGTCTTTATGAACTACAGAGTGGTATGCCTAATTGTAATAGCTAACTTTCCTTTCCGAAAGGTCCTTGGGTAGTTTTGATTGTGTCACAAGGGCATGTCCTATTAAGACGAAGGCCTGGTGTGTGGGTCAGGTTGTTGTGGGTTTGCTCTGGTACAGTTAACACACAGTTCTTTTAATTGTCCAGGAAGTCAAAGTGGCCTCTCCGGCTAGCTGAGAATGATTTAATGGGCTTGCTTTCTCTAGCAATTTGGAACTGCGACTCAGAGGGAGCACTGCCACTTTCCCTTGTAAACCCCTTTGGCACAGGCTAAAGTAAGCAGTTCAATTTAAAACTTCAGGTGGAGATTGGAGGTGGCTAATTGAGTGGTGCTTGTTCGTAACCATGCAGGAATCTGATGGTTAGTCTAGTAACGAGATCAGATGCAGACAAGCTGACAAACTGTCAAAGCCAGTAAATAGTTCTGGGAACTATTCTGTCTGGGTGTGGTAAAATTAATCATGCCCTTCTATTGACTGTCTGCCAAACTAGAATATATTAGAAATCGTTCGGGGGTTATAAAGGAGATAGGAGTGTGATTGTTCTCCTCCCGGGACTACTTAGCGTAGTCTCTGGTACCCAAATCTCTTTCCTCCTCAGGGCTGCAGAAAAAAAGATTCTTTATGTGGGAGTATATGCATGCTAGAAATGGAAGGTGATAATATAATGACATGTATATAGAATAAAATGAAAAAGTATCATAAAAACATGGGAACAGTAAAGAAGTCCCGAAACCACAAAGGGGCTTGCAGACATGCTATATGTATACTACATACAAAAGCAGAAACATGTAAGTATTTCCAAGAATGGCACTACTTAACATCGGAGAAGCATCGTAACCAGGTACCACTAGAAGGTTCCTTTTATTTAGACCGGCTAACCAACTGAAAGTGCTCATTGGAATCAAATAAGGCAAAACTTTGCCTGAGATGGGGAATCTACTCTGATTCATATGAAGAGGCATTGAATGACACCCAAGAGCCAGAATACCGCCAAAATTAGATGATTAAAGGATTTAAATGAGAGATTAAAGGATACAATCAAAAGTCTAAGAAACTGGGCGATTATGGGAGGGTGGGTTTAGCACCCAATCTTCTGTGTCTTCAATTAATAAATGATACTCAGGATGAGGAAGCATTGGCAGATATTATGGAATTCTTTACTAGCATACAGCCTGCCAATCAACGAAGTGAGTGGGCAGAGTGACAGCCCTACACTGAACTACTGTTACACTGGCTAGAGCAACTCAGACAACAGGACCGTAGGGGACCCCACGTCTGATGGTCATGAAACTGAAGCAGATTGCTATACTGACTGCCCCATCGGTATCTGTCCCAAGAATAATCCAATACCATGTGCAGACACCCTTAAACTGACACCTGTGAAGATGGCTGGCCCCTTACAAGGAGAGGTATCAAATATAGAAGGCACCCACATATTATCCAAGCACTGTTGAGGAAAGTGACAGGGAACACCAATAGCACAGACTGGGAAGTTGGTTTCATGCCAGCCTGTCCAGTGGTTTCCAGAACACCTTAGTAATCTAGTTATGTTATGTTACTTTGCATTTATATAGCGCCTTATGTACCATTGGTATGAAATTCCAAATTATTCCAAGCATTTTGCTGCTGAGGAGACGCAACCATCGCCCAGTGCAATAAACACTTATGGACTGACATGAACCAGTTAATAATTCAGACAGACTCACCCAACAAGGCCAACAGCGTACTGAGGATCCAGAAAAGGGTACAAATTTAGACAATCTGGACATAGATTGTTTGCGGCAATCCCTGAAGTGTGGCCCTGAAGAACATATTAGGGTGAGATACACAACTCTAGGCAAAACAAAGGAGGTTCCCAGGTGATTATTTGGGCAGTTTGAAAATGTGATATGCACAACATTCTGACATAGTAAAGGCAGAAGACACTGCAGGGCTGTGATGCTGGAAATGCCTTTTGGAGGGACAGGGCCTGCTAGTCCTTGTCCTACCACTTCTGTGTGTGTGTTTCTGTATATTTTCTGCCACTGTGGTGAAGCCTGGACCTCTGGTAGTGCAGCTCTTCATTTTTCCTTTTGGTGAACAACACTCATGGGATACCCGTATGGCTCCCATGGGTGGGGTACACCCTTGTATCCCTTATGTGTGTTTTTGGGCACCTGTGTGTTGCCCACAGAGCAGGGTATGGGCTGGTGGCAGCTACATGCTGACTTGACGGTGGCTCCGAGTGTCCTCCATTTTTGGGACACCCAGGTCCTGCCATAGGAATAAATTAATTCCTGGACAAAGGCAAGATGGCCACTGTAGCCTCTATGTTTCTATTGCTTTTACACCTTGTGTCCCAAAGTCCTGGGAAGCCCTGACTCTGTCCCTTTCTCCCTGACTGGTTGTTGGGCGGAAATACCATAAATGGCTCTGGGGCTGTCTCATATCAGACGGACTGCTGCCTTCCCCAGGGACTGTTTGTTGTGGGTACACCTTTGGTGTGGGACTTGTATGAATGGAGTCTGAAATCAACTCACAGTCTGTGTTCTGGGTGTCTGGTTTTGGTTGTATGACACAATGCCTGAGACAGCCCTGATTTAAACTGGAGTTGATGCAATGTAGTGTTCTGAAATGCTGGGTGCTCACTTCAATCCACATTCTCTGTTATGGGTGTCTGGTTTGGGTGAATGGCCTGAATGCCTGTGAGCCTGATTGGCTGCCTACCTCCATGAATGCACTCGTGAAGGAATGGCTGACTGAGCCTGGCTCAGCCAAAGCAAATGGGGAACAAATGTGTATAACTAGGGAACCCTCACTCACCAATTTGTTCCAAAGCCAAATCTTGAAACTGATGTTGAAGCTGAAGCAAGAAAAACTGTTCCCTGGAATCTAGCTGGAGGAAGAAGTCTCTACTGATGCATTTTCTTTAAGTAATCCGAAACCAACTGTGTTCTTCCAAGGACTGATCCAAGATTCAGCCTGGCTAGGAGACCTCTTCTTGTGCTACGAGGGGCCATCGTGCACCTGCTCTTCTTCATAAGAAGTACGCTGGAAGCCAGTCCTGTGTTCCTGCTGTCCGGAGAAGGGGTCTTTGTGAGTCCAGAAGAGAATCACTTTGACATCTCAATCCAAAAAAGTCCAGTTGTGTCGCACAGCGTCCGGAGGACTGTTCGTGACCGTTGGAAGCCAGATTGCTTCATATCGCCCAGAAGAGCGGTTACCCTGGCATATTGCTGCTTGACACCGGAGCTGCGAAAGTTCCACCTGACCATAGAATCTTTTAAGGGACAACCCTGGCATGACATCTGACCACTTTTTCCCACCGATGAAGATCCCAGTTTGCTGAGTGCAGAGGAGAAGGTCTGCTGGTGGGCTTCCCGCCACCAAAAACTGAAGAAGACGCCCAAAGGGTCCAGCCTTAGTATGTATTCATAGTCCAGTCATGTGGTCGAGTCCAGGTTGCCAGAAGCCATCCAAATGCTGCAGCATTGAAGAACCAAAAGTCGGTAAACCACGAAATCTTGAAACACGACACCTAATTCTGCCACAGCATCTGTCTTTGCCAAATGGCATCCAAGGCCCAAGCCTTATCCTCTTAAACCAGGCCTTTTCAGAGACCACAGCAAAGTTCACCTTTAAGGGACATCCCCAGCCTGAGTAGCGACCCAGCAACAGAGACTACCCCAAAGAACGAAACTGTTGCCTTTCCGACACTCTCTGTTTCCTCCTTTTCTTTTGGCCTCGACATTCCAGTGACTCCTTCTTGCGAAGGTGGCCCACCTTCAAGGTGTCCTGTCGAGTAAACCAGAGAAACTCCACCAGTTTACCTGCCAACACACCAAATGTACTGTGAAGAGGCAAAGCATCTTCCAGCGTGAAGAGTCTTCCAAGGATCCCAGATTCATCATGGATCCTGTTCTCCTGTAGAATCTCAGGTACTTTGGGGTGGTGAAACCTCTAGAAGTAAAGCAGAACATTATTGAACATTTTTGGATCGCACTTTAATAGACAAGATAAGGTACACCCTAAATTTTTCCTTACAGCTTGCCCAAGTAGGGGAATCCTCACACAGTATCACAATTTCAGTATCAAGTATACTGCCTATGTTCTGAAACGAATATGCCATTCTTCCTTGATCTATGAAGTTACACCTTGCTTAGCAATTTACATGATTTTTAAAGACGTCAGCAGTTGGTGTATTTTTATGAATCTAAGTTTTGTGTGGTACCACAGAGAATATATATTTTTTGCCATTATTTGAATAGTATAACCAAAGTACAAAGTGTTATAATTTATATGTATATATTTTACGCAATCTTATTTTATATAAAGATGCTGTGTTATCACTTAACATAGTGTGTGGACATTCCTTTGAGGGGTCTGGAGGCCCACTGTACTTAAGAATCAGTCAGCATCACCTTCGGAGAACTTAAGCCTTGGTTGCTCATCCAAGCTACAATATAGAGAACCTTGTCTGGGGTGCTCTGTGCCTGTGTCTCTACCCCAAACAGATAGAGGGCATAGATACAGATATCCCCCTCTCAGTCATTACCAGAGCTCACGGGTAATATAGCTCAGTGGCAACGCACTTGTCTTGGAGGCAAGACGACTCAGAGCTACACTCGGTCGACTCAGGGGTCCTGGGTCCACGTTTAGCAACCTCTTTGGTTTTAAGTGCATTATAAATAACCAAATATATATATATATATACATATATATATATATATATATATATATATATATATATACATATATATCCCAACATAATTTGTAAAGGTTGGAAAACTAAGCCCCTCCCTACATTTGTGACTGTAGTAAATCACAGTTCGCTTGTCAGTAACAGAAGGAGAACATTGAGAACAAGCGTATGGCCTTACAGATACAGAATAGCCAAGGTCAGGTGGTACTAAGTGAAATATGCGATTTCTATTTTTCACCCACATTAATGATCAATTTAGAAAGACTGCTTGAATGGAATTATTTGGTGTTTCTAAATCGATCATAGGAAACACCCTTCACCCACCTCACAAACTCAAAACCAGAGCTCCTCCTTCACTTACCTTACTCGCTGCAATTGTTGCTCTTTGTGAGGCACACCAGTGCACACAGGGCCTGCCAGGGACTTTCCGGTCTCTGCTGTGCTTTGAATGAGTGTGCACAGGTCCCGTCAAGGCTGACAGGTTTTCGAGCCGGGTGAGGGGAGTGGTGATGGCTCAGGTACATTTTGTGTGAATTTGTGTGTGTGAGTGTGTGTCTTTATGTGGGAGCAGGGGGGTGATTGTGGTGGGGAATGTAGGAAGCAAGGAGCATGTAAATGAGACTGTGTGCATGTCTGTAAGTGTGCATTTGTATTTGTATTTTGTTTATTTGTATAGCGCACAAGGCCCGAGGGCAACCGGGCGCATTATTTAGTTACAGTCAGCTTACATAGAAGTATTTACATTTAGAATATACAAAATATACATGTGACATAATCAAAGGATTACAATTTACAATATACAAGTGACATGATCAAAGGTACACAATTTACAGGATAGGGCAGAATGCAATGGCAGAGACATAAAAATAGCCTGTGGTGTCATAGAATATTGTTACAGTCAATAGTCATCCTTAGTCGATGGTGGATAGCCAAGCTTTGGCATTACGCTTGAAGGCAGTGAAGGAAGGTTCAGCTCTGAGTGGGTTGGGAAGTGTGTTCCACAGCTTGGCTGCTAGGACAGGGAAACTGCATGTAGTGAGGGTGAATGATTTTAGCAGCAGGTGAGGTAAGAGGGAGTGAAACCCTATGAATTCTAAGGAATCGAACAACACGGGTGGAGGGATGTGGGTGGGATTGCCTTCTTGTGGGGTACTGGGGGAGTGGAATACAACAATTCAGCATTTTGTAGACCACACAAAATCAGCTGAAATAAATCTGTCTTTTTTGTGTTCGGTCTTAAAAATGTGGAATTATCACAGAGAACTGGGTCAGGCCCCTTAATGAGGAAGATTCGCTTATAGAGTAGGAACAGATTTAGGGATGGGTGGGCGGAGAAGTGCAGAACAGGATGCGCAGCAATGAGAATTACCTAACACCATGATCTGTAAATATTAAAAGCAGGAGGGCCACTGGAATAAACAGTATCCGCCTACCCCAGTGAAATTTCCTGCCCCTGCCTTCAGAGCAAAAAACATTACCAAACCCCAATGACCCTCATTATAAAATGAAAAATCCGGCACCCTCTCCCCTATATGAGAAACAGTAGTGAGAGACCCTGAGAGAATCTGATTATGAACTCCTTAATTACAGTAGACCAAGAAGGCCCATATGTCAAGTAAGGGGCACAACCATTTCATGACTAGGCGAGCCGGAGGTACATGTTAGCAATACGATCTGACTCTCTCCATGACAAGGCTATGAAAAACCTTTACAATCCTGCTTGACCTGCAGGTCCAGTAACTTAGTTTATCTACTTGACCCCACCATTGTGTTTGCTCCTCCTGAGACAAGGAAGGAGTAAGTAGTTATTCTGCAATCAGAAGCAACAGCATAATGTCGACATCCAGATGATATGTGGTGCCTCCTTGTGCACCACACACTGTTTTGCTCATTATTTTGGGTCCATGCATGAATCCATGTCTGTGTGAAACATTACCCTTCCAGAGACACACAAGCCAAAACTGACCTGAATACCATCTGTGTGAAATGAGTCACCTTCCCCTAACACACCTCCTTACATCATCCAAGTATGAGTGGTACCAGTAATGCCACTGCTATGCACAGCTAAAAGGGAATAGGTATTCATAGTCACTATGGGTACAATTAGCCAGTATTGCAATGCATATATTTCTAGTGTGGGGAAGTCCCAATGTGAGACTATATATCTTTTTAAGGTTGTTTGTGAGCAGGAATGGCAGCAGCCCTCAACATTACTCAACATATTGTGTGACCTAGTGCCTAGCGAAAAATGCCCACCATCCTTTTTAAAGCCCCCCTCCTTAATTCTGAACTCCAAAACCTGTGTGTCAATCATATTACTGCAGGGAGCCATCTGAACACCACATCCAAACTGAGAGTAGAATGTTGGCATAGACTGTATCAAAGAGGCTCTATTTGTTCAGTCAGGAGAAAGGAAGCAGGAGTGTACTGTATATGTGAGTTGGAGAACCGTCAAACCAGAGGCAGTGGCAAAATCAGAAGAGCTGAGAAAGATCAGAGGAATCAGTGGTTAGATTCTACCGAGGCCAGGGGACAAAAACCCCTATATGGTGAAAAGGGACCCATACCCCTTGAGTATGACAACTGAGAGGCAAACTCCTGTGGAGAACTGGGTGCCGGAAGAAGCCATGGAGTGAACCAGACTCTGAAGAGAGACAGAGGTGGCGAGTTAGAGACCAGAAGGAAACCTATAGCCTACTGGGGTGCTATTTCCCCGATACTGACAGAGACCAAATTCAATGGAAGAGAGAGAACCCATTGTCTTCCTGAGGATATATTCCAGACACTGGGAGAGAATAGGACAAGGAGAGAAAGAACAGAGAGCCTGCAGAGGTTTATCACAGGCACTGGTGTAAACTAAAATGAGTTAAGTAATTATCTTTTTAACATGCTTAATACCAGAGACTAGCCTGTAAGCACAGCACCAGGATTCAAACCTGTGTTGCACTATGGCAGTCTTGTTTGCAAGACAAACGCGTTGCCCCTGAACTATTTTGCTGGTTTGACCAAACCAAGAAAAGAGAGGACAGAGATCAAGGCACTACAATCCGGGGACTGATAAGACAGGAAGTGATCTGGGTGCTCTAATCTGGAGACTGCAAGTATTTAGCCAAGGAGTGAATTGGTGCTATATCTTGAACTGTGGGCCTGATTCACAGAAGTGTTTTATAATGGCACACTCCTATTGGAAAACACTCTGTGAATCAGGTCCTGTGTATTAGATTTGAGAATCCTGAAAGGACCAGTGATCACTAGATTGGCTCACGCACCTTTTTTTAGGTGGCTGTCTTGACTATTTTAGTAATACTTTGTGTTACCAAGTCAAATTCTTCAGAAAATAGAGAATCATGGGGGAAAGCATATGTTCCAGTGCTTACAGCGTACAGTTTAGTGCAAATCAGTCAATCCACAGACATCTTGAAAACATTTTAATTCAGTACTGCCTGTTGCATGATTTTGCCACCAGGCATCTGGTAGCCATGCCTGACCTGGAAAACAGGGATCTTGACAGTGGCCTAAATGAAAAGGGCCTCCTCCATAAAGACAACAGGATATATGTGATGGATGCCAGACACAGCAGGCTATAGAAGATATTTTCATTGGCAATGATCTCATAATTCAAGGAGTCCTAATTGGCACTAGTGAAAAACTGAATTTAGAACTTTTTACTGCACCAAGGGAACACCATCTGAGCAGCTGCCAAATTAGGACTCTTGGGGGGAAAAGAGAATGACCTGATAGCTGAAGTCCTGATTAATAGTCAACCTAGCAATGATTTGAGAGGTAGTGGTATGCATACTCTCTAGGGAGGAACACATCATCCCGAATGACGGGCTCATATCCTTGTAGCCTCCAAGGTCTCCCTGGCGTGGGTGACATATGTTCCATCCATTCAGATTACTCCCCTGTTATCCCTGGCTTCTTCTACATACCTTCTTGTTGATGTTAAGCATGGCTGTTATCTCCCTCAATGCACATGCCACATCTTGGATTGGCATGAACTGCAGTCCTGCCAGGTTTCTCTTTTGGAATGCCTTGTCTCCATGGGCTGTAGCCACTGCACGACTGGTGGTGCTAATCTTGGGTAGGAGGGTATGTGCCCTGCAATAGCATCTTGGCCTGCAGCTTTTGGATTTCACCCTGCAATTCCAGTGTCATCTGGGGGGCATCGTTACCATACTCCTGGATGCAAGCATCATCAGATTCATCACTCTAGTTGTCATTGGCACACAGGAGAGCAGCTGAATGTGTGATGGCCACTGAATGCTGGCATGTGGTGGAGGCATATGTGACACTCATTAGTGCTAAAATGTTATTCTCAAGCACCCTGGTTGCATTTTGTGGCTTTTGCCTGCTGGCAGATTGAGTGCAGTAAACAGCAGCAGCAATGGTTGTGGTAGTAACAGAGGAGGCAGCTTTGTCAACATTAGCGATGGTGGAAGAGGAGACAGTGACTGGGTCATCACTGGTAGTGGTGGCAGTGGACGTGCTGGCAAATGTTTCAGAACCCTACTTGACTTCAGCAGATGCACAACTAACATTATCCATAGCTCACATGGCAGTGCGTCAACTAGTGCACGGTCAGTAGCTGCACATAAAACCAGAGGCTGTGCATGACACTGCATGCCAATTGGTGGTCCCTCTTTCAGACTCGTGGACATTGTATTTCACAGCATACATGGATATTGATGAGCTGTTGTTGGGGGCCTGCATGGACCATATATGTGTGTTATATGTACATCAGATTTGAGGTTATGTGTGTGCTGTCAACCCAATAATTTCAGTGTTTGGAATGGATTTTGACTGGGACATTGCCCTCAACCTAGCATGTGATCATTTGCCCATATCAGTACATGTACATTGTCATTTAAAGTGCAAGTCATTGTTATCCTCCATTCTGTGTCCCAACTTTTGCTCCCACCAACTGCGGATCAACACTTTAACTACCGCTTAGGTCAATCAATGAGTCTGTGTTCTCTTCCCAGGTTCTCAGGATAAAGGAAGGCACACCCCCCCCTCCAATCACAGTCAGTTTCTTCCTATGTGTTGGACATGAGCTGCCTTTCCCTCTGCTTGGGGTTGTTACACCTCCTTTTACACTTGTCTAAGCTGTGGGGGTGGGTGAAAACAGCACACATGGCACAGTGAGCTCCTGTTCACTGAGCTCAGGCTTACAATGCCTTTCATCCCCACAGCCCGCATGATGCCTGGGTAACGTCCCTGTTTTGATGTGATTCAGAATGTATTCTATTTCCTGTTTTTAAAATTGCTGCTGTATCATTTCTGATCTTCCAAGCATGTGGTAATAGCATTTGATGGCTACCGTATTTTCCACATTCATTGTTCTGTATTACATCTCATTTGGGCTTTCTGTTATCACTGTAACAGTATTTATTTCTTCATGAGACGGAAAACCTCAGATTACTCTATGTGCAAACGATAGTTCTGTATGCACTATTTATTTATTTATTTTATTGGGCGTTTGTAAGGCGCTTATACATTAAGTAAATTGTGTTTCAAAGCACCCACAGGGCAGAGGGAAAGGAACAAGAGAAACAGAAAGTCAATGGAAAATGCAAAACGTAAAAAAAGGTGCAGTCCTACTAGGCCTTGTGAAAATGTGTATCGAGCAAGTGCAGAGAGAGAGAAGGGACTGGGGAAGGGCTAAGTGCTTTAGGATCCTACGATCCACAGAGGGGTGAAGTGCCAAGGAGCCAGTTGCAAGGCAACAGTTAAGTGCCAAGCAGTGACCACAAGAAGGAAGAGGGGGTCACCTCACCATACAATAAGTGCAGGCCTATGTGGCAGCATAGGCCAAAGTGCATAAGGTAAGTGCAGAGGGAGGGCGGATGCTGCGGGCGATCGGACGGAGGCCAGGACCCCGAAGGACACATAAGGGCCCAGGTCACCAATCACAGCTACTGTGGGGTTTAGCATGGGAGGGAGAGAGGGAAGGAGGAGGATAAGCAGAAAGTCTTGAGGTGTTTGTGAAACTTAAGGAGATCTGGCTCAAGACTGAGAGAGAGGGGAAGGCTGTTCCAGAGGATGGAGCCAGCTGAGGAAAGAGAACGGCAGTCTACTCTCTGCTTAGAGAAACGCTTGACAAGCAGAGAGTTGAAGCTGGAGGAAAGGTGGGATCTGGATGGAGAGTATTTGATGAGAGCAAGTTGCCTGTAATGTGGCCGCAGATGGCCTTATGGATGATACAGAGGGATTTCAGCCAGTCGAGAGATTTTATGGCTGGAGAGATATGGTCCCTGGACTTAAGGCCAAGGATATGTCTCGCAGCCCTATTCTGGATCAGCTGGAGGGGGAAGATAGAAGAGGAGGGTAGATTAAGGAAGAGGCTGTTGCAGTAGTCCAGCATGGTGGTACCAGAGCTCTGGAGACATTGAGATTCTGGGGGAAGTGAGGAAAGGGAGGATGTCTCTGAGGATGTAGAATTGGAAATGGGGCTTCTTGGCAAGGTCCAAGATATGAGGGATAAAGGAGAGAGAGGACTCAAAGATGACTCCCAGATTTCTGGTCTCAGTGGAAGGAGAGGGGGAAAGCCCATTAAGGGTGGCCAGAGTGAAGGGAAAAAAGAGGGAACATGAGTCCCGATAGGAAGAATCTCAGTCTTGCTGGCATCGAGATAGAGGTCATTGGAGGTACACCAAGACTGGATAGCTGACAGGCAGTCAATGAATGACAGAGGAGGTTAGAAGAAATGTAGAGGGTAGTCTGAAGAAAAGTTGGTGTCGTCTGCATAACACTCGAAGTGTGGTGAAAAAGTGGAGATAGAGCAAGAGGAGAGGGATAGATGTTAAAGAGTCAGGGCAAAAGGATAGAGCCCCGGGGAATGCCATAGGCGGCGATAGAGGTGGGTGAGGAGAAAGGACCCAGGATAACCGGAGGCCGGTCAGTGAGGAAAGAGGTCAGCCAGTCCAGTGCCCACTCTGAGCTAAAAAGGATGTCATGCAGCCATTTTTTGTCACGTACCACCACGTTATGCATTTGCTTAGTCTCCAGCTCCATCTTTTCTCTTACATGTAAATGCACTGAATATTCAAACCTTAGCCTAAGCGAATCTTAGCCTGAGCAAACACATTCAGACACATTCCTGATCACTCAAAACCGTCAACCTTGCCTGGGGTTTAGGCAAAGGGATATTGCCAAAATAGTGTAAACATGGCATGTGTAATTCAATTTCAATATCAGTCTTACGCAGGCATTTGTAGAAACAGGATGTTGCAGAGCATCCCAGGGAGCCTTACAAAAAGAAGATATTTTAGATGAGTCAGCAATACAACATAAAAGTAGGATTTAATGGAGGGGGATATAGAGTGGTACAAAAGTGATATAGCGCAGGATATCTTTTGGTGACTACTTATTAAATAGCAGGAGGAGAGACCTTTCTTGTCTCTTGAGTGAGGAGAAGAACATTCCAGAATTATCTAGAGGCAGGCAGAAGATCACATTCAGTGGATGTAACTGAGTGTGTCATCTTTGTGTGATGAGAAACAAAAACTGCTGATTGAGAAGAAATGTTTTGAGAAATCATTGGAGACATGCGATTATTTTCAGTGGCTGGAACTGAGTTTGCTATCTTTTTTTGATATGAGAAAATACTGGTTGTAGAGTAAAAGTCTTTGAACCTTTTGGAGGCAGAGAGAGAGAGTATATTCTATGTGTGTAAACTAATATGTCAACTTTTTTGTAATGAGACAAAATACATTTGAGTTAGGTGGACATTATGTTAAGTGGCTGATACGGAGTGTACTATATCTGGGTGATGAGAGAAAATACTTGGTGGAGAGAAAAGTCTTAAAACACATTCGGCCGCATTCTAGTTTGGCGGTATTTAAGTGGTAAATCTACCAAATTACAGCAAAATGGAATTACCATTACCACCACTTGGTTACCAATGCATTACCACTGTTTATTTCATGCAGCACCATGCTCAGAATCTGTCTATCTACCTATCTATCTGCTCTCTTTTATAACGCCACTAACCCGTAGAATGTGGCCGTTTGACAGCAAGAGGAGACTATATTCAGTGGCAGTATATGAATGCCCAATCTCTTTTGTGATAAGAGAAAATATTTGTAGCACAGGCAATGTCGTGGAATTCTTTGGGTGCAGGGAGAGATGTTAGTAAGTTGCTGTAAACCAGTGTGGAACACATACGTCATCTTTCCGTGGATATTAGTAATGGAGAGGAGAAAATCCCAGTGACTACCTTGCATGACTGAAAAGCTTGTAAAAGTCAAATAACAAGAAAAATATGTCAAATAACAGCCACAAAAGAGTTGGGTGGAGAGCAGAATATTACATTCAGAGACTGTTAATTGAGCGATGAGAGAAAGTACTTGTTGCTTGCAAAAGAACATGGTTAGAATTCTTTTGAAATAGGAGGCAATTATGATCAGTAACTGGAAATCAGTATGCCATCTTTTTTGTGATGAGTAAGTCTTGGTAAAATACATTGGGACACCATTTCAATCATCCAAATATGTTCTGTTTCACCTAAAACAGACATCCTGCAACTTTGTGAATGGTTCAAACTGCCGTTTTGCATGGTTCAGAACATGTTAGTATAATCAGAGGATGCATGTCAATTTTTTGTAGGCAACGGTGGAAGATTATAGGCTTTATTTGCAGGAGAAATTGTACATTTATAGGTTTATGTTTAGGGAGAGGTAGACAATTATTATACGATTTAGCTGAGAGAGATGTAGAAAAGTGAAATATGATTTAGGTGAGGGAGAGTTAGAGAACTGTAATAGGATAGGCCATTTTATGTGATTACTACTCGTCTTTCATGGTAAAAATGCATGTGCTGCGTGTCGTCAGAATAAGGGGAATTGTTTGGAGGCAGTGACAAGGAGATTACATTTAGGAGTTCTAGCTCAGAGCACCATCTTTTTGTGGCCAGAGAAAATATGTGTTTCAAGCATGGGATTCTAGAAGCTAATCCAGGACCGCAAGTTAAATCGATACTCAAGAAAAGCTTCTTCCATCTACACACAATCAAAAAGTTTCTACCATTCCTCTCCTTCAACCGCAAAATACTGCCCAACAACACCCTCATCATGTCCAGGATAAACTACGCCAACAGCGTATACCCTGGAATGCCGGATTATTTACCGAAGATGTATACAGAACGCAGCAGCCAGACTTCTCATCAAACTCTCACAAAGGGACCACATCACTCCTGTGCTAAAGATGCTACATTGGCTACCAGTCAAAAAACAAATCACCTTCAAAACATTGTGCATAGTACACAGAGAAATCCACAGCCTACGAGCAAAATTCATACAAAGAAAATCACCATCTACCAGCCAACTAGAACACTCAGATCCAGCAACGGCATTCGCCTACAACCTAAGCCATACACTAGAGAAAAAACATGGCTGATCAGCATTCTCTTGCCTAGCCTTAAAACTTTTGAACTCCCTCCCCAGAGAAATATGAACCATGGAGGATCATCTAAAATTCAGAAAATGACTAAAAACCTGGCACTCAACTCAGAATGGGACGAAAGCGGATGAACAACACCCACACTCCTTGAAATGAACACTCAACTGCAAAGGACTGGGGAGTATGTCGGACCGCAGTGAAGTGCAGAGAAGTAAAGAGGGATCTGAACACTGACAGAGAGCCATGGATGAATAAATGTGGATGGAGAGAGGCATCCCGATCGCGGAACTGGTGGACCTTGAGCCAGAGGGAACGCACCCCCTGGGTGGAACCCATGGGGTAGTGGTTGCACCGCAGCGGGATGAGCAAAAAGGGAAGGGATATGGGCAGCACTTGCTATGAACGCTGGCGGCGGAAAGCTACTGCTAATGAATAGCCCATTGAGTATCCACTTACCTGCACACAAAATAGGCCTGGTAATTGTAGCACACCAGAATATACAACACGGTAAGGAACAGGGGTCACAATCAATCAAAACAGTGGGAGTAGGATAGGGTACCACCACTAACCAACTCTTCAAAAAAACTCCCCCTTCTGCATACACAACTCATACTCTGAACTAAACACAACAACATCGCTACAGCGCACCAAACCACATGCACTTCACCACACTGCAACAATGAAACAAACCACACCTAGCCTCGCCCAACAGCACATAACGGCTACCAACCGAAAAACACACCTACGCTCAGTGAACGGTGTAAACCAAACTGGAGCTTCCAACAGCACATCACAGCTCCCTTGCTCTTCCTCCGTCCTACTAACTTACACTGCCCCTTACCCTCTTCCCTTACAGATCCGCCAGACCGCCAAGGGACCACACAGGTGGTGATAGTGCGTCGTATAAGAACCTTTAACATAACATAACATGGAAAAAGTCTTATATTGCTAGTCTTTTTCTTGAAAAAGTTTTAAAAATGTTTAGAAGCAGGAGGAGATTGTATTCAGTGTCTGTAGTCAGTGAGCTATCGTTATGTGATTAGACAAAACAACTCTTTGTGTATAGTTTATTGGCTTTAATGAGCGACATATTCACCTCCAATTCGATATCATAGAGTTGGACAGGTTTTTTTCACTTCAATGTTGCTCTTTAGAATATGAGCCTCTCCTGTCTTCAGGCTCTACACAAATCCCTGTCACAGGCATCATTGGCTTGTTCTTCAATCCTTTAGCCTGCTCACACGCTATGCAACTAACCTGCAGAATGCGTGAATGGAGCCAGCAGCCAGAACCCTTCCCCCACAGATATGCCTGGTGCTGCGTCTTCCTTTTCCACTTGGGAAGATGCAAATTATATGTCTTCACTAGAGTGCATTCCATGTCTACAACTGAATATGTAAACTTTTTGTGGCCATAAATAATACTTGTTGCTTGTGTTGATAAGGCTGTATAGTTCTTGGAGTCAGGAGAATGTGTTCAATGCCCGTAACTTTGTGTCACCTCATGTTGTGTCCAGAGAAAATACTTGTTGTTTGTGTCGATAAAGATTTGTAAGTCTGTGGATGTTGGTGGCAGTTATAAACTATGGCCGTAAGTGAGTACAAAATCTTAGACATAGGGAGAAGAGTATCCCAGCAGCCACTGTGTCAAAGTCCATCATGTCTGGCTAAGGGATGAGGCAGGGGTGTGCATGGGTCCAGGTGCCACCACCCACTCTGTGATGGAGGATGTAATTGGAGAATCCATGTGGTCCCCATGATTGAAATAGAAAATAAGATTTATATTAAAGTATTGTAATTACTTTTGTTCTGTTTAATTGTTACATTTCAATTTTTTTTCGACTTGACATTAAGGTTTGAATATGTTTAGATTGGATCGGAAGAGGCTTTTTCTCAGCTGAAGTGCAGGGAGCTATCAACCGAATACTGTTGAGTTTATTTCTATTCACTTTGCTGGTGGAGCCACCTTTACTGCTTGGACGTCTCCATCTTCGTTAACCACATGACACATTCTCTTTGCTTCCAGTGTATTGCACCCGGACACATGCATTAACTTGCTAGTAACCACCAGTGACTGTGACATCTCAGCTTTACTATTAGTGAGGATGAGCCTCATTGGCATACTTGATGTTTTGATATTTTTGTATGTGGCATATTTTCATTCTGAGCAGGGTCTCTCTTTACAGCCGCACAGACCTATGGTCTATGTCATTCCTGGGCCAACAAATCATGGCTCTAGATGCACTGCTGCTTCTGTCAGTGACAATTATGGGTGCAGTGCTTTCCTGCTCAGGACACCCTGCATATATATATATGAAAATCTGAAATAATTAAATTTGCATCCATGGTACCTCCTTCTGTGATAATGAGCACCATTTATACATTTGTTTTTGTCATAACATGGGTTACATAGATTAAGAATTCTACCCGTAAACAGGCTCTTAACTGGAACCTTTATTATACTGGCAATGGCCAAACCTAGTGTATAAAGCAAAAAGAGACTCAATACATTTATTCTTCAATTCTGGGCAACTAATCTCCATCACCCCAAAAATGTCTCTACTGTTTATTTCTTGTTCTTTGCTAGTCATTGGTTTTTCAAAGGTATCCAATAAATTAGGCAGCAGTCTGTCCATATGCGTGTGTGGTACTTTTTGGGGGTCCTTCTGCAGCAACACCAACAACTTTTTTTATTTTTTATTTTATTTATTGTGCGTCAGCCAATCAATATGACTTTTAACACAGTAGAAAAATCCTGTAAATACATACACATAGCATCAAAAGGAAAATTAAAAGACAGTGAAAATCAGAGAATACAACCAAGCCTAATAAAATAGTATAAAAAGGGGAACATCAAAGGAAAAAAGAAAAAAAACAATAAGTAACAATAGTTCAGACCAATTCACAAATAATTAGACAATAGATTTTTTTTTAAAAACAGACGTCTTCAGATTAATTAAGTGGTGATTGGTATTCCCCCTTTACCAACCAAGTTAAGCTCTTATAGGACTGAGACCACCTCAGAAGAAACACTTCATTGCCAGATATTAATCTGTCCCAAAAATGCATCTGAGAGCATAGAAGTAGGATTATGTACAAAACGTTTAAATCTTGATAACCTCACCGACCAGGTCACTGCACAATCAGTCGGAAGGTGGCATATTGACTGAATAACATTTGCATTGCACTTGTCACATTGGTCGGTGGGATAACGGACACCATATCGAACATGAAGGATTTCCAAAATTGGCAACAAGTTTAATCTTAATCTTAGGAAATCCATTTGTGTTCCTGGATCTGAGGACTTCTTTAAATATTGTGGCAATGATGATCTTGGTTTGTCTATTAACTGGGGTGATGAAGAAATGTTTGCACTTCTCATTTTTCGATAGTTCTGATCCAGTCCATACAATGTAATCTTTCCTTTGTTTTCCATGGATTATGAATAAGGTTGTTGACATCTGAATAAGACAGATTGAGTAGTTCAAGACATCTAGACCTTAAGGTATTTAATAAGAGATTACATGATTTTGACATATCGATTGCTAATACCTCACAGAGCGAAGATTTGTGGGGAACTAAAATAAGTCTGTAACAGGAGATCCACTTTCATTCCAACCAATTTTTCAAAGGGATGAGGCCCAATTAAAATCTTAAACAATAGATCGGGACACAGTCAGGAAGACCCAATGATTTCTTCCAAATTTTACTTTCAATCTTGTCCCAATCAATACAGTAGGCCAAAAAGTTACATTCCATGCCGAAAGTTATCACCGGGACCACCTTTCCAACATAGAATTTTATCATAGGTAGCAATGAAAATCTACAGTACCGAAGACGGATTTTCTTCATCTGTGCAATGAAGTTGACAACCTTTATATGTATTGCTAAGAGAAGATCCCGGCTGGTTGGAAAGGCTGTAATTTTGGACCCGAAATAGATCATCTCTTTATACAAAGACAACCTAGAGCCATCTAGCTGCCATACAAAGGGTTTGATCTTCCTTTATGGATGTTTAAAGATGATAATCTTTGATTTTTTAGGATTAACTTTTTGTTTGTTAATTTTTGCATACTCCAATAGAGTGCTAAGTAAGCGCTGCAGTCCGACTTGTGTTTGATCTAAAACAACAATGTTGTCCGCATACGCCAACCAATTCAATTTCAGATTACCAAGTTTAGGGCCCACGATACCAGACTTCCCCAGCCATTCTGCCAAGTCTGAGAGGTAAAGAATAAAAAGAAGTGCCGCCAACAGGCACCCTTGACGCACCTCCCTCTCTATCTGGATTGATTGAGACAAAACCCCCATTTTAGAGAGACGGACTCTTAGAGAGGATCTTTCATCCAATTCCACCAGTATAGAAAGTAACGAATTTGGTACCGCCCACATCTTTAATTTGGCCCATAGTCTGTTTCTATTAATAGAGTCGAAGGCCTGAGAGAGATCGACCCAGGCTCCAAACAAGGGGGAGCTTCCCTTTTTTAGTGAATCAGAACTCATACAGCCCAGGATTAGTGTGTTCAGACTAGTGGAAAGTGGTCTCCTAAAGCCGGTCTGTTGGTTTGGGATAATACCTTTAACCTCAGCCCATGTCTCTAATTCCGCTAGTATGAGGCTGGAAAATATCTTCCCATACGCATCTAACAGCAAGATAGGTCGATAAGTGGAAGGGGCTGATCTATCACCTTTTCTATAAATAGGAATAACAATTGATCTTCTCCATGACTCAGGTGGTGATTTAGTAAGGATGATATTATCAAATAGGACCTTCAACACTCTTGAGCACAATTCTGGGTTCAACTTTAGCACAGCATTACTCAAGCCATTAAGCCCGGCAGCCCTTGAGGTGGAAGATTTTTTTATTAGATTTTCAATATCCTCCCGTGTGTACTCTAAAGACCATCTGGCCGACATAGCCAAAGGCTCCACATACACCGGTATATTGTTCAATCCAGGCCAATTCCTGTATGACTGATTCCTGCTGATTAGAGTTAAGTCCCTTTAGTGATCCCATAATCGACCAAATGTTTCTGGAGTTTCTAGCGCAGGCGGCCCTTAACATTTCCTCCTCCTCTATTTGTTCTCTCACAAAATTATAAGAATGTAACCAATTTCTTTGAGAATTATCCAAGGCTCGAATTTCAAGCTCTAAGGTTTCAGAATCCCTAATATTTTTCTTTAGGAGTCTTCTTTGACACTTAATAATTGTTTTCCTCTGTTGAATTTTAGGGTCAAAGAAATATATGTATGACCTCAAAGAGCTATTTGAGCAAGAGATCGGGGAGTTTAAGTCCCAAAGAAATTCATAGAACCTTACGGGTGCACACACCATCCCCAACATCGGCCTGCCTTCTTTGCAGCAACTTAATGGTTGCTTCCAGAATGTTATGGTCATCATGGTTACCCTCTGTTATCCGAAATTCAGTGCAGGCATCAAAAGTTTACTTAGAAACAAAAACATAATCAATAGTAGATACAGCCGCGCCTCATTGCCAAGTATGTCTACTAGGGATATCTCCCACTATGTTGCAATTTAGCATAGACAAATCCCAGGATGACATCAAATTACACCAGGCATACCCATTTGTATGAATTGTTTTGTCACAGATGCTATTCGTTTGTGTAAATACTCTCACAACTAGATTATGGAAATGCCTTAATGCTGGGAGCCAGTAAAAACTGCATAAATCAGTGCCAGGTGATTTAGAACAACGCGGTAAGAACCATAACCGGCAAAACAAGAAAAGAACCAATCACAGGAGAAAGGAGAGACCTGCACGGGTTAGCCATAGATGAACGAATCATATTCAAATCTTTGACCCTGGTTCACCGCTGTCTTAATGGAAATGGCCCAATATACCACCAAAAACAATTCAAGAGATATAAACCAATTCGTAACCTCAGATCCATGAATAAAGGACTTCTTCAGGCCAAGTTATCAAAAAAAACAAATGGCCTAGGCACGGCATTCTCAACTAAAGCAAAATGGAACACACTACCTGAGACATTAAGAACGGAAACAAACTTGCTATGCTTAAAAAAAAAATTGAAAACATTCTTATTCAAATAAACCATCACCACATTAAAGACTAAGCATTTAAGTCACACACACCTATTTGTTGTCCCGTCACTACGTCCCTGGCTGCATGGAATGTGCTCTGATGCCTGTGGGCTGCAGTGCTATACAAACAGATAAAAGTAAAAGTTAAAAAAGTCTCAACGCACTGAGAATTGAGATCCTCAATGACGATGATATGGTCATCAGGAAATTGAAAAGAGAAATCCACCATAAGGTCCGACAAAGTTCCCAAAAGTTCGGCCAACTGAGAGGACACCGTATTCCAATATAGATTGAACACAATCTAATTGGAAGTCATCTCCTCTTCCTCTCATTCGAACCACCAGAATACTGTTCACCACATTAGAAAGTATGGTAGAGGCAACAAGGACCGAATTGCTACATAGAACCATCAAGCCCCCCGTCGGACGTCCCTTCGACCCTTTAAGGGCCTTCTGCTGAAAGGAAGAGAAACCCTCTACATTCAGAATATCAGTACATAGGGTCTCCTGAAACGCAATCAAATGGAAATTCTGCATAATATAGCATTTTTTAACATCAACCAGAAAGGAAACACAACCTCTCGTATTGCATGATAGATATCTCACAGCATCCGTTACTAGAGTTTCTGCTCAGGTAGTCCCAGTTTCAGGAAAACCTGGGCAATGACTTCTAGAACACATTCCCAGATATTTGCCCCTGCTAAGTGGTGAGTTTCATAATTCGGCTGAGCATTTGAAGATTGGCTCAGGGACCCCTGGACGGTCTTCAATCTATTCCCTTCAGGAGCAGTTGTTGAAATAAGTAAACCTCTCATTAACCAGTCTACTTCCTCCCCCAACATTATCTCAAATGCCAATTTAGAGTTCATTTGCAACTTGGCGATATTAAGGTCTGGATCGTTAGGAAAGCTTAATTGCTTAATGTCCCCGGATGATAGATATTTTAGAGCTGGCATGGTACTAATTTCTTTCAAGACCCTCGAACGGTTTACTGGTTGAAGATCATCCAAAGACTTTGACATATTTGAGAGAAAAATTGTAAACCCTGAATGACTGACTAGAGACCCCTTATTTGGTAGCTGGACATTAGCTGGTTTAGTTGTTAAGAGGGTTTGTAAAGAAGGGGCAGGGTTTTCCCTGCAGCTAGTTCCTCCTCACCCTTCGGTTTTGTCTTGGACAAAAGATCAGACATTGGAACCATCAATGGGAGTTGATTGGCCAGAGGGCCACAGTCCGTGGTGAAACATGCTTCCCAGGCCACGTGACCATAGATTTTGCGGTGAGTGAGGCTTTAAGAAAAATGGGAGCAATTTTCACTTTAGCAGGGATTGGTATTTCTTGCTTTTTCATTTTTAGGAAGATAGGGGCAATCTTTCTTGGGGGAGCTAAAGTTTCTGTTTGGCTGCCCACCGAAATCCTCTTTTTTCCCTGCGATTTCTCATTCCAATCAGGTATAAGGTCTTCAACTGTTGCCAATTTCTTTTGTTTTTTTCCCCATGATGGATTCAAGCCTTTAGTAGACTCCTTATTGGAGGCCCCTGGGTTGATTCCTTTCAGTCCTTTAACAAAGTGATTCAACATGGCACCACTATTTTCAGGGGATTATTAGAGCCTTGCGCTATCCCTTTAGTAGGATCAAGAGCAGCTTTATATTGTCTTTTCCTACGTTTCTTTGTTTTCCCATTTGATTACTTGGACCTTTTCTTTGTAGCTTTATTATTAGAGGGGGCATCCATAATTATTACACTTTCCTATTCTTGAGCAGCAGATAAATTCTCCTCTGCTAGCTGAGCTAGCCGGATGAATTCCTCCATCATGGAGGCAGAGAGCAGCGTATCCTCAGCATCTAAATTCGGGGTAATGGGCACCATGTCCGGATTGCATTTGGAACACCTATTCTCAGCATTTCGCTTAAATGCTTCTTCTAGTTTATTGTTCTGGCACTTCATCTCCCCTTGGAGAGCAGATAGCTGATTAGTCAATGACTCAATTTTTCCTGATTGCTTCTGAAACTGGGAAGACAATAGTGATGCTGTTTCACTCTTAAAGTCATTTATCACCGTTTTTAAGGCGAGTGTCGGTGTTTCACTTACTTCCAGCTCTTTTGTAACTTCAAGGAGGATTCCGGAATGCTGCTGAACCTCTGATTTGGTGTTCTCAAAAACTTTCATCAGAGAGCTGAGTACAAAATGTAGGGCAACTATAGAGTTGGAACCCAAACCTTGATCATTCGTCATTGCTGGTGAAGCGATATCAGGCCGGACCTCCTCTTGATTTCGCAGTATTTTGGAGACCCTTTTTGCAGAGCCTTGAACTTCTTCCCAAAGAGCTGATAATTCATTTAGTTCATAAGAGATGTCCACTGCGGCTTCATGAGCTTTCTCATCCTCAGTCCCCATTGGATGATCTTGGGATTCAAGAATCGGAGTAGTGATTTGATATGATATAGGAACAGTTTCTTGAATAGTCTATGCTTGTTCGTACAGAGAGGGGACCATTCATTGTATTTGCAACACAGGAAAAAAAAAATCCAATGGCGGTCTTCATAGTGGTTGCAGTCAAAGTATCATTTAAGTCTGAACACAACAGATTCTTTAGAGGGAGATTAGCAGGGGTGGATACCTTTGCATTATTTATCAGGCATCCGCTAATTTGGCTCAGGCCCGAGGTTGTAGGTATCTGTAGATCACTAGCAAACACATTCTGAGATGGGAAAAAACACCCCCACCCCCATTTTTATAAGGTCTGAAGGATGAACCCCCTTCTACAGCAGTAGAGGAATCGGTGGAAATTTTATGGGGATTCAACTTTGTAGTTGCAATTTCCTCCGAGACCAAGCTTCTATGATTGTAGACTTTGCCCATTTTTCAGTGCCTGGACCAATTTGACCAGGTCGACTGTAAGTTTAATAGAAAATGCCAAAGCTGAGTGGGTCCAAGGCAAAGCCTGCAGTTCCCACATGACCCAAAAAGCAACTGATAGGTGCAGAGTCCGAACACGTCAAAACAGCCTCTTGTAATCCGTATAATCTGCGATTACTAGTTAGTCGATAGCAAGACTAGGCTATCCTGCTCTCAAAGGATATGGATAGTAGGCACGTATAAAGCAAGCAGAAGCATCAAGCGTCATGCACTCTACAAGCAGCTCAAAATTCCAATCTGAAGAACCGCCGGGTGGGTCAAAGCTATAACCCACAGCTCACACACTGACGGAAAGTGGCCGATAAGCACAGGCAGCCGACCCGCCATGCGGCACACCTCCTATGTATCACCTGTAGTCAACCAGACAATAGCAATGACAGATAAATCTGCAGCTGAAGCACAGGAGTCTCTTTACCAGAGCTGACAATAACAACAGATACCAGTAGCAATAGCGGAAGTAATTATGGAGGTAGTTACAGCACGGCAAGCAAGTCTTCAGAGCAAGATTTTATCTTTTTCAAAAAAGTTAAATTTCCAAGATGCTACTACAATAAGGTGGCAGTCTTACCCTCAAAAACCTTGCTTACAGTTCTTGCAATTCTTCCTAGCCGGCAGCAGCCTAAAGACACAAGACTTCACACCAGGGGCTGGATGCCCACACCGAGCTAATTACCGGCTAGGCATCACACAATCCCCTGGGAACTTAAATCCAACTGGAATGTTTGCTTGGCCACAGTTGGTCCCTCCTCTCGGTGCTCTCCGTGCTGCTCTCTGTGTACAGCGTTCAGCATTCAGAGATCAGAGGAAAGCACCACACAACTTGTCACGATGTGTCAAGCCGCACCTCACGAAACGTAGGAAAAACAGGAACTGTCAGGAACAGTCAAAGAGGCCGCTTCCGACACACTGATTCCTTAACTGGAACCTTTATTAAACTGGCAATCCCCCAACCTAGTTAACTAAAGCAAAAATAGACTCAATACATTTCTAATTCTGGGCAACTAATCTCCATCATTCCAAAAATGTCTCTACTGTTTATTTCTTGTTCTTTGCTAGTCATTGGTTTCTCAAAGGTATCCAATAAATTAGGCAGCATTCTGTCCATATGCGTTTGTGGTGCTTTTTGGGGGTCCTTCTGCAGCAACACCAACAACAGAAAAGCATGATTTCAGAGGCTACTATAACAATTACACATACTTGCCATATATGTGGTTGTAAGTGGGCACATTCTTGGGTAATACAGCATTGCGCATCTTTTGACGTAGAGAGCATGGCCATTCTATGGGCTATTTTAAACATGTTCTTTTCAGAGTTGTAAGTCACTTGCAGGGCACACACTGTTTTCCTTATAAAATCCATTTTTTTTTACTTGGGGCAATAATTCCAAAATGGATAGTCAAACTGCTGGGGAACTAAAGAGAACCACTAAAATTGAATGTGATAGCCCAAAGCAACTTGGAATTTTTGTTCTGCAGGCCAATAAATATGATTTCTCTTAGGGGAAGATCACACAATATACATCTTGCATAAGCCAATGAATGGGTTGGATGCACCTGTCATCTGCCCCAAAGAGCCTTCTACCGTTTAGTGTCAGCTCTTCCACTTCTCCTTCCCAACCATCCCTTCTTTTGACAGTCACAACCTAAGACTGTCCTTGCACAGGAATGACTGGTGGTGGTTCCATTAGCCACAAAGTCCATCCAGTTCCAACTCAGATCCATGTATCATGGGTCAATTCAGAAACACTTACTATGAAATGGCTTGGTCCTTTAGAAGTAACTTCTCTCTGAATGACACTGACTCTGTTAAACCAAACCCATCAACCCAACTGGATTTGGTCAGTGGGGTGTCATATTTTTAGAACAGGCCCATAAGCAACAAAGGAACAGTGTTAGGTCTTGCACTGCCAGCTAGATAAATTACATACATTTTACAAGGCCAGAGTTCAGAAGGGATCCCAGAACCTTCATTCCGGACTTCTGGCAAGGATTGATAGTCGATGTCATATGAAAGACTCCTCAGCTGTGCCTTTTATTAGTCCTGGACATCTGAGCTTGCAATATCAAACTTGACTTGTTAACCAGAAGAACTGATTTTCGATATAAGACCTGTTAGCAAGTGTTTAACACTGCTCAGTTATTCATTTACATGCAGCTTCCCTAGACTCCCATCTATCATTGACAGCTGGGCACCTCTCACCAGCCTGTGGCCTTTTCAAATTTTCCTAGCCTATCGTCATTGACTCGGCATCATTGTATAGTCTGGGCAGAAGCCATAGACCTGGACCCATTCCAAATTCAACCTTCCAAGTTTCTCCTTATCCTGTTACCCAACATATCCTTCAAAACAATGTGGAAAATTAGATTTTATTTGAAGGCTTGGTATTGAAAGGGAACATTGCAAGGACCTTAATCTATGATATGATATGATATTTTATTTATATCGCGCTCATACACAAGTGTTACACAGCGCAACGAGGAAGGAGAGGGGAACATGGGAGGAAACAACAATCTTACTAGGCCCAGTGACATTGAGAACATGCAAGTTCAGGGGAGTGGGAAGGGGGAAATTACAAGGGGCAGGGGAGGAGTGGAAAGTACTGAACACGTGATCAAAACAACACCAGGTAATGCGGCTAGCAGGTGGTAAGTGCAAGGAGAAGGCACAGACAACTGGTGTCAAATAAGTGCAGGAGGGGGACTGTAGCGTTGCAGATACAGATCCAAGTGCAAGGGTTGCCAGGAGGCAGTGTGGATATGCGGCTGTGTGGGCAGGGATCTGGGCCCGAAATCAGAGGGTAGCTAGGTGCCCAATGCTGAAGCAGACAGAGATCAGCAGGGGAGAGGAAGAGCGAAGGCAGAAGCAAAGAGGAAGTTCTTGAGGTGCTTCCGGTACCGAAGATGGTTCTCCTCAAGTTTCAGAGAGGCAGGGAGGCTGCCCAGAGGGAGTTCCCAGCTGAAGTGAGAGATCTTCACCCAACTCGTTGCTTGGAGAAGCAGCTGACCCTGAGGGAGTTGGAGGTGGAGGAGTGAAGAGCTTGAGTAGGAAGGTATTTCCGTAGGGAGAATTGAAGGTATTGCAAACCAAGTCCCCAGAAGGCCTTGTGGACAATGCAAATGGTCTTTTACTTGCAGCCACTGGGAGCCAATGAAGAGATTTCAGGGCAGGAGAGATAAGATCCCTGGGCTTGAGGCCAAGGACAAGTCTCGCAGTCCTGTTCTAGATGAGTTGAACAGGGCGGAGAGTAGTTGCAGGCAGATCCATCAAGAGACTGTTGCAATAGTCCAGCCTAGAGAGAACCAGAACTCTAGAGACAGTGAGCTTCTGGGGGAAGGAAAGGAAAGGAAGAATACCTCTGAGGAGGTGCAGTTGGTAGTTTGACTTCTTAGAGACGTCAGAGATGTGTGGAGAAAAGGAAAGCGCAGAGTCAAAGATGACCCCCAAGGTTCTTCGACTCACAGGTGGGAGCAGGAAGAGGGCCAAGGGAGGCTGGTCAGAGAGTGACAGGTAAGGAAGGTGCAGGTGTGCCGATGAGGAGGATCGCTGTCTTACTGGAATTAAGGAAGAGATCATTGGCGCCACACCACTCCTGGATTGTGGAGAGACAGTCAGAGATGTAGAGGGAGAGGAGGTGGCAGTAGGGAGCCTGAAAACGAGCTGAGTGTCATCCACATAGCACTGAAAATTGGAGCAGAGAGCAGCAATGCAGTGGGCAAGGGGTGCCAGGTATTGGTTGAAAAGCCAGGGCGCGAGTTTAGACCCCTAGAGAACACCACAGGTAGAGTGTCATGATGCCCGCTCCCGGGGAGCCGGTTCAAGCCCTGCGTCCCCGAAAGCGGACATCCAGTCCCCAAGGAAGGACCCAGCAACCCCATATAGGGGCCCTTTGGACAGTGTCCTGGCGCCTATGGCGTCAGGCTCATAAAAGACATCAGTCCTGGGGCCATAGGCGCAAGGCTCATTATGGAAGTGCTTGGGTGCACTTACCTGATGCAGACCATGCTGCAGGATCCTGGCCTCCTTGAGGCCTGAAAGGAACTACTTTACCTGTGGGACTAATTTACCATCCGGGCGTGGCTGGGGAAGGATACATACCTGATTGGAGGAAGGATACATACCTGGAACTTCTTCCAAGGCTATTTAAACCCCACCCGAACAGCCACATGTGCTTCGCGTTGTTCTGCATCTAGCAGCTGGACGCTCACCGTGTCTGCTCCTGCATCCTGACTTCTGCCACGCCTGCCAGCATCCTGGATCACCTGCAAAGGAAGAGAAGAAGAGAACAGAAGAAGGAAAAGTCCTTACCTGCTAAACCCGCATCCCGGAGACATCTCCCCGACAATCCTGAAAATGAAGACTTTTATTTAAAAGCTCATCGCGTCGATCGCTGCAGCGCCGCATTCCACTCACCTTTACAGGGCGCCTCCATGTTCAGCAGCGATCATCCGGATTCGCTGTCACGCCCCAGTGCCAAGGGAGAAAAAGACCAGAACAAAAGGTGAGAGAGAGAAGGGAATAAGGAAAGCAAAATCTCCATGTTAAGACTTACCTGTTGATTCATTCCCTCTTCATTTCGGGTCCGCGCCGCATCCTGGCATTTCCGGACCCCGGCCCCTAAGGGGAAAAAGAGACATCAGCGTAAATGAGCGAATGAAAAGACATTACCAAAAAACGCTCATTAAAGACTTACCTGATTTCTACAAGGATTTCACCTCTCATCTCGGGTCGGTGCCTGTTCCCCGGCATTCCGTACCCCGGCCCCTATGGGGAAAAAGACACTAGCATTAGTACATTAATGCATGGACACAAGTGGAACCTCTTATCAAAAAACTTACCTGGAAGCCAAGCAAGTTTGGTTCTCACCAATCTGAAAATCCAGTGAAGTAACTGGATACCAACGCACCCCTGCATCAGAAGTAGGATGGAGAGCTCATCCTTCCAGACCCTAAGGTGAGACACTACGAGGAATCACAGAAGGGTTTCGAGGAGGGTGAGAGGGGAAAGTGGGAGGCTGATTGCATTACCCCGCAGACAGTTAATCCCCTATTTTCGCCTACAGAAGGATACTTGTGCGAGCCAGACAAGCCAGATTTGGGGGCCCGGTCCAGTCCGTCTTCCGAACCCTGCGCATCACCTTAGAAGAGGTCACAGCAGCGCGAACCAGGCCAGCGCCTCCGTGGGAGTCAGGTGAGCGTTACAGAACGCGAAGCCTTCCTACAAATTCCCACCCAGGCGCTATGGAAAGTTCTGAGACTGATCAGTTGGCCCAATTACTGGGGGAATTACGGGCCGAAATACATGCTGCTCGTCAAGAGACTAATGCCCTTAGGAGGGAATTAATAATATCAAAGGAAAGAACTGATGAGCTGGCCAGACAGCTTTTGCAAGGTCAAGCTGGGCAAACTCCTCTACCCGGTTCCGGAGGGAACCCCGCTCCTGTGGTTTCCAGTAACCCTCTGCAGATTAATATACCTGGAAACATGCCACTGGCCCCACCCGAACGCTTTGCTGGGGACCCCAAATGATTCGCCGTATTCATGAATCAATGTCGTTTGCACTTCCTATGCAGACCTGGGGCCTTCCCTAATGATCAGACCAAGGTAGCCTTTGTATTGTCATATCTCAGCGGCTGCGCTGCCGATTGGTCAGTTCCACTGGTTACTCAAGATGACCCGATTCTCCGTGATTTTCAAAGGTTTCAAGCAAGCATGGAAAGGTTATTTGCTCGACACTCTCAGGGGCAGGCTCTGGATGACGAACTTCTATCCCTGCGACAGGGCAATCAGGACCTCCTATCCTATATTGCAACCTTTAATAGACTAATTGTGGAAACGGGATGGCCAGAGGATAAAAGAGTCACGTTGTTTTATCGAGGCCTACACGGAGAACTTAAAGATGTATTGGCCAAGTTGTAAATCCGCCCCAAGAATGCACAGAGTATATAGACTTAGTGGTCCAATTGGATCACAGACTTTAAAAACAGAAAAGCAGATCGGTCCAGGTTTGAGACCCCGGGTGTTGGTCAAGACCCATGCTAATCCCAAAGAGAGTTGATGTCTCTGAGTTTTTATTGTAGGACTGGACACTTTCTACGAGATTGCCTGGCAAAACCGCCCCGAAAGGCGGTAGGAGCCGCTGATAAAAACCATGAAGACTCTGTTTCGGGAAACGACTCCGCCCGACAAGTGTAGGGGTCCGCTTGCCGAGCTTGAAAACTAACTCTCAGACCTCGCATTTCATTGTGCCAATGGTTCTCGTAGATCCAGAACAGCCTAAGCGGTTGCATGCAATAAAGGCATACATCGATAGTGGGGCTATTGGAAACTATGTGGATCGTGAATTGGTCTCTAGGATTAACCTCCCTCTCCGTCCTAAAACCAGCAAAGATGTCATCACCACAGTCGATGGAACTGAAATTGCCTCTGGACCGGTAACACATTCCAGTACTGAGGTGACTCTTATTGGTCCCGACGGCCATCGGGAGGGTGTTGTGTTTGATGTAATCAAGGCTCCACAGTTTCAGGTTATTCTTGGAATCCCTTGGTTAGAGACACATAATCCTCGAATTGATTGGCGAGCTAAGAGAATAACCTTCCCGGATTGTACACAAACCTGCTACCCAGAAAACCTGAAGATTAATCTAGCATCTGTAACCTCTGCCTCCATGCAACTACCTCCGGAATACCAAGACTTTCAGGACGTCTTCCAAAAGGAACAGGCCAACACGTTACCTCCTCACAGATCGTACGATTGCCAAATCGATCTGGTGCCCGGTGCACAACCCCCTTGTAGCAGGATTTATGCCCTTACCGAACCTGAGAATCTGCATTTGAGACAATATTTGGATCAATACCTAGCTAATGGTTTTATTCGCCCGTCAAAGTCCCCGGCATCCTCGGCTTTGTTCTTCGTGCCCAAAAAAGAAGGCGACCTTAGAACTTGTATCGATTACCACGCATTGAACCAGATAACGGTTAAAAACCGTTATCCTCTGCCTCTGATCCCTGAACTCCTTGACCAGGTGAAGGACGCTTGCATATACACCAAGTTAGATCTCCGGGGGCTTATCATCTGGTACGAGTTAAAGAAGGCGACAAATGGAAAACTGCCTTCCGTACTAAATACGGATTATTCGAGTACCAGGTGATGCCTTTCGGATTGTGTAACGCGCCGGCTGCCTTCCAATACTTCATGAATGATGTCCTTCGGGAACTCATCGATGTTTGTGTTGTTGTATATATCGATGACATTCTGGTGTACTCCTCTTCGGAATCTGATCACAGAAAACACGTCAGGGAAGTAATTGAAAAACTGCGCCAACACAAACTATTTGCTAAATTGGAGAAATGTGTTTTCCATACCACAGAATTCGAGTTTCTAGGTTTCATCCTGACACCCAAAGGAGTCGGAATGGACTCAAAAAAAGTGGATGCCATCCTCAAATGGCCATCACCTAGCTCTGTAAAAGGGGTTCAAAGCATGCTCGGCTTTGCCAATTTCTATCGCAGGTTTATCCCGGAATTTTCACGCGTGGTACAACCCATTACTGCACTCTTGAGGAAAAATAAACGTTTTGAATGGTCTGAAGAAGCAGAGCAGGCCTTTCAGGATTTAAAAGCTAAGTTTACCTCCGCACCTATGTTGAAACACCCGCATCCAGATCTCCCTTATGTCGTCGAGACTGACGCATCCAGCCTAGCCATGGGAGCTGTCCTGTCCCAAAGAGATCCCGAAACCAACCAACTGCATCCCGTAGCATTTTGGTCCAGAAAATTCTCGGCACCCGAGGTTAATTATGCAATCACAGACAAAGAACTGTTAGCCATTAAGTTCGC
Organism: Ambystoma mexicanum; assembly: GCF_040938575.1. Classification (NCBI taxonomy): domain Eukaryota; kingdom Metazoa; phylum Chordata; class Amphibia; order Caudata; family Ambystomatidae; genus Ambystoma; species Ambystoma mexicanum. Next base: position 583,102,215 of record NC_090937.1, on the reverse strand, counting down.
TTTTAAAGCCTGGCGGCATTATCTGCTTGGCACTCGACATACCATCACAGTGATCACTGATCACCGGAATTTACAGTATTTGAAAACCGCCAAGGCTCAGTCATCCCGGCAGCTCCGATGGGCTTTGTTTTTCGCTGAATTTGATTTCGTGATTACCTATCGACCTGGCTGCAAGAATGGCAAAGCAGACACCTTATCCCGAATTGGAATGGGAGAATCTGATACAAACTCAGAACCAGTACCAATAATTCCCGAACAGAGGATTCTAGGCATGACTTTGTTACAGACGCTTGAAGACATTCAAGCCAGAGTGAAACAACTCCTGGACCCTACAACCTTACAGGATTGGATACAAAAGGGATCAGACTTTACCATAGATAATGGTTTACCTTATTTCCAAGGACGCTTATTTCTGCCACATAAGGAATTACACGAACTAGTTATTTCCGGTTATCATGATGCATTAATAGAGGGACACCCCGGTATTGCCAAGACAGAGGAAAAGGTGAAACGACAATTTTGGTGGCCCTCTTGGCGAAAAGATGTTAAATCTTTTGTGATGTCCTGTGGTGTTTGCGCCCAAAATAAAAGTCAAAAGAAAAGACCAGCCGGTCTCCTTCAACCTCTAGACATACCGCCAGCACCCTGGCACACCCTATCAATGGATTTTATTACAGACCTGCCTCCTTGGGGTACAATACTATTCTGGTAATTGTGGATTTGTTTTCCAAAATGGCCCACTTTATTCCTTTGAAAGGTTTACCTTCAGCTTCTGTCCTAGCCAAAGAATTCCTCGAAAATGTTGTTCGGCTACATGGATTCCCATCTATACTAATCTCTGACCGGGGAAGCCAATTCATTTCCCACTTCTGGTGCAAATGTTGTCAAATGGCGCAGATCGACGTAAGAATATCGACCAGTCACCACCCTCAGACCGATGGTCAGACCGAGAGGACAAATCAGACCCTTGAGCAATACTTATGGTGTATGTTACAGCAATCTGAAAGCAACTGGAAAGACATTCTTTGGATAGCCGAATACGCATATAATAATTCGGTACACTCTGGAACTGGCCACAGTCCTTTTTATACTTTGTTTGGGCATCACCCTCGAACCTCAAACCTTGACTCTCCTCAGAACCTCAGAATGCCTGCAGTAGAACATCTGCATTCTACAATTACCCAAGCCTTCAAAGAGGCAACTACGCATTTACAACAAGCCAATAGAAAATACAAGGAGAATGCTGATCTACATCGGAGTGAAGCACCTGCGTATCAGATTGGGGATCAAGCGTGGTTAGCTACCAGACATTTACCACTCAAAGGGCCTCAAACTTTTAACCCAAAATATCTGGGACCTTATTCTATTACGGCAATAATTAACCCAGTGGCTGTTAAACTTGATTTACCAGCTAGTATGCGAATTCACCCTGTTTTTCATGTGTCACATCTGAAACCAGTGGTACCCGGAATCCGACTACTCAAACCTCCAGAACCTATTCTAATAGATGGGGAGCCCGAATTCGAAGTGAAGAACATTTTAGACTCAAAAATGTTTAGGTCAAAACTGTTCTACCTAATTGATTGGAAGGGGTACGGACCTCAGGAGAGGTCGTGGGAACCCAGCGACCATGTGCATGCACCTCGATTAGTCAGGAAATTCCACTGACTCTTCCCAGACAAACCAAAACCCCCGGAGGGAACAACCTTGGGAGGGGCCTTGGGGGGAGTGCTGTCATGATGCCCGCTCCCGGGGAGCCGGTTCAAGCCCTGCGTCCCCGAAAGCGGACATCCTGTTCCCAAGGAAGGACCCAGCAACCCCATATAGGGGCCCTTTGGACAGTGTCCTGGCGCCTATGGCGCCAGGTTCATAATAGACATCAGTCCTGCCGCCATAGGCGCCAGGCTCAATATGGAAGGTCTTGGGTGCACTTACCTGATGCAGACTATGCTGCAGGATCCCGGCCTCCTTGAGGCCTGAAAGGAACTACTTTATCTGTGGGACTAATTTACCATCCGGGCGCCGCCGGGGAAGGATACAAACCTGTTTGGAGGAAGGATACATACCGGGAACTTCTTCTGAGGCAATTTAAACCCCACCCGAACAGCCACACGTGCTTCGCGTTGTTCTGCATCTAGCAGCTGGACGCTCACCTTGTCTGCTCCTGCATCCTGACTTCTGCCACGCCTGCCAGCATCCTGGATCACCTGCAAAGGAAGAGAAGAAGAGAACAGAAGAAGGAAAAGTCCTTACCTGCTAAATCCGCATCCCAGAGACATCTCGCCGACAATCCTGAAAAGGAAGACTTTTATTTAAAAGCTCATCGCGTCGATCTCTGCAGCGCCGCATTCCACTCACCTTTACAGGGCGCCTCCATGTTCAGCAGCGATCATCCGGATTCGCAGTCACGCCCCAGCGCCTAGGGAGAAAAAGACCAGAAGAAAAGGTGAGAGAGAGAAGGGAATAAGCAAAGCTAAATCTCCATGTTAAGACTTACCTGTTGATTCATTCCCTCTTCATTTCGGATCCGCGCCGCATCCTGGCATTTCCGGACCCCAGCCCCTATGGGGAAAAAGAGACATCAGCGTTAATGAGCGAATGAAAAGACATTACCAAAAAACGCTCATTAGAGACTTACCTGATTTCTACAAGGATTTCACCTCTCATCTCGGGTCGGTGCCTGTTCCCCGGCATTCCGTACCCCGGGCCCTATGGGGAAAAAGACACTAGCATTAGTACATTAATGCATGGACACAAGTGGAACCTCTTATCAAAAAACTTACCTGGAAGCCAAGCAAGTTTGGTTCTCACCAATCCGAAAATCCAGTGAAGTAACTGGATACCAACGCGCCCCTGCATCAGAAGCAGGATGGAGAGCTCATCCTTCCAGACCCTAAGGTGAGACGCTACGAGGAATCACAGAAAGGTTTCGAGGAGGGTGAGAGGGGAAAGTGGGAGGCTGATTGCATTACCCCACAGACAGTTAATCCCCTATTTTCGCCTACAGAAGGATACTTCTGCAAGCCAGACAAGCCAGATTTGGGGGCCCGGTCCAGTCCGTCTTCTGAACCCTGCGCATCACCTTAGAAGAGGTCACAGCAGCGCGAACCAGGCCAGCGCCTCCGTGGGAGTCAGGTGAGCGTTACATAGAGAGTGAGATAGAGGAAAGGAAGGACCCAAGTTGGACCTGGAAGGGTCGGTCGGAGAGGAAGGATGTCAGCCAGGCCAGGTCCTGGTCAGTGATACCAAGGTTATCACAGAGGTGCTTGAGCAGGATGGCATGCTTGACCGTGTCAAAGACAGAAGAGAGATCGAGTAGGATGAGGACAGATGAGATATTAGAATCAAGGTTGGAGAGCAGGTCTTCACGGATGATCAGAAGAGAGGTTTCCGTGGTTCTGACTGCTCTGAAGCCAGACTGATGGTCATGGAGAAAACCAACAGAATCAGTGTGGAGGATGCAGAAGTTGGCCAGAGCAGGAGTGAGGGTCTCAATGTGATCCTTGATGGTTTTGGATGAGCATGGAAGAATCTGCTTTGACGAGACCATCATAGATCGGACTTGCCTAGAAATCTCGTCAGGGGAGAACAGAGGAAAGTAAGAGAAGGAGGGAGGAGAGACAGCTACAGGGGGACCGGAGGTAGTGGAGAGAGAAACAGGACAAGGAGGAGCGGAGAGGGTGTACAGGTTGTCCTGGGTTTTAGAGATGAAATGAGAAGCCAGGGCCATGCAGAGGGCTTCAGAGGGGACAAGAGAAGTAGAGACTGCAGCAGGAGTGGCCAGCTCCTTGCAGATTTTGAAGAGTTTGGTGCTTTGTTAGATGCCGCAGAGACGCAGGCTTGGATATCGGCTAGTGCGGACAGAGAGTCGGTATTGCTGTTGGAGCAGGCGGCAATCCAGTTTGTCAGAGTGTGCATAAGATACCCATCATTTCCTCTCGGCCACCCTACACTTGCGTTTAAGGGTGATGAGGTAAGAGTCATACCAAGAGTTGCACCTGGCTTTGGGCTTCAAGCGGATCCTCTTGACAGGGGCAAGAACATTGAGAGTATCAGAGATAGCAGAGTGTAGCTTGGAGAGGGCTGTGTCAGGGTGGGAGTCAGACAGAGGTGGAGGAGGGGGAGAGAAAGTGGCAACAAAAGCCTCAACTGACACACGATTAATGGGCCAGATGACCGAGAAGGTAGGTGGCAGTTCTGGCGCTGGCTTGGCCTGCGAGTTAGAGAGGGAGAGATGGGAGGAAAGGATGAAGTGATCGCTCTAGGAGAGATGAGTGGTGAGAGGGTTAGAGAGGAGGAGGCCAGAGGAGATGAGAATATCCAGGGTGTGCCCTGCAGAGTGATTTGGCCCGGAGGGAAGAATAAAAAGCGAGAGAGAGTCACAGGGGTCGCAAAAGAGTCCAGAGGAGGGACAGGAAGCATCCAGGTGGATGTTGAGGTCACCAAGGAGGAGCAGTTGAGTGGTCGAGGCCAGGAGGGAGGAGGAGAGGTCAGCCCACTCAAAGAGGAAAGAGGTAGCCTGACCAGATGGCCGATAGAAAGTAGCAATGGAGAGAGAGTGGCCAGGAGAGAGATAAAGCCTACAGACAAGGCATTAGAAGGAGGAGTAGGCCTACACAGGAATGACAGTCGCATGAATCCACTTCAGGAAGATCAAGGCTACGCCACCATCCGGGCGATTGGATCTGGGGGCTCAGAGGATCTTGTAGCCATCAGGGAGGAGAGTGTCAAACATCCTGACACAGCCGGCCGTGAACCATGTGTCGGTGAGGCCGAGGAATTCGAGGTTGAGTCCTTCAAGGAGGCGGCAGATATCAGAGGAGTGTTTGACAGCTGAGCGAGAGTTGAGAGTGGCAATATGGATAAGGTTGCCACTCTTGAAAGTCTTCCGGAGAGGGGTACAAATCAGAGGTACGCCCTGCAGAGGTGTAGAAGGAAACCGAGGGGGGGCAGCAGAGGAGGGAGGAGAGGGCAAGGTAGCCGAGGGGGAGGCAAAGGTGGAAGGCAGGGAAGCCAGAAAGGTCAGAGAGCTCATAGCAGGGAGGAAGTTGATGCGGTGCGGGAAGCATCTGCCAAAGAGGATAAGGTTGGCCTGAGGGCCTTGGACCAGGGCGGTGCCATTTCGGTAGACATTAATGATTACTTTAGAGGAGTGGAAGGAGTCAAGGGGGGCCTTCCACCGGGTGCTACCGGGTGCTAACATTAATCTGTGAAGAAGAGAAGGGATAGAGTACAGAGATCGTATGAGTAGTCCAAAGGTCCTGCAAAGGAACAACAAAGAGAATGTCAGTGAGGGTTTGTCAGGAGGAAGCACTGGTACACGTGGCAGCAATAGGGAGGCCTCAGTTAGCCCTCTACTGTTTGTTTGTTTGTCCAGGTTTCATCAGTACATGCAGTGTAGCAGAGTCCTTGCTGTTCTATGATTATATAATCTTATATTTGATCAGATATTGGGGTGTGATAGAACAAGAAGTGGAATAACATGCAAACTGTATTGGCAATAGTTCCATATATGAAATCTTTTTATCTGCCATACACATCTTCTTGAAAGTAGTTTCATCATGGCGATATAGCACTCATGAACCTGCATATTCTATTCATCCTTTTGTATACACAGTCCTGGAGCTACCCTCATTTCTGCTTCTGTTCCTGGCATAACAGAAAAAATTACTCACTCTCCTGTGATTGAATCATGCTTTATTTCTGGTTTCGGCCAAAATGACCGAATCAAAATGACCTACACCACTAAAAGTTCTAAAATAGATACTACTAAATGTCCTACTGACTAAATGTTCGTAGGACATTTTGTTGTATCTATTTGGAGGTGTTGGTCAAAAAGAAAAAAGGCTGCGGGGGTGTCCCCTGCAACCTTCTGCTCACCATACTATACAATATAGTGAGCAGGGTTGCGGGGGACATCCCCGCAGCTGACCGAACCAAAAAAAAAAAAGAAAAGAAAAGGACCCTGCAGTGCCAGTTCCCCATCATGAAAGTGAAAGGGAACCAGCATCGCAGGGACACAGTGCGTCAGAATGAAAGGTAAGTAGGGGGTGAGGGTGTGTTGGGGGTGTGGGTGAGGGTGGTTGTCTGGGCGGGGGGTTAGTGTTTCTATAGATTTGGGGTTGTTTACCGTGGATGTCCGAAAATGGAAATGTACGAACAATTTTGTATAACGTTCATTTCTCATGCGGTCATTTCCGTCGCAGACATTTCATCCACGTAAAACAACCCCAAATCTTATTTCCACCTTCCCAGTTCTTGCTATGGCATTGGATGCCCACACGATTACTTTCTGGTGCTGCTTTCCCTGTTTTGTTAAATAAAGGTAAGTTAGACACTGAAAGGAAAAGTTTGTCTTTTATAAGTGTCTCAGTCACCCATGCTCTCATGCCAGGGGAATCACAATGTTAGGAGATACACTAGATTGGGCTGCAGCCATCTTTTTCTTGTTATCTGTTAGTGGGGTGTTGGCTTGGAATGAGACTCCCACTCACTGAGGGACTAATTATGGAACAGTTTCTAAAGCTCTGCAATATCTTTCCAAATTATCCCCTGGTAGTATGTTCACAGTTTGCAGGAAAAAGTTCACCAAAAGTGAATTGTATGCTAAACCAAAGCAGAGACAGTCCTCTAACTGCTAACAACAGGCATGGCAACATCATCCTGGGGCGGTTCAATCTACTTACAAAAGCTGATATTTGTCTATCCTGGCACAACGTGACACTGGATAGCTGTATGTGTGGTAAGCAATACCACAAATGGTGCACGCCACCTGGGGCTAAACCAATTCTTTGCTGATGACATTTGCTGTGAACTAGGTCTTCTGGCTTCAGCTGATCACGTGGCATCTTGATACCCTGAGTATGGCCTGACAAACCTGTGAATACATATTCTCAACAGTTTGCAACAAAACTTGACAATGCTGCAATACAGCATCATCTAATAACTGAACATTCACTTTTGCCTGTTGGCCAGGGTTGACTCTGGTAAATGCATCATCCGAACTCAAACCTGTTATCTTGTTTACAGTATTCTGCATACTCATTACAGCAAGTGGTTTGGCACTGGGCAATGTGAGAAACCAGGATCTGTCATCCAGATGGCCAGAACCCGGCCATCGGTTTTGCATCCAGTTCCTTGGGGTGGACCATTGCAGGAGGATAACCTGGATTGGGGGTCTTGTCAGAGTGGGACACCGAATGGTATCCCCTTTCCTAAAATACCTTTTCCTCATCCTACCAGGTAGAATACTGGAAAGACTGGAGGGGGTATATATACTTCTGCTCTCTACATGGCAGAGTAGAAGCAAAGAGCACACCAGCCAAGGTTCTCTATATGATAGCTTATGGACGAGCAACCAAGGCTTAAGCTCACAGGAGGTGATGCATGCTGGTTCTTAAGTACAGTGAGACCCCAATCCCCCACAAAGGAATGTCCACACACTATGTTATGTGCTAACACAGTTCTTTATATAAAAATAAGGTTCAGAAGTAGTGGTGGAACAGAGCGCCATGCAACTCTACAGGAAGATCCTTCAGACTGACACCCTTCCAGTATACAAGGTGGTATCGGCAGAAATCAAGAGTGGTGGCTGAAAACCGCTTGACACCTGGGTAAAAAGCCTCCAAGAGAAGCTACGCGATCTAGCCTGCACCGAAGATTTACTCATCAGTAACCCCACAAAGAGTGAAATCTAAAATAGTGTAGCAAGTTTGGATCGCCACAAACGACAAAGCCACAGCCAATAAACTCTTAAAGCATCTTCCACCTCTGTTCAACAAATTAAAAACCCCTCTGAAATATTGCGAAAAATTCCCAGACAAAACACTGAGGAAACTCTTCATGAGAGATTGTCTAAATTTACTTCCTACCAGGGAAGTTCTGGTCATCAGACTTTTGGCAGCTGCAAGCGCGTGTCGTCTATGCGGAAATCCTGAACGACCAGAAACCATGAGACACCTACTCATGATTTGTGCCCAAATGGCCAAGGAGAAGAGGCTTACTTAACACCACTTATAGCAAACCAGGCAATTATAGACGAAGAAACTTGCTCGAACCACCTAATGGATGGCGAATGCGCCAGATGGACTAGGAAGACTGCCAAACTGTTGGACTTGGCCCTTAAAAAGACTAAACACCAAATGCTGGCCCCAAACTCCCCATAATTGCCAGTCGTTTCTTCGTTACGGTGTATCTTCCTTTTTGACTTGATCACTGTCATTACGCACTTCCATGTTTGATATGATTTTCCAAAGAGATTGTTTTTCTTCTTTTAAATAAGTGGTGCTCTAGGTACTAAAATATGAATTCTGTTTCTTCAACGCCACTTGTACAAATCTTAAATGATTGAACACAAGAATAAATAAAAAAATTAAAAAAATTAAAAAAGAAGTATGTACACAATTAATAACACACTTTGTACTCTGGTAATTCTAAAATGACAAATATATACATTTTCACTCTGGTACCACACTTATGTTCAGATTCGTTTACAATGCATCACCTGCTGACAGTTATAAGGTAGAATACAAATCATGCAGTAAGGTGTATAAATATAGATCATAGGAAGGAAGGCAAGTTAGGTCAAACAATGTCAGAATGCTTTCTTAGCTACTAAGACACAATTCTGATGAGGATCCCCCCACCTGGGCAACCTGTAATAAAAGGCCATAAATGCTTAATAAGTCTTGTCTTTGTAGCCAAAATGTTCAACCACCCCAATGTAGCTGTGATGGAAGAGTTTATTCGACGGTTTGCCCACTGATCCCTTGAAGCTGGACTCCCTTTAAAGCAGTAGCCACAGGGCATCGAGATCCTCGAAGAAATGTGGAACACTGGCGTCGAGACAGCAGCTTCGATCTTTGCTGTGCTATTTGACGATCGTTCGAGGAAGTCCTGGAAAGATGAGGCATGCGGTCCACCTCAATGCAAAGTGTTCTGAGCCACAAAGAAGACTGTGATGGATGTAGGACATTCAGAGCCACTGTCAAGTCAGCATGGAGCTGCCACCAGCCCATACCCTGCTCTGTTGCCAACACATTGGTGCCCAAACACATACACTAGGGGTATAGGGTCGTAACCCCACCCATGGGTACCATAAGGGTATCCAAAGGGTCTCTGTTCACCACAACCAAAAAGAGAAAGAGCTGCACTGCCAGGAGTCCCAAATGGATTCCTGTGCATAAAACAACACAGAAAACACATGATAAGGAATTACAGGACAAGGAATGCAGGCCCTGTCCCTCCAATGCATTTCCAGCATCACAGATACCTAGGAACTCAACCACCGCCCCCTTCCCGACACAAACACATGCTCACGCAAAGCTTGTTGTGAGAGAAAATGGACTAACAGCCAAGCCGTATACCTGACATGTCCCAACTCAAGGTTCAGGCAGAGTCAGGCCATTACTGATAAGTACACACACCTGACTTCCATCATACTTCCCCACACAGATAAAAGGCAGAGCATGAAAGCACACGTTGAGCAAGGCAAAACACCAGAGGAAGCAGCAGTTTCAGAGACAGCAGTTTAATACGGGGAGAAAGACGGCAGGACCAGAAAGGGTTGCAATGAAGGAATTGCCCTTGGCCTTTTTGGAGGAAGACAGCTACTTTCACAAGCCCTCGAGAATTAGAAACATAACACTTGGAATTAAAGCTGAAGAATGGTGCATTGTGTGGCCAAGGTACCCGGGATTATCCCACATCGATAGCCGAGGCGGGGAGGAATGATTGCCACCGTGGTGTTTTCCTTGGATCCTACAACAAAGCAACACAAGCAAAGTCAGCACAGCTGGTGAGTGGGAGAGACTGATAGCAGAAATCTGCAAAGAACAATGCGTAAGGCATATGTGATAAGCGACGCTAGTATAATTGAATATCCAAGGAGTGACAGAACTTTTGAAACCAACATAGATACCATATACAGAGTGGCCCGGCAACACATGGGTGCTTATTCGAAGGTCTCTGTTAGGTATTCAACTGAGCGTGTATAATTGTGAACTGTGAAATCGAAGTGGTCCTGCAACGGATCAAGCTAAACCCTGTGCACATCTGAAAGTCTTTGATAGCTAATACAAACTTTAATTGATCTGAGCCTGGCTGAGGGAGACTAATTGTGGAAAAGGGATCTTATCCCGGCTGAAGGGTATCCGGGGTGTACTATGAGTCACCTGAGAAAAGATATTCTGTAAGCATTGGAAAAAGGGATCTGAGCCCGGCTGAGGGGGATATGATATGATACTTTATTTATATGATTAAGGGTGAAGAGTGAATTGCCCGACTTGTGAATATTTGTAGAGGAACTTATTGTTGTTTTGGTGCATCAGGCCCTCTGAATCAAGAGACTTTGATACCTTAAAAGACTTAGGCACAGAAGGCCCTGATGTTGGTAATAGAACTGTGTCCTCATGCCTAAGAAGGCTAAGAGTGTGCTATGCTAGCCTGAACCACCGAGTCCCGTGCTGAAAACATGGGGAAGGGAGGCCAATGGCCTGAACATCCTGACTTATTATTTTGTGAACACTTCTTTCTTTTTCATGAACATTACCCCACACTATTTGTAACTTAGCAGTCAGGATTGGAAATAGGTTTTTTAGTAAAAGCTCTTTTATTTTGACAAGACTCCACTAGGACTGTGTTATTATTATTTGATGGTTGTAGCTTGCTTCCATCTGTAGATTTAGGTTTAGATAGGTGTTTATCACACTCTTGATAAGGTTCAATAAACACCCTTGATCTCTGGTCACTTGTGTCTGTCTTACTTTGATACCATGCCATCCTTACAGCAATTTCAAAGCAGTTTTGGAGCACATCTTTGAAATGTTGATGCCATTTTGTTATTTCACCACCCTCGTCGATTGTGGCTGTTATGGTAAATGGAACCTGTATAAATCTGTAGAAGGTGAAAGAACTCCTGAATGATTATCACATTGAAATGCACACCATGAACACTGTTGGTACTATGGCGAACCAGAGGAAGGAGTTGTACTCTTAACTGGCATATTTAAGGGTGCTTAGTAAAAATAAAATATTAAACGCTTATCTAGCACTGTAGACATGAGGGAAGTTATCTGCCTAACAAACTAAAACTGAGTGTGTTCAAAGGAAAACAGTCCTTAGTACAAATCCTACCATCTAACTCGCCCTACCACCTAGCAGAAAGAATAAGGCTGGATCATTAGCATCTGTCTGTGGCTTTTACCTGGCCCAATAAATTGGATATCTTGTCCATAAGATTCACAAGTCCATCAATGTTGCAAAACGCAGTTCACAACCTCGCTGTGGGTTCTGTAGGTCAAATCTCAGTTCTCTACAATTCTCTCTCTCCAGAAAGAAAAGGGTTTTCAATTACAGTTTGTGACGATTCACCAGGTCCCATCACTTTTCCCCAGGGGAGCCCTTTCCTATGAGGCTAAGAATGTGCGGCCGCTACCCAATAGCCCACCTACGGGTGGTAATATGCAGGAGGACCTCATTTGGAGGGACTCTCCTCCTGGGGACAAGGATGACCATCTGGGAATCAGCCTCTCTAAACCCTGCCCACATACACCCATACCATCCTTGCCCAACTTTTCCCTTTCCATTACTAATAGAACTATGTTCTATTAAACAATAGAACCTGAGGAGGGGGCATTACCAGTTTGGTAATGCCCCAGTGGTGATAGTTACAAGCCCGAGCAAAGCGTGGTACTAATATCATTTTTTTCTCGAGCTGAGAAACGGCCTTATAACTTGAGAAAAAATAAAATTGCCACCAGAGATCAGGCAGAATGGACATGTAGTCCCTTCTACCTTTCCATGCTGGCCATTGATCTTAATGGAAAATAAATTAACAAAGAAAATGGCATGCATGGAAAGGGGAGATGGGACTACATGTAGTGCCTTCACTGTAGTCCCTTCTCCCTTTCCATGGTAGCCAATGAAAAAATGCAAACAAACAAAATGGCTGCCATGGAAAGGGGAATGGGACTACTTATTTTTCCTTCATTTAAGCGCATGCAGTTGTAAACAACTTTTTACACTGCCAATAATATAAAAAGGTACATTTCATATACAAATTAAAACAATAGAACCATAAAAAGAAAAAGGAGAGAGAGCACAAAAGACCAATTTACAAAAAAATTCAAACAAAACATTGTAATTCAATTGTTTTAAAAGGAACTGACCATACTGGTCACCCATTAATTTCATCGGCACAGCCATAATTAACTTCAAATGGTTCCCTTATTGGGACTGGTTGGAAGCAACAGACACCGTTTTACCCTCCAACATGGGATTTACCCCTAGCCAAAGCTGTTAAGCCGCAGAGACGACCACATACGACTCAGCCGCAAAGAGTACACTCCAGAATTCATCGCTTTCATAGAGTCTAAAATGTGCATATGCCTTGATGTAATACAGACTCTGATTGGGGTAAAACGTTAAAACTTGTCTTAAAGTTTCAATGTGAGAACCACAAAGCCGACAGAAACTTTGTTTAAATGGGATACCCAACCAGGCACTCTGAACTCCAAAAACTGGCAGAATATCCAGGCACATTGATAGGACAAATCGAATCAATGCCGGAAAATGCCACTTTATCAAGTACTGGCTCGGGCTATGAGAAACCCCCTGATGGGTAAAATGTGTATATTTACGCCTACCTTCTAATTATGCAATGGTCAGTGATCTGTCATAATTCCTGCTCCCAACATCAATTTTTCCCAAGAAATCAGGGACTTCTTGTGATCTCAGGATTTTTCCCTCGAGTTTAGGCAACCAACTGATTGCCCTCCTAGGGAAGATTTCCAGAGCATAAAGAATCCCGGGGACGTTTGTAGTTTTATAGGCAATCATTTTCACCTCCAATGATCGTCCACCCTACTTGTCAATCACATTCTTCAAAACCAGCCACTTGGACCAAATTTTGGGCTTTACTTAATCATACCGGTGTGTGAAGGAGGAGGTGGCTTTTATCTCGATTCCCCAAATACCTGTAGGAATTAGTTTGTTCCACTTTTTTTGTCCCTAGTGTCCAGTTGAATTTGTTTCCCGCCTGTGATCCTTTATTACCAAATACCATTATTTCTGTTTTTTGCTTATTAATCCTTAGGCCATTCTCCTCTGCATAGATTAATAGATTAATAGTGCATTCAAGGAGCATTGTAGGCCTATTGGTGGTCTGTTTAGGATAGCAATATCATCAGCGTATGTGTGGGTATTTACCGCTTCACATCCATTTTGGGGAGGATGGTTGTGAGTAGCCAGCAGTGCCCTTTTCAAGTCGGACATGTACAGATTGTACAATAATGGCACCAAGATGCAACCTTGCTTCAGGGCCACATTTGTCTCAATGGGCGGCGTCAAGGCACCATCCCGAGACAATCAAAATTGCACCTTTGTTTTATTTTGAAGTTGTCAAATAAAAGAAAGTATTGAAGAGTCAATGCCCGACCCATTCAGCTTATCCCACAGTTTGGATCGAATAACGGAGTCGAATTCTGAACTAAAATCTACAAAGCAGACATATAAAGGAGTTTCTGGATACCTATAAGCGTCTGAAATGAGATTCATAAGGACCCACAGTGCATGCTTTGTTCCAAAGCCCTTTCGGGAACCTAAGTGATGTTTGGCAAGAAGGTGTTTCTCATCCAACCATTGGGGGAGCATATCGAGCAAAATGCCTGCAAAGATTTTCGAGCTGCAATCCAGCATAGCCAGCAGCCTATAACAACCGGGGTCGGTCCTAAAACCATGTTTATAGACTTGGATCAGGATAGAATTTCACCATGAGCTTTGGACAATTCCAGTTTTACAAATACGAGTGAAAAGCATTTTCAGGATCTCAGCCCAGATGATAGAGTCTTGCTTTAGCACCATATTTGAGAGCCTGACAGGGCCCATGGCCCTAGATGGCTTGATTTTCTTGATCAGTTCAACATAATCGGAAGCCTTCACTTGGTGCCTAACAGGAGTGCCCTCCATCGGGGAATCCTTAAAGTTGGGGAGATTGGCTTCCCATGACCAGTAGCCTTTCTTTACGTGGGCAGCCCAGTCCTCAGCGGAAATGGGACTGACCTGTAGGGACAATTGTCCACTTCTAAGGGAGCGAATCTTGTGCCAAAATCTCTTTGAACGATGGGTTCAAATGATCCTATTTAAATACTTCAATTTTGCATTTGTATCTTCATAACGGTATTCTCTGAGCCACCGCCTGTAGGCCTGCTTTATTTCTGACAGTCTGCTCTTCATGTCCACCATGGTCAATGCATGGCACCTCTTCACTTTTTGGCACTCCATATTAGTCATGCGCTTTTTATCTGAGATTGCAGCATCAAAGGGAATCCCCGGTTTATATCCCTTCAATTTAACTGTCTAATTTCGCTTATCGTGTGCTCTGATCATTGTTACCATAGATTTTAAATCCCAATCATACTTCATGAATAGTAAGTCCCCGATATTTCAACAGCTTTTTAATTCCTCATTTAGGTTATTTATGTACAACTGGGACAAGCAGAGGCAATTGCCCTATAGATTTACAGTAGGGTTGGATTTGAATTTCAGCCTGGACATACCATCAGAGATTTGTAGAGTCATTTTGAGGGTAACATGGTCACTCATCAGCACCGCTTTGGTCTGGAAAGCAGATTCCAGATAACGAATGACTCCATTTACAAATCTAAAATCAATCAAGGAGAAAGAGATACCATTTGGCCAGGTGTAATCAGTCCCCGCCCCCACCATAGAGAGCGGAGTTAGATCAAACTCGGCCAAAATAGCAACCCAATCCTCGTCACATCCCATACCAGTTTTGCCCTTTTCCCCCACAATTGAGGAAGACCGACCCTGCAAACAGTCTTCATTAAAATCCCCGGCCAATAAGATACCACCCCTTTTATTTTGTCCCACCCATAAGTGCAGTGTGTCGAGGACAGCCTCAATGAGTTCACAGGTAGATTTCCCACCTGGGGGATCATATAAACCCAGGACTAGGGTGTCTATTTGGGTGGACGGAAAGCCCACCAGTACCGCTGCTGATAGGTTTTCGTGTGCCCTAGTTTTCTGGTACTGTCTAAGCGTGCACACATTTTGTGCCTCTTTGCAAAGTCCCCCTTTGGGGCAACCCATGGTTACAGGCTGATAGCCGAAAAAATAGTGGATACACCATCCATGTGAAAAGGGGTTGTTAATCATGTTTCCTGATTCCTCCTCATTTTGGGCTTTCAGCCATCTGCCCTGTATTCTGGCAGTGTTTGTATAATTTCCAGTCTCAGGCATTGAGCGGGAACTGAGGGGTGCATTTGTAACATCATATTTCACCTCTTTTTGCACATTCGTACCTCTACATGGGGCAGCCTTGTCCCTGCGAGCATCAACAGATTCAAGCATAAAAACGACCAAGCCTAGTTCACTAAGTAACTTCACATTTAAGCACACCCATTCCGTTATCATAGGTGAAACAAGAGTTACTAAACCCCAGTTTGTCACACTATTGTATTTTGGGAGCTCTATACATTCAATGTCTTCAGTTGTGATTGAGGCCAGATCCGGTATTTTGTGAAACAAATTCAATAGCAACGACATATTGAAAGAGGGCCTGGGAGCAGTGGAAGTGGATTCCACCATTTTAAGGTGTTTCGACTGGAGCCTTTTGGGGTTCCTAGTTATTGATGTGGGCAGTTGTTTAGCCGCTAGGGTATACCATTAATTTTCACCCCCGAAGGCTGGCTGACTCTGCCTAACTTGTTCACTTGCACTTTTAGACCTAGCCTTTGGACCGGTGTAGCAGATTACATTTTCCTCTGTAATTTGGTTGTCTTTAGAGGGACCTACTGCTTTCTCAGAGGATACAGTTTGCTCAGTCGTACTTTGGCCAATGGGGTGCGAGGGGACCCACACACTGTGCAGCATCTTTGGAGCATTTCTATGGCTCAGTACCAGTGGATGGACCCAATTGTCTAAGGGACACCCGCAATGAGACTTCTGTTATGGGGCCATCTGCTAGCTCGTTATTTACAACAAATTTCACATTCCCCCAGGTCTTGCAGCAAATTGTCCTGGGGACGCTGAATGTCACCTTTGCCCTTCGTGTTTAAGTTTAAGTATAAGCCGTTGGCCCCCTTCAATATCGTTGCCTTGTTGGCATGTTTGTTGTGCATTTGCACGTCGGATTCATTAGGTGCATTCAGTAAGGCTTGCTCCATTGCGATGATCTCGAGCGCCTGCTCCCTGGAGTTTGCCGTGACACTAACAATTTCGCAGTGGTCTGACTGCGTGCGAGTCCAAGTCCACGACCCTGGCTGCATACTGGGGGGGATTTGTTGCCTTCTTCCTTTGAGTTGTTACATTACTCCTCTTTGTGTGGTTTGTTGCCTCAGGTCTGTGGCCGCTATCTCCCTCGCATTTAACAATGCTGAAACAATTTGTAGTTTGTATTTGAGGCAATGGCAATGTCAGCCCCATGGTCCAGCATTCGGTTTGTTTCAGGCTGAACCTCTGCCAAATTGGTACATAATCTGTACAAAGCATCAAGTTTGTCAGTCAAAAAACTCAGAGTCTGTGAGCAATTTTCAGAACCGGCTGGGCAGCTTCGTTCGTGAGTTATCGCCAGAGAGCGGGTCAACTGGTCATCATCATACACAGAGAAGTCAGTATCACTATACTCCGTATCAGAGGAACCCTCTGTCATTGTGACCAGTTTCTCTAAATCAGGGCTTGCAGACAGATCCTCTTTGCAATCCGTATCTGGTATTAAATTCTGTTGTAAACCCATACATAAATTTAGCAGTGACCCGTTGTTGTCAATCGAGAAGGGGCTGTCGGAGTCCACCGCCATTGCAGCAGAGTTTGAGGTTTTGTCTGGGTTTAAAGGCGGCAATGGTGAAAAGGGTACATTTTGAAGTCTGCCGGGTCCCAGTGCAAGCTCTGCAGGAGGCAATGTGATATGGTCCTTACTTGGCACAACAGAGGACTGGGCTTTATTTTAAAAAAAAAGGCAGAAATATCTTTCTGAGATGACACCTTGTTTTTCTTTGGGTAATTTTTCCCCCTTTTTTACCAGCTGGCAAGGAAATGGCATTTTTGTCCATAGCGGGAATCCGGGCATGTTTTCCCGTAATGAGCCATGCATTGCATAGGCCTTGTCTAGTGGCCTTGATCTTTGGTATTTTTCTCAGTGGTTGTATGATGGAGATAAGTGAGGCCAAATTGTTAATAAGATTAGTGAAAGGTGGATAGCAGCAGTACGGGTATGACTTTGTTGACAGTGAGGCACAATCGCTAAAAGGCTCTTATTTCACACCGCAGTGGATAAGCTGGGCACTTGAACGAGAGTTTTATGGCATCCCTGTGAGTTTGAACCGGTGGAGTGGCCTGACAGGAAGAACTGATGACGTTTATGTAAGCAGCAGGGGCATTCGTATAGCAGCTGACCAATAAAGGAGCTTTCAAAAGTGGAGGGCACTTACCAACACCGGCCCCACTGCAGACCACGGCAGACCACCTCTGCTTCGCGTTCCGCTCAGGTGAGGAGCTTAAAAGTCCTTGTGAGGGGAATCGAGGACAGGCCACACCTCCAAGGGAACACACACTGTAGACACACTCCAGGCTCTCCCCAGCACAGCACTCACAGCAGACCACCTCTGCTCCACCTCCGCTCCGCATTCCGCAGGGTTGTGGAGCTTTAAAGTCCTTGTGAGGGGAATCGAGGACAGGCCACACCTCCCAGGGAACAAACACTGTAGAAACACTCCGGGTTCTCCCGAGCAAAGCACCCACAGCAGACCACCTCTGCTCCACCTCAACTCTGCGTTCTGCAGAGTTGTGGAGCTTAACATTTCTTGCAAGGGGAAACGAGGACTGGCCACACCTCCAAGGGAACAAACACTGTAGAAACACTATGGGCTCTCCCCAGCAGAGCACCCACAGCAGACCACCTGTGCTCCACCTCCGCTCTCCGTTCCGCAGAGTTGTGGAGCTTAAAAGTCCTTGTGAGGGGAATCGAGGACAGGTCACAACTCCAAGGGCACAAACACAGAAGAGACACTCCGGGCTCTCCCCAGCACAGCACCCACAGCAGACCACCTCTGATCCACCTCAGCTCTGAGTTACGCTCACTTTCCATGGTGGGGAATCGTGGGACAGAGATGCGCCAGGAACAATCCTTTTCCCGGCACCAGCGAGGAACAACACAGCAGAAAGTAAGTAGGGAGGGGGATAGGACCTTAAATATGTGGAAAAGTGGGGTGGGGGTGGGGGTAGGGCACGCATGGAGGGCACTTACCTGATTCCCACCGAGGGAAGATGGCAGCCTCCCAGCCCCGGGAACATCCATGGAAGTACAGTTGCATGCAGGAAGGTAACAGGAGGCATTGGAAGTCTGGTAGTGGCATGAGGTCACAGAGAAGTGCATTGGGAGTAATCTCCCTCCCCTAGTACTTACCATAAAAAGTACATCACTGATAAGTGCACCGGGAGTAATCTCCCTCATACCAGTGTTCACATTAAGCAGTACACCGCTGAGAAGGGCATCAGGAGTAATATCCCATGTCTTAGTAATTATGAAAAGAAGAATGGGACAGAGAAGTGCATTTGGAAGAGTTCCCTTCAACAGAGTGAATGTAAGGCGAGAGAGAGGACAAAATAAAGCAAGAAGCTATCAAATATGACTTCATATGTCGTAGTGTTAATCCAAGAGGATATATAAACTACAATAGAAGGCCAGCTAAAGAATCAGAGGTTTTAGCTATAACAGACCCTCATCAGGAGAGCAACCCATATTTCTATACTGCCTGAAACGAGTTAGAGACATTGATTGAAAATTGCCACCGAAGTGTTGGAAATATAGTGAAGAACCAAGGGCCAGTAGAAGGGAGAAGGGAGTCCTTCTCCTGGTCCCTCTTTTGTTGTATACCATTTACAAATAATTTCTCCTGGTTGAAGAACTCACAAACCTTAATTTAGTTATCAGCCTGAGTTTTAGTGTTCGGGTTAGTTTGGTGGTTACTGAGAGAGGACAGTGAGACATTTTTTTACTTTGACAGACCTCCTGACAGATCACTGAGTTTTCTTAGGTTGAAGCAAGGCAACATTGTTATGGATGGCACAGTTAGGTTTTTGGGTATTAATAAAAGTATGTAGCCCAAATCATGAACCCTTTTTGTCAGTCTCTGTCTTTCATACTGGCCCAAATGACATACATTGGGGGATGTAATGGCAGGGGCAATAGACCCAGACTATCAGGATGATATCAAAATAGTGCTTCACAACCATAGGAAACAAACATCATGTGAAGACTTGTGAAAGCATCGCCGAGGTTATCCTAGAAAGTGCTTCCTTTCCCAAGCCTTTAGAGGTTCAGGAACAAGAACTAACAGAAAGAGGCACTAAGGGTTTTGGCGAGGCCGATAACAATTTACCAGGGGAGGTAACCACAGTAGGAAATAAACCAATTGAGGAAGACATAGAGGTCATCCCAGATGTGGCTTTTGCTCAACGAAATTATCCAATCCTCTCAGAGGCCTTTCTGAAGGTGATCCCGGAATATGAAGGAAGATTGTAGGAGGTCCTTTTGTTTCCTTTAACAAGGCCTCTTGTGCCAAGGGGACACTACACCAGCAGGAGTATCTAGAACTCAGCTAGTGGTTCCTCTAAGACACAAAAGAATTGTGCTAGAGATGGCATATGCAAATTTAACCTCAGGACATTTAGGTACCGCACAGGCACAATGCCAGATTTTACCATGGTTCTACTGACCAGGAGTACATGCCTACACAATGACCCACATAATACCACCAGCACCCTTACAACCTCTCCCCATCATTGAGGTACCCTTTTTGTGAATTGGGATGGATAATGTGGAACTTTTAGACCCTTTCAAACTGGGAAATAAATACATTTTGGTAATCCTAGATTATGGCATCCTGTATCCGGAAGCATTCCCTCTAAAGAACATCATGTCCCAAGAAATTCTTAAACATGTGATCCCTTTCCTATCCTGGGTGTGATTTCCAAAAGAATTTCTAACAGATTAGGGTAGTACATTTATGTCCAAATTGATGGCAGAGATTAAACTAATCCTACAGATTAAGACTTTACGCACTTCTGCGTACCACCCACAGACAGATGGTTTGGTGGAATGTTTTAACCAAACAATGAAGAATGTGGCTTTTTTTCCATTGTGAAATCCCCACAGGCATCCTTAGGGTTCTTCCATTGTGAGCTCTTTTATGTATGTGATCCACAATATTTCTTGGACATGTTCTGGGAGATGAGGGTGGGAAGGGAATAGGCTATTCTCCTTTTATCACAAACAGCACAGCGCCTAAAAGAACATATGTCTATTGTACAACATTTGGTACAAAAACTGCTGGGGCAGGGACAAGAAAAACAAAAGGCTCATTATGATCAAAATGCAGTACAGAGACCATTCTCTGTTGGTCAAAAAGTATTTGTACTTTTACGCACCTCAGAGCACATGAAATATTAGAACAAACTGGTCCATGCAATTATAAGGTGGCTCAACATGATGAAAAGTCCAAAACCCAGGTCGACCATGAAGGCATAGAGATAGGACCCAGTGGAAACCTCTTCTGATCTAATTGCCAGATTATTAGCAGATGAAACATCTGAAAATAATCTTCTTCCCTCAGACTTACCCCATTAGCAACAACATGATATCCAAGACGTAATAGATCAGTTCCCAGATTTCTTTAGCAATGAGCCTGGAAGGGTAAAAGGGTTTCTGCATTATATACATATACCTCCCGGAAAAGTAATTAACCTATAGCCCTGTAGGATCCTGGAGATGAGAAGAGATAATCCTCCAAAAAGTGGAGAAAATGCTAGAAGCAGACATAAAGGAACCATTGGAAAGTTTATGGTCCTCGCAATAGTCCTTGTTTCCAAACCAGATCAGTCGTGGAGATTCTTTATAGACTTCAGAAAACTGAATGCTGTATCCCAATTTGACAATTATCCGATGTCACAGACTGACAATCTGATTGACAGACTGGGATTGGCTGTTTGTATCTACACGATTGAGCTGACCAAGGGCTATTGGCAGATTCCATTGACTATCGCCCATAAAGAGAAGACAACTTTCCCCTCTCCCAGGGTACTATTCCAGTTTAAAGTCTATCCGTTTGGGCTTTATTGGGCACCCGCAGCATTTCAACGACTGATGGACAAGGTATTGCAGCCCTTTTCCCACTTCTGTGGCGCACTCCTTGATGATACACTGATCCACAGTCAAACCAGGGAGGAACATGTGTTTTATTTATATGAAGTCACACCAGCCCTTAGACAAGCTGGTTTGACTGCCAACCCAGAAAATTGTCATTTGACACAGTCAACTGTGAAATACTTAGGGTTATGTGTGGGGAATGGGTTGGTACAACACCAACTTGAAAAGGTCAAAGCAGTTCAGCAGGCAACTCCCCCGAAAACGAAGAGAGATGTTCATGCATTCTTGGGGCTCACATGATATCATTGAAGATGTATCCCCAAATATTCGGCTATAACATCCTGCTAACCGATAAGTGGAAAAATGGAGAGCCCCAAAAGTTGCGTTGGAAAAAGGAAGATCAGGCCAGCTGTGACACTTTAAAACACATCCTCTGTAGTGAACCAGTGTTGAAGGTCCCCAACTTCCACAAATAATTTACACTACAGACTGATGCATCCAAGGTCAGTTTGGGGTCTGTGCTGTCCCAGAGATATGATGGCGTAGAACATCTTTTTCAATATAAGTCAAAAACGTTTTCCCAAAGAGAAAAACAACACTACCTTTGAACTGGAGGCCCTTGCAATCAAATGGACCGTAGGACATTTACAATATTATATAACTGGTCATAGGTTTAAGTTAGCAACAGATCACTCTCCTCTAACATGGCTTAGCTTAAGAAAGGATACAACCCCGAGGATAATGTGGTGGTCCTAGACCTTCAGCCTTTTTGTTTCAGCGTTGAGCATAGTAAAGGCAAGGAATAGATAAAGCTGACTTTCTATCTCGATTTCCCTTAGAGAGAGATGGGGAAGCCAAAAGCATTAGGGGAAGGGTATGTGACGAGCCCCCAGGTCTCATCACTTCTCCCCAGGGGGGATCCCTTTGCTATGATTATTGGGAGGTGCGGCTGGTATCCAATAGTCCCCCTAGGGGTGGTTATATGTGGGAGGACCACATAGGGAGGGACGCCCCCCCTGGGAACAAGGATGACCGTTTTGTAATCAGTCCCCCTGAGCCCTTCTCAAATACACCCATACCATCCTTGCCCACCTTTTCCCCTTCCACCACTAATATAATTATGTGCTATTGTAACATCATGACTCTGCCCAGTGTGTTATGTAATATTATGTTATTTGGGATTTATATAGCGCTCTAGATATCATTGGTATGACCTCAAAGTGCTGGTAGTCTGAACGCCCTTGGGGACCGTAGTCCAGGTCATCTGAGAGAATAAGGTGTCGTAGGGTGCTTGGGTGCAGCAGTTATGTGTGCAGCTGGTGTAATTGCCTGATGGTTGCTGCATCCTAGTATTTAGGTGTGGTGTTATTGATAACAGTTGAATGTGTGCAGTCTGGCGGGTGGACACCAAGACTGGGTTTTGGCTGCGTTTCGCCTGTAGGACGTTTATGTGTGCAGCTAGGCTGGTTTCTCATGGGATATAGCTGAGTTTTATTAGAATGATGAGGTGTTTATGGGGTAGTGTTCGTATGTGAGCAGCTAGGCCAAATTTGATCGAGGGGGATAGTTGTACTCTGAGTGATGATGTAGAGTAGAGAGTAAGCATAGTGACATGGGGGTGATAGTTTGGGTTGAGTTCTGATCTAAAACAAGGTTAGTAACTTACAGTACTATCTCAGGCGGCCCTTTCTAGTTGTGGGTCGAGCGAGTGAGAGCAATTCTAATTGAGATGCGCATGCAAGTGAGTCACAGTGCTAACTCAGTGGTACTTCAATATGTGAGTTAAAGTTGCTTTCTAGAAGTGAGTCAATCTAACAAGTACAATTCATAAGAGTGTTAATAATGACAGTATGGAAAATACTGAGATGAATAAGAGCATAAGAGACACAATGGGAAACAAAAGCTATACAAATACTCACATGAGGTGCCCCACCAGTGGCATGAAGAACCCTCATGTATTTGAGCGCTGCTTATTATTACCCTGATCGAGCTCGGAAATACGAAAGGCTGAGTTTGGCCCCGAGGGATTCGAACCTGCGTTAGCAGGCTCTGCACGGATGTCAAAACGAGCGCTCTACTGGCTGTGCCAATTGACCACCTGTCAGGCTGTAGACAAGGAGGAGCTCAAAGCAATGCAGATGATCTGTCTACCTAAACATTCCTTTTCAGACTCGGAAGAGAACAGGGTCTAACTTGTCCATGGTGTTTTTAGGGACATTTAGAGACACCAAGCAAATCGTGTAGAAGCGCAGCTCGACCTGCCAGCCGTTATGGACAAGCCACGCCATCCAAGTAAAAACATTAGCCATCCTGCTGAGGTTTTCTAGGAAGTGTTTTGGGGGTGCAAATTGATCTAATTAATATTATAAATAATGAATAAATAAATAGATACATAAATCTAGCGTAGCGTGTCTGTGATCCAGGTGTCTGGTTGATGGTAAATTCCTGGATATATGGTTGTAAACATGACCTTCATGGCTTGTGCCTGGGCAGTCGTGGTAACATCCTCACTCAGATCACATGGTGGCGTTAGTGACCTGTGTGGCTGTGTCTGCATAGTTTCCATTCAGGATGTGCGGGTGAGGGGAGTGGACTCTATGGTTTATGCTTGGGCGGTGGTGGTAACATATTCATTCACAACATATGGGAGTGTACTGCATGAGTTGTGCCTGGAATGTGGTGGTAATTCCTCATTCAGGACTTGCGCGGGGAGGTTGATGGGCGTGTTGAGCATTAGTGCATTGTATGGCCTGTGTCAGAGAGGCAGGCTTGGCACTAAATGGCAGACTGGGCCTCAACGAAGCCTCTGCCCTCTGCCCCCAAAAAAAGTGGGTGGTGGTTACAGGAGATGGGTAACGCATAATGAAAGGGTGCCAGCATAATAGGGATGCAGGGCTTTTAACACCTCAAAGCAAAATTCCCAACAGCCTTAGCTCACTGGTGATCTGCTTGCAAGTATATCTGTCTTTGCAAAGGCAGAGGAAAAGCCTTTCTTTTGAGGTAACGGGCTTTAAAATAACATTGTGTACTTTACTTTTCCAAATCGAGACCTGTTGGCTTTGCCAATGCGTGTAACTCATGCCTATACCTATATATATTACATGTTGTGCAGGGTGCATTTGATGCCAGAAATATGGAAATTCAAACTGATATGAGGATTTATGGCTACTTTTTGTTATGTTTTTAACTTAGAACACTAGAGAGGGCTATACAATGTTTATAATTATTGTGCCCTTCCTTCCAACAACTCCGGGCTATTCGTGGTCACCAGCTTCGACAAAAAGAATACAATAATCTTAAGTATTAAGAGGTAATTCTCGTGCGACAACTCCACTAAGAACTGGAGTGTTTACCTTCACGCGAGAAATGGCACATACAAGCAAGTACATGCGTGACAAGGCACAGGGTTACTTTGGGCTTGTCTGCTTTGTTTTCTTTCGTTGTTTGGTGAACATTGTACGTGAACAGTTATTGAACGTGGTGCCAGGTCGTGGATGTATACATAGGGCCACGTAAAGAAGAAATGTTGTGAGGCAGAAGTCGCTGCACAAGCGTATTCTCTTGGCGCAGTTCAAAATGTAATGAGCAGGCAATGGCCGCATTTCGAGCAAGTGAGAGCCCTTATAAATGTTTCACGCTGTGCAAATGGCTTTGGTGAAGCTCTCCGTGAGTGCTTTCACAAAAGCAGCAGATGGAAAAGATCTGAAGGCAAGCTGCTGCTGTCCATTAATAGCCTACACCGTTCCACGAGGCCATTATGCGAAATGTAAACAGACAGGCGCTTTTTTTTGCTTCCAAGTGCGTTCTAATTCGGGTGCTTAAATACGATTTCTTTTATGTGTAGGTTTGTCAGGACACTTGGGTCATTACAAGTGAGCTGGTCCATTACCTGCAATTTTTCAGGACCCGCTCACTCCGTGTTTGCAAGTAGGGGCTGTGAACTACCGGCAGGCCTGACCTTCAGGCAGTTCAGGCCCTTACCAGCAGATCATTCACTGAAGCACCGGCACCGTTAATAATGGTGGTGGTGCTTCAGTGGTTCTCATCCCATGGAGTCCTGTGACTCCACGGGAATGGGAAATTTCTGTTCCGCCGCGGCCCGTAATATTATGGTAATACCGGGATATCGGGCAGCGGAAATGCTAAACCGAGGTTACCGGTAGCTTACCGGCAACCTCGTAATGAGGGCCACTATTTACATCAACTTGGAGAAATATTAAGAGGTGACTTGAATGCAATTCGAAAACATGGAAAAGGATTCATGGTTAAATCAAACCATCCTTTACAGTATGTTCTTATCTTCAGGCAACAAAGCTTTCAAATAGATTTACTTTAGGGGTGGGACACATTGACAGCCCTGCATTAGCATAAGGATGAGTAGAGACTAGCTCCTACTCAGCCCTCACTTCAACATACCTAGAGCGATCTCAATCATAAAGGTGAAACAGGGACAGTTCAGAGATATGATATATGTCATTTATAACGCACCTGTACACAAGTGTTTCTAGGTGCGACAAGACAAGGAGGGGGAAAGAGAAGGAGACCAAAACCACCATCTTACTAGGCCTTGTGTCATTCAGATTGCACAAGTGCAGGGGAGGGGAAGGGGGAACTACAAGGGGGGACGGGAGAAGGGAAGGTAGCTCAATAGGTGTGGGGGGAGAGAAGTGCAGGTATTCAATAAGTGCAGCCAGAGGGTGACTCTTAAGTGCAGAGAGAGAAAGGACTGTAGAGTTACAGATACAGGGCCCCTAAATCCCGGGGGAGCCCAGAGGCAGAGCGAGGCAACTGGACATGCAGGAGCCTGGATCCGAGTTCAGTGGGAGGCCAGGTGACCAGTGCGCAGCAGTGTCAGTGCAATCAGCAAGTGAGAGGAAGAGAGAAAGCAGAAGCGAAAAGGAAGCTTGTAAGTTGCTTCTGGAACCAGAGGTGGTTGTGCTCAAGTTTTAGAGAGGCAGGGAGGTTGCTCCAGAGGGAAGCCCCAGCTGAGAAAAGAGATCTGCCCCCACTCTCTACTTGGACAAGCAACTGACCCTCAGAGAGTTGGAGGTGGATGAGCAGAGAGCTTGAGAAGGAAGATGTTTAGGAAGAGAAAGTTGGAGGTAGTGCAGTCCCAGGCCCAGGCCCCAGAAAGCCTTGTGGACGATGCAAAGGGTAGATCAGAGAGAGAGAGAGAGAGAGAGGAAAGGAGAGAGCAGGTGTCCTGATGAGAGGATCTCTGTCTTACTGGCATTAAGGCAGAGATCGTCGGTAACACACCATTCCTGAATTGTGGCTAGACAGTCTGGTATGAGAGAAGGACCAGAGGTGGCTGAGGGGAGTGTTAAGGAGAACTCGGTGTAAACACATAACATTGAAAGTTAGAGCAGAATGTAGCGATGCAGTGGGCAAGAGGTGTCAGGTAGTGACTGAAGAGCCACAGAGAAAGGTTAGACCCCTGGAGAACACCACAAGTAGAGAGAGAGATAGCAGAGAGGAAAGACCCCAGTTCAACCTGGGAGGGTCAGTCGGTGAGAAAGGAAGTCAATTAGGCCAGGGCCTGACCAGTGATATCCAGGTTGTCATGGAGGCAATTGAGCAGAATGGCATAGTTTATTGTGTCAAAAGCAGAGGATAGATCAAGGAAAATGAGGACATAAGGAAGATTAGAGTCACCATTAGAGAACAAGTCTTCATGGGTGTTCAGGAGAGCAGTTTCCATGCTTCTGGCAGCTCTAAAGCCAGACTGGCGTTCGTGGAGACAACCAACAGATTCAGTATGCAGATTAAGCTGGGAGATGGCCAGCTTTTCCAAGACTTTGCCCACGAAAGGAGTAATGGATATCTGGAGATAGTTAGCAAGAGAGGAAGAGTCAGAAGTGGGCTTCTTTTGGAGGGGGTGCACAAGGAGTGCATAAGGGGGATGGGAAGGTTCCTGTAACGCTCACCTGATTCCCGCAGAGGCGCCGGTCTTGACTGGGTGAATGCCGTATCTTCAAAGGTGATGTGTAACACACGGTTGGCTCTTTGGGCTGGACCTCTGTGCACTGTATGTCTGACTCGAAGAGTAAGATGTCTTAGGTAAGTGAACGCCAAGCTCTCCATCTGCCTCGGGGCAGGGTGCCGTAACCAGTTTCTTCACTGGATAAGGGTGCAGGCCTCTTGACCTCAGAGGACTGCTGTCCGTCGTTAACTGCACGAACGGTAAGTTCTGGGCACTTCAAATGTCTTAAAAGTCTTTTGTAATGATATCTCTTGATTTGCAGGGTTCCGGCGATGGCGGATGGCGGGCTGATGAGAGTTGAGGATCGAACCCGCGTGAGGAATAGAAGCGCCTGGAAGCACGTAAGTAAGCACTTGTAGCCTGCTTCACGATGCGCACTGACTGTCCCTTTTATCTTGCAGGTACAAGTTCGGAGCTTTAGAGAAGCTGAAGGGTGCTGGAATACCCACTGGATTCGGCGTGGGAAGGAGTAATGGCACGTGAGTAATAAAGTTGCCCAATGTCTTTAAACGCACCTTCTTTTGTCTTTCAGATGCGGGATGCAGCGCCGAAGGCCTCCAGAGCGTGCGAAGAGCTGGTAAGCTTTTGTCTTTCAGATGCCGGAATGCAGTGCGAAGACCTCCGGAGCATGCGAAGAGTAGGTAAGCCTTTGTCTTTCAGATGCCGGAATGCAGCGCGAGGCGTTGGTGACAGCCGATGGACCAGGTAAGAGATGCGCTGCCACTGAAGACCGTAGTGCTAACCTGTTCTTTCTTTGTCTTTACAGGTGCTGCTGAAAACTGGATTCCAGGATGGTAAGCCTTTGTTCCCTTAGGCCCAGGATCAGAAGCAGAAGACACGATGAGCGTTCTGCTGCAGAGAATGCAGAATAACGCAAAGCAAGATTCATCCATCGGGTGTGGTTTAAATAGCCTCCTGTAGTGCTTGGGTGTCTCCTTCCACAGCCACGCCTAGGTAAGAAAAGAGTTCCTGCTTTCCAGAAGAGTTCCAGTGTTCTGAACCTAGGGAGTGGCTCCTGCCCCACCCAACAGGAAAAGTCCCAAACAGAAGAGGATTAGGGGTTCAACTGGCAGGTAAGTAAGCAGCATGGTCTGCTGCAGGTAAGTCCACCCAAACATTATGAGCCCGGCGCTTCCAGCGCTGGGACTGGGCATCTTTATGAGCCTGGTGCCCCTGGCGCCAGGACAGGGCCCAAAAGGTCCCAATTGGGACTGGCTGGCACTCGGAACTGGGGTTATGGGTCTGCTTCCAAGGGAGTCGGGCAAGTCCTGATCTTTTGGAAGCAGAGATCATGACAGCACCCCCCCTCAAGGCCCCTCCCAAACCAGGCTTCTTCGGGGGTTTGGGCTTGTTAGGAAATGTTCGATGAAATCTTTTGATTAGACGAGGCGCGTGGACATATTCTGCAGGTTCCCAGGATCTTTCTTGGGGACCGTAGCCTTTCCAGTCAATCAGGTAAAATAGTTTATATTTGGAGATCTTGGAATCCAGGATGCTTTTGACTTCAAACTCGAGTTCTCCATCAACTAGAATAGGTTTTGGAGATGTAGTTAGTCGGGTTTGAGGTTGCACGGGTTTTAATAGAGAGACGTGGAAGACCGGATGTATCTTCATGTGAGGGGGCAAGTCCAACTTGACCGCTACTGGATTTACTATGGTAGTGATGGAATAGGGACCAAGGTATCTTGGGTTGAATGTGCGTGGTCCTTTTAGAGGTAGATATTTGGTGGATAACCAGACTTGATCTCCTACTTGATAATAGGGGGCTTCCTTCCGATGTTGGTCTGCTCCTTTCTTGTATTGTTCTTTAGCCCTTTGAAGGTGAGAAACGGCTTCCTTAAAGGCTTGGGTGATTGTAGAATGCAGGTGGTCTACTGTGGGATGTATTTACCCATGCATCCGAGCCCTACCTCAAAACTGTGCAGTACTGACATGAAAACATCATGATGGCCAGAGTTTCCCAGAAAATGCACAGGGAAATGCATGAAGAATAGGCTGCCACTCATTTTTGCCGATGTTATGGGCACAGAAGGACACTGCCTAAAACCACCATTGGACTACCCACACAGTAGTCTGAAACCATTGGGAATGGCAATGCTGATTGCCAAAAGCAAACCCATAACTGTTGGGAATTCATTTTCTTAAATCCCAAAAAGGGGTGCAGTACCAGTACTCACCACTATCCAAAAGCCGGCGTTTTAAAACAACACCAGATTTTACTTTTTTGTGTAAAACTGAATGAACCCAAAGCAGGCCAAAGAAAGACTTACTGAGAGGTGGATCCAATGTAAAGTTATATTCTGAAGTGACTTGAAGATTTATAACAAGACTGGCTGAGCTGTGGATTGCAGCACTTTAAGTAAATGTGGACTGAAAGACACTAAAAATCTCAATGTTTAAAAGAAATGAGTGACCTACTTTTGAGTGTCACATAGGTTGCAATTGTTTAAATGTCATGGTTTTAAACTTAGAATCAGCATTCTAGCTGCATATGTAAAAAAATTGTCTTGACTTAAACTGGGAAACAAAAAGTGACATTTTATCTGAAACCTGGCTTAAGGAACTGAATTCTGCCTGGCAACTACCCCCATCAGGAGTGAAACTTGAGTCACAGCTGTGTTCCCAGGCCTAGCTGCCCTTTTGCTGCTCACACCAAAAGGGATATGACACTTCCCTGATTGAATTACCTGGGCTCTGCAGGAAATTGAACAAAGCCCTGTCCTGACTCAGGCAAATGTTTTATTGGCGGGAGTCGTAAAACAGCTTCCTCTTGGCAGAAGCTGGGAGTGGCAGGGTCTCTGAGCTTGCCAGAAACTGGAAAGACTGGTTTCTGTACCATGTGACCTGAAAAGGCACACCTCTATAGCCAGAATATGGTTTTAGAAAAAGATGAATAACTCATAGAGCGGACATGTGAAAATTGTATAAATGACACCATAATTCTTGTGATTTTTCTGCCCACATTTTAAGAGGTTTTTAGAACCGGTGGCATGTTCAGGGGGGTTTTAGCGGAAAAGAGGATATTACTCAAAATGTGTGCATGTGAAAAATCTGACACTTCATCAACTAATGTCCATACTCCTTGCGCACATGTGTGTAAATTTGGGTCAATGTCCGGAATTGCAAAATCAGTTAAAAAGTGAAATATGTGCCATTTCTGAATGCAAGCCCCCAGGAAGAGCAAAGTTTGGACAGGGTATATCTCCTGTGATATGTGATGTGTGCATGTAATTTTAAACCAATGTTTACCTGTGCAAATATGTCTTTTGTTATCAAATATAGAATGTGTGCAATTTGACTGGGGAGTGTCCTCTCTGCAAGCCATAAAATGACATCACTCTGACACAACCTAGCTCCCCCAATCAAGTGAGAAATGGAAGTTTGACCAATGATAAGTGGAGAGGGGCTGGCTAGTGATGCTGCTCACACACACCCATTTTCAAAACACATAAAAGCAGAGAGATAGGACAGATAGGGACTTTCAAATCCATTTGCAGCTGGAAGCTCTGCCGGGAAAATCCATACTTTACCTCCATCAACCTTCAGAGAGCCAACATAGAGACTTCAATCTATCCAGAACTAGAGACCCAGACCAGACCAGCAGAGTAGAGCTGACCTGTTAGCAGAACCAGAGAGAGCTGACCCAGATCACTGTGGAGTGCAGAGACCAGAGTGCAGTCCAAAACCTGACCAGATCCGTGGCAAGGCCCATTTCACTCAAGAATATAGTGTGAGTACCTAGAAAACTGTGCAGAACCAATCTCCTAGTTAAAATAATATAATTCAATCTATTTAATCTAAGTAGAACTGTCTCCTAACTGTCACCTGTCATTTGCATAGCTGTCACCTGTCATTTTCTAGTTGCAAGCTGCACTTGTCTTTTTAACTTTAAAATTTCAAATCTGAAAAACGACCTTTATTTAATCGCTCATATCTCCGTGACCGTTTGTGCTAGAGACTTGCAGTAACTTTCATCTGAAAGCTGAGAATCTTAGCTTTTAATCGCATCAAGAACATTCCTACCCCTTATAGTTTTACCGTAATCGCGCTCGGCGCATTCGCGAATTTTACCGCGATTTGCAAATTTCTCCACGTGTAAAAAAAATCTGCTGCTGCTTGCCTTCCGTTAAAGAAAAATTCGTTTAACCTGCCAACTATCCCTGAATCATTGCTAGTGTAAGCCTGAGCTAATATTAACTTGATTTCACTCACCCTGAACCTCTAAAAGGAATTAAAAGCATTTTAGCATTTTTTTTTTCACTTTATTGCCAGCACATATAAGAGCATTTTGCCTGTGTTTTCAACTTCTGTAGTCTAAGTTGCTGGGTGAACTGAATTACATTTGAATTGCATTTCTGAGAACTGTGTGCTTCCTTCCATTTCCTTGCATTGCATAAAAGGGGGGGTGAATTGTCCAAGAAAGTGATTACATTGTCTTTGCTGAAATCCTATCAAGTTATTTTCTGTACTGCATTTCATTCCACATTGCATCCATTTGAAACCATAAAAGTATTCTTGCTATCTATCCATTTCATGTCAACTCCTTAGTGATTATCAAGAAGTGTGCTAGTGCCAGACTATCCATTATTGATTACATATCAGATTAAGTGTGATATCCAATTATTAATTTATTATAAAGCGTGATATAATATATATTGTTTAAGTTATCAAATAAACCTTTTAACTTGCAAAACAGAACTACTTCTTGGCTCAGTGGGGTCAGGGGGATTCCAAGAGAGGGGTGTTATATAGGGGTAGTCATCCAGAACGCATGAACTGGACATAAAGATATATCAATAAGGGTTTTCATTCAGTATTATAGACTAGGCGTTGACTTAGCTGTAGTGTTGAATTGAAGATGAACACAATAAGATTGCCAGGGTAGCGGCATATTTATATTTACATATGGGAGCCATGCAGGACAAATGTGCTGAAGGCCAAGATCTGGCGAGTAGGCAAATGCTGGCATTACAGAAGGCCCAATCTGAGCTGGACTCTTCTGAGCAGAGGCTGCTCAGGAGCCAGGAGTCAGAAAATGATAGTAGGCAATATATCATTAAAAATAAAAGAGGATATGGGCATCCTACAACAGGAAAAGACAGACCAGGATACCAGATTTCTGGCCCTGTAGAAGGAGCACCAAGACAGTTTGGACTCCCTACTGCAGAACCAGAAAAAGGTGGAGCAACAGATCAGTTTCAACACGGCATGCGCGGAGCAGGTAGTCACCCTGCAAAGCCAGCTAGATAGAGAGAAAGAATAGAGCAACAAGCTGATTTTGAAAGACCTGGATGCCCAGGCAGAGTTTGATGAAGAACGCCAGAAAGCTGGTGCCTTTCAAAGGCAGAGGGACGACCTGGCGGCACAAACGCAGGCTCTTAGTCAGGAAAGAGACGCCTTAGGCCAGGAAGTCTGCCATTTAAAAAGAAAAATGGAAGAAAATCACCTGGCCCACCAGGGACTGGGTGACCTCCAAAAAGAAAACCAGAACTTGGTAGAGCACACCAGAAGGGTGGAAGAGGCTCTGGCAAGAAAGGAGCAGGCCAGTAGGGATGGGACTCAGGAGGTAAACCTCCTGCAGCAAAGACTGGCCCAGTTCTCCAGGACCAACCAGGAAGCACAGAGGGAAAATGAGGCCCTCTGTCAACACAATGATAGGCTCCAACAACAGGTAGCGATGCAGGAGAGACTGATAGAGTCTAGTAAGGCCTTAACTGAGGAACTGAAGGCACAAATGCAGGCTCTTGCATTGCAACAGGGAGCAGGGGCGGATAGAGATGAGGTTCGCTGGGAAAGGGAAGCTCCGGAGCATAACCTCAGGAGCCCTAGTACCAGAGGCCCTCATACCTCCCAGTCCCTGGACTCTACCACCCCCATGTCCCCTGGCGCACATGAGCACAGGGCCACAGGGATGGCAGATTACTATCCAGCTAAAAGTATGGGCTCATAGGCCAGTACCACTCAGGAATGGAGGGGTGGGCATCCGGGTATGGGCACCCAAGTACAGTACAGTTCAGTGAAGAACCCCAGGAGAGTAGGCCCATTAAGGGCATCCTGAAAACCTCTGCCCAGTTAGGTCAGTGGGGGGGGTACCCAGCAAATCCTGGCAGCAAGGAGGAATCTGAAGACTCCTCTGAACTGCGCAGGACACAGGAGACCAGGTCCCCACAGTCTGCCAGCCATTCCCAGGCTCGCAGAATCCGGGAAAACCTGGAAGAACAGACGGGAACCTCTGGGAGCAGTGCCTCTGAGTCCGAGGACGAATGGACAAGGGTTACCCGAACCAAAAAGGCCAATAAGGCAAAAAGGGCCTTGCTTAAGGACCCCTTAAAGCAGATTAAGGCGATCAGGAGCGTCATCACGCCTTATCATAAGAACGCTAAGTATTCTGTTTGGGAGCACTTAGAGTTGTTTGAACAAATGATGGAGACTTTCCATTTGAAGGACAGCCAAAGCTGTATTCAATATGTAAAGTGGACCTTCTCCCCGGAATACTCCAGTTTCTTTGCGGGGCTGGAGGACCAAAATCATTTAAGATGGTCCACCTATAAGGCGGCCATCTTGAAACATTTTTCTGTTCATAGAAATCCTCAAGAGGCTCGCAAGGCAGCCTACAATTTGCAATGTGGGGAGGATCAGGCCCCACAAGAATTTGTGCAGGAGTTAAAGCGTGCTTTTGCACAGACCACAAGAAGGGTGCGCACAGACAGTAGAGAATTCATAAATACATTTTTTTCATGCCTTGCCCAAATACATAATGACCCAGCTCGTGAGGGATTTTCACGAGAAAAGATCTTTAGACTGGGTCCTTGAACAGGCTACCCAGATCTATGAGGTGCAGAAACCGATAGATAGCAAAATTAATGCCCAGAAAAACCCCAAAGCCAACAGCACCCCTGCTGCTGCCAAGGTGGCAGAGGTAAAGGTCACCCCCGTTTTGGATTTGGAGATGGGGGGGCCTAAAAACCTACCTGCACCTAATAATGCTAGGCCCAGGAGGTCCTCGGGTCAGTCACAGACAGGGAGCCAAGGAGGCAGCCCCACAAATGGGGTCCCTCGCTCTCCTGATTATGTAAGTCCCCGTTACAAGGGAAATCGACCCATCCTGGGTTATGTGTGGACTCCTCCAGCCCAAGGGGGGGGATCCAGCCAAGCACCTAACCCAGGGAACTTCCCTCCCAACTTCCCACAGGAGGGCAGAAATTCTCCAAATCCTGGGCAGAACTTTTTCCCCAGGTATCCACCCAATTTCCAACCCCAAAATCATCCATCCTTCCTTCCCCAATTCCCTGAGCCCAGACAACCTAATCCGGGAGAGGGGAGGCCAAGGGTGGAGGGGTACCCAAATCTTCCCAACCCGGGGTATTACCAGAGGAGGGACAGCTACCCTTCCCGGGATCAGCCCAGGGGAGAAAACAGGGCCCCGTATCAGCCTGAGCGGGTTTCCCAGTTAGAGCGCCAGGTTCAAAACATGGCGCGGGATCTGGGTCACATACTGAGGGCTCAGCAGAACCCTCAGATGGACGTGCCGGCGCAGAACGCACCCAACTCTGGACCTGGTGCTCCAGAACAATGACGGGGGCAGCACCCCGATAACTCACCGGTTCCCAGGGAGGAGGCACAAAGGGAAGGGGGGTGTAAAGCCTTGGAGGAAGCTTCCTTCCTCACTTGTAAACAGCCCCTGGAAACCCAGGAACCGGAAACAAAATCTCTTGCCCCTGAAAGTCTGCCTCCTAAGGAGCAGAGGGGGGGTAGGAGAAACAAAAGACCCAAACAGACTCAGTTTGAGGAGGAGGTACAGATCTTCCAATTTGAGGGAGAGGGATCCTCAGAGGATCCTGGCAAAAGGATCTTCTCCTTCAGAGAGGGGGGAACTCCTCCCAAAGAAAAATGGGTCCCTAGGGATGCAAATCCAGACTGGGGAGATGTGGAGACTGAGCTACCGCCGCCCACCATCTCATCCCAGAACCAACAGCAAGAAAATCCCCTGGTTCAAACCCATCCTGGTGACTGCCTCCAAAAAGGGGGGGGCGGCCCAGAACCGGAGCCAGGGGAACCCACAATGGCTCTGATCTCCAGTTGCCAAATTTTTCTTTCAGATTCCCAAGGCTCTCCACAGAATTCTGCCCAAATTTCTTCTCTTGCAATGTCCAAAACCAGAAAGTTAGCCCACCAGTTGTCCAAAAATGTGCATTATCTGTGCCCCCTTGAGGAGAAGGAGGGAAGATATTATGCCCCGGTACAAGTACAGGGGCAGGGTACAATTTTGGCACTGGTGGACACTGGATCTCAAGCTACCCTTCTGTCCAGAAGGGCCTTTGACGAACTGAATGCAGGAAGGGGAGAGAATTACCAAATTCCTCTCACCTCTCTTCCTGGACAACTGCAGAACTTTGACGGGAAGGAAATTCC
Source organism: Ambystoma mexicanum (assembly GCF_040938575.1). NCBI lineage: Eukaryota > Metazoa > Chordata > Amphibia > Caudata > Ambystomatidae > Ambystoma > Ambystoma mexicanum. Next base: position 583,066,657 of record NC_090937.1, on the reverse strand, counting down.
CGTTGAGGGGACTGCAGACTTGGACATTAAGATCGGGCGACACAAGTTGAAACACCCGGTCATAGTTGTGACCCCAGAGGGCACCCCTTGTTTACTAGGGAATGACCTCCTGAGAAGGTTGTCACCCCTAATAGATTGCGTTAACAGGGTCCTCTGGACCCAGACTAGCCGACCAATAAAATTAAAACAGAGTGTCAACCATGTTAGTTTAAACGGCACCTGCCACATGGTTGAACAAAAATCTGACCAAGTAGAATTTCACTTCCAGAATAGCCAAATTCCAGACGTGACAGTAATAGCAGTAGGACAACAGACTGGTGATGGGGGGTCCTCTCTATTTCTGAAAATCAACCTTCCTTCCAGTCTAAAGTGGTACTCCACGCTGGAAGGAAACACTCTGAGATTCTATACTAATCCCCAATCAGAAACTCCCACTCCTATAGTCCAAAAAGATGTGAAATCAGCTCAGAGCCTGGCTGATATTCAGCAAATTGGAGAGCAGTTGTTCATCCCTGTTCAGTTAAATGATGGGAAGGACTCTGTTCTCGCTCGAGTGTGTGTGAACAACGGTAAGAGCTTCATCAGCGAAGCCATGTTCCGCCAACTCCCAAAAGATCCAGCCATTCCCACATTCAAACTGATAGACAAATGGGAAATGGACCTGGAAGCACCTAATTCAAAACATCTCCTGCCAAGCAGGTGTATGCTCAAAATCTCCATTGGCAACAAGAGCATAGTCCACAATTGTTGGGTCGTGCGAGACGTCCCTGCCGCCTTTTACTTAGGCAGTGACATTCTCAATCGCTTTGCCATTAGTTTGGACCTAATAAACTTCAAAGCTTGGTCCCGATTAGCGGATAATCCCATGGGCTTTGATGATCCAGAAAAAGCATTTAGGTCAGCTCAATTGCTATCTTATGCAGTTGAAATTCAGATTAAAGAGGAAGTCACCATCCCAGAAAGGACCCGACAATTCTCCCTGGAAGTGAAAGTTAAAAGGGGACAAGAGTTGAAAAACCCTGATGCTTACATACATCTAAATGCTTCTCTCCAACAGCAAGGGTTGGGGGTAAACCCAACTCCATTAGTCAACATAGAACATGACACCATTCCAATAGAGGTGGATAACAGCGACTTAAAGAGTATTACTCTAGCCGCAGGCACCATTATTGGAATGGCGTTTGAGGACCGACATTTCTCCATTGATCTTGGAAATGAACTGTTAGGACCAATCCCCAAGGACTGTTTTGACAGTAACAGGGATGACAATACAACACCAGACAGGATTTTTACCCGGCATGGGGGGAACTTCCTGGTGTACACTTCCTGCCCTTATGGTAAGGAAGATGTGACTTGTGACTTCAGGAGGGATGAGGTGATTTTCCAGGTCCATGAGGGCTGCCTTTCCCACCTGAAGCCTCCGGTCCAAATCAGCACTCTGACCAGGGACTTCTCCACCCAGCTGGAGGAGGCCGCGGAGATAGCCAAACCAGAAGTCTTTCCAGGCTTCAGGCAGATGGTGGAAGAGAGAGTCAACCTAGCTGATGCCTGTGTGACTCTGGAACAAAAGCAAAAGTTGAAACAAGTTTTCTTGGATTTCCAAGATCTCTTTGCGGTAGACTCATATGACTGTGGTCGCACCGACACCAACACAACCACAATCCCCACGGACCCTGGCATGACTCCTGTGTTTGTGAAGCAATATCGCTTGCCTCTCGCATCAATGGAGTCCCTTACTGAAATAATTAAGAACCTTGAGTCCCGGGGAATAATCCGTCCAGTCCACAGCACCTTCAATAATCCGGTGCTGGGAATGTTGAAGCCAAACGGCCAGTGGAGACTCTGCGCCGACCTCAGGGAGCTCAACAAACGGGTCCATACCTCCCGATGGCCTCTGCCCTACATTGACCAAGGGCTGGCCCAGATTCAGGGGTCACAGGTATTCACTGCAATAGACCTGACCAATGGATACTGGACCGTGCCTGTCAGTAGGGAGGACCAATACAAGCTGGCTTTTACCTTTGGGGGCCAGCAATACACATGGACCCGGACTCCCTTCGGATACCTCAACTCCGGCAATGAATTCAACATTTTTCTACACAAGGCCATGCCCGACTTGGGTGCGAGGGGTAACCTGGCTTATGTAGATGATGTCCTCATCAAAAGCTCAACTGTGGAGGAACACATAGCGGAGATCCGTTATGTTCTGACACAGTTGAGGGCCGCCGGAGCAAAACTTTCCTTTCAAAAAGCACAGTGGTGTAGAACCCGTGTTAATTTCTTGGGGCATGAGATTACTCCTCAGGGTCTCTGTCCCCAGGAAAAGAAAGTGGAAGCACTTCAGAAACTGAAAGACCCCACAACTCTGCGAGAACTAAGGAGCCTTCTTGGACTGACTAATTACAGCAGAAAGTTCATTGAGGGCTACGCAGAGATCACCAGACCCCTGATTCATCTCCTGAAGGGGGGGGTCAAGTGGGAATGGGGTCCAGAACAAGCCGAGGCGGTAAAACAACTCAAAAGAAGCCTCTCACAAGCGCCTTGCCTAGCTTACCCTGTCAGAAACAAGGAGTTCTTCCTGGAGACGGGGTTCTCTAATACGTGCTTGACGGCAGTATTATACCAAAAGCATGACAAGGTCAATAAAGTAATCTCCTATGCGAGCAAAACTTTATCCTCTGTGGAGGAGAAATTCAACGATTGTGAGAAGGCACTCCTGGCAACGGTGTGGGCATTGAAGAATTACCGCCCGTTTATCCAGGGGGAACACATCATAGTGGAGACTCCACACCAGCCTCTGCAATATCTCCAAAGTGACAGAATCCGGGCCGGAAATGTGAGTAATTCCCGAATTACTTCCTGGATTCTGTCAATGCAAGGCTTTCCTGTGGAAGTCAGATATGACCAAAACAAGAAGAGTCCCCTCGCGCAAGGTCTGGCTGACTTGCATGATTGTGCAAGAGAAAACTGTCTCGAGGACGAAAGTCTGAAAATCAAGGACAACATGGAGGCATACCTTAATTCCCCACACAAAGTCTTTGAAGAAGACAAGTGTGAGGGAATGCCCACTGTGTATGTGGATGGATGCTCTTACCATGTTGACAACAACGGGGAGAAAGAACTGGTGGCCGGCGTAGGGAATGCATGGGTAAATGAGTCCCCAGAACCCTCCGTTGGATACAAAATTGGTCCCCGAAGTAGTCAGGTGGCAGAATTAATGGCTGTGCATCAGGCCATCCTCACTGCTGTCCAGCATCAACTCCGCGAACTGGTCATAATCACAGATTCGGATTATGTACGGAACGGGTTCGTGGAGCACCTGGTTAATTGGAAAACCAGAGGCATGTTATGTGCTAACAACAAACCCTTGAAACATGGGAAGTTGATCCAAAACATTGATGATCTGGTCACCTCGAATGAGATGACCATCTATTGGAAAAAGATCAAGGGTCATTCCAAAGTAGAGGGACCAGACAAAACTGGAAATGACTTAGCTGATCAGCTGGCCAAAACCGGGGCCATCCAAGGGGATCTAATTGAGAGTGAGTCCCTGTTGGGGGAAATCCAGGTCACTGCTATCACTAGGTCCCAGACAAATGCTCACAACGACCTTTCAATTGCACAATGGAGTAAGGAGACCCCTGATGCTGATTTGATTACAGCTCAGAAGGGGGATCCAATCATTGGTAAATTTTACCAGCACCTTGAGGACCCTGAGAACTTTCCCCTGACGGATACCGATTACATTGGGAAAGAGGACCTAAGAGTGTTGATGAAATGTCCAAAAATGTTCCGAATCCAAGACGGTTTGCTGGTAAGGAAATCCAAAGCTGGCCACGATCAGTGGGTGGTTCCTACCTCATTCCGAAGCCTGATGTTAAGTCACGCCCATGATGCGGCCACTGCCGGTCATAGGGGGTTTCACACAACATTGGAAATCTTAAGAGAGGTTGCATACTGGCCACACATGGGGCAGGACCTCGACCAATACTTGAAGGGGTGTCTTGTGTGTGCACAATTTCAGCCATCATCCCTCACGCACCGCGCGCCTCTCCAAAAGCGGGGGATGACACTGCCATGGTCAGATTTGCAAATCGACTTTGTAGGCCCTGTGATTCGATCTGCTAGGGGGAATAAGTACATGTTGACTGTGACATGCTTGTTTACCAAGTGGGTGGAATGTCTCCCAGCCCCAAACTGCAAGGCAGAAACGGCAGCTGCCCTGATGATTAACCACATCTTTTCCCGTTTCGGTCTACCTCAAAGGATTGAGTCAGACAGGGGTAGCCACTTCACCAGTGAAGTAATGACAAAGATGTGGGAGATACTGGGGGTCAAAAGGAAGTTGCATATTGCTTACAGGCCAGCTTCTTCTGGGGCAGTAGAAAGATATAACCGGACAATTGTGAGCATCTTAAAAAAGTTTGTGGCAGATTCTGGGCCAAGTTGGGATATCCGATTACCTCTGGTCCTAATGGCCATCAGATCTACCCCTTCATCTGCAACCAAAATGTCACCATTTGAGTTGATGACTGGGCGCAAGATGGTGCTTCCTCAGCATTTGCTCTACAGGACCCAAGAGCAGACACTAATAAATGCCTCCACAACTCATGAGTATGTGGAGAATTTAAGGAAACACCTCCAACATGCTTTTGCTTACGCTCAGCGGAATCTAGAAAGATCGGCTGATAGCATGAAGACCCACTATGACCTGAAGACTTCCAGGAAGGAATATCAGGTGGAGGACCGGGTCTATCTATGCAACTTCCAAAGGAACCAGGCCACGCAGCGCAAATTCTTGCCTACATGGAAGGGACCCTTTGAGATCATCGACAAGATCTCTCCTGTGGCCTACAAAATCCACATCCCCAAAGGTCCTTTGGCAGCGGGGGAAGACAAGTGGGTCCACATAAACCAGTTGAAATGTTGCCATCCCAGGCACACTCTGCAACAACTGGAGGAATCCTCTGGAATCCTAGCGGGTACTGTCTCAGACTAATTCAGTTCCAACCATAAAACATACCACATCTAGTCTCTAAAATATTGTGATTTGCATGAAACTGTCTCTTAGTTATACTGTTTTTTTTTCAAAATAAGAATGTAATGTTTTGTTATGATGAAATGCATATGCTGCCCCACTATCTCAACAGTGGTGGAAAAACGTCTATGAGTAGGTATTGCCGCTTTTGCTTTATCATCCTAGGAGAGATGAAACCATGGAGAATGACCAAGGAGGACGATCCGGAGACCGCGAGCAGAGACGCAACGGGCCCGGGGTACCGCCCAATCTTCCCATCAGGACCGGCGAGGAGAACCGATCGATCAGTACCGGATGGAGGAAAAGCTGCTGAACTGTGCCATCTATTGGAAGAAGATGAGGAAACATCCCAGGTCTTGCGAGTCCCATTCGTGAAATAGAATGGCCATCGCAAGAGGGGGGCTTGTGGGATGTATTTACCCATGCATCCGAGCCCTACCTCAAAACTGTGCAGTACTGACATGAAAACATCATGATGGCCAGAGTTTCCCAGAAAATGCACAGGGAAATGCATGAAGAATAGGCTGCCACTCATTTTTGCCGATGTTATGGGCACAGAAGGACACTGCCTAAAACCACCATTGGACTACCCACACAGTAGTCTGAAACCATTGGGAATGGCAATGCTGATTGCCAAAAGCAAACCCATAACTGTTGGGAATTCATTTTCTTAAATCCCAAAAAGGGGTGCAGTACCAGTACTCACCACTATCCAAAAGCCGGCGTTTTAAAACAACACCAGATTTTACTTTTTTGTGTAAAACTGAATGAACCCAAAGCAGGCCAAAGAAAGACTTACTGAGAGGTGGATCCAATGTAAAGTTATATTCTGAAGTGACTTGAAGATTTATAACAAGACTGGCTGAGCTGTGGATTGCAGCAGTTTAAGTAAATGTGGACTGAAAGACACTAAAAATCTCAATGTTTAAAAGAAATGAGTGACCTACTTTTGAGTGTCACATAGGTTGCAATTGTTTAAATGTCATGGTTTTAAACTTAGAATCAGCATTCTAGCTGCATATGTAAAAAAATTGTCTTGACTTAAACTGGGAAACAAAAAGTGACATTTTATCTGAAACCTGGCTTAAGGAACTGAATTCTGCCTGGCAACTACCCCCATCAGGAGTGAAACTTGAGTCACAGCTGTGTTCCCAGGCCTAGCTGCCCTTTTGCTGCTCACACCAAAAGGGATATGACACTTCCCTGATTGAATTACCTGGGCTCTGCAGGAAATTGAACAAAGCCCTGTCCTGACTCAGGCAAATGTTTTATTGGCGGGAGTCGTAAAACAGCTTCCTCTTGGCAGAAGCTGGGAGTGGCAGGGTCTCTGAGCTTGCCAGAAACTGGAAAGACTGGTTTCTGTACCATGTGACCTGAAAAGGCACACCTCTATAGCCAGAATATGGTTTTAGAAAAAGATGAATAACTCATAGAGCGGACATGTGAAAATTGTATAAATGACACCATAATTCTTGTGATTTTTCTGCCCACATTTTAAGAGGTTTTTAGAACCGGTGGCATGTTCAGGGGGGTTTTAGCGGAAAAGAGGATATTACTCAAAATGTGTGCATGTGAAAAATCTGACACTTCATCAACTAATGTCCATACTACTTGCGCACATGTGTGTAAATTTGGGTCAATGTCCGGAATTGCAAAATCAGTTAAAAAGTGAAATATGTGCCATTTCTGAATGCAAGCCCCCAGGAAGAGCAAAGTTTGGACAGGGTATATCTCCTGTGATATGTGATGTGTGCATGTAATTCTAAACCAATGTTTACCTGTGCAAATATGTCTTTTGTTATCAAATATAGAATGTGTGCAATTTGACTGGGGAGTGTCCTCTCTGCAAGCCATAAAATGACATCACTCTGACACAACCTAGCTCCCCCAATCAAGTGAGAAATGGAAGTTTGACCAATGATAAGTGGAGAGGGGCTGGCTAGTGATGCTGCTCACACACACCCATTTTCAAAACACATAAAAGCAGAGAGACAGGACAGATAGGGACTTTCAAATCCATTTGCAGCTGGAAGCTCTGCCGGGAAAATCCATACTTTACCTCCATCAACCTTCAGAGAGCCAACATAGAGACTTCAATCTATCCAGAACTAGAGACCCAGACCAGACCAGCAGAGTAGAGCTGACCTGTTAGCAGAACCAGAGAGAGCTGACCCAGATCACTGTGGAGTGCAGAGACCAGAGTGCAGTCCAAAACCTGACCAGATCCGTGGCAAGGCCCATTTCACTCAAGAATATAGTGTGAGTACCTAGAAAACTGTGCAGAACCAATCTCCTAGTTAAAATAATATAATTCAATCTATTTAATCTAAGTAGAACTGTCTCCTAACTGTCACCTGTCATTTGCATAGCTGTCACCTGTCATTTTCTAGTTGCAAGCTGCACTTGTCTTTTTAACTTTAAAATTTCAAATCTGAAAAACGACCTTTATTTAATCGCTCATATCTCCGTGACCGTTTGTGCTAGAGACTTGCAGTAACTTTCATCTGAAAGCTGAGAATCTTAGCTTTTAATCGCATCAAGAACCACATTCCTACCCCTTATAGTTTTACCGTAATCGCGCTCGGCGCATTTGCGAATTTTACCGCGATTTGCAAATTTCTCCACGTGTAAAAAAAATCTGCTGCTGCTTGCCTTCCGTTAAAGAAAAATTTGTTTAACCTGCTAACTATCCCTGAATCATTGCTAGTGTAAGCCTGAGCTAATATTAACTTGATTTCACTCACCCTGAACCTCTAAAAGGAATTAAAAGCATTTTAGCATATTTTTTTTCACTTTATTGCCAGCACATATAAGAGCATTTTGCCTGTGTTTTCAACTTCTGTAGTCTAAGTTGCTGGGTGAACTGAATTACATTTGAATTGCATTTCTGAGAACTGTGTGCTTCCTTCCATTTCCTTGCATTGCATAAAAGGGGGGGTGAATTGTCCAAGAAAGTGATTACATTGTCTTTGCTGAAATCCTATCAAGTTATTTTCTGTACTGCATTTCATTCCACATTGCATCCATTTGAAACCATAAAAGTATTCTTGCTATCTATCCATTTCATGTCAACTCCTTAGTGATTATCAAGAAGTGTGCTAGTGCCAGACTATCCATTATTGATTACATATCAGATTAAGTGTGATATCCAATTATTAATTTATTATAAAGCGTGATATAATATATATTGTTTAAGTTATCAAATAAACCTTTTAACTTGCAAAACAGAACTACTTCTTGGCTCAGTGGGGTCAGGGGGATTCCAAGAGAGGGGTGTTATATAGGGGTAGTCATCCAGAACGCATGAACTGGACATAAAGATATATCAATAAGGGTTTTCATTCAGTATTATAGACTAGGCGTTGACTTAGCTGTAGTGTTGAATTGAATCCTCTTACACTACTGCTGGTGTTCCAAGATCTTGGAGTGGATCCAACTCCGAGGTTCGAGGGTGACTACCGTATAAAAGAAAAAACGGGGTCTTCCCAGTTCCCGAGTGGACAGAGTTATTGTAGGCATATTCGGCTATCCAAAGGATATCTTTCCAAGTTTTTTCAGTTTGTTGTAGCATGCAGCGCAAATACTGTTCCAGAGTTTGATTGGTCCTCTCGGTTTGTCCGTCGGTTTGAGGATGGTGGCTGGTCGAAAGTCTCACATCAAATTGAGCCGACCGACAGCAACTTCGCCAAAAATGAGAAATAAATTGACTACCTCGATCTGAAATTAGAACTGAAGGAAAACCGTGCAGTCGGACGATGTTTTCGAGAAATTCTCGGGCCAGAGTTGCTGCTGTTGGTAAGCCTTTGAGTGGAATGAAATGCGCCATCTTGGAGAATAGGTCCACGATTACTAGGATCGTATTGTATCCGGAGCATGGAGGTAGATCGGTGATGAAGTCCATAGAAAGCGTATGCCAAGGGCGAGGCGGGATGTCAATAGGGCGTAAGAGGCCGGCTGGTTTTTCCTTTTGACTCTTGTTTTGGGCGCATACTCCACAGGACATTATAAAGTCTCTGATATCTTTTTTCCAAGACGGCCACCAGAAGTATCGCTTGATCTTTTCCGAGGTCTTGGTCATACCGGGATGTCCTTCCATTAAAGAATCAAGATAACAAGAGATTACCTTTTTCTGTAAATCTGTGCTGGGCAGGTATAACCGTTCTTGGAAATATAATAGGTTGTCCTTCACCGTAAAGTCCTTTCCCTGCAGATGCCAATTCTGTATGTCTGCTGGAGTTACCAGTAGCCTGGCTTTATCCTTAACTTCCTCTATGGATTGTGTGGCGATTACACCTAGAATGCTTTGTTCGGGAATGATAGGTACAGGTTTAGGATTGATCAAATGTTCTTCCACTCCCATCCGAGAAAGGGCATCAGCTTTACCGTTTTTTGTACCAGGTCGATAGGTAATTATGAAGTCAAACTCGGCAAAGAATAGTGCCCAACGGAGTTGCCTAGAGGATTGAGCTTTTGCGGTTTTCAAATATTGCAGGTTTCGGTGATCTGTAATCACAGTAACGGTGTGTCGGGCCCCCAGAAGATAATGCCGCCAAGCCTTAAAGGCGGACTTGATAGCTAGAAGTTCCTTATCAGTAATAGTGTAATTGATTTCAGGAGGCGAGAATTTGCGGGACCAAAATGCCACGGGATGCAACTGATTCGTTACTGGGTCCTTTTGTGATAGAACTGCCCCCATGGCAAGGCTCGAAGCATCAGTTTCAACGATGTAGGGGAGTTCTGGGCGAGGATGTTTTAAGATCGGTGCAGAGATAAATCTAGTCTTCAAATTCTGGAAAGCTTGTTCCGCCTCGGTAGACCATTCAAAACGTTTGTTTTTCTTTAACAAGGCGGTGATGGGCTGGACTATTCGAGAGAATTCGGGGATGAACCTGCGGTAAAAGTTAGCGAAGCCTAACATGCTTTGAACACCTTTTACGGAGGATGGCGATGGCCATTTGAGAATTGCATCGACCTTCTTTGAATCCATACGCACTCCGCTAGGTGATAATATGAATCCCAAGAATTCAACTTCAGTCACGTTGAAAACACATTTTTCCAACTTAGCGAAAAGTTTGTGTTGACGCAATCTCTCGAGGACCATTTTCACGTGTTTCCGATGTTCAGTTTCCGATGAAGAATAAACGAGGATGTCGTCAATGTAAACAACAACACACACATCTATGAGCTCTCTGAGGACATCGTTCATAAAATATTGAAAGGCGGCCGGGGCATTGCAAAGTCCGAAGGGCATGACCTGATATTCAAATAGCCCATACTTGGTGCGGAAGGCCGTCTTCCATTCATCGCCCTCTTTTACTCGTACCAAGTGGTAGGCTCCTCTAAGATCCAGCTTTGTATATATGCATGCTTTTCTGACTTGGTCCAGGAGTTCAGGGATCAAAGGTAACGGATATCTATTCTTAACGGTGATCTGGCTCAGGGCGCGATAATCTATACAAGTTCTAAGGTCCCCTTCTTTTTTTGGAACGAAGAACAAAGCTGAGGAAGCAGGGGACTTGGAAGGACGAATAAACCCATTCGCTAGGTATTGATCCAGGTATTGTCGGAGGTGAAGATTCTCAGGCTCGGTGAGGGCATAAATTCTACTACAAGGAGGAGTAGATCCAGGTATCAGGTCTATCTGGCAGTCATAAGACCTATGAGGAGGTAGAGAGTTAGCCTGATCCTTCCGGAAAACATCCTGGAATTCTAGGTATTCAGGAGGTAACTGGGGAGCCTCCGAGGAAATTGCTGCCAGTGCAACACCAGGTCGAGGGTGACAAGTAGAGACACATTCTGGAAACTGAACCGTTCTTGCTCGCCAATCGATCTGAGGATTGTGCTTCTCTAACCAAGGAATTCCTAGAATAATCTGGAACTGAGGGGCCTTGATCACATCGAACACGATCTTCTCATGGTGTCCATCTTGACTTACTAGCGTCACTTCTTGGGTGGTATGCGTTACTGGTCCGGAGGCTATCTCCGTACCATCCACCGTAGTAATGATGTCCTTTAGAGCCTTTGGACAAAGAGTCAGATTCATCCTCAAAACCATTTCATGATCCACATAATTGCCGATGGCACCGCTGTCGACGTAAACTTCAATCGCATGTAATCGATCCGGATGTTCAGGGCTAATGAGGACCATAGGTATCACGAAATGCGAGGTCACGGAACTGGTTTTAACGCTCGGCAAAAGGACCTTTATTCTTGTCGGGCGAGGTTGTTTCCCTGCTCAGAGTTTGTGACCCTGGTAACTGCAGCTCCTACTGCCTTCTTGGCTGGTTTCACCGGACAGTCTCGAAGAAAGTGCCCCGAGTTTCCGCAATAGAGGCATAATTGCAGCTGTTTTCTCCTTTCCCGCTCCTTTTGTGTTAGTGGTCCTTTCAGGCCCCCTATTTGCATGGGTTCCCCGGAGTCTACTCCTTTGGTAGGAGTTGGTGGTTTGGAAAATACTCGAGCATCAAACTTGGAACGATCGGCCTTCCTGTTCTGCAGTCTGTGGTCAATTTGAACGACTAAGTCAATATAGTCCGAACAGTCTTGCGGGGGATTCACTACTTGGGCTAACACATCTTTGAGCTCTCCACGTAGACCTCTATAAAACAGCGTATTCCTTTTGTCCTCAGGCCATCGAGTTTCCACTATCAGTCTGTTGAAAGACGCAATATAAGCCAAAAGGTCTTGATTACCCTGTCGCAATGAAAGGAGCTCATTGTCCAAGGCCTGCCCCTGTGAATGTCTTGCAAACAGTTTTTCCATACTGAGCTGAAAAGCTTGAAAATCATGGAGAACCGGATCATCTTGATTAACTAGAGGGATCGACCAGTCTGCCGCATTGCCACTAAGGTACGAAAGCACGAAAGCCACCTTAGCTTGATCAGTTGGAAAGGCTGCTGGCTGGCATAAGAAGTGCAACCGGCACTGATTAATAAATACTGCAAACCTCTTTGGGTCACCAGAAAATCGTTCGGGCGGAGCCAGAGGTACATTCCCAGGTAGGTTGATCTGCACTGGGTTCGTAGAGGATGTTGAAGGAAGATTTGCCCCTGATGCGGGTAATGGAGTTTGTCCGGCTTGTGACTGTAGCAATTGTCTAGCGAGATCGTCTGTTCGCTCCTTGGAAATAATCAGTTCCCTTCTTAGAGCATTCGTTTCCTGATGGGCTGCATGCACTTCTGCTCTTAGTTCCCCAAGTAACTGGGCTAGCTGGTCGGTATCCGAGGTTTCCATAGCGCCTGGGTGGGAGTTTTGCGGTAGGCTTTGCGTTCTGTAACGCTCACCTGATTCCCGCAGAGGCGTCGGTCTTGACTGGGTGAATGCCGTATCTTCAAAGGTGATGTGTAACACACGGTTGGCTCTTTGGGCTGGACCTCTGTGCACTGTATGTCTGACTCGAAGAGTAAGATGTCTTAGGTAAGTGAACGCTGAGCTCTCCATCTGCCTCGGGGCAGGGTGCCGTAACCAGTTTCTTCCCTGACCTCAGAGGACTGCTGTCCGTCGTTAACTGCACGAACGGTAAGTTCTGGGCACTTCAAATGTCTTAAAAGTCTTTTGTAATGATATCTCTTGATTTGCAGGGTTCCGGCGATGGCGGATGGCGGGCTGATGAGAGTTGAGGATCGAACCCGCGTGAGGAATAGAAGCGCCTGGAAGCACGTAAGTAAGCGCTTGTAGCCTGCTTCACGATGCGCACTGACTGTCCCTTTTATCTTGCAGGTACAAGTTCGGAGCTTTAGAGAAGCTGAAGGGGGCTGGAATACCCACTGGATTCGGCGTGGGAAGGAGTAATGGCACGTGAGTAATAAAGTTGCCCAATGTCTTTAAACGCACCTTCTTTTGTCTTTCAGATGCGGGATGCAGCGCCGAAGGCCTCCGGAGCGTGCAAAGAGCTGGTAAGCTTTTGTCTTTCAGATGCCGGAATGCAGTGCGAAGACCTCCGGAGCATGCGAAGAGTAGGTAAGCCTTTGTCTTTCAGATGCCGGAATGCAGCGCGAGGCGTTGGTGACAGCCGATGGACCAGGTAAGAGATGCGCTGCCACTGAAGACCGTAGTGCTAACCTGTTCTTTCTTTGTCTTTACAGGTGCTGCTGAAAACTGGATTCCAGGATGGTAAGCCTTTGTTCCCTTAGGCCCAGGATCAGAAGCAGAAGACACGATGAGCGTTCTGCTGCAGAGAATGCAGAATAACGCAAAGCAAGATTCATCCATCGGGTGTGGTTTAAATAGCCTCCTGTAGTGCTTAGGTGTCTCCTTCCACAGCCACGCCTAGTTAAGAAAAGAGTTCCTGCTTTCCAGAAGAGTTCCAGTGTTCTGAACCTAGGGAGTGGCTCCTGCCCCACCCAACAGGAAAAGTAGTCCCAAACAGAAGAGGATCAGGGGTTCAACTGGCAGGTAAGTAAGCAGCATGGTCTGCTGCAGGTAAGTCCACCCAAACATTATGAGCCCGGCGCTTCCAGCGCTGGGACTGGGCATCTTTATGAGCCTGGTGCCACTGGCGCCAGGACAGGGCCCAAAAGGTCCCAATTGGGACTGGCTGGCACTCGGAACCGGGGTTATGGGTCTGCTTCCAAGGGAGTCGGGCAAGTCCTGATCTTTTGGAAGCAGAGATCATGACAGTTCCAGTGGAGTGATTGCAGAAATCAGCCAAGTCTGGAGCAAGGGTGTCAATGTGGTCCTTGATGGTTCTGGATGAGCAGGGGAGGACCAGCTTTTTATGAGACTTTCATAGATCAGACTTGTCTAGAAACCTTGTCAGGGGTGAACAGGGGAAAGGAGGAGAAAAGAGGAGGATGAGCGACTGAAGCGGGCAAGGGGTGGTAGAGGAGGAGGAGAAGGAGGTATAAGAAGAGAGTTTGAGGTCAAATGGGAGGCCGGGGCCGTGCCGAGGGTCTGGGAGGGAACAGGAGAGGTAAAGACTGCAGCAGCATTGACCAGCTCCTTGCAGATTTTGAAAAGTTCGGCCTATATACAGATGGTATAAGGACAGACATTCCTTAAGGACGTCCTTATGGTAGATCTTTGGGGGGAAGCCACTATGCCTGCTGCTGTAACAGCTAAGGCAAGAGGCCCCCACCTGAAATAACCAGGAAAAGGGAAAACATTTAAAACACAAAAAAACCTTCTGTCCGGAGCGAGATTTGCAGGAGAGTTCAAGAAGGAAGATCCAGAGGTAGGCAGATAAGCCATTGCGCACAGGAGCCTGGTTCTGGAAGAAGCACAGAGAACAGATGCAATGTGCTGAGGGTCCCACAAATGTCCTCTCTCTCCAGTTGCAATAGAAGGCAAATTGTTCCGTATGATGACCCAGTAAATGGTAACAAGGTCAGATTTCAGTGCGGGGCACTGGGGAAGTATGAGGGAAGGCAGAGAACCAGGGCGGCGAGAAAAAGAGGAGAACAAGCAGGATCTGAGTAGAGCCAGGGAGGCAGAAATTGGAGGAGGATCCAGAGTTCTAAGACTTAGAACAAGGGGAATCAGAAAAAGGATTGGTAGAAAGGAGAGAGCGACGGGCACTCGAGAAGGAAACCAGCGTCTTGCCACAAAGAGAAAAACTTGGCTTGCAAAGCGCAGAGAAGACGCTGTGGTGGGAATGTAAAAGACGCAGAGACAGCCATTTTGTGAAACACTAGACCGGGGATAGACATTCCAAGGTAGCGCAATGGAATGTTAATGACACCGTAAACACCATATATGCCACAGTCTTCAGTGGGGTGACTGCTGATAATATGCCATAGCAACCTAACATAGCGAGGGAACCCAAACCAACCAAAGAGGGTGCAGGTGGGTGTATGCAACTACACCCCCAGAGAAATGTTTGAAAATATTGGGTTTAAATTGTGCATTATAAAGCACACTTTCTGTGAAAAACTGGGTAAGAAGTCAGACAGTTTGCAATTGGTTTTGTAGGGCAACACCCACATTTCTAATTTTTTTTATTCAAATGTGTTTTGGTTAAAAAGTTCAACCTTTCACACTGAAATACATTCGAATTTACAACTTAATAGCTTATATACCTTAAAAGAAATTACATCTTTGGTCAAAACAAAAATCTTTAAAAACTGTCAATTGTTATGTCCTGTGGAAAATGAATTAGTACAAAAGAGATCCTGATTTGTCATATATTACAAATTCATACTCACTAAAAATCGAATTGTAGCTAAATTCAATGAAACGTATTCAGCATTGCTTATTTTTGACCACGCATCATTAAACGATATACTCTGATACGCAAAGAAGAATTTCTCATAATGTTCTTTGCGATAGGCAATTAATGCTGTACATTCAAACAGTTAGTGTTCAAGTGTTTCGGTTTTATACTTGTCATTGCAAAATCTGCATGCAATATCATAGGTCTTGTCTTTGTTACTTTGAGCCATGATGGATCTTGTTGGCCAAAGATCGAACCTCATTCTCATAATTTTTGCTGTATATGCGGTAGCAGTATACTTTTGCAAATATTTGCAGATGTGGTCTCTTTTCTTTATAGGTAAGCGGGAGTTCTGGAATGCATTGTATGATTTGCAAGTTTTTACCCAGTCTGTATCATACAGCTTTTGCTTTGCTCCGGAAGGATTGTTAATGAGCAGCGAGCCCACAATGTCGGCCATCTTCATAATTAACATGCAATGATGTATCCATTTATTTAGATGCCTATTAGTATCTTTTTGTAACGATTTAGAAATAGCAGGGATTAAAGAAGTTTCATAAGCTTCCAACATTAGACATTTTCTGAATCGTAATAAGGTGTTCCACCACACTTTGCCTCTCAAGGATGTTAGGCCAAGCTCGTATCTAATTAATGAACTAGTAAGACTCTTGGGTACAGGCAACACATACTTCCAAAACAGATCTTCAATCAGTTCCCAATGTGGACGGTACTGTAGCATCTTAGATTGTACTCCATAGAGGATTGTTGGAATTACCTTTTGCTTGTAATATGTTAATAGTGGTATGTACAAAAACTTCCCATATTTTGCATGGACCATTTTGGCCTGAGGTGACAATAATTGCATTTTCTGTCTTGTTTCCAATTTATATGGTGTCTCAGTACAGTTGTTGTTAATGTTTGCACCCAAATATTTGTATTCGTTGACAAGAGTAAGAGATTCAGTGCCAATAATCCATTTATATTTCATGTGTTTCCGCTTGCCTTCGCTGTTGTCAATTGCCATGATGGCGGAAATGTATTTTTAGTTGTTAAATGTTTGGTTACATCTCTTATATAGAAGTTAAACAAAATTGATGCTATTATGCATCCTTGCTTCAGGCCTTTTTCTGTAGGTATAGGTTGAGACAATAGGCCATCATGGTTCAATTTAATCCTTATGGAGGTGTTTGAGTAGAGTTGGTACATTAAATTCAGGAACTATGGATGACATTGGGGGTGCTCTAACTTTTTCCACAATAGTTGCCACGAAAATGAATCAAACGCATGTTTGAAGTCCACAAACGCAATGTAAATAGGAGTCTTGGTTGCAATAGATTGTTCATTCAAAGCAGCTAGTATTAACAAGTTGGATGCAGTGCCTATTCCTGCGATAAAACCAGCTTGGTGACAATCCATGTTATTTGTTTTTTTCAACCAGGCCTTCATGTCACGTAACAGTAGCCAGTCATACATTTTCCCAGGTACGTCTAGTAATACCAACGGTCTGTAATAGCTTGGATTTTTTCTGTTGTCTTTTTTATAGAGGGGTATTAGTATGCACTGTTTCCAAGTTTATGGTCCCCGTATTTTCAATTGTTTGATAAATTATTTGAAGTGTAGTTGCCCATTCTTCCGGATGGCATTTGAGAATGGAGTTGGATAGGCCATCTGGGCCGGGGGTCCGTGAAGAACTAAGCTTTTTTATCTGTAGTAAAATTTCTAAGTGGTCAATCTGAAGGTCTTTCACGTTATCAGCAGACTTCACTTCAAATGTATTGAGATCAGGGTCTGTAAATAATGCAGTAGAATATTAAATCCATGTATCTTCACTAATGGTGTCCAGTAGTAAGGTTTTGTTTCTATCCTCATTAGTGCTTTTTAGTAGCTTCCAAACCTGAGCGCTAGACTTGGACTCTATTGCAGATACCATCTGTTCATTATTCTCTTGGGTTCTTAGAGCTTTAAGTTGTTTTATTTTATTCTTGTATCTCTTTCTGACACTGTTGGATTTTTTCTCTTTCCAATTATCATTACCCCCATTTTTTATCTCCATCTTCATTTCCGCTTTTAATGATTCTATTTCACGATCATTTGGATATTTATGTTTAAATGTAAGGCGTTCCAACCTGGAAGTATTTGCCATAAAGGTTAGAAAGTGATTATAATTTTGATTAGACGACTTGCATTTATTTGTGATTATAAGTTGTTTTTCGTTTTTGAGCTGTATTATGAGATTTTACATTTTTGGAGCCGACCAGTTGATTCGATTCCAGCCAGTGTTTATTGATAAATGATGTGGATAATATTTTTGCGTTGGTCTGGGTGGAAGTCTCCAGGTGACTTCAAGCAGGTTATGGTCGCTCTCAGAGGTTTCAATAACTATGAAGGTGGTGATTTGAGTTAGGTGGAAATTAATACATAATCCAGAATCACCATGGATGAGTTCCTTTTCCATGTGGCTTGAGCAGGAATGTCACCTTCTATAGTTCCATTAAGCATGTTCATGCTTTGTTCGTCCATCAAGGCCATACATCTCTTACATTTATTAGATTGCTCCTTCTCATCCGTGGTAATACATCTTATATTAAGATCACCCACTATAATGATCAGGTAAGAAAGTGGCTCATCTACTATCAGATTCAATGATTCCGCTATGTGTGTTAGGAAAGAATCATCTGATATCAGGGCAGAATTCCAACTGATATTAAGTAAAGCCACATCTGTGAAATGATTGGGCGCTTGTGCGAGTTGCAATTTGAGCAACTAAATACATGGATTCGACGTGAACCACGTAGTTAGTTTACCGCCTGAGTCAATTCTGAGAGCAGATATTAATCCAATCATTGGCCATCCCTTGGCTTGCTTTGTGGCAGGGACCCAGCAAAGTTCATAATTGGGTACTATTGTCTGGTGATACATCCAGGTTTCTTGAAGCAATATGAGATGGTAATTGATATTTAGAGGATGATGAGTGTTCCGTTTGAGAAGGTGTGAAAAGCCACGTGTGTTCCATATTGCTAATTTGAAAGGTTCACATGGGGCACAATTTAGCCCCTATTTGTGTGAGGCATGATTAGTTTGTTTTATGGCTTCTTTTAGCCAGGACCATTTGGAAGTGCTGGATCGACGTTGACTATTTTCACAATATACCTCACAGATTAATTTACACTGACTCCCTTCGCAATGTATTATCAATTCATGATCATACTTTTTTGATGTTTCCGAATAGTACTCCCTACCTGGGGGTTTCTCATAGGTGTCTTCACAAGTAAAATATGTTTTCTTGATGTATAGATCAAAGCCTATCTTTGCTATATCTTTTTTGACATCCCAGATTCTTTATTTTATTATTTGTGATGGAATTCTGAGAGTGCCTGGGTCCATTTACTTGTTCTTTATAAGAATAGATTGTATGTCATTGGATGCAATAGATTTAAAATCTTTTATTGATTGATAACTTGTCAAAATCATGGTCCGATTCGGAAACAGGTCTTTCCAATCTCTGTCAAGCATGGTGAGAATGAGATTGTCTGTCTTGCCTGGACGTTTTGAGATTCTTATCTCGTTTTTATTTTCAGGTTTCATTTCCTGATTGTCATTGGGCCACATTACACGGACGGCAGTGGACCAAGGTGCTAGTAGCACCTTGGTCCATGCCGGTAAAATACCGGCACCGCCTTGGTGGAAAGGGGAATTACCGCCCTATTGCAAGGTTGGTGGGGCGGTAATTCCCCCTTCCCCCATTCCCCTTCCCCATTCCCATTTTTGCCCCATAGGGCATAATGGGAATGGGGAAGCTGCTAATTACGGCACCGCAAATTGCGGTACCGTAATTAGCTCCCTGGTCCCTTTGCGGGTTGGTTTTTAACACCTGCAAAAAGCAGGCGTTAAATTCCCCAACCCGCAAAGGGACCTCGTAGTAAGGCGGTAAGGTTTTACCGGTAACGGTAAAATACCGGTACCGGTAAACCCTTACCGCCGTCCGTGTAATGAGGCCCATTGTTTTGTGTCATGAGTTTCCCTTGTTTCAATTGACAACAGCAAGTCTGTGGCCTCAAAGATGTTGTCAGTGATTTTACTATTGGCATCTGGGCTTGATGCAATTTGTTCCATTTCATCTCGGCTCAGGTAAGTTGTGAGGTATGATGACGTTATGGTATCACATTATTCTTGAATTGATTCAAGACTGAGCTTTTGTTCTCGCAGTTGAATTGCAATGTCTATTTGAGGAGACTATTTTGCAAATGGAAGGCAATTTAGATGCAATTAGGCCGAGGGCATTTTGTTGTTCATGCATTTTTGTATCTAAAATCTCATAGAGTTTAATAATGGCAAATAGGTTGTTGTTCATAGCATTGAGAGTTATTTCAAGACCAGGATTGGTCATTTGTCTCATCCCAAATGATGGCCTTGTGTGGGCTTAATGAAGGACGCGTCAGATATCACAGTAGCATTAAGGAATGACTTAGCCTTGGATTGATATAGTATCAGCGAATGCGATGCATTTGATGTATGCATCAAAGGCGTGGTTATCAAAGGCAAAGTTATAATTGTGTAATATATGACTTCAGGAGGAGGCAAAGGTCTGGGCTTCACTTCATTACAGTTCGATTTAGCAGCTTCATTCACCAATTCGGTGCTTTGCTCATTCCCAAAGTGAGTAGGCAAGTTCCTGGGGTTACCTGGACCAGTACTGATTTGTGTGGATTGTACGTGGACTGAAAATGGCTTTTGTGTTCCATTGGTACTTGGGTTCGCTTTCCCATTATTTTTTACAATCTGTGAAAACAATGGAATTGTGACATTTCCTAGTGTATTATGTATTTGCGCCGTGCCTGTAGCCATGATACAAATTGCGGGAGCAGGCGTTTCTATAATGTCATTCAGCTGTTGTTGAGGCACAGTGCCAGTTAACGTTGAACAAGATAAAATGTACTTATCAGTGGGGTAATTTTTGGTGTTTCCAGCAGCTTGATTAGATGCAGTTGTGACGAGTGATGGTGGTTTGTAATAGGTGACAGATATGGACAGAGCAGCATTTGTTTTACTTGCCGGGTTCCATAGCAACCTCAAGTTAGAGCTATTGGACTTGGAGTGCACCGTTTTAGCTTGTGTTTTCTTGTTACCCGCGAGCTCACGGCGGATGAATAAATCCTCATCCACTGTAGGATCATTTGCAGGTAGTTTGGCAAAATCAGGCATGTTGGACTTCAGGGTTTTAAGCCATAAGTGACCTTGCAAGTCCTTGGAGCAACAAAGAGAAACAGTGAGAGCGGACTACAGGTACCTTTGGTAATGTGACGCTCGCTGAGCAAGCCGAACAGGCAGAACAGTCACTCACCAAGGCACTCCCCCAAATGCGCGCATGTCCAGAGTTTATAGAGCAGCCATGAAGGGGCGGGGTTAGCGCTCTGAAAATGAAAATAAGCATGATTTTAATGTGTTAAAGGATATTCCACGGGTAGAGTGTACGTTTATAGAGTTAGTTGATTCCGATGATAAGCATACCATGCACAATCAGCAGTTGTCGATCGATAGTATATTCCACAGAGTCGAAGAAGGAGTTTCAGGTACGGCAGAACAGGCACTCCCCCAAATGCACGCGTTAATGCACGCATGCCCAGACTTTATAGAGCAGACAGGAAGGGGCAGAGTTAGTGCTCTTTTCTCTGCTGGCATTGAGCGCTACTTCCCTCTGCATTGCGTTCTCGTCATCACGCAAGCTCGATGGAAACAGATGATTATCCACATTTTGTAAACTGTAGGGCAACACCAATTCAATAATGCAATAGATATAAGTCTCCTTGTATGTTATCTTAACATTTGCCTTCGAATCTGGTTTAGATGTAGTTGACTTAACCTTTTTCTGGGCTTGAATGCTCACATACCTGTCAGCAGACTTTGCATGCTCAATACAGTCTGTGATACTCTTGTCCACTAAATGCTGGTGTAACTCCATCTCTTAATTCTTAAGGATATTCTCACATGCAGTCAGATTAAACATGCTCTCAAACGTGTCCACTTGGTTACCTGAAATGCATCTATTCAGATACTATAGCGATTGATGCGCAAACGGCTGTAAAGTTTGACCTCCTTTCTTGGTGAGCTCTCTAAATCTCCTGAGGTACCTTCTGTGAGTCTTGCAGAAATTGATGAGGACAGAGGCCTTAATTGCTTAAAAATGGGCCTCTACTGAGGAGAAAACTGATTAATGACATCAGTTCCATCCATCGGTAGACGGCTCATAAGGGCTGCACCTCACAACTCTTCTTCCACATCCTGAATGCGGAAATCCTTGGGGGTGTGGCACCTAGGTTTCCTTTGTGTACCACCACCAGAGGTACATCATCCAAGCTTTTTTGAAAAAAACAACTGTAGATCCAGATGACCTGGTCAAATGCCAGCCAAATACGAACCTTCTGTTTTTGGGTAAAATCTTGGAAAAGTAGTTCTGCACAACTACTGGCCAGAAGCGAACAACTCCACCTCCTTAATGACTATCAGTCAGGGTTCCAACCAAAGCGTAGCATCCCGACAGCTGCCGTCCAGGTTTTGGATAATGCTCTCCAAATCATGCATAAGGACCATGCCTCCTTATACTCCTTCACCTCTCAGCTGCATTCCACACCATCGACCATCACATCCTCCTCTCCCTCCTTGTCGACAGGATGGGATTCTCTGGTCTTATCGTGACCTGCATTGGTTTGCCTCCTACCTCTCGGGCAGACATCCAGGTGAACACATTGCATTCTAACTGACACCCAGTATCCTGTGCAGTCCCCTAATGCTCCATCCTCTCGAAGATCTGCAGACTATACTCCTTGTACATGACAGTAAAAGGCCCACTGGACATCGGTAATCTCTTTGCGATTAACTAACCATCATCAAGTCCTGGATATGGACTGCCTACCTCAAACCTAACCCATCAATAATGGAATTCCTCCCACTAAACAACACCTTGTTCAAGAGTGGCTGGCCCAATGATATGCTCCTAGAAGTATTTGATACACACCTTTCAGATCCAGCTAAATCCGTATGCTTCACCATTGAATGCATATCAAAATATACAAATGACAAAGGCATGTACAGAATCTCATTGCATTCAATTAATTCAACTTCAATCCCTTCTCATAAAAGTCAAAATCAATTGATTGTTGCGATTTATTCTTTTTATATTGTTTCATTTTCTAGAAATCATCATAGTGTATAAAGACAGTATACATTGAAATAACGATTATTTAAAACTAGTGAAAAAACACATCTAAATCTATAGTCAAAGAATTTCATCATATTGGCACCACACACCATACTGTGATCTCACACTCTAACTCATCCATATCGACTTCATTCATACACAATAAAAAAAACTGTCATACTTGTGCAAAACATGCAATAGAAACAATTTATCAAAAACAACAGGTCATACAGTTAGATCTTCAATGCAAGATGACATTTGCTGTCCATAAGTGTATCGATAATTTAATAGTCATGGCATATATCATGTTGTTATTCTAATACAGTCAATTGCCACAAGCGTTTATGCAAACAGAACAATCGAGATCCTAAATGGAACTTGACCTGTTACAATGTCACCATTGAAGGCAGCCTGACCTTCAAGCAACACATAGCGAAGAAGGCCCAAACGGCCTGGCTTCAAATCACCACCTTTCATATAATCAACACCTTCACCCTCCCAGGAATTCCAGACTGTAGTGCAGGCGCTTGTGGGCTCACGCATCAAAGGGGGAAATGCCCTCCTGTTAACCCAACAGCTCACTTGGCTCCCTTAAAGGCAGTCCACCATGCTGAAGCACGTCTTATTATGGGTGAACAGACATTCAACTGAATCACTCCCATCCTAAGCAAACTACATTGCATTAATCTCCTAGCCAGCATACTGTTCACGACTGCAGGTATCATATACAAAGTAGTCACAAGGAGACTCCAGCGTACCTGGAGGCTAGGCTTCACATATCTATTGGCACATGCTCCTCATGCAGCAAATTGACCAACTGTCTCGAATCACAACGTGTCCACAAACATAGGACCAGCAAACAATCCTCATGTCATGCACACACACCCTATGGAACTCGATCCTGGTATTGTCTTGTAATGCCCTCACGATTCTCCATTTTGAAAATCTCTCAAAATGTTTTGACCTGTGGACCGCAACTCACAGTACTGCTACTCTTAAAAGATGCCAGCCCAAGCGCTGGCTCCTCACACCCTATACACTGCTCTGCTGCTCTCAAGAGCTTTAAGAAATAAAATAAAAAATGAAGAGGTATTGCTTTCCCCACTGGAAGCACTCAGATCTTCCCTTTGACTTTCAAACTCTGTTTTACAAATTAGCACAAAGTCACGCTTCTTTTGCTCCCCTGGAGCAGCAGCAGCCCTCTCTTTCTGTCTCTCTAGAGCAACAGAGTCCCTCTGCTTCCTTGCTTCTAAAGCCAACTTTTTTTATTTAACCTGAAGCTCCATATCAGTTAGGCCTTCTCCTGAGTCACTAGCCCAGGTCTTAATGGAAACCCTTGACCTTATCAAAGTGTGGGACCTGAATGAGGCCTTGGACCGGTGAGAGCTCTGAAACCTCCTGGAGACTATGCTAGCTGCTCTCTTGGAGGAACGGTGGGTGACATCATCACGGTCACCCTCCCCATCCACCTCCACATGCACACACAAACAAACATACACATGAAATACACTAATTCACTCAAAACTCATGTTCTCAAGCACACCCACGCATATTACATTCAAACATGTACACACGCAATGAACAAAAAAACAGCAAACCTTGTTGTTAAACTTACCTTGCCTTCTGTTTGCAAGACCTGACATTGTGCTGGTGGTGAGCAGTAACCCATTCAGAAAATGCCAGCACGGCCTGGAAGGATTTGAACAAATGGGTGGGCCTGGTGCTACTCTCTGAACTTGCTGTTGGCTGCTAAGAAACCTTAGGATCAGCAAGCACATTGCACTGTACACTATGGTGCTTGCATGCATTATTATATTTTTTTATTTTTTTTATTTGGTTGGCTGAAAATATCAATCTTTCAAATTCATTACAAAACTAATACAAAAGTGACATTGATTAATAAAAAGCAGGAAGATTATAACATCAAAATAATTAATCTAAAATGACAATGACAAATTTTTAAATTCATTGGGCAAAGTGTCAATAGCTGTGAAACATTAAATGTAATTCAAAATAGAGCAATTCAAATGCTTAAATCAGAAGTCCTTATAATCATTGTCCTTAATCTTTAAAGCAAACCCTTAAATTAAAAAATATATGCACTTCACCCTTATTAGTTTGGTATTGCTACAGATCTTCTTTTGGATGTATCATGAACAGCCTTCTTAATCTGGAGTGAAGGAGGAGGAAGAACTGAGTCCGGAAACTGCACTAACACAATTCTGACTGAAAGTCTGGAGCAAGTAAAAATAGTTTTGCCATAACTCATTCACATTCAAAGAACGACATATGTATATATATTTTTTTAATTAAAATGCCATTGGTTTATATAGTTAAACCTAACATTTATGTTTCAACAGAGAAAAGTACAAAGAATTGGTCATCAAAATCGTATAACAGCTGTAATCATCCTTCTGTTATTTTCTGCTAATATCAACGACCAACGTTCTTCGGGGTCCAATATCCTTGTGGATTTTAGGTATAATCGAGCTATTGTAGTACGTTTTGGTGCAAGCACAGTACATATCATAAGCAGATGGTGCATCGATTCTATAGAGTCTGTTTTCTTGCAGAATCTACACGTCTGGTCGCGGGGGATAGTTCGATTTCGAAGCCCGCTGATTTCCTGTGTGGGTAAAATATTCAATCTTAGTCGAAGGTATAAGTCTCTAATGCCCCAATCAGGAAACATATTGAGGTAGGTCGGGAGTTCATTAAGCGCTCTCATGTCATTTATGCAGTTCAAGGTTAATTTATACTGGTTTTTGATTTCTTGTGTCTTCATCCAGTCTAGTCTTGCTACCTGCAGTTTTGCTTTTTGTGGTCGGTTTAGTAGCATGTCCAGCGATATGTTGTTAGCGATCCTTTGTGCTTGGACAAAGTTTTTCCACTTGTTTAGTGCTGCAGCGTTGATGTTTGTGGAATTATCACGTACTATGTCCCATGCTGGAATGCAATCGGTGTTCAGGATTTTCCTTAATAAATCAAGTTGCTTCCATTTTATGATTGAGTTTAAAGACTGCAGACCTAGTTCAACTCTTATACGTGCCGCAGGGACAGCATTGGATAATGAGAGAACCTTTGCCCAAAAGATTCGTTCTATTTTGTTCCACGTGTGTTCGTGTAAATTAATCATGGTCTCTCCACCATAATTCAGAATCGGCACGGCTTTCTGTTTGTAATATAGAATAATCGGTTTAATTGAACATTTTCCAAATTTTCTATGGATGATTAGTGCTTGACGTGCCATTGATTTTGCTTTGGTTATGAGATGAGTTGCCCAAGGTTCTTCATTTGTCAACTGATTAATCCACATCCCTAGATATTTGAAGGATTTCACTTGGATGAGTTTTTCATTCTTCAAATAGAAAGTCGGTCTCTTTATCGTCGGGGTTATTCCAGCTATAAGTGCCATAACTTTTTGTTTTTTTTTATGTTGATTTCAAGTTCATTGGCTGTCATATAGGTGTCAATGTTCTTCAATGCTTGTTGTAGTCCTTTAGGAGAAAGTAGCACAATGTCATCTGCTTATGACATTATGGGAAGGACTTCTGAGTTCAATTTTGGTGGATTTGTTAGAGGAGAGGCTATAGAATCTTCGAGATCTGAAGTGAAAAGATTGTAGAGTGCTGCCGCCAAAGGACAGCCTTGTTTCAGCCCATGCCAGGGTTTAATGGGTTGTGTTACCAGCCCGCCTTTGGAGAGTCTGAGCCGTATTTCGGTGTTCAAGTATAAAAGTTTTATTGGTTCGAAGATGTTCGATGGGCAGCCCCATTTTGTTAGCTTCGACCATAGCAAATCTCGGTTAATTTTATCAAATGCCAGATGTCGATCAATAAATGCAGCATACGTCTGGGTTTTTGCTCTGTATGATTCGTGTTTTAACAAATTAAGAAGGAATAAGTTAGTCGTCGTGCCAAGATATTTAGTAAAGCCCGTCTGTCTTGTTGCTAATTGTTGTGTCTCTTTTGCCCATCTGGTAAGTTGTTGTTGAAGTATATTTGCGCAGATCTTTCCCAAAGGGTCTAGCAGGGCAATAGGTCTGTAGTGTATAGGATCATTAGTCGGGCCTTGTTTATAAATGGGGACAAGTACTGCTTTTTGCCATGAGCAGGGTGCAGTTTTTGTGTTGTTGATTAAGGCCAAGATTTGGGCAAACATTGCAGCCCATATCTCCGGATCTTTTTTGATGATGTAATTTGACAGGCCATCTGGCCCTGGAGCTCTTGATACATTCAATTTGATGATAGCCTCACCAATGTCGATAGGAGCACAATCCAGTGTCCAATTAAAGTTTTGAGGAATTAGTTCTAATGACTTTCCATTAGAACGTTGTTGGTATAGTTGTTCGAAATGTGATTTCCAGTTTGCCTCTGAAACATCGGAGATTAACTTATTCCCCTGTTATTTTGAGCTGTTTAAAAGCTTCCATAGGTCACGGGTATTGCCCAGACCTAGTAATCGCAGCATGTTTTCTGCATTGTTTTGTTCAATGATCATCTTGTTGTTTTTGGAACAATTTTTAAATTTTTGCTTAGCCTTTTTGATTTGTTGGTTCTGTGTTGAATTTGGGACTTTTTTAATTTGTTTTATCAATTTTTTAAGTTCTTTTTTCTTAGCCGCTATTAAGGGATAATAGGCGTATTTGTGGACCTTCAAAGGCATAATTTTCTTGTTGTTCGGTTTTTGGTGGAAAGTATGTAGGATTCATTCATAATTCAATTTCTTTAGGTCTGTCATTTGAGTACTTCTGAAAATATCCAGAAGTTGGTTAGTTTGCTTTTTAGTCAATCTTAGTCGGTTATTGGCATGGTTTATTTCTAAGTCTGGTAGATCTAAGTAGGTCCAATTGGGTCTTGAAGCCGGCCATGTTCTTATTAGTATATAGTGGTCACTTGCTTCCCAGTAGATGTTTTCCGCGCGTTGAATGGGGGACTATATTGAGTTGGATCGATATATGTAGTCAATAATTCCACGACTCTGTGCTCTCGCCCATGTAGCAGCCGGGAGATTGGTTTGTCGGTCAATTGCATCTAGTCGTGTCATGCTTCTAAGTGTCATCTCTTTGGTCCATCTTCTGGCACGGTGGTCGAGGCTGAGGGTATCAAGTTCTTGACCCAGTTTAGAAAAGAAGTGCAAATTCAGATCACCACAGACTATAAATTCAATGCCAGGATAGTTAAGTGAAGCTTCGTCCATTGCAGTGAAGAATTTATCTATGTATACATCATCTATGATACTTTGAGGGTTCCAGTATGTATTCAGTACACATATATGTTGGTTTTGGATGTTTGGACATTCAGATTTGTTGATGGTTTCCGTTTCATGGATACATTGGAGAATTATGATATGTATCCAGGCGTTAATAATTTCATGTTTAATTTCCTTAAGTTGTGAGTCCATGCTAATTAGTATCAATAAACCGGATGATTGTCGCCCTTTGTGATTGGAGATAGCTGGGTTCATATATATATTGAATCCATCACATACCGGTTTGTGGGCGAGCCATGTCTATTGTAGACATATCACATCTGCTGTTTTAAATTCCTGCCTGGTTTGGCCAAATAGATGGTGATGGCCTCTCATATTCCATGAGCATACGGTTAATAAGGTATTGGCGTTACAGCTTGATTGCTAATGCCGACGCTGAGAAGTGGTTTCTGCATAAGAGTATGATTCGTCTAGTATCCTCCTAATTGGATAGCGATGTGTCGGAGATTCGTGAGGTGCCGTTCTTCGAAGATTGTGGGCCTGGAAGTCAGCATAGGTCCTTTGATTGAATGATATACTTGAATTTGATGAGTCAGTTGTTATCGTGATTTGTGAATACATTGAACTATCATCATGTGAGTTGTGTTCGATGCTTGGCGCTGCTTGGTTTGTTTCGATTGTTCTCAGCCGAAATCCCAGGGTTTGCAGGGCGTCTATTTCGGACGAGATTATGCGCAGAATCTTATTGTTACTGCAATGTAACCATATGGAATCTAGCTTGTCTGCGCTGGTGAACTCAATCTGGTCGATATCTTTTGTTGTTACAACAGCGAGACCAGGGATGGCATGTAGAAGACGAAGAACATTTGTTCGGTTAAGGACCAGAGTTTCATCATTTGCACAGGATCTTTCCAGCTTTAGTATGTTTCGAGAGGCAGGTTTACTTGGATCTATGAATTCCGGTAATTGCGGTAGGGTTAGCTCTCTTGGTAATAGTGATTCTTCTATTAGGGAGGTCTCTGAGATCAATGAGACATCTAGATTTGTCACCTCGCATTAGTGGTGATCTTGACCAACATTTTTAGAGGGTAACTCCATCAAAGACGATGAATGGTGGATTTCAGAGCATGTTTGGTCATAGCAGTCTATTACTAATTGTGAAGATTCATTCAGTTGCAGTTCATTGGGGTTACTTATATTTTGCTCTTGATTTGAATATATCGAGAGGTTTATTAGCAGGTCCAGTGTTATGGCGTCTGTTTCACCATCAGGAGAAATCTCTGTGATCTCTGGGTTGTTATTGGGCAGGGGAGTCTTGATGACTGGTTTGTTAGGTGGTGTGATCTGTTTAGCTCGAGGAAGCGTGAGATTTCGGAGAAAAGTTCTCGAGCCTCTTTGTTTTTTGTTTTTTTGTCTTCGGTTTGGTGGGTTAGGCGGTGGGCGATTGGGGTCAAATATACTGTATGTGTCTTTTGCCCCTTCTCTCTGTTTATTCAGGCCCAAATGTGTTTGATCTGCGGTTTTTCCATTCGAGGAGCAATTGATTATGACATGGTCTCCGTGGGGCGGACAACTCTCACCAATGGAATCAATAGTAGGCGTTTTGGACTCATCTACTGTGATTAGTATTGGCAGATTCTGTTTGTTGTGGTTGATTGCTGTCAGAAGTGGCGGTATTACAGCTGATGGATCAGTGGGTTGCGTTTCCATATATTGCTGTGTGCGAGACTGGTGAACACCCTCAGTACTCTTCATGTTTACCCGCATGAGGTCGATTAGGGCATCTGTGAGATGCATTTTTTCAGACCTGTCCTTCCGAGCTATGTCCGCAAGGCGTGGTTGCCACATCAGGGTTGCTTTGGCTTCTACTTTCAGTCTTGTTTCAAAATTTAGCATTAATACTTCTTGTATCTTTAATTTTGAAAATATAGAGTCAAGGATTGTAGTTTGATCTTTGGCAACTTCCATTTGTGTTTCTTGAATCTTCATGTAGGGGATTAGTGCTTGCGTACATACAGCAGTAAGCATGTTCTGCAGGTCAACCATCGTTGTAGCAACCGATTCTTGCGGGTTTGATTTGTCTACATTATGGAAAGGATTTCTATTTTCTGTGTTAGAATTGGATGGGATATTATTGTAGAAACTGTCGGTAATAGGTGTACTTGTTGTTTGATACTCTTGATGTTTGTTCGTATTGTGGATATGAGGCGCTTGCTGTTTTAATCTAGGTTCTATCGGATTTCTTGATTGTTTTTTCTTTTTTGCCTCTTGCAATTCCATTAATGCTTCAATTTCTGTGAGATCAAGTGAAAGTCTTTGGAGACGTTGTGTATCTGGATTGTGACGTCGGTCAAGGAGAGCTTTCCATTTTAATTTAGCAGCCTTTGCCTTTCTGCGCGGATTCTTGTTCTGCACCTACAGCTGCTATGTGAGTTAATGGGGTATGTACTGCCGCAATCTGCTCATTACAAGATGTTCTTTGCTGTTGGATTTTATCTGAACAATCTGTAGTAGTCATTGGTGATGTATTTGCGGTTTGAAGATTGTCTTAAGTATTGGCTTGGACAGTTGTCTCCATTAGTGATTGTAGTTGTGCCCGATGCCTCGTTTGTGGGCCCATCAGTGGAGAATGTTGTGTTGGTTCCATTGTTGGAACACACTTAGACCCACGGTTGAACAGAACTAGAGAGTTCCGTGGGTTACCGGATGCGTGTGCAGTTCGCACTCAGATGTAGAAGTGATTTAAGGAAACAAGCCTTTAGTCTTCACCCATGTGCCGGAGACAGGACCTTGGGAAATGTAAGGCTGTTTTTCTGTGGATTATTCAGGTATCCGCTATTAAGCAGAAAAGAGCGGCCCGTGTCTCAATTATGACAGACGCCGTATAAATATCTGTGAGGATCAAAGGTATGAACCCGAAAAGAGCGGCCTGTGTCTCAATTATGACAGACGCCGTATAAATATCTGTGAGGATCAAAGGTATAAACCTGCAGTCTCCGCACAGATGTTAATGGTTTAACTTGATTCTATTGATTGTTCAAAAAACCGTAATTTCATATAGTAATCCGCAGTGCCAGTGCAGTGTCTAGTAGGATCAATGGATGAACCCGCAGTCTCCCCGTTAATGATAATGGCTGGACTTAGACGATCCGACCGAACAGCACAGTAATGACAAAGTTTCTTTATTATGCGATCGTTCGATATTACTCATGAAGCAGCCTGCCTCGGTTGCGTACTGGCATAGAAAGACATGTGGTCATTTAACGTTGGTGTTTGTTGTGGGCGTGTAATACTCACGCAGCTTTAGTAGCGGACAGGTAATTACAAGTGCCTTACCGGAGTTCAGTCGTATTAGATGTACTTCCTTACGAGATTGTGTGTAAGCACCTCCAGCACAACACAGCCGCACAACAGCCGATGGGCTTTTCTCCACCGGGCTTAACGCTGCAAGGGTGGTTTGCGCTGCCCTTTATGCCGATGAAATGTCACGTGGTCTGTCACGTGACCAAGCTCCGCCTCCTCCAGGAAGCGAGCAGGCGCTGTTCGGCGCCAGTTCTTTGCAGCTCAGGGCGCTGGGGTATGGCAGCAAGCCGGTAAGTATGCAGCAATCAAAAGCGAACCTTCTCTGTGACAAGAACACACTCCGCTCGGGCGGTTTGTGCTGCCCTTTATGCCGATGAAATGTCACATGGTCTGTCACGTGACCAAGCTCCGCCTTCTCCAGGAATCGAGCAGGCACTGTTCAGCAAGAGTTCTTTGCAGCTCAGGACGCTGGGGTACGGCAGCAAGCCGGTAAGTATGCAGCAATCAAAAGCGAACATTCTCCGTGACAGGAACACACTCCGCTCGGGCGGTTTGTGCTGCCCTTTATGCCGATGAAATGTCACGTGGTCTGTCACGTGACCAAGCTCCGCCTCCTCCAGGAAGTGAGCAGGCGCTGTTTGGCGCGAGTTCTTTGCAGCTCAGGGCGCTGGGGTACGGCAGCAAGCCGGTAAGTATGCAGCAATCAAAAGCAAACCTTCTCCGTGACAGGAACACACTCCTCTCGGGCGGTTTGTGCTGCCCTTTATGCCGATGTGCCGATGAAATGTCACGTGGTCTGTCACGTGACCAAGCTCCGC
This sequence comes from Ambystoma mexicanum, assembly GCF_040938575.1. Lineage (NCBI taxonomy): Eukaryota > Metazoa > Chordata > Amphibia > Caudata > Ambystomatidae > Ambystoma > Ambystoma mexicanum. The sequence goes on along the minus strand of NC_090937.1, from coordinate 583,034,942 downwards.
CTCCTCCAGGAAGCGAGCAGGCGCTGTTCGGCGCAAGTTCTTTGCAGCTCAGGGCGCTGGGGTACGGCAGCAAGCCGGTAAGTATGCAGCAATCAAAAGCGAACCTTCTCCGTGACAGGAACACACTCCGCTCGGGCGGTTTGTTCTGCCCTTTATGCCGATGAAATGTCACGTGGTCTGTCACGTGACCAAGCTCCGCCTCCTCCAGGAAGCGAGCAGGCGCTGTTTGGCACAAGTTCTTTGCAGCTCAGGGCGCTGGGGTACAGCAGCAAGCCGGTAAGTATGCAGCAATCAAAAGCGAACCTTCTCCGTGACAGGAACACACTCCGCTCGGGCGGTTTGTGCTGCCCTTTATGCTGATGAAATGTCACGTGGTCAGTCACGTTACCAAGCTCTGCCTCCTCCAGGAAGCGAGCAGGCACTGTTCGGCACGAGTTCTTTGCAGCTCAGGGCACTGGGGTATGGCAGCAAGCCGGTAAGTATGCAGCAATCAAAAGCGATCCTTCTCCGTGACAGGAACACACTCCGCTCGGGCGGTTTGTGCTGCCCTTTATGCCGATGAAATGTCACGTGGTCTGTCACGTGACCAAGCTCCGCCTCCTCCAGGAAGCGAGCAGGCGCTGTTCGGCATGAGTTCTTTGCAGCTCAGGCTGCTGGGGTACGGCAGCAAGCCGGTAAGTATGCAACAATCAAAAGCGAACCTTCTCCGTGACAGGAACGACATATATTAAATAAATTCTTAAACACTCATCGTTTTATAATTAAAGCAGGACGTTCAACAACCAAGTTCTTCAACGTTTCTTTCTGGAACATATTCACACAAAAACGACAAAAGTTCTGATCTTTGGTTATGACACCTCTCCTTGCCAATATTTAGTTTGTGGGCCACAAGTTTAATCTGAATCTTAAGTATTGACTTCTGATGTGTGGCGGAGGACACTTGATCAAATAATCAGCCATTTGGCGAAACTTCTTATGTCCAAACAGGAATGGATTAAAGTAGGTGTTACATTCGACTTGTGTACATATCCAATCTTGTTGGTAAAGTTTAATCTTAGCCCTCCCTGGATTGACTAATAGAAGTTCCAAAGTGATGTTTGGATCAGACAGGGCATCTGTTATGAAATTACGCCAAGTTCGAGGGAAGACATGTACGGATGTCAGTAAGTAATGGGCTGCAACACTCAAGATGTTATTTGAGCTAGAGCCGATAAGACATTTTCTTAACAAGCAACTCATTTTCCATAAGACCTGAACATACAGAGACAAAGACCCCAGTTCAAAGCATATAATGGCCATCGGTGTCATTTAGGAAATGTCAATACCTGTTTCCAGAAACTGCCTCTAATATATCCCAGCACTTTTGCTCTCTGGGAATGTTTGATTTTGGAGCCATATAGCAAAATGGGTAAAACCTTCTGTTGATAAAACATCTTAATGTGGCTACATGTGAATTTGCCATACTTATGAACCAAAATGTTTACCTGTGATATCAGATTTACTAGTTTAGAATCCAAACTAAGCAAATGTAGGTCATCACTTACCGAATTATTGATGGACACGCCCAAATATTTATATTGGGGTACTATCATAAGTTTGAAATTCTGCAGAGACCACAAGTACTTGCCTACTTTTTGTCTTGCATTTTTGCCACCTACCACAATTTGTGTTTCTTTCAGTATTTATCAATAGATTGTTTGCTTGGGCATAGACATCCAATTTGTCTAGGAGGTTTTGCAGACCTTTCGGAGTTAAGAACAAAAGGACGAGATTGTCTGCATAAAGTAACCATGCTATTTGTTGAGTACCAAGTTTTGTACCATCACCTGTTGTTTCCACAAATGTGTCACCCATATCCAAAATGAATAAATTAAAAAGGTTGGAGGGCAATGTACATCCCTGCTTCAGACCACGTTCAGTAGCAAAGGATGTAGATAATAGACCATCGAGCGAAAGTCTGACCTGCATTGATGTTTTTGTATGAAGCAGATCAACCAGAGAGAGTAGCGGGGCTGGTCATTCATAAAGGCTTAGTTTCTCGTAAAGTAGTTCGCAATCTATAGAGTTGAATGCCATCCAGAAGTCCACAAAAGCCATGTACAGTGTTTGTTTCTGAGTATCACAGTAGGACTTAATCATATTTAATGAGATTATGTTTATAGAAGTACCGAGACTGGATAAAAAGCCTGTTTGGAATGGATCCCTCTTATTTGCAGACAATGACCAGGCGTTCAGAACCTTGAGCATTATACAGCTGAAGATCTTACCAGGGGCATCCAAAAGGGCGATCAGCCTATAGCTAGCTGGATTTTGCCAATCACCCTTTTTATAAATTGGCAAGATGATGGAGTGTCTCCACGTCTGAGGAAGAGATTGTGTCATGTTTATATGGGAAAATATATTAAATAAAATATTCGCCCAAATTTCAGGATGCTGTTTGAGTGTATGATTTGATAAGCCGTCGGGCCATGGAGCTCTAGATCAGATCACTTTGTTTATATAGAATAGAATGTCCTCTCTGTCAAAATTAAGATGGAATTTTTGTGACTTCTCAGCACGGGCTACTCTCAAAGAGCCCGCAGGTTGAGCATAAAGCTGAGAAAAATGGGTTATCCATTCACTCTCCGTGACTCCAGTAGACTGCATCACCACTTCTGATCGACAGTAGCGTTGTTCAGTGCCTGAGACGTATTTTTGTTCTGCAATACACTTAACATCTTTGCCCCATCAATTTGATATAAACAAGATTTGCGAGCTCTCAACCAATTTTTGTAACTAGTTTTAATTGATGTCAATGCCGGGCCTCTCGAGGCAGAGGGGAGTTTCATTGCCTCTCGTTTCTGAAGGCAAAACAAAGATTTTCTCACTTTAATATCAGGATTAAAGGCATGTAATATTTGAGATTTTTTAGAGAAGTGACGTGTAGCAGATCGATATAGTTGAATCAGATCATAATAAACAACATCATGACCAAATGCACCCATAATAGATTTATGAAACTCAGAAACTAAACGGTCACTGAACAATGTCAGGGATGTCTCAGTCCTCTGCAGTCTATTGCGACTGGTATTGATGGACATCGGCCCTTGTAATTGTGTGCAGAGGTTGTCAACAATGGGATCATTAGCAACCCATTTCACCGAGAGCATATCATGATCACTAAATTCTGTGGGAATTATTTGAAATTGTATAACAAGAGAAAAGAGCGCAGCATCCACATGTATATAATCAATTATCACATTACTGTTACCTCTGTGCCAAGTTTTTTGAGGAGTTATATCATCTAAGAAAGCACAATTCAACATTTTTAAATTACATGCTTTAATAAAATAATTTCACTGGAGCAATCTGCCTTGGTGCTGAGTCGAGCCATTGCCTATACGGAGATTTAAGTCTCCTGCCAGAATGATATGAGTAATCTTGGGGTCAAGGTGTATCAAATCCATTAAGTCATTTAAATCCTGTAAAAATCGAACATCAGTGATGCCCAACGGGTTCCAGTATAAGTTCAACAGGGCATTTGAAATAGTTTGATAGTGAAGTTTAATTAGCTGCATAAATGCATTCAGCGAAGCCCATAATTCCGACTTGATGTTCGAACTAATTTTGACAGCTATTAGTAAACCATAGGTGGCTCTCCCTCGAGGCACCCTTATTAGCAGGGATCAGATGGATATCATGATTGTCCCAGATAGGGGCTGAGGTGAGCCACATTTCTTGAAGTAAGGCCACGTCAACTTTTTTAGCCCATTTTTTTGATTATTTAGAAGTGGCTAAAACCTCTGGAGTTTCAGCTGACCAAAAAGATAATCTGCTGTGCGGGTGGTTGGACTAGTTATACTGTATTGCTCTATTGCTGCCACATTTACAAACACACTGAAAGTCACCCTGGCCCAATTTATTATTTTGAAATACTGACATTGTAGTGGTTTTAGGAGGAATTGGAAGATCAGGGGGGGATTGGAACTTGATTCTTAGTGGGTAAATCCACAGAGAGTACAAATCCCATGTTGAAAAGTTGTGTTTTTGCAAGCCAGATTGTATTTAGGACCACCCGTGAATTCATCCAAAGTCTGATGATACTTAGGTCATGTTAATTGATTAATTCAACCTGTTCAATATCAATGGAATTAATGTCTTCTAAAGATGGAACATCAGAGAGGAAAAGCATGACACTCTGATGATTCATATTGGATTGTGTAAATGGAGCAGGTCTACATCCGATGGGGAGAGAGTATAAGGCTGGTCGTTATGGTTGTGGGCAGGCTTGAACCTTTAAATTTGAGTTAAGAGCCTGTGTTTCAAGGGTTTTATGCAATTGAGTACATTTGGAGTTTATGCTACTTTTTAGAGCAGTCTCAAGTAAATGTAAAATGTCAGTGGCAATGGACGATACCTGCATGACGCCACAAGAAGAAGATTGGTTTACTTTGAGAGGATGTAAAACCACGTGTAATTCTGGTAAGGACATCCAATTGTTATTTCCTTTACAAATTCAATTTTTATTGGGTTGTATTTTCTCAGAGCTTGGCAGAGGAGGCCAAGCTTCTGATTGAGCTTTCGAACATCCAGAGTGTAAAGAGGTTTCATTGGCGAAGGTCTGCACTGTGGAAGATGACCCTATGGTATCCTGCCCCTTTAACGGGGCACAGTGTATATGCTGATTGGATTTCTGACTCAATGAGAGGGAATTAAGAGTTTTTGAGGTGGTTGGGCAGCCATGTAGGCATCTACGGCGTTCTTAATTTCTTGATGGCGAAGATCTATTGCTTCGTACTCTTCAGCTGTATTGGGTGGAATGAGCTTCTTTGGTCTTTGTTCTGGTTGAGGAGCTGAAGTTGGAGCAATAGCAGCATCTTTTAAAGCGTTAGCAGCCATAACTAGGTTGTCAAGCTGAGCATATGAGGGTATACTCAATCTAGGGGTAACAGATGGATTGGACATCCTAGCTTGGGCTAGTGAAGTGTACTTTTTGGACACAGCATTTGAGGCTAGCATTGAGCCTTTTTTGGGCTGATTTATTGATTTAAAAAATATTTTGTCGCTGATGTTGAGGATTGTTTTGTGATTTTGACATTTTTGGATTCTTTCTCCTGTGGATAGTAAGAGACTTAGGATTAATTTTGGCTTCAGTAAGATTAGAATTTGCAGAGGAGAAAATTGTGTGGGCACATTTTGAGGGAGAGGAAGGTGCTGATTTGGCTGTATTATTTTTCTCCACTGAGAGTACCAACGACTGAGAATCTTCATTATCAGCGAATATAATTTCATCTATGCGAGGAACAGAGGATGCAAATTCACCCTGCACATTAGTTGAATCCAATAATGAAGGTAGTTTGTAGGGGACTTTGAGCAGGGAAGTTTGACAAGATTTGGAAACTAGATTGCAAGTAAGCTTTGTGAAATCAAAATTGGCACCTGCCTTCCGGCTCAACGACATGTCAAAATCATTTTGCCAGGCCAAAATTTTTGAGATTTGGGCAGCTTGTTTGGACATGTTAATGTCAAGAGTTTCAAAAAATGTCCCTAAGGAATTAAAGGCCAGATTCTTCGCATTAAGCGTCATTTCTATTAGCGTATTGGTAGATTCAGGGATGGCTGGCGAAGTGGAAGCAGTGGGAAACACATGCGGTTTGCGGGGAGTCGGAGCAGTGTATGAAACCGCTAAGGCTGATTCAACTTGACTTATGTCAGGGAACAAATCAGGGGAGCAAGATAAGTTTTGGGACTCGTCCCGAGCCGAGAAGCAGGAGCCATGTGATTCCAGGTCAATTATAGCCAAATCAGAGGGAACATTATGCAATTTTTCATTGATGTCTGGTATCACAGGAGCAGTCAATGCATTTTCTAAAACCACACTATCCGACAAGGAGACGTTATGAAAGGTCGGAACAGACTGATGTAAAATATCATGATGAACATTCAAATGCGACTTGTCATTGGGAAGTGAATTGAACTTTTGATTTCTTTCTTCCAAATTATATGCAGCCTGGCTTGGAAAACGTGTCGGAGCCATTCCAAGGTCAACAGACGTGATCTTATCATTTGGAGCTTCATTCTCATTAGTAAGATGAAACACTGGAGCAAATATGGCTATGGATGACTGAGCCATTCCCACAGAGGAAGAAGAATTAACAGCTATTACACAACAAAAAAGCTGAATATCAGTATTCTTTTCAGAATTATGTTGAGCAGCAGAAGACTTTCTACTTAAACGAGATAAAGGTGTAGAACATGAATGATTTACATGGTTGTAGGTCAACTGGTCGAATCTAAATGGTCGACAGGACAAATGGTCGACACCAAAAGGTCGACAGGTCAAATGATCGAAAAAAAATTGTTCGTTTTTTCACATTCTTTTTTTTTGGGGGGGGTCCCGAACCCTTTTTTTTTTGCTAAAAACCCCTTTTTTTCCCTAAACGAAAACCTAAAAAATATATATATAACTAAAAAAAAAAATTGATCATTTGTCCTGTCGACCAAATTGTGTCGACCATTTGTCTGTCGACCATTTGTCTGTCGACCATTTGACTAGACACCGATTTACATCACGTTTTCGAGAGGAGTTATCAGAGAGTTTCCGCTTAGTGCTTTTGGCTGGAAGAGGGCCAGAGGTAGGCATGTCCGTTCTCAGCGTATACAAACCGCGCCACATAAACAATGGAGCGTTTGAGAGAAAATAAACTTAGAGCTAAACGAGGTACCAACAACTGATGCCGGCCGACCGCGATGCTGCGACAAAGCTTCGATGGTGCTTCGCTCTGGTGCACGCGCGTGCTGGTCTTTAAAGGATACGCCCAAAGGGGCGGAGCTCAGAGTACGTATGTGTTATTCAACACAGATAATAGCCCAAAAAATACCTATATAACAAAGTTAAGGCTAACAAATGTAAGTACAAAGTCCAAGGTGCACAATTACCACATAAGAATGTCTCTGACAATGAAATATACCATGAAAAGCAGACTACTTGTCATGGGATCCACAGGGTTGCAGAGCAGGGAGAGCGGCAAATCAGTACTTCGATGGTACTTCGCTCTGGTGCGCGCATTGCATGCATGCATTATGTTATTTTATTCTTTTTAAATTAGATTTAAATTAGATTTAAAGAGCAGTGCCAGCCCTGCACGAGCTGGGTGGGTGCACTAATCACAAAGGAGGTGGCCAAGGTGGGTAACACGCTCCACTGAACATTCTGGCTCGGCAGTGCCAAAGTTAACCTGATGATATAGTCTTCATGAGAAGATGCCCACAAAGTCCAGCTTTACAATCCTAATGTCCCTTGGGATTTGGACCATTCAGAGGACCTTATAGCAGAATTTATTGTAAAGTTGTCCTCTTCTAGGGCGGCTGAGCTGACTGGCCTGATATAACAGGTCCTTAAAAGTGAATGTAGCCCTGTGGTCCAATTTATTGGTCTTGTTTTTCTGGGAGACATTGGCGAGAAGGTTGTTCCCCCTGTCATGAAAGAGTTCAATAGTAATTCCCATTACAAGGGGAGGGGATTGTACAGAGCCAGTAAATGATCGTCTGACTACACTGCTGGATTTGAAGAGTAAAATATTTGGGGGGCTATTATTGACAGATTTGGACCAGTGGGCCAGGCAAAATAATATTCTGGCAAGATTTCAGACAGGCTTTTGTGAGGGCTTGTGGACAGCCCTGAATGGATCCGTTTTGGGGATACTCAGTGGGAGATCTTGGGTAAAGGGGGCCCAGTGCGCTATGGGGCTTGGATTGACCTTTCGAGAGCATTCGATAGGGTCAAAAGAGATCGGCTTTGGAGAAAGTTGGAGAGCTGGGGGGCCCCAACATCGCTCTTGGCCTTGCTGGCAACCCTGCATAAGGATATCACTCTGAGGGTCAGTCGGTTGATGTGGAGACAGGAGTTAGACAGGGGTGCTTGGTGGCACCACTCCTCTCTAACCTCTACCTGGTGGAATTACGGGCAACATTGCATTCTTCTGCGCTGGCCAACCAGAAGATTGGTATTCGTCCCGTCAACTGGCTGGTCTACATGGATGATATCGTCCTCTTGGACCATACGGTAATGGGTCTGCAGCGCCTCCTGAACTCCCTGGGAAAATATTCAAAAGAAAATTATCTGTTTATTAACCAAAGCAAACCAAAAATAATGGTCTTCAGGTGTCCGGGGAGGCATGTGGTAAACTATAAGTGGGCAATGGGAGAACACATTATTCCAGTTGTGAATGAGGTGCTGTATTTGGGTTTTTTATTATATACTTGTCCGAGAATAAGCCAAATTGATCTGGACTTCATGGGGAAGATCTCCCTCTCCCCTGCTAACCCCCTTCATCCTCTCTCCCGCTTTCCTCGCAACTCTGCTCAGTTTCGCTGACTGGATGCTTGGTGCTCCTCCAGAGCCACACAGGTCCGAGGCTCCCCCGCCAGTCCTACACTTGCCTCCAGACCTCTGTGCTCTGCCTCGCACTTCTGCACTCAGAACACATTCCATGTGAGCGGCAACTTGCCCTTTACCCGGGCCCCTGATGGACTTGCTGCACTTGTTCCCCCCTTGCACTTCCTGTCTGTGCACTTGCACGACCTTGAATGCACTAGGCCTAGCAAGATCATTTTGTCTGTCCTCCATTTGTCTTCCCTCCCTAGCTTGGCTGCACCTGAAACACTTGTGCATAGACACATTATTGATGATGACCTATCATCATTCAATATGAATGTCGCCAGGCATAGCACAGTAGTTTATTGTTCTGTATGTCCTGTACATAGGCTGCTGGCATGAAACTGTCTTGCTGTGATGTTTGGTTGCGCACTTTCATGCTACCCACTTCTCACTCAACTTGTGCCACCAGTTCCAAGGAAGAGCACACCAAGCTTTGATCTATCTCAGGATAACAGACATCTCGTGTCTACACATAGTGGGCAAAGATTCACCATTATATCAGTTCTTGGAAGAGTGCAGGGATCTATCGAGTAAAAGGTTTGGGGCCACCGAAGCACTTGGAGGCTGCCATAATTTTGGCATTTCTCTCAGGTGTGGATTCAGACCTCAGATCCAGACACCATTTACAGACATAATATAGGAGACCTCGCACTAATTAAGGGAGGGTGAATAAGATAAGGTTCAATCACTAGAAAGCACTTCAAAGTATAAGGAAGTCTGCATAGAATCCATCATCCTGGTAGCACATAGGCCCTTTACATTGATATTAATTGTCATAATGTTATCTGTGGTGTTCACTGGTAAAATATGTGTGTTTGTTATCATTGCATTATCATGATTGTATCCTGGTAATTTTTAAGAAACACGATATGAAATAAAATACATGTTTGAGAAATAAATAAATGTCTGTGGAGCATAACTGGCCGGTAAATTGCTCCAGCATTTATTGCGATTGCAGTCTATGGGAATGCAGAAAAAAAGAAAAACATGTCAGGAACACCCTCTGTGTTTTATTTAGTCTACGCCCACAGTCCCTGACATTAGGGCATTCCCTCTAGTATACAGGGCGTTCACAGACATGTCAGAACGTATTTGCCATCTTACCCTCTGAGGCAGGTAGTAGGCAGGACCATATCTTCTCCACTGGTGTAGTGGCAGTGAGTGAATTGATAGACTCACATTCAAAGCTTCTTACACAAATACCATGCTGTGCAATGCCAAGATTGTCTCTGTGTCGCATGAACTCTGTCAGAGTGACTCTAACCCCCCCCCCCCCCGGCCCCCAACATTTGCATGATTTTGCAAGTTGCAAAATGTCTCGTTCTCCCCTGCTGTCCCCAGGCTCGCAGACAGGAGGGCAGCACTTTCTCTTTGCCGTATAGGGACAGATGAAAACAAAGTAACATTATCTCTGGATGTGCGATCACTTATATTGGATTCCAGTTGCCTTAGGTCAAGCACATAATTCCCACCCCCACTTCGGGAACAATCATGCTTACACTTGACAGCCACCCCTCCCCTATCTGTGTATTTGAAAGAAAATGTTTTTGAAGGATTTGTACTTAACTTTAAACATGTTTGTTGTGGCTCTGTTGAAAATCAAATGGCAAGCATTGCACAATCTCAAGATGCGTTTTGCATGTGCATTTTCTTCCCCTGTGTGTAATGCCCCCCCCTTTGCATTTGAATCCTACCATTTGGGGTATTTTCTTCAACAACGGGTTGACTTCAACCTTATTGTAAAGATGGAAAAAGGAATAATGCAAACATTGAAAAAATATATTTTACTTACTATTTCAAAGCGTTCAGGCAAGAACTAATATAGCAATCAAGATAACGTCCCTACTCACTACTAAGCATAGCATTCCTTTGTATGGCGAATGCAATGTATTTTTATGGGAAACCATTAATTTACACATTTTTTTCTTCTGTTATCATAAATATTCCTACATTAAAAACGAAAGTCATGTCCAAGCATGTTGAGACTATAATAATGGTAAAGTTGCGCTATACTAATGAAGAGTACAATACAATACAATACAATGTCACACACGTTGAATGTATCATACAAATGCCTTTGATTTCAGTTGTCATTTCTGAAATGAACATGAAGAGATCCAAATACAAAGGACAGCAATAGTAGAGTGAATGGCTTTACAACTTGAACAATATGACATTTATTCAAGCAGTGAAGTGTGAAAGACAACTTCCTCAATGTTATCATTGTTCAGTTACTGGCATAACGCTAATGATTCTAGCATGGGCCCGTTTTTTTGACAGAATGGACTACAATTATAATCACAGTCGGTCAGTTTCATAAGATTGCACATTTGTTTTAACCATTCATACTCAGATTTTTTCAAATGCATTATTTGAAACATATTTAACCAAAAACACCACCTTGGATTGTACTCAAATAGTCTGTTCTGAAAAGTTATTATAATGTCAAGAATCGACTACGCAAACAGCCTCTAACTCGGGATGTGAGAATACCTCCTGAAGAAACTACAACACATCCAAAATGCAGCAGCCAGACTCCTCCTCAAACTATCCAGAAGAGACCACATCACTCCAGCACTAAAAATACTACACTGGCTCCCAGTCAAACATTGCATCACCTTCAAAACAATGTGCATAACAGACAGGGCAATCAGTGTATAGGGAGCTCAATTCCTACAAAAGAAAATAATCTACAAGCCAACCAGACTCATCAGACCAAGCAACGGAATCCACATGGGACCAAAACCATAGCACAAGAAAAACTAGGGGGATCCTCCTTCTCCCACTTAGCTGCAAAAACCTGGAACAACATCCTGAAAGAAATAAGAAACACCAAAGACCAGCTACAATTCAGAAAACAACTAAAAACCTGGCTCTTCAATACCACAGATTCAAATTGAAACAATTAAACAATCAAACAGGAAACACACGGAACAGGATGACAGAACTGATACTGACAACACCCAGAACTGACAAGGGGAAACTGCGACAATAACAACAGAGAAAATGCTAAGTCGAATAGGACACAAGCCACACCACTTAAGGACAGAAATTAGCATCCCTGCCCAACTCCATCCAACAATCTCACCCATCCCATGAACGCTACCAGGTAGCAACTTGGATAGGGGTGTGTTAATTTTAGCAGTTGCCACACTTGAACTGAGTTGTAGACATAGGCATGCGCCAGGCACGGAAGAAGTTGTGAATGATGACAGGTGAGGTGCCTGGACGCAGCTCCGAGTTTTGGCATGTGCCACGCTTCAAAGGGGCTGTGAGTGATAGCCTGCGTGTGCAGCTGGATAAGACTGTGAGTACCTACCACTGCCACGTCTGGATGGAGTAGCGTTGGTTTACCGATTCCGTGTATGGACTGGATTGAGAATGCTATTCAGGGCCAGATTTGGATGGACTCACAAACGCTTGCTTGCCCTGAATACAGACAGGTTTGACAGAGGTGGGCGGTGGCCAAACTTGGACACGGTTATGAATATGGGTGGGCGTCATGTGTGGAAGGGACTGCAGGTTTCGGCCGGTGCCGGATCTAGATGGAGGGTGAATCTGGATGGAGGCACAGAGATGCTCATGCGTCCCACCTGGAGAGAATATGGAAGTTTAGTGCTTTGCTTCCTGGCAGAAATGCCAATTAACCAATTCACTAACAATCTCACCCCTCTGCATACACCTCTCAAACACTAACCAAACACAACCACAACCCTATAAAACAACAATCCGCACAAACTTCACTACACTGCAACAACAAAACAAACCACACATAGACTCGCACAACAGCACACAACAGCTACCGACCGGAAAACAACCCAAGCCCAGCAAACAGTGCTAACCGGGTTGAGGCTGCCAACAGCACATCACTGCTCTCTTGCACTTTTCCTGCTTACTCCCACTAATTCCACCCCCCCTCCCTTTTCAGAGCCGCCAGAGCACCTGGCGACCACTCCAGTGGTGATAGTGCACGGTACAAATATCCTTTAACATTAACATTTACGTTTGTGGGCCACCTCTTCATTAGTGCCTGGACCGATTTTATGCCCCAGTCCGATCCTGCCTCTGACTTGTGAGTTCCTGACATGTAAATATACTCAAGATGTGACAGCAAAACAAGCCTGTAATGTTAGTGGGCAGTGGTGTATACATAAACCAGCTATGTTACAAGCAGGTGTATAGCACGCCTATGCCGCTGGTATAGCCTTGCAGTACCTTTTTCGTTGCAGGGCACTGGTCTGCAGCACAGCCACATATCTCAATAGACTACATTCTAGGTACATGGTTGTCGGGGTATAGGAATGGGTTGTGTTCGTTAAAGGGGCATTATTATCTGTTATATGTCATGGTTCGTGTCATGCCCTGGGTGGAGCTGTTGTGTGCTGGGACATGCATGTGTATGAGAAGGGAATGTTGCTTGGACTTGTACAGTTGCTCTAAGCAGCTGGGGGGAATAGATTTGTGCATACAGTATCTGGCCATGCTAACCCAGTCTATAAATGGTCATGTATAACTAGTTGTATTTAGATGCTTCTAGTCCCATGGTAACTGACTCAAAGATTGGTTAGAAATTCAGTTTACCTCTCAACAGTACATGCACCAATATAATGTGGGTGCTTTCTAGAAATCCTATGCCTTTGACTATTAACTAATAAGACACAGGGAAAGAGCAAAGTCAGCTTTCCAGATTTTTCTGAGGGGGAATGTACATTGATACTATGATGCATTTTGCTATTGAGTACTAGATATGTGTGGTCTGCACCAAGAATGAAGCCCACCCCAGCCCGCCTTCCCAAAGGCCATGTAGTCTACATACATTGAACACTGATTTTCATTGTCAGTTAGTAGGCCATTTTGTCTTGTTTGAGTCACATACCGGCCTTGCACAGAATAAGTCCAGTGTTCAAAGTGCCTTGAAGCTGATGTGGTTGGATACAGGGGGACAATTGATGTTGCTGGGGAGATGTGGTCTATTGGGCTTAGATGAAGGAATAGTCTAGCTGCTATGTTCTTACTTGCCAGAGACCACATATTGGGTACACAGGAGCTCCTAGGCACAGTAATTTCCCTGGGCTTGGGAAAATAATCAAAGAAACCATTCCGATCAGTCTATTGAGGTAGAACAAAGAATGAGGCCTAGATTTTTTACATCTTGGACCAGACGAAAAGAGGGGTTAACTGTTTCCCATTCCCAGTAGACTTGCTCAGGTTAGATGAACCTTGTGAATTGTGCCCATTAGCCTATTTACCAAAACACATAGCGGCAGTGCCAGTGTTTAAATAATTCTTATTGGTAGGTTTCTCTAGCAGCAGGTGTCCATACTAAACGTTGACTTCACACAGCATGTGCCAGACGCGTCTGCAAGAATCTTACCCCTCTTTGCGCAAGCCACTGAAATTATCACACTCAATATTGGGTTTTTCATTACACCACCCTCCCTCCCACCCCAACAATTCGGGAACAATCTTCCCTGTCCAATTTAGTTAACCAGTTTTGCAATCTTGACACCCTTCTGTATAACAAATTCTCACTGACACCTCACATCAGAAAAATTTACGAGATATGTGAAGCTGAATTCACACAACAAAAAAAAAACAACTGTTGCTGTTCTAGCCTTTGTTACAGCAAGTCCCTCTAGGAAACTCGTTTATGGCCATGCATCTAGACGACTGTAACGTTTCATATTTAGGCTTTCTGCAGTACTCTTCACATTAGATGGCAGCGAGTACAATACACTCCGGCATGCATACTCCGTAAACTTTCTCATAGGGCTCTGATCACACTTGCCCTTCGCCGGCCACACTGCCTTCCAGTGGCAGCCTGTTTCAAGTTTGAGGGGGCTGTGCGTTTTGCTGAGAGCTTCCAAATGAAGGCCCATGCGTCTTAACCAACAAATGTGTTTCATACATCCCCAGACACCCCCCTTAAGTCTCGAGACTTAAATTAATTCTCAAGGAAACAATATGGAAGACAGGAAGGTGTGGATTCCTCGGAATTAAGCTCTACAGCCATTCTGGTACACTGTATTACAACAAGCTTCTTTTACTTAGCAACGGTCATTGGGTCAATCACTCATTGAACCGCCCAAGTTCATATAGAAATAATATATATGCATATCTACATTCCAAATACTTTACACTAAATTGGCTGTTCCTTTTCCTTCATGGTTTCTTCCATGTGACATAGTCTTCCATTCTTCCCTCTGGGAACAGTGACATTCATGTGTCCACAAGGAAAACAGTAAAGACTCATCTTTTTCCCTAATTTTCTTTCTGTTATCCCTTTAAAACACTGTTTTCGCAGTCTCAATGCTGGAGTACCGCTTTCATGACTTAAATTGTGTTTTTTTAATAATATGTAACAAAATATTGCAAATCATATATATCAATGTCAGTATCACACTAACCCATATGAACAATGTCTGGACTTGGCACTCTGCGCTAGATTTCCCCCTGTGTTGTACCATAGGGCTGTCCCACTGGTGGGGACAACCCTAGGGTACAACATGCTGTAGCTCACTAAAATCAAGCCAATGCTATCACCCACCAGTGAAGTCCACACAGCTCTCTGTTTAATGAGACTTGCACAGACAAACATGGTGCCCTGGGGCACATTAACGCCGAAAGACTTAGTTCCTGAGTCACAAAGTGCTTTTGAATGGGATTGGTCCATTGAAAAAAACTTTGCAAAATCAATCCCTTCATCCCAGCACAGGACTTCCGGACCATAATGCAGGCTCTTGTCTCGTAAATCGATGGGGGAAATGCCCTTGTGACAGGACTCGCAGGCACTCACCTGGCTCCCCTAAAATCAGTCCACCATGCTGCAGAACGTCGTATCCCGAGTGCAAAGAAATTTGCCAAAATCACCCTCTTCCTATGAAAACTACATTGACTTCCTCTTCCAGGCTAGGATACTGTTGAAGACTGCATGTATCATCTGCAAAGCAGTCACAAATAGCTTACCAGCGTACCTGGTGGCTAAGCTACACATATCTGGTGGCACACACAACCAACTGGCTGAATCACAACTAGTCCAGAAAGAAAGGACCCGCAAACAATCCCTTTCTTTTCAAGCACCCACCTTCTGGAGCTCAATACCAGTATTGAACCGGAATGCCCCCACAATTCTCCAGTTTTGCAAATCTATCAAAACAATGCTTTTTTACAGCACCTGGCCATCGACTAATTCCAATAAATGCACAGAATGCAAACAACAGTACTGCACTACTGTTAAAAGATGCCAGCCATTATGCATGTCACCTTGTGCAGCACTCCACAGCTCTCAAGCTAGTTCTGCGCTTTAAACAATAAAACAAAATAAAATACAATTTTGTGAATCAGGCACTCTCCGGAGGTACAATCAATATTTGCATCCAGGATGATATCTTCGATTGGGGCTCATCAGGGGCAAGTCGGGTAAACCAGTTCTAGGAAGATAAAAAGTATTGAGGACCTCTTGCCAGACCTGCAAGTTGGAGCTTTTGTCCTTACACTTGGGTTTTAATAAACTGAAAACTATAGCTGCTTGTCATTGACATATAGTCTAGCAACAGTGTCATGCATATATTAAAACACGTGACAAAGGTGAGCAATGATGAGGATTTTTAGTTGACAAAAGAGCCAAACTAGGAGAGTTCTTTGGATGATACTGCTGAAACCAATCTTAATCATGACAGCAAGATTCTGTGGATGTTTGGGGGCACCAGTAGCTGAATCAAACCTAATTCTACATCAATGGGAACAATTTCTTACCCGAGCACGCCCACAGCTGCTCTGTCTCATATGCTGGAGACGAACCAGACTGGTTGGGGGCTAGAAGAGAATATTTCTTAAATAGATCCTAGAGTTACACAACTTCCAGATTTCCCAGCCATTTTGATAACACAGAACTATTGTATACTGAATTATAATTACTCAGAATTAATTAATTCATGTGCATTTCTCCAATAATAGCCCCTTCCAATCTGCTTTTGACACTTTAATGACATGTTGGCGTATCTCCCTCGCCTTTGTACTGCATTGCATATGATTTTTACCCCAGTGAACTCACATTTCTCATATGTTGTACCTTTTTGTGTCTTTTCTGAGACTTAGTATTAGTTAGACAGGTCGCAAGGATTTGAAAATATCTATGATGATGTTATGGTATATGATTTGTTTTTATTATTGCAAGCATAGTTGTGACATATACTTGTTGAGTGAGTGTTTACCGAAAAAATTAGAGCTGTGAACAGAGAGATACAACAATAACAAAATTAGTGATATCGCCTGAGAAAGCTCTTTTCATTTAAGGTTCCCACTGCGGGGGTCTCGAGGGCTGAACCTAGAAGGTCCATGTGTGTCCATGTGAGATCCATGTTATGCATGGATGCCCGGGAATAAACTTTAACACATTCAAGAAAGAGGCTCCTCCTGCTCATACATTTACATTGATTCTGTCTCTTATATTTGCATCGTTCTGCTGAAACAAAATAGGCACTTCATCACAGGACTGGTTGAACCCCAGCAACTGGGAGTGGTGTGGGAGAGCGATGGGTGCTGGCCACCACCGTAAGGTCACTTGAGTATTTTCCAGCTTCGAGAAGATGGCGAAGACAGGGGCGTTGCACTATGGGTGACCTCATGTAACACATCTGAGACAAATGAATGACAGCCGAGTTCTTCACACACACACATTAAGAGTGTTTGTCCACCCGTAGAAAGGACGGTTATTGTCCTTGTAGATGCTTCCGTCCGACTCTGGACGTGCAGTACAAATTAGCAATGGCTTTTTAATAGGCAAACTGCCTAACCATGTTTGAAAAAGGAAATATGCTGCAATTAGCAACAACAGAAGCGAAGGATAAATATTAATTGCCTGGAAACTGGCAGAAACCTAGGCCATTGATTTCCTGCATTATGGATTGCGCCCGCCATGTCCATCTGTTCAGTTTCTGATGCGCAGGTCGATACATTCCGAGGCCCGCAGAAGTCCAATATAGTCCTTTCCGCCATTTGGGCTCGCGCTTTATAAATGTCTGTGATTAAATAATAATAAGGTTAATTCCAACGATCTGTGTTTCCTATATGCTACTGGGAAAAGTATTGCTTTTTAGGGGACCTGTTTGTGCTCAACCCTAGTTATACAGTGTTTCTTTTTTTTTCCAAAGGCAACAATTCAATTACGCCCTAGTACAGTGCCTTATTTCCATGGAGACTTAGCACAAAGTTCAAGGAAAGGTCACTGCAGCCTGTTCCTAATGTAACGGTGCCCATATGCGATTTCCTTAAACACACACATATATTTATGACACATCTAACCACCACAGGGGCTGGCGGTACGTGAATGGCGAGGGAGAGAAAAAAAAAACGGCTGCATGCTTGGGATCATGTTACGCAGAATCTCGTGTATTGGTATTGCAATGTTTATTTATTTATTCGAATTTAAAGCAGTGCTTTCCTCAAGGAACTGTACCTATAGCTTAAACTGTAGTATTTACAATAAAATGAGAAGATAGATGCAAATGGCAGACCTGGGCCCAGATTATTTAGTATTTTCAGCAGAGCAAAATAATGAAGCAACTACTGCGATATCACAGACCAGTTCTGTCGAAATCCATAAAAACCTTTGCTCTAAGGTAAAAATGAATCTGACTGTTTTTAAGTACTATATCCTCCTCATAACATATAATTAAAGGTGTGTATTATATTTCTTTTCATGTTATCCAGCAAACGTAGTAAATAAAGCTGCAAGCTTCAATTTTGGCATGGTGAAACATTAGTTTGATAATACCAATTGGTGCCGAACCTGTTTGCTCCATTCTATATTATCTATCTAAACAGCAAAACCCTTGCGAAATGTGTTTGCTCTGCTCCTTTGCACAAGTGCAAAGCTTTGATAACCTGTCCCATGGGGCCAGATTAACATTTGCACTAGTGAAAAAAATTAAGTTCAAATCTTTGATTATCTGGCCCCGGAAGCCAACAATTAATTGCAAGTGAGTAGATGAGTCTAAAAAAGGGTGTGAAAAGTGTCAACAGAGATGGCTGAGCGTTAACTAAGGTATTCAGCTTTGGAGTCCCTCAAAGCTGTAACTCCTTGTTAGACACAAACAAGTCAAGTCAAATATGGCTAAAATGAGCCTTGCTAACCCTGGGCTCAGACACCTTTGGGGCCCACCTTAATCTTTAATGTATCCAGAATATGTGGTCACGCAATAAGCAAGGGTACTCTCTTAAAGCCCCCACTGACCTCTTCATTCTTTTTGGACTCAATGGCAACATTAGCAGTTCATGACCAGGGTGCTTCTGTGTGTTGCAGCATGGGTACAGGGCACTTTTGAACAATAGCAGCCACATAGCTCTCAACTCACACGCTTTTGGCGGGTGTCACCCGCCTTGTAAAAAGCTGACTCACCCGCCAAGCCTCCAGCACTCCCATTCATTTCAATGGGCGTTGTGATGATATGCCCCCGGGGTCCCTAGGTCTGCGGCGGGCCTCTGGATGGCAGGCCTCTGGTTTGCAGCGCGGGAAGGGGAGCGCAGCAAAGAAACACACGGACCACTTCGATCAGTGCCTAAACCCGGACTGGCCTTCTGACGCCAGTTCCGGTGATTCCTTTATTTCCTCTGTGTGTCACGTGACCCTCGATTGGCGGGGCACGTGACACCACATTCCTCCCCAACTTGGAGGTGTTTGCGCGGTTGTCGACAAACATACATTTAACTGGTCTCTTACATAACTTGGCATACTTCTTGGATAAACACAACTTAATGACTGGGCTTAGAGTTCACCTTAGCGAGGCTTCGGCCAGCTTACTCTGTCCATGACATATCCATGCAGGCGGGACGACGGTTTGGGCCTCTCCCTCAGAAGATACCGGGTGTTTCTTTTCTCCGGTGCGTCTGCCCTTGGCATCTCGGCTTGCTGTCGTGGGCTGTCTGATATTCCGGGAATATCTGGACTTCCCAGTGCTACTTGGCCGGGGGGTGAGGGTGGCGCCTCCGCTTCTTCCCTAGAAGGCATCGGTTGTTCTTCCCACAGTCAGGGGGTACCTTTCTGAAGTGAGACACGTTCCTCGTCACCGTCTCTCCCCCTCGGGTGGCTGTGACCATACTGTGGTTGGTGGTACTAATTGTCCATGGCTGGAGCTCGAAGTTGAGGGACATTTTCTTAGGCGGGGCTCGATTCTTGACAATGACGGTGTCTCCTGGTGTCAGCTCTGTGTGGCTAGCTTGTCTGGCGATGCTTTCTTGCTCATTCCGCCTCAGCCGCGTAGCGTCAATGGCAGGGATGTCTGGTTCGGGAGCTATCCATTGGAGGTGTATGGGTAGTTCCGCCTGAATGGGTAAGCCTAGCAGGAGGGCTGCTGGGCTGATCCCCGTAGAGGAGTGCGGGGTTTGCCTGTGTGTTCTCAGGAACCGGTATACTGCTTTCAGCCACGGGCGTCCCTGTTCTTTGGCGATCCTGATGACTTTGTTGAGCGACCCCATAAATCTTTCAGCATCACCGTTCGCTTGGGGCCATCTTGGGGTGATACGCTGGTGCTTGACATTTACTTCTTGAAAGTACTCGCGCAGTTCTTGACTAGTGAATGATGGTCCGTTGTCGCTTTTCACTTTCCTCGGTATTCCATGTGTGGCAAATATCTTTTCTAGTGTGAGGATTGTGGTCTCTGCATTAGTAGATGCTACGTGTTCCACCTCCGGGTATCGGCTAAACTTGTTGATCACTACGAGAAGATACCCTTCGCCTGCAATTGTGCAGTGGTCCATGCTGACAGCGTCCCAGTGTTTGCAGCTTCTTGGGGCACTGCTGATCGGTTCGGGGTGTTCTGGCCTTCTGGATGCTTGGCATGCTGCACAGGATTCGACTAACTCCACTACCTTTTGTTGTATGTTGGGCATCCACATCCTGGACTTGAGGTATGCAGTGGTTTTGACGATGCCTTGATGCCCACTGTGTGCTAGGCGTAGAGCTCTATCTTCCAAGGACTCGGGCAGCACGATTCTATGTCCTTTGAGTAAGATGCCTTCTGGGGCTACTGAGAGTTCATATCAGATCCCAAACAGAGCTCTGAGTTTCACTTGGGCTGACGCAGTGCGCTGGGCCATCAACGTGAGATAGTTTTTCAGTTGCCAGCTCGGACAGCGGCAGTGGTGTGTTGCAGGACGGTGTCTGTTTCCGTTTCGTTGGCCACTTCCTGTAGGGTCAGGGCCCGTGGTTTCGCACAGGCGACTATGTGACAGACGTGTTCGTCGGTTTCCTTCGCTTGGCGCCGCTCTCTGTCGGTGGTAGGCCGCGGGTGGCAGGATAGGTAGTCAGCTGGGTTGTCTGTTCCGGGGCGATACTCAACCTCGATGTTGTAGGGTTGTAGCTGCAGCATCCACTTCTCGATACGTGCTGGTGGGTGAGGAGCGGATCCACGGAAAATCAGGATCAGAGGTTTGTGATCCGTGAGGACTTTTGCTTGTTTGCCTAACAGGTACACTTTGAAGTGACGGCATCCCTATAAGATGGCTAGTGCTTCCTTCTCTATGTGTGCGTAGTTCTGTTCAGGTTTTGTAAGCGCTCTGCTGGCGAACGCGATGGGGACTACGTTTCCCTCATTGTCAGTTTGGGTCAGGACTACTCCGAGGCCGACGGGGCTGCCGTCGACCAGGAGTTCAGTCTGCCTGTCTGTGTTGAAGAATGCCGTGGTGGTGGACGCGGATAGGGTGTCTTTAATTTGTTGAAACGCTTGCTGGTGGGAGGTGGTCCATTCCCACTTCTGGTCCTTCTTCGTTAGTTCCCTGAGTGGGCTTGCCGTGCTGGCGAGATTGGGGATGAAGCGTGCACAATATGTCGCCATACCCATGAAGCTTCTCACTTCAGAGGCTGATTGGGGTGCTTTGGTGTCTTTTATGTCTCGTACCTTGGACGGGTCGGGGGATACGCCCTTGGCGCTGAAGATATACCCGAAGAAGCATATTTCATCTTTGTCGAACTCGCACTTTTCGGCGTTGAGTGTTAGGCCCGCTTCTTCTAGCCTTGCTAGGACTGCTGCCAGTCGTTTGTGGTGGTCCTTCTTGTTTGATGCGTATACGGGAATATCGTCGCTGATATTGGTGGTGCCTTCTAACCCCGTGATGACTTTTCGGATTTCGTGCTGGAACACTTCCGCGGCAGATGATATTCCGAAGTTGAGTCGTTTATACCTCATCAGGCCGAGGTGAGAGGAGAATGTCGTGATGTATCTCGACTCTCTGGACAGCCTCAGTTGGTGATAGCCTGATCTAAGGTCAAGTTTGCTGAAGACTGTTGCTCCTGTGAGGTCTACAATAAGCTTGTCTATCGTAGGTGTTACATGCCGTTCTCTCCCGATGGCTGCGTTTGGAAGCCTCATGTCAATACAAATTCTTACCGCGTCTGGTTGTTTGGGTTTTTGAGCAACTACCATGGGCGAGACCCACGGGGTAGGTCCTGACGTTCTTTCTATGATTCCCGCTTTTTCTAGCTTGGCCAGCTCTTGTTCCACTGCTCCTCTTAAGTGGAATGGAATCCGTCGATGTCTTACTGCTTTAGGTTCAATGGTGGGGTCTATGTGGAGCTTGATGGTTCGTCCTTTTAGGCATCCGATGCCTTGGAACAGACCCTTGTGTCGTCTCAGCAGGCTGTTGAGTTCGTCGTGTTGAAGGTTGAAAGCGAAGTGGATCAACTCCAGTTTTTCTGCTTTTCTGCAACTCAGTAATGTCTCGCAGCCAGCATCTACTACATAGATGCGTGCTCTATGGTTGGCGTTTTTGTAGGTGAAATCCGACTTGAAGGACCCTTGTACGGGCAAAGGCTTCTTGCTTCCGTAGGCATAGAGCCGGACTTTCCTCTTCTGGAGGGTAGGCTTCGGGCGGAGCTTGCTGTACGCCGTCACCGGCATGACGTTCACGGTTGCGCCGGTGTCGATGACTACTTTCAGCGGGGCCCCGTTGGAAAGAACGGTGCACAACGGTCTCTTTTTCTGTCGTGATCGGTGCGGCTCGACGGCCGAGATCAGGTGTACTCGGTCTGTCCGCCTACTCCCCCTTTTCCGTCTGTTTTTGTCTCTCCCTTCTGGGGATGAGCTGTCGTTGCTGTCGTCGCTGCTGCTCGTGTCTGGGGACTTTTGGGAGTTGTCTACGGCTCTCGCTTTTCCTCTTCGCTCTTGTTGGCGGGAGTATTCTCTGGGTGCAAACTTCTTCCTGCG
The DNA here is from genome assembly GCF_040938575.1 of Ambystoma mexicanum. Taxonomy (NCBI): domain Eukaryota; kingdom Metazoa; phylum Chordata; class Amphibia; order Caudata; family Ambystomatidae; genus Ambystoma; species Ambystoma mexicanum. Next base: position 583,012,322 of record NC_090937.1, on the reverse strand, counting down.
ATCTTGTGCAGGCTGCTGTGCTGCGTCATTTCTGTTCGGTGGGTTCAAACAGACTGCGGCATAGTGGTTGAGGCAGTTGCATTTCCGGCACGTGGATCCCCATGCCGGGCAAGACTCACCCTTGTGCCATGGGCCTCCGCACCATTTGCAGTTCCTGTATCGTCCCTGTGCCGTGTTGGGCCTTTGGCTTTGTTTCATGCGATTGCTCTGATGTTTAGAGATGGCAGCGACGTCCTCGGTGGGTTTAGGGCTGTCTAGCGGCAATCTTTGAATCGCGGCCTCCATGATCACCACCTGGTCTTCTGTTTGTTCACGGAGGCGTGCCATTTCTAGGATGCGAGATAGTCTTATGTTTCTCTCAGATAGGATGGCTCTTCTTAGCTTTTCTGAGGATATCCCGTTGATGATCTGAAGGTGAATGGTGAATTCTTTGTCTGGGAACTCGCAGCCTACCGCCATTTCACGAAGGCGAGTGTGGAATTTCTCTACTGTTTCTTTCTCTCATTGTCTCGCCATGCAGAAGTGGAAACGTTCGTAATCTGGGTTGAGATCAGGCTTGAACATATTAGTCAGCGTAGCTTTGGCTGCGTCGTAGTTGTTGTCGTTACCACGATTTGGGGTTGCGTTGAATAAGCGCAGGGCGGCTGCTCCAATGTTGAGTAGGAGGTACGTGCGCTTCTTCTTTGCTATGGTAATGTCTCTCGCATCTAGATGCATTTCAAATTGCCATAGCCAGATTTCCCACCTAATAGCGGCTCCGGTGGTAAAAGGATCAAACGGCGGCATGAAGGTTGTCTGCGCTGGGTCTGGAGGGTCTAAGGTGAGGCCCCTCCTGGATGATGAAATTGTGCTGGCCCGCGTGGGGCTAGTGTTTGGGCTGGACATGTTCTGGAAAATTCACGGTGCTGCCCTTCAGGGTAGGTTGGAGCTCACCAGATTTGGTTTGAGGCATAGTTTGTGGGGGTTTGTGATGGCTCCTGGGGTGAGGTGAAGGCTGTGTCTTCACCTCTCGAGGTGCAGGGTGCCTGCGTTGCTGCTTGCCAGTCTTTGTAGAAAAAATTATTTATTTATTTATTTATTTTTTCAGTGCCCCATGTGTTGTAGCCAACTTGCGGCATGTGAGAGAGGTTGTCCGTGTGATGCACGGCTCATTTGTCCGTGTGGGAGAAGCCCTGGCATGTTGTAGTGCTGCTGCGTGGATTCGCCGGGTAGATGCAGCAGCAGCTGGCCGTCCGCGTTAGCAGGCGGAGGGATGATACGCGGCTCCGCGTCGCGCCGGCACGCGGAGCGATGATGAGCTGCTGTGCATTCCAGGGGTGCGGGTTCTTACCGCCTCGTCGCCAGTGTGATGATATGCCCCCGGGGTCCCTAGGTCTGCGGCGGGCCTCTGGATGGCAGGCCTCTGGTTTGCAGCACGGGAAGGGGAGCACAGCAAAGAAACACACGGACCACTTTGATCAGTGCCTAAACCCAGACTGGCCTTCTGACGCCAGTTCCGGTGATTCCTTTATTTCCTCTGTGTGTCACGTGACCCTCGATTGGCGGGGCACGTGACACCACAGGCGTCTCACCCGCCAAAATCAAAATCGGGTGATTTCACCCGCCTTTGCAACACAAATGGTTCAGAGCTATGCAGCCACGAGGAAGTTATGCTGGCTGCAGTGAAAATGCAGGTCATAGATCTGTAGCCGTATGAAAAAGGAACACACACCTGCATAACACAGAACTCGGGTTAGTTGTCTCACAGAATACATAAGTTCCCAAGCATGCATACAGGAGACAGATTGTAAGCGACGACAAAGATACTCGCACCATAGCATATGTAGTAGATTATAAACTACCGGACGGTGCACATAGCAGTACTTAGATTGACATTTGAAAAGGGCAATGGTTTTTAAGTGGCAGTGTTGTTAGTGTGCAAATAAGGGAATTACTTTGTCGTCTGCAATGTGTCCGTGCCTGAAACAACACTATAGTCCACTGGTGCTCAAATGGTAATGCTGCACCTTCTCCTCCCTCCCCTAGGAGACCCCAAAAGATGTCCAGGGGTTTAGGGGATCACAAACCCCTTTAAAAAAGGATTAGGAGTGTGGCGCTGCCCGATGACGGGGCGCGCATGCGGCGGTGTGACATTGCACGCCGCTGCGTGCAGTATAAATAAACGGGGCGTTTCCCGGCTGCGCAGAGCGACCGGGAAGCCCGAACCACAAGGACGTGTGCGGATGAGTCCTTGGGGGAGTCGGGGCTTGCGGACAGCGCTGGGGGGGCACCAGCAACCCCCAACAGTGGCGACGAGTGGGGGAGATGATGCCCGGGCCCGGCGGTGATCATTTTTGATACAATTTTTTCAACGCAACAAGGTCGGATCACGACTTCGTTTCAGGCCGCGGGTAGGGTGTCACCCACGCGGCTGGCGGCCATTTTGTCTTCCAGGCCGTGGATCTTCACGAGGCTCCGGTTTGGCCTCTGAAGGGAATCCAGACCTAATTTTTGGAACTTATGATAGCAGGCAGCTATACATGCACACACATGTGCCCAGTTGGTGATTTTTTCATTTTCTTGGGTCTCCTACGTCGAGTGCAAGCAAGGAGGAGGGCTGACATGGCTGGGCCTGCATAGCCCATTGTTCTTCTTGCCTCGATTTTCGGAACAGTCGAGGGCTGGAGCCTTCTTCATCCTCTTCATCATCACGGAGGTGTGCTGCAGTGACTTTAATGCTTCTTCATCAGGCTGGAACCGTCTTCATCCTCTTCATCATCACGGAGGTGTGCTGTAGTGACTTTAATGCTTCGTCATCAGGCTGGAACTATCTCCATCCTCTTCATCACAGAGATGTGTGGCAGTGACTGTTCGTCCTCCCTGGTAGTGTTTTGAGTCCGAGTTGCGGCCCCCATCTCCCACACTGGGGGTGCCAGTGCGCTCGAGCTCATGAGTGACATTGAAGATCAAGACGGTGCACCAGCAGCAGCAGCAGCATCAGGACTGCAGGTGCAGCAGCCTCTGGGTGGGCAGGCAGGTCCTCCAGGTCCGCTACCTCCTGTGCAGCCAGCAGGTCTGCTACCTCCTGTGCAGCCATCGGTGGTACCCGCTCTCCAGCAAATCCCTCCAGCCATGGCCCAACCTCATGCACAGGCGGCCCTGCAGCCCATTCCGGAGTTTGATGTGTCGGGCCCACCTTCCAGCTTGGGGCCCAGATGGAAGAGGTGGGTCGACCGCCTAGACATGTACTTTCAAGCCGCTCAAGTCACTGATCATGACTCTAGACTGGCAACCATGTTATATTCAGCAGGGCCCTCAGTTCAGGACATTTTTGAGTCTCTTCCGCCAGGGGATGGGTCCTATGATCAGGCGAAGGACGCCCTTCAAGCGCATTTTCTACCTCTAGCCAACGCGGACTATGAGCGTTTTGTGATGCTATCTGCCAAACAGAAGGAGGATGAGACTCTGGACACTTTTTATGGATGCCTGAGGCGCCTGTCGTTGGCCTGCGTGTGGGGTGATGCTGAAGATATGATCAGGACCATGCTCATACAGGCGTGTTCTTCAGGAAAGCTCAGGCGACAAGTGCTAAGGGAGCCTGGAATCACACTCCCACGCGTCCTTGAACTGGGTAGGTGCCATGAGGTGTCCGAGGCGAGGGCAGCGAGAAAGGAGGCTGGGTCGCGCTCCATCAAAACCGAGGAGGTGTGTGCGATGTGGCACGGTGGCAGGGGCACCAGAAGACCTGGCGGTGGCCTCCGAGACAGAGCTGGGAGGGCGGGTGAGTCTTGCCAGAAGTGTGGCTACGACCTGCCCCACCCAACGGAATGCCCTGCGGCCGGAAAGACTTGTGGACGGTGTGGGCTACCAGACCATTTCTCAAGAGTGTGCAAGGCGGCGATGCCTGTGCTGGTGCCGCGAGGCCCCGCCCGGCCCATCTTCAATCGCCAGGGTCGACCGCCCAACATCGCTCAAGTAGACCAGGGCGAAGAGGATGTTCAGGCAGAGGAGGCTGACGAAGATGAGGAAGAGAACATCTTTTCTGCCTCAAGTGTGGAGGTCCTGAAAGGAAAGAACCGAAGACAGCCACGATGTGTGGTGGAGGTAAACCATTCTCCAGTTCCGGTCCTGGTAGACACGGGGGCGTCTGTCAACGTGATGGCCCGTGGACACTATGATGCCATGGACCGGCCTCCCAAATTGGTTGCACCCAAGGCCCGCATCTTCGTGTTTGGCGGCGTTGACCCCATCCCATTAGATGGCGTCTTTGTGGCGAAGGTGGAGCACGATGGATCCCAAATCACTGCACGGTTCTAATAGACTCCAGTGAGCAACAACACCTTGCTGAGTTGTGCAGCGGCGGAGGCCCTTGGCATTGTCAGCTTTGCGTATTCCGTCTATCTAGAGGACATCAATGACTTGCAGAGAAATATGCCGCACTATTCAAAGGGATTGGACAGATGGCTGGCGATCCGATGAGGTTGCACATTGACGAATCTGTGCAGCCCATCGCCCTGAAACATCGCAGGGTACCGTTTCACCTCCGTGAACATGTCGACAAGGAGCTGGACAACTTGGTCAATCTCGACATCATAAAGAAGGTGGAGGGTCCAACTCTCTGGGTATCACCAATCGTGGTGCCACGAAAACCCAAACAACCTGATGCCGTCTGGATCTGTGTGGACATGAGGTTGCCGAACAAAGCAATCAAAAGAGAAAGACACCTCACCCCGACGATAGATGACATCATTGCCGAGGTACAAGGCGCTCGCTTCTTTTCGAAGCTGGACCTCCGAGCGGGCTATCACCAGGTCGTCCTACACCCTGAGTCGAGGTACATTACTACTTTTACCACCCACCGAGGTCTGTACCGCTACAAAAGACTGAGCTTCGGGGTGTCTTCGGCGGCAGAGGTGTTTCAAAACATTATCAGGGGTGCCCTGGCAGATCTGGAGGGTGTCCTGAATATCAGCGATGACATCTTGGTGTTTGCCAGAATGGAGGTAGACCATCTGAGACGCCTGCCAAAGAATTTTGAGAGACTGCAGGCCCTGGGCCTCACCCTCCACAAGGAGAAGTGTGAATTTCTGTGACCATCAATAGAATTCTTTGGCTTCGTGTTTAAGGAGGGGGGGTGTCACCTGATCCTAAGAAGGTCCAGGACATCAGAAAGGCGCAGCCTCCAGAATCCGTGTCGGATGTGAGGAGTTTCCTGGGCATGGTTACCTACTGTGGACGATTCATCCAGAACCTTGACTCCAGGTCAGAACCGCTCAGGGCGCTGACAAGAAAAGACACCATCTGGAACTGGGGCCCGCTTGAAGAAGCGGCCTTTGACGACATCAGGGGCGCCCTGGCAGCTGAGGACACCATGGCCTTCTTTGATCCTGCGTTGCCATCGGAGATCATTGTCGACACCAGTCCGTTTGGTTTGGGCGCCGTGCTGACACAGATCGACCATGATGGGGGTGTCTGCCCGGTCGCATACACCAGCAAGGCGCTTTCGGAGGCGGAGCAACGGTACTCGCAGATTGAGCGTGAGGCACTAGCCGTACTCTGGGGCTGCAGGCACTTCCGGATCTACGTTCTTGGACGCCCAGTGACGGTGGTGACGGATCATAAACCGTTGATTTCCATTCTGGCGGGTACATCCTCCAGCACAAATTGAGAGATGGATTCTCGCCTTTTTGGAATATGGAGTCACCCTGGTGTATCGGCCGGGGGCGAACAATGCAGCAGACTATCTCTCTAGACACCCGGGGGTGCCTGGAGCGGAGGACTATGACACCTGTGCGGAGGAGGCCGAAGAGCATGTCCGGGTGGTGGTGGAGGCAGCCACCCCGAATGCCATGCCCTTAAAGAAACTCGAGACAGCTGCAGCAGATGACAAGTGTTTCAGGATACTGAGGCAATCCATGCAGCAAGGAACCTGGAAGTCGGTGCTGAAGGCCCTATCAGGGCACACCCAGGAGGCCAGAACTGGACTGGAACAGTTATGGAAGGTCCGGGAGGAGCTGTCGTTCTCAACATCCGGCCTCCTACTCTGGGAGATCGAATTGTGGTGCCCCAGTCTAAGGTGGGGGAGGAGATCGCCCTTGCACACCGTGGTCAGCAGGGTGTGGCCAAGACCAAAGCACGCTTAAGGCTGAAAGTGTGGTTCCCGGAATTGGAGCGGAAGGTGGACGATTTCGTGGCAGCCTGCGTCTGGTCTCAGGCGGCGTCACCCCTGCAGCGGGAACCTGTCATAGAGGCGATGCCTCGAGGGACGCACCAGTGAGAGGTCGTTCATGCAGACTTTGGCTCCACCACGATGGGCACCCACTTCCTCATGCTGGTTGACGAATACTCGAGGTACCCCGAGGTGGAGTTCGTAGAGTCAGTGGCATTTGAGCATGTCATGGTGGCCGTAGAAAAGGTGTTTGCGGCCCATGGTTTCCCACATACGGTGTGCTCGGAATAACGGGGCGCCGTTCCAGAGTGAACGGTTTGCCGAACTGATGGAGAGCTACGGGGTGGTGCACAGGAAGATCTCGCCTCTATGGCCGAGAGCAAATGGTGAGGCAGAACGGATGATGAGAACCTTGAATAAGACATTTCGGATCGCCCAGGGCCAAGGACAGTCCAAAGAGCCATCTATCTGTTCTTGAGGGTGTATCGTACCACACCGCATGCATCCACGGGAGCGGCCCCAGCTGAGGCGCTGTTCAATCGGTGCCCTCGGGGGCTACTGCCGGAGGTGGGAGTGAAAGAACCGGGGGTGATTGACAATCAACAGGTCGAGGCTGACCGGCAAATAAGGATTGAGCAAGAGAACCTTCGGAGGGGACTTCGTCCACAGCGGCTGGAGCCGGGCGATGCGGTCCTCATTCGAAATAGACATCCCCATGGGAAGCTCTCCCTACTGTACGAGCCGGAGCCGTTGGACGTTGTTGCAGTCAAGGGATCCATGGTGACTGCATCGGATGGCCGGTCTGAGGTAACTCGCAACGTGAGTTTCTTTAAGAAGCTGCGAGATCCCAGGACTGATCCACCCCCTGATCTGGACCTGGAGGTCGTCCCTGACGATGAAGGAGAATCACCATGTATGCCCGAGTCCCCGGTCCGGGGAATGCCTATGGACCGATCACCCGTGCCAGAGGTGAGTAGGAGGTACCCCCAGAGGACTGGGAGAGGGAAACCTGCTCACCTCAGCGATTACGTTGTGGGACAGGTATCTGATCATCCTGACAATGGGAACGGTTAAGTAAGGGGACCGGGGTGGATGTTAATAAAGGGGTTTTCAGAACAGGACATGTGAAGTGTTATAGACATAGTATTTTGGTTTGCAGTGTATAGTTGTTTAATGTTTGTTGTTTGTCCTCCCGAAAAAGGAGGAGTGTGGCGCTGCCCAATGATGTTGCACACCGCCGCGTGCAGTATAAATAAATGGGCGTTTCCCGGCCGCACAGAGCGACTGGGAAGCCCGGACCACAAAGACGTGGGCAGCTGAGTCTTTGGGGGAGTAGGGGCTTGCGGACAGCGCTGGGGGGGCCCCAGTAACCCCCAACAAGGATTGCTGCTTTTCATAGAAAATATAAGCAGTTATAGCTTGTTGAGGGATCCACAAACATCATTTAAACTCGAGTGGGGGCTCATAAATAAAATGGAATAATACTGCTATAGCCAGTTAACATTGAGTGAGGTTTTTTGACGAGTACTATTACAACAAATCACTTTTAGGAGCTGGCAATTTTGAAATATATTAGGGACTGGCAAATGTGACAGATTAATTCACTTGCCCAGCATCACACACTTTAATTAAGAAGTGAAGCTAGGATTTGAGCACAGTGTGTAATTTATGCACTTGACCAACTCTTTTTCAGTTACTCAAATATCGCAAGGTGCAAATAATTGTGCATGTTTGACTTTTATTAAATTAAGTAATACTCTGTTTTGTAGACCTGACTTGGAAAGTACACATATAACGTAATAACCCAGCCCTTAAATAATATAAATATATATTACAGGGCCTGCGGTAGAGGCCCTGTAATTATGGTTAAGTTGCCCAATTCATAGAAAGAGCACTTTTTGGGCGACCTTATAACTTGGTGCCGTTCAAAGAATCCTCACCAAACGTTTAAAAATATGGCCCCCTCAGAACGATTTAGCAAATTCTGGTGCGGTTTCATCTAGGTGGGGCAAAGTTATAACGGGGTCCCATAATGTGTGCAAATCCTCATAGATGCAATGGAAAAAGAATTTTGCTTGCGCCTAAAGCTCAAACCGCTGGATGGATTTTCACCAAATTTGCACTAGGAGCGACGTCTTAGTCTCGAAAGCGTGCTTTTGTAAATTTGGTGTAAATCCATCCAGTATTTTATTTGTAAACAATGGGCAAAAAGTGGGTTAAAAAAAGTGATATCTGGTCCGGTCCATGGACTCACTTTGCGATTTGGGGTTGTGGACACATCTGGGCCAATCAGGGGTAGACGTGCTGTGTACAGAATTCATATGCATCCATTGATTGGATGGTGAAAAACGTGAGGTGCATCATATTTTTTCAAACAGTTGCCATGTTGGATCTATGGACAGCCGCCGTTGTACGCTGATAGCAGAGTGAGAAAAAAGTCTGGAAAACACATTTGGGGTTATTTGGTTGTCGAAAGAGGGCCTGGAATGGTTGGGGCAGTGGAATAAAGTTGACATGGAGCTGTTATTATAGATGGTAAAAAGGTGTGCAGCTGCCGCCAAGTCTGTGGTCAATTTTAGTGTCTGCGCAGATCATTTGGATGGAAGGGGGTCTGGGTGAGTGTTGTTATTTGAAGGTGTAGTGGATGTAATTATTATATGGTTTAATTATATTGTGGTAATTATGGCCAGTGGCCATATTCTTGGTGGCATGGCCATAGGTCAAGCCCCCAAGAATCTAGCCTCTGGCAACTATTAGTATAGTAATATGTGTATAGTAATTATAGGTACTGTTGGGAGAGTATACATCATTTGTAATATGGTGGAATGATATAATTGAAGTGTATATGGGATTTGGTCCTCTGTAAACTGGACTACTGCAACAGCCTCTTCCTTAACCTCCCCCTTTGTTGTCTATGCCCACTTCGGCTAATCTTGAATAGGGCTGCAAGACTTATCCTTGGCTTCAAGCCCAGGGATCATATCGCTGCAGCCCGAAAATGTGTACATTGGCTCCTGGTGGTTGCAAGGATGAAATTCAAGATCCTCTGTATATTTGAGAAGTCTTTCTGGGGCCTGGGATGACAATATCTCCATTTTTGTCTCCCTAAATACTTCCCTGCTAGAACCCTGCGCTCCTCTAACTCCAATTATCTGCTTGTCAAATGCTTTTTGAAATACAGAGCGGGAGGCATGTCTCTCTCTTCGGCCGGTGCCTCCCTTTGGAAAAGCCTTCCTTCTGTTCTTATACTTCAGCTAGACTTCCTTACGTTCCGGAAATTTTTGAAAACTCTGCTTTTCTCTTCCCGTGTTACTTAACCCCTTCCCTGCTAACTCATACCACTGCCACGGAGACTGATGGCTGGGTCCTGGTGAACCTCACAGGTTCCAAGCCCTATATCTAGTCGACACCAGTACACCCCTGCCCCCTTCAACACTGCCCAGCAGATAGCCAGTGGCCTCCCACCGTGGCATCTCTTGGCACTTTGCTTCTGGGCTCCTATCAGCACTTGGAAATCCCTTCTCTCCTTTACATTCATGTACTTCTTTTACTGCACAATGCAGCAGTGTGTGCAATTTTTTGGATAAGCAATGAAAATGCAGATGCAAATGATTTCTAGAACATTGATAAGTGGCAGTTTGTGTGTAGAAGTTTAATATGTTGATGGGGTGGTTTTCCATGATTTGATCGAATGAGAAATGTCTGAGGGAGAAAAAAAAAATGTCATTTAAGGAAAAATTACTTTCTTTTTTTCTCCCGCTGACATTTCTGGAAACCCACAACCCCCGCACCCTTACTTATCTTTTGGTGGCACACTTCACTGTTGCCGCTGACTCCTCCATTCCTCCGCAATGTCAGTTACATTCACTTACGTGCATGCTAACCGGTGCCACATGGTCCTTTTTAAAAAACATTTTATTTTAATTTAGTATTTAGGTCGCAATGCACACTCTGCAACCCCTGATGCAATTATAGTGAACAAAGGTACGGGGGACACTTCATAACTCCTGCTCCCCTTGTTCACTATATTGGCCCCAAATGGGATATTTATTCAACATTTTCGGCAGCTTGTAATTTTAGTACAGCCGTAATTAGAATAAATATCCCATTCGTTTTTATTATTCAGTAAGTTCTACGAATTCCTGATAGGGTTGTATGTAGAGTTTTTAGAAGTAATTGGTGGATAGATGTGTGACTGTTTGAAAGCTGGCAATGAGGGAGTGTTACAAACATAACAGTAAAAATGGTAGAAGGGCTGTCTTGTGCGATGGTGTAATCTGGGTTTTTAATAGTGCATGGCCTGTAAAAGGGACTGTGGAGACTATGGATAGTCATGAAGGTCCATGGATTATGCTCCTTATTGTATTCTACAGAAAAGTATTTGGGACAGAAAATTGTTTCTGTGCTTTTTTCTTTTTCTCTAGTATACAATTTTTCATTATTTTGATAAGCATGGTAGACAATGCTAATGGAAATTGAAGAATCTTATTGAGTCTAACTACTTTACTGAAAAATTTAAAGTAGATGGAGTCTATAAGCTTATTTTGTTATTTATATTTTTGAACTGTGAAGGGTGGACCCTAAAGGAACCTTTTTTTGGTGTTGTTTTTATTTTTATGTTTTTATTTTTGCAGGAGAGGCCAGGAATTAAAGGGGGGGGAATGAGGGAAGGGATACCAACCAGAGATATGGAGGGGCAGTTGGACAGGGGAAGATGCTGGCCATGCATTAAAGCTAAGGTAGAGGGCAGTGTTTCTCATGCTCCTTGATTACAGCCTCGAAAGCACTTTGAAACTGCCTCCCTCTGCAGAGTGGTGTGTTGCAGTATCTACAGAGTACTGTTGTCTTGGAAAGATATGGATCAAAAGCCCCTTTTATGGCTTGCAAGGTATCTGATGGGACCTTGTGCCCCACAGGAGCAGTCTGTGTGGTGGCAGTATTGGTTGAGGAAGATGAGGTAGAGGAAGACAACCTACTACTTCCTTAGAAAGGAACAGCCTTTCTCAGAGCATCCCGGTGGTTGGATCTGGTGTGGTGGCGCATGAAGGTCGTTCCATAGGAGTACTGCCCAGGTTGTCCGCGACTGAGTACAACCTTGCACTCAGTGCATTTCACCTTGGTAGCCTTAGCCCTCGGCACACCCCCAATGAGGGTAAAGAACCACCACACCCATGATTCTCTCTGGGTGCTGGAGGAAGGTATTTCTTCCATTACATCTTCCTGGTCCTCTTGATTCTTTTCTGCATCATTGCACTTTTTCTGTTGTCCAGGCGCTCAAGCTGGTGGTGGCGGTCTGTCATGTTGGTGGCTCCTGGGGAGGAGGAATTGCCATGGCTGATGCCATTTTTGAATTTAGATAGCAGCTGTGCTAATATTCTTCCATGTGTTCACTGCTGGATTGTAGATGGAAAATCCATAAGAATGAGTCTAGGAGCTGTGCTAGGGTACATGTTCAGCTTGAAACAACCTAGATCAGCTGAAAATGCAGTTTTTAATTGTTTCCGAAGCTTGGACCCGTTCGCGAAGCATGGACCCGTTCGTGAACACATCATCACACTGCACGCGCATGGTCACTGGACACTGTACCGAACGTCAGACGTTCGCAAGTGTCGGCGAACAAAAAAAGATGCAATAAGTTGCAAAAAGTCCATAGAAGATTTTAACTGTTGTGAGGAAATGGGGAATTGCAGAGCTTTAAGTAGAAACTTTCTAGATCGGCCAAAAAATGCTACTATATTGGGGCTAAGTATGATATTAGGAAGTTGTAGCATATCAGGGTGCACTGGTAAAAACCCATGAAATTCAGTGAAAAAACATTTTTAAAGGGACATTATTGTTAAGTTGCACAAATAAAATCCTGTGAAAAAACTGTGTTAAAGGGACATTATGGTCACAAGTAAAACCGAAAACCCCCCAGAAATGTGTCAGTTATGGTAAGCTAAGCAACCATAACTCGTGCACCCACCGTGCGCTGCTAACACTAACACCCAGGACATCAAAGATGACATCACAACATCACGTATTAAATAAATTGTGATAAAAAGTTCCTACAAGGGGTTGTGTTTACAATGTTGGTAGCAATATGTCAGGGGTGATTAGGAGACTTATTATGAAGTACTTCATGTGTTCATGTATTAAAGAATTTACTCATCTAAACAAAATATTATATTGGAGTGTTGTTGTTAATACAGGAACCTAATCATACATACACATAGGTAGTGGCTGCAGCATGCACCATAGAAGTACATTATGTTTAATTCGGCAATGTTGGCTATTAAAATAATGAATGCTGCTTTAGCAGAGTTTTTAGTAATGTTAAACATGGAATAAATAGTAACAATTCAAGACTTACTACATAATTTAGTGCAAACAATACATATGAAAATCCACAATGCACACAAAGCAGAGGGACAAACAGGGAAAGTAAAGTAAGCCAAAACAAAACATCACCAGAAAATGTCAATAACATTAAAATTCATCATTATGTATACAAATGAACTGTGTGTTTGAAGCCTGCTTATTGCTCAATATCTGTGCACCATGACCTGAGACCAAACCTTAAAGAAAGTACTTTAAGAACATACAAGAAGGTTAATGTCTACACATATAAAACCTTTTCAGTTTTCATATTTTGATGTTTAGTAAACAAAAATGCCTGGCCTACATATGTTAGTCAACAAAAACAAGTGGCCCAGATATGTGATGTCATCCGTGATGTGATCAATGACATTTGTGATGTCATCTTTGATATCCTGGGTGTTAGTGCTGGCAGTGCATGGTGGTGGTGCGAGTTATGGTTGCTTAGCTTACTATAAATGGTGAATTTCTGGGGGGGTTTCAGTTTTACTTGTAACCATAATGTCTATACGTTCCTTTAATAAGGTGTTTTCACTGAATATATATATATAAATATATATATATATTCAGTGAAAAAACATTGTTAAAGGGACGTTATGGTTAAGTTGTGCTACTAAAAACCTATGAAATTCAGTAAAAAAACTTTGTTAAAGGGACATTATGGATCCAAGTAAAACCGAAAAACCCTTGAAATTCGCCAGTTATGGTAAGCTAATCAACCATAACTCGTGCCACCACCGTGCACTGCTAAGCCTAACACCCAGGACATCAAAGATGACATCACAAATGTCATTGATGACATCACTGATGACATCACATGTGCATTTACCTTTCATGAAAAGTCTGTTCAAGGGATTCTTAGTGTAATGTTAATAAAAACAGTGTCAAGGATTATTGGAATAAATATCAAGTGCTAATCAGTGCATTAAGCTATGCATTGATATAAATAGCATTCTATTATTAACTTCAATCCAGTATACTAAGGTACTCATGTAGAAACATAGGCATTGTGTGCAGCATACATGATGGAGATGCAATATTCATAAACTTGCCGTGTTGAATAGTGAAATGATAACTGTTTTCATATTAGAGTTTTGCGTAGAGTGAAACTTGTGATAAGTAGGTAATAAAACCCACTTACTACATCATTTCATTATTATAGACAAATCACAAAGAGACAACACCACATACAAATATGAATATATACAAGGGTATTGAAGAAAGAAAACAAAACAGCAATAGTAGTAGAAAGTGTTCATAACCGAACTAATTACCTTTAAGCAGAGAAATGATTGCTCTGTTTCAAAGCTGTTACTTACCCTATCTATACATATCACCTGATGTGTCTGGACCTTAAGGAAAATAGTGTGAGTACAACATATAAAAATATGAGCATAGACAGGGAAAGTACAGTAATAAAAAAACATCAAAACTATCAGAAAGTGCTGATAAATCTACTGATAATTTTAATGTACAAAAAGGATTGCTGTCTTTCAAGGTTGTGTCTGCCCCTATGTATATGTTTCATATAATATGACTGGACCATAAGGGAATTATTGTAAGAACATACTTGAACGATAAGGCTACGAATATAGTACATTTACAATTTTTAGTTCCTGAAAAAAAGGGAGAGTCAGACATGTGATGTCATCAGTGATGTCATCAATGACATTTGTGATGTCATCTTTGATGTCCTGTGTGTTAGGCTTAGCAGTGCACAGTGGTGGCGCGAGTTATGGTTGATTAGCTTAGCATAACTTGCGAATTTCAAGGGTTTTTTCGGTTTTACTTGGAACCATAAAATCCCTTTAACAAAGTTTTTTCACTGAATTTCGTAGTTTTTTAGTAGCGCAACTTAACCATAGCGTCCCGTTAGCAACGTTTTTTTACTGAATTTCATAGGTTTTTAGTAGCGCAAATTAACCATAACGTCCCTTTAACAACGTTTTTTCACTGAATTTAATAGGTTTTTAGTAGCGCAACTTAACAATAATAACTTTGACTTTATGTACATGTAATATGGAACATACTGAACCCCTTCTACTGGACTTGATGTCCGCGAACTCTTTTAATGTCCGCGGACATGTTCGGAGGACAGTACCACTACCTAAAAACTCTGGGGGGTATGTTTGATTGTTAATAACAAATTCAAAAAGCAGCACACATACACATTATATGTAGTAATACATAAGAAATGTAACCCATATATGTAACACACTAACTATTCATTTAAATACAGTATGTTCTAAAATGGAATATACCAAATGAAGGTAAATTGGCTTCCAACATAATTACCTCACAGACACTACAGAAATAAGGGCAAGACCAGACCTACAGAGTACTTAGAACATATCTTACCTGAAATAGTAAGTGTACTTCATTTTACTCATATATTTATAAACTTTCTGTATTATATAAAAGAAATATATTATCTTTCTTTTTCTCACAAAAATGTCTAGTACTCTGGAATGGCTAGAGGAGCATTTCCCACATGAGGAAATGTCAGAAGATAGTGAAACTAATGGTAAACACTTTACAATATAAACCATTTCATTATTATTATTTTATATACATTTAACATATATATATTTTTTTGTACAGAGCATATCAAAATAGAAAATACCTCTGAAGAAACTGTTATGGATTACACTCTTGACAGCATAAAAGAAAAAATGGATTTATTGTTGACCAATTTTAATAATTTGAAAACTTTTGTTGAAGATCATTTTAAAACAAAAACCTCATACCATTGTCCCACATGTACTTGTCCCCCTCACCATATGCCAGTCAATTATCCCCAAACCCTCTCCATAACCCAAAACGTTTTGATGAGACTTCCATCTCTTCTTCACCTGATACCAATCATGTTGAAACCCCTAATTCTCCTGTTTTTGTTTCCGTTTCTGCCTCACCTTCTCTGTCATAAATTATTAATATATGTTACATAAGGTTAAATTTTTATATTGTGTTGTAATTAGTTTCCGTTTTTTAAAAAAAAACAATGTAGGTGTCCGCGGACAGCCCGGGTGTTCTGAAATGTTCGTAAATAAATGAAAATGTAGGTGTCCTGAAGAACACTATACCTGTCCGTACTGTTCGCTAGCAAGTTGAAACTGTTCTAAGAACACACGCGGTGTCCTGAAATGTTCGTAAAGAAACTAAAATGAAAGTGTCCTGAAGAACACTATACCTGTCCGTAGTATTCGCTAGCAAGTTGAAACTGTTCTAAGAACACAATTGGTGTCCTGAAATGTTTGTAAATAAACGAAAATGGAGGTGTCCTGAAGAACACTATACCTGTCCGTACTGTTCGCTAGCAAGTTGAAACTGTTCTAAGAACACACGCGGTGTCCTGAAATGTTCGTAAAGAAACGAAAATGGAGGTGTCCTGAAGAACACTATACCTGTCTGTAGTGTTCGCTACCAAGTTGAAACTGTTCTAAGAACATAATTGATGCCCTGAAATGTTCATAAATAAACGAAAAAGGAGGTGTCCTGAAGAACACTATACCTGTCCGTACTGTTCGCTAGCAATTTGAAACTGTTCTAAGAACACACTCGGTGTCCTCAAATGTTCGTAAATGAATGAAAATTGACGTGTCCTGAAGAATATTATACCTGTCCGTAGTGTTCGCTAGTAAATTGAAACTGTTCTAAGAACACAAGTAGTGTCCTGAAATGTTCGTAAATAAATGAAAATGGAGGTGTCCTGAAGAACACTCTACCTGTCCGTACTGTTCGCTACCAACTTCAAACTGTTCTAGAACACACGCGGTGTCCAGAAATGTTCGTTTGACGTGTGACGCACTTTTAATTACTTCAGGACCCGAACAGTGTCCGTAGAACATCAACGCGCATGTGCAAACCAATGTCCGTGCATTTGGTTTCCTGCGGACAGCCGCTTCCTTCGCGAACATGTTCGCAAAGCGATCATGTGACCGCGCCCATGCTGATCGCGTGTTCTGAATGCGGACACTGTTCGTGTCCCCAAACAATTTAAAAGTACATTTTCAAGTAATACACAATATTTCTCAATAAAAACTCACCATAGCACAAGTCCCACATACTAATCCTGAGTTTCTACATAATTTTTGGCACTACTGCCACCTGGTGCTGCACCTGCTTCAGCACCACCCCCACCCCCTCCACCACCACCACCTTCCCAATGGCCTGAAGAGGGGAACAGGAGTGAGGATGCAGAGGAGGAAGAAGAGGATGATGAGAATGAGGTAGAGGAAATCCCTACTACCCGCTCTAGGCGTGAGTCTTGGGTGTGGCGGTTGTTTACCATTCATGGGAATGGTCCTAAGGCTTGTGCGAACCGTGTCAGCTGCAATGAGTGGTACTCAGTCACGGGAGGCATGGTTCGTACAGCTTTGAAACCACTACCATGAAGCGACACCTAAGGTAATTTCACTCTGGGGCCATTCGCAAGGTTGTACCTTGCGAGGAGTGTAGTAGGTTGATTTCCTCTACTTCATCCTCCGTTTCTGATCCTGTCACCACAAGGACCACCTCTGTGGGACAGCATCTTCCTCAAGCTGCCTCACAGGCCATACAGAATTCTGATGACCCTTACCTTTCGAGGGTCACAGTTGTATGTATGTACTGCGACACAGTACTCTGTAGGCGGGAGCGATTTCGCAGTGCTTTTGAGACTGTCGTCTCAGAGCATGAGAAGACCTGCTCACTACCCAAATAAAACCCACTCTACATATTCCTCTCTCAGCTTGCCCTTTCTTATGCCTGTGGTTGGTGTCCCCCCCTTTACCCTCCTTTCCCCTCCTCTCCTATTGTGTTGTGTATAAAAAAAACAAAAAAATACAAAATAACAAAAATAAAAAAAAAATAAGGCTCTTTTCAGAGCCGCCTTTCACAGTTAAAAAATAGAAGTGAAAATAAATGAAGCAGGGCACTTTGGATTTTTTAGAAGTCCGCGGACAGTCTGCGGACATCTAAAAATTTGGGGTGCTACCCTATCATAACCATTGCAATTTTCTCTGGGAGGAAGTGGTGGCTCTGAAAAGAGCCTTTGGCAGGTGTTTGTATGTCAAAAATTATAAATACTAAAAACCTACTTCAAAATGGATGCTGTAATTCTAAAAAAGGTTGCAATGCATTTTGTACATTTCTCAGAAAAATCTGATTTCCAGCATAAGTAAGATGGACTCCATCTCTGCGAAAAATATATGTATTACGAAACATAATATTTTCATTGTGAAAAGAGGACATGCCAAAATCTCTTAGAAAGGCACAAACAGCCTTATTAACATTGCACCTTGCTTTTTCCATTTGTGGACCAAATGAAGAAGAACGAAGCTACATTTGTCTCTGGGCAATAAGTGAAAATATTACTTGAGAATTAGGAAACATGTGAATGACCTTCCCAAGTCCTTCTTTCATAGAGAATTGCAAAGAAATTCCAGACACATGTCCTAAACTGTTCCCTCCACAATGAATTACAATTATGTCTGGATGTTGCTCTGTCTCCAAAGTAGCACAAGAGGTAGCCAGTCCAACCACTTCATTCCATGTACTCCATGCCAGGGTACTTCCACATGTGGAAATCCAAGATCTGCATCTACTCCACAGCTTTCTGCATGCACCTTCAACCAATGTATCCACGAATCTCCCAAAATCCAAACAATCTGTTTTCTGAAACACACAGCCATAACTATCTGTTGTTCTCTCAGCAAAAAGAGTATCTAAGAAACTCTCTCCTGGCACAACACACCCACTAAACTTTCCTGACCAATCCCTTTCAGTGCTCATTCTCATTTGCATGACTGCTGAACCCAAAAATCCCCGGATGTAAGACCTGATGTCCGCGAACTACCGCCATGTCCGCGGACATATCGTAACATGAACAGCCCTTTTACCATTTCCACTTCACTCTCTGTGCCATTCCCTCATTGGATGTAGCTAAGAAGTCACATGACCATCCACCAATCACATTCAAGACCTCTACATCTAACTGCATCATCATAGATTAGCACTGCAAATGTACTGTGAATCTCTCTGAGTACAAGTGTCATATCATTGGCAAGCACCATCTACAAGAAATACTGTACAAGTCTCCACAGTACATGAACAAATTTTCAAACTGACTTTTAGCTTGTGTAATCTGTAAAATGAATCTACTGTCTTTTTTCAATCTCCTAAAATCAACTGTCACTTATAAACCTTTATACTATTTACTTTCTTTATATACATACACACTCAAATCATGTTAAACTAACATTTTTTAAATGAAATATATAGACTACATATATTCAAACAAAATTGCATGCATGCACACTCTATGTTCAAATCTCAAAAAATAATACTTATACAATTACATATTTTTTTTTATTTCTTTATTTATTTAATTACTATAATTTAAGCATGACATTGAGGCACTATTACCTGGAAGAGTTTAGTTACAGAAATAGTGGTATTCAGTGGTACATTATGAATTTCACAAGACATAGTAAAGATATTTTGTTTGCTACAGTTAGTCATTGCAATACAATTTGTTCATTAAGAACATATCATATGTATTGAACTGGTGCAACGTACCTTATGTAAATAAGATAGTTCTAATGGTTTTGAGGAAGGCACTTAGGATTTCAATTACAAAAATCAATGTCTAAATTAAAAACAGTGCTATATACAAACAAAATTACTAATTTGTTTCTTTTACAATTGCAGTGAAGACCATTCTCCTGAAAAGAAGCAGCCGAATTTGAAGAACAAAGAAGAACTAAGAAGTAACCTGTTTATTTTAGAAAAAAAGTAAGTAGAATATCACCATAATATTTGTATTATTACTCAAACACACTGTAAAGTTAATTCATGCTATTTCTGTGCCTAAAAATAGAGATTGTGCACCATTCTGTCCAAAAATCCCCATGTCTTAAACAGTGATTTGCAGCCAGAATGGCCCACAAATTCCTATTTTTGGACACACAAATTACCCAACTCAACGGCTAGAATTTTGATATTATAGAACAAACAACTGTTTTAATTGTATACATTAGATTTACTATTTGTACTTCTCCACACCACTAGCTTACTTTTTTCTGTCATCTGAACCCCAGTTTAGTAGCACGTAAGTTCAAGAATACCCATCCCTACTAGTTGTAGTTCCCAATGCACAATCACACACCATTACATATCTTTATCATCTACTGAAACACTCATGCACACAGCACACATACATTGCAGAACACCCCAACCCATACCTTCTTTATTTTTTTCAACAGACCCTAAAGAATGCCTACCAAAAGTCAAGTCCGTAGAAAGCAACGCAGAAGTAGAGCAAATGAAAATAAAAGTGTCCAACATAAGCATCCATCTCTAGCAGAATTTGTAAAAAAAAGTTTAAACAAAACAGCTAATACAGTCATTTAGTGAAACACAAGAAGTTTCAAGTACAAAAACTTTGCCTCCTCTATCAAAATGTAAAACAAACCAAAAAACAATGAACAGAAAATCAGCTATTACTACAGATAAAACTGCTTCTTTAAATTTTGATATAGTGCAAAGTAAGCATACCAAGAAAAGTATTTTAGCCAAAATGTACCGTCACAAAGTCCTTCAAAATCTTATAAAAACAGGAGAGAAATCAGGTTCAATGCTTAAAACCTATCGTAGGAAATTAATCTTAGAAGCATTGATAGACAGTGCAATTCTTCTCAAAAGAAAGTTATTTATTTTAGTGTTAAACAAAATGAAACCACTAACAAAACTAATAACTAAATTACAAAAAAGACTTCTCAATAAACGAAATGTCAACAGAAAGAATTTCTTAAGTATCTGCGGAGGTTAATGGAATCACACTACGAGCACAGAACCATACTTTAATGAAGAAGCGTACAAACAAAAGCAAACAAATACAATTGCCATACATAGCAGTGGCGAGGTTATGAAAAAGTGAATAATACCATAATGGAACAAGAAGTACTCCTTACAAAAATATGCCCTGAAAACTTAGAATTACCCCTCCATTCAATTGAATCAGAACATCTAGTGTACAAATGGCCATGCACGTCAATGTGTAACATTCCCAAACAATTTTTCAAGTCTTTACGCCAATTCCTCAATCAATATGTAAAAAGCAAAGACAAAATCAAAATTAAACTACTGCAAAATATGGATACCTGTCCAGTGCGCAAGTACACAGGACTACAAGGACATTCATTGGCCTGCATTAAAGGACCTACTTACCTTCCATGATATCAAAAGGATATCAACACATCATTCAACTATAAGAAATCTAGTCTATAAACTGTACTATGCTAAAAGTCCTGCTTTAGCACTAGCAAATTTAAATAACATTCTTCAACATGTTACAGCAAAAGACCTACTTGGATAAATTGACTATATCCAGAAAAAATATTTTGGAAGTGAAAGCCACTTACAGAATGAAATAGCTTTAAACCAAATTAGCAACAATTCTACACATGGCAACCTTTTACTAAACACATACGAAAAAGAAATACTAAAATTTAAAAGTACATCAGCTGAAGTACCAAACCATGTGTGTGTATGTTGCCGCAGAACTTTTTATAAAAGTAACACAAAAACTCTAGATCTATCATACAGAATAGAAGACAATGAAGATTCTAAATGGTTTGAATTAGCTCTCTACCTTATAGCAGAAAACAAATACGAAATAACTGACCCCTTAATACTTTGCAGTTACTGCACTACAAAACTTGACAACAACCAAACTCCTTCACGTTCTATCACAAATATTTTGGAATTATACCCACTACCAAAACCACTACAACAACTTACTTTATATGAGAGCATCATAATTCAAACATTCAACCCATTTCAAGCAATAATACGCCTTCAACCAAAAACAGCAAAATTACCTCCCTCTGAATTGGTAAAAGGCATTCGTGGAAAAGTAGTTTATTTACCATTAGATCTAAAAGAAAATGTGCCTACTCTAGGAGTGCAACGTCCAATGCAGCAATCTTTAATTATCTTAGTAAATGGAGTACATACAAAAGACAAAAATATATGGCAACAGCTGGTAGATTTACATAAAGTTAGACAAGCCTTGCAATATCTTAAAGAGAATAATGAATATTACAAAGAAATTAATATTGAAGAAAATTTGAAGGATACAACTGAAATAATTCAAGAAACACAAGAAGCTGGTCAATTTGAGCTCCTAGATCCTGCTACAATATCAAATACTTTAGGCCATTATACAATGCATCCTTTGCACTCTAATGACACCATAGAAGATGCACTGGAAACATACCAAATGCGTCAAACAAAAGGATCACCAATCAGCATATGGGAAAAAATTATAGAAGCACATGCTTTTCCTCTACTCTTTCCTACTGGCAAAGGAGGAAGGTACAATGATAGACCTATTCAAATATCAGCATCAGAATACCGCTCATTACAGATGTATTCTGAAGATTCCAGATGTAGACAAAATGTGGAATACATATTCCACCTACTCTTTGAAAGTGAATTTGCAACTTTATGTTACAGAGTTGCACACATATTAAAATCAGGATCACACTTTCAAAATATGACAGCTACACAATTATTACAAAAAGTGCAACAAAAGGATGAGGTTTTACAATCAAATATTACAAATCTATTAGCAAATATGCATCGTACTAAAGAGTACTGGTTTCAACGTCATGGAGATGTACATTGTATGATCAGAAACCTTGGCCCACCCACTTGGTTTGTTACATTAAGTTGTGCAGAATATGCATGGAAAGATTTACATGATTTCCTACGCATATCAAACAAAAACAAAACAAACATAGATATACTAACACCTGGAGAACTTTGTTCTTTGGATCCTGTTAATGTTTCAAGATATTTTCACCATCGCTTCATTGCTATGCTACATTTTATTTGTAATAAAACTGTTCCTCCCCTTGGAGAAGTGCAACACTTCTTTTGGAGAAAAGAATACCAAGCCAGAGGAGCACCACATATCCACATGCTTTTATGGATTAAAGATGCTCCTAAATTTGGTCAAGACAGTGATGCCACTGTTTTACAGTTTATTGAAAAATATGTCACTTGTGAAATTCCATTGGAAGCAACAAATAGTGATCTTCATGCACAAAGTTTACAATGTCAAAGACACAAATATGGAAAATATTGTTGTCGCAAATACAAAAACAAAGGGAAATACTACACCAAATGCCGATTTGGTTTCCCTAGACCAGTTACAAATACAGGTCAAGTGAACAACCTCATGTCTTCAGTTAGACATAGTGTTAAAGGTAAGTCACCTAAAAATACATATTACATAAAAAGAAAAGAAGAAGAAAAATATATCAATGATTATAATGCAATCATTGCCCACTTATGGAATGCAAACATAGATGTGCAGTGCATTGCAGACAATTGTACTGCAGTTGCACAATATGTCACAGCATACTTAACCAAAGCATAAAAGACAGAGCTCCAAGAACTCTGGAATGACCTGTCATCAGATAAAACAGTGTCTCAGAAATTATACAGCTTGGGCATAAAAATGCTCTCCCATAGAGAATGTGGATCATATGAAGCAGCTGATTGTTTGACTGGTACTGCATTGTATGGTAAATCTGAAAATATAGTATGGCCAAGTCTTGGTCCAGCTAAATCTAGAAAAAGAGTTCTAAAATCATACCAAGATATAGAAACAATAGCCAAACGTGATCCCAACAGCCAAGACATTTTAAAAAACAATTTATTGGACACATACTACCCAAACAGAAGTAATACTTTGGAAACCATGTGTCTATACCACATAACCCAAAACTACACATACAAAAATAATATAAAACCTGATAAAAAAAAATGGTAAATACAGAGTGACAAACTGTGAAGGCAGCTTAGTTAAACTCACCAAACCAAATTTAATTAATCATATCAAATTGTCATTAAAGACTCCTCAACATAAAGAAGTATATTACATGTCCATGCTATAACTGTTTGAACCATGGAGAAAAGAAGAAGAAATACTAGATAACAATGACTCATATGAAGATGCTTTCAAAGCAAATGAAAGCACTATGACTGATGTAAACTTTACACAGTACAAAACAATGTTGCACAATGAACAGCAACACAAAGAAGACCTCCAAGCCCAACTAGATAAAGAAACTCCTGACAGTAGTCAACCTTCTGTAACAGGAAGCCAAGAACCACTGGGAGAACCACTAATAATAAATGAGGCAGAATTAGCTATGATAGAAGTAGAAAACAATATGTGTCAGTATGAAGATAAAGAAGACTTAACTATACTACAATCAAAACTAAACAATGGGCAACGTAGCATTTTTCAAGAAGTAACAAAACAAATTGCACATGGTGTACAACATGAAAATAAAGAATGTTCCTGCCATAATTATAAACCTATACTACTGTACGTCAGTGGTGAAGCTGGTTCTGGCAAAACATTCCTAATCAAAATCATCAGTAAGTTCCTACAACAATTGACAAACAACAAACTGTCAGCTGTTGTCACTGCCCCCACTGGTTTAGCTGCCTACAACATAGGTGGTGTCACGTTACACCGATTACTACTATTGCCAGTAGAACACCAAAACAAATTAGACTATTACAAACTTTCTGCAGAAGCTGCAATGGAACTACGCAGAGTATTAAAACAAATGAAAATGCTACTAATAGATGAAGTGAGCATGGTCTCCAACCTAATGTTGGCTTTGATTCACCTCAGATTACAAGAAATACTCAAAACAAACTATGAAGAGCTCTTTGCAGGAAAACACATTGTTTTCGGAGATCTTCTTCAATTGACACCAGTAAAAGGTGAGCCTATTTTTAAAACATTAGGACACAAACTCTGCCATAAAACTGTTGGCAGCATTGGAAATGTCAACCTTTGGCAACATTTCCAATACAGAGAATTAACAGAAAACATTCAGCAATCTGCAGATCTCACTTATGCCAACATCTTAAAAAGTATCAGAGTTGGTATACTTTCTAAAGAAGCAGAAGCAATATTGAAAACCCGGCACATTCATGCACTTTATGGCGATAATGCATGTGCTACAGATGTTATGGAACAATTAGCCCACAAAAATGTCAATTGTATGGCCTTAATGCCAACTCTTGCAAGCTGTTTCAAATTCAATTAAATAATGTTAAGTAAAGAAATGCAACCAATAAAGGAAATTAGCGCCACAGACAAACTAGATGTACATGGTATGACACTACCCATGTGTGACCAAGCCACAACAAGACTAAATAGTTTAGAAAAATCTATCTCAAACACAGCAGGCTTAGAAAAGATATTAAAATTATCCTTAAATTGCAGAGTAATGCTTTACCGTAACCTTGACGTGGACCAAGGACTAGTTAATGGAGCACTGGGTACAGTTGTTGGCTTTCAAACATACCCAGGTGACAACAAAATTCAGTTTGGCAATATTCTCTTTGACTAACTTTCAGTAAAAAGGATAGGACGCTCAACAGCTCTATTCCTTCTCTTCAAAGACATGTATGTACGCAGAGAACAATTTTCTCTAACTCTTGCATACGCAGTCACGATTCATAAATCACAAGGTCTTACCCTAGACAAAGCAATGATAGATATTGGCAACAAGGCCTTTAAAGAAGGCATGAGCTATGTAGCACTATCACGCTTACGTACACTTGACGGTCTATTTCTAATCAACTTTGATGCAAGTAAAGTAAACGCTGATATTCCTTGCATTTTAGAATACAATAGACTTCGCTCACTTTACACCCCCCATCTAAACACATATTCTGTTCCACAAAAAGTAAAATGTTATAAAAGAAAAATAAATCAAACAGAAA
Source organism: Ambystoma mexicanum (assembly GCF_040938575.1). NCBI lineage: Eukaryota > Metazoa > Chordata > Amphibia > Caudata > Ambystomatidae > Ambystoma > Ambystoma mexicanum. The sequence goes on along the minus strand of NC_090937.1, from coordinate 582,987,016 downwards.
TGCAACAGGATGTCACAGCAAATCTTCCAAAGAGAGTAAAAGAAACTAATACTTCATCAAGTACCACAAGCAAAAAAGGATCAATTAGGGAAAGTAAACCAGGTACTTCTTCAAAGAAGGAAGACAAACTCCAAAAAAAGCAGTTAGACACAGAACTACCTGGACCATTTAAATTCTCAAATATAGTTGGTGTAAGTTGCTACGCAAATGTAGCAATGAATATTCTATTTCAATTACCACCAATTGTTGACAACATTTACTTACACAGTACATACCCATTGTGTTTGCAAATGTTAGTACTTCATAGAAACGCAACAAACAATCCTGACAACACGTATAGTGTTTATGGAATAAGACAACAATTGGACTACTGTGCTGGAATGGTGAAAGTCACTATAAACTCACAGGAAGATCCACAAGAATTTCTAATGTACTTACTGCAATTACTGGAAAAACAAAACATACCTATATGTTGGAGATTTCATACATGTGGAAACCTACATGCACTCTCTGCAACAATGTGACACAAGAACAAATCCCCAATGAAAGCTTTGTATATATATCAATACCTAATTGTGAATCCATTCATTTCAGCAACTTGTACAAAATGCATACCATGGTAGATTATGTTCTACCTGCAATTCAGATAATCGCTCCACGTTAGTAATACAAACACATAGTAAATACGTAATACTAATGCTTCTACGTTACAATGCAGATGGTACCAAAAACAACTGCAAGCTGACTGGATTCACACATGGTCAAATATCACTTGGTAAGAAAACCTTCACCACAATAGGTATAATCTACCACGCAGGAGCCACAACCAATTCAGGGCATTACACTGCATATATAAAAAAGAAATGTGGATGGTTTCAATGTATTGATAGTACCATTATTCTAAAGCAGGGATTACCAGCAAATCTTACAAACGCTTATTTAATGTTCTTAAAACCAAAATTTGATAACTAAACTGTACTTAAACCTTAAGTAAACTTGTAGTAAAAAAAATATAAACTGTTAGAATATTCCAAAAGCTATCTAACTGCCCAAAGATTTGACAACAACTAATCAGATAAATGAATACCACTAAATTAGAGCAAAAAATAGACAGTTAGAATACGCCAATTGGTATCTAACTGGCCCAAAATTTAACAATATCCAAACAGATAAATCAATACCACTAAAATATATAGAAAAATAGACAATTAGAATACACCAATTGGTATCTAACTGTCCCAAAATTTAACAATATAGAAACAGATAAATCAATACCACTAAAATATATAAAAAAATAGACAGAGTACGCCTACTGGTATCTAACTGCTCCAAAATTTTACAATATCCAAACAAATAAATAATATGTTACTGCTCCAAAAAAATGCAACACGCCAATTTATAAAGCATTAGCCAGAAACAACAAGTGAACACTGAAAACAAACAAATAAACTGTAGCATAACAGAAAAAGTTTTTTTTTAAATCCAACATGGATTTTTTTTTCTCCCAAAGACCCAATGATTTTAGCAACGAACACAGAAACTGACCAAATTGCACAGTACTCTGGTTTGTAATCTACTAAATATGAGGGTAAAAAAAAATGTTGATTATACAATGTAATAAGTCATTACAAAATACTAATACTAACATGCTTTTTTCTTTTATCACAGAAATGAACAAGAAATACATGTACTCCAGTTACTAAACCAAACAGTAAGTATATTATACACTCTATGCCCTGGCCACAACCATCGCATCATATCACACCCATAGTATCTTATAACTTTGTTCCTTATAAATTTGTTTTTGACCCAAAGTTATAAGCAACTATAAGTGTGATATGCTGCGATGGTTGTGGCCAGGGCATAGAGTGTTGGGTGCATGGCCAAATGGCCATGCACCCAACACTCTATGCCCTGGCCACAACCACCACAGCATATCACACCCATAGAGTCAAACATTTCAACTATGGCCTATGGAAACTTTTAATGTCCGCGGACATATTGAGTGTTCTTAGAACACTTTCAACTTGCCAGCGAACAGTATGGACAGCATCTTCAGGACACCCCCTACGAACATTTCAGGACAACGCGAGAGTTCTAAGAACACTTTCAACTTGACAACGAACAATACGGACAGCATCCTCAGAACACCCCCATTTTGTTTATTTGCGAACATTTCAGGACACCACAAGTGTTTTTAGAACACATTCAACTTGCCAGCGAACAATACGGACAGCGTCTTCAGGACACCCCCTACGAACATTTCAGGACAACGCGAGAGTTCTTAGAACACTTTCAACTTGACAACGAACAATACGGACAGCGTCCTCAGAACACCCCCATTTTGTTTATTTACGAAAATTTCAGGACACCGCAAGTGTTCTTAGAACACATTCAACTTGACAAAAAACAATACGGACAGCGTCCTCAGAACACTCCCATTTTGTTTATTTACGAACATTTCAGGACACCGCGAGAGTTCTTAGAACACTTTCAACTTGACAACGAACAATACGTACAGCGTCCTCTGAACACCCCCATTTTGTTTATTTACAAACATTTCAGGACACCGCAAGTGTTCTTAGAACACATTCAACTTCCCATCGAACAATACAGACAGCGTCTTCAGCACACCCTCTACGAACATTTCAGGACAAGGCGAGTGTTCTTATAACACATTCAACTTGCCAGAGAACAATATGGACAGCGTCCACAGGACACCCCCATTTTGTTTATTTACGAACATTTCAGGACACCACAAGAGTTCTTAGAACACTTTCAACTTGACAACCAACAATACGCACAGCGTCCTCAGAACACCCCCATTTTGTTTATTTATGAACATTTCAGCACACCGCAAGAGTTCTTAGAACACTTTCAACTTCACAACGAACAATACGGACAGCGTCTTCAGGACACCCCCATTTTGTTTATTTACGAACATTTCCAGACACTGCAAGTGTTCTTAGAACAGTTTCAGCTTGCTTGCAAACAAAACGGACACATATTGAGTCCTCAGAACACCCCCATTCTGTTTATTTAGAACATTTCAGAACACCCGTGATGTCCGCAGACAAATCGAACACAACAAAAAACACAACTTTCAACCTATCTCATACTCTCCCACCCTCCCCAAACATTCCTACACACCAACACACTCTACTAAATACAAATTTTGAACCAAGTTTCACCGCGCTGTCCGCGGAAGTCCGTGAATCCAAGATGGCGGGCGCTACCTAAAATCTAACGCGCTTCATGCTCCACACCGTCCAATCAGCGAACACGTCGTCTGTCCATGGACACCACGCAAACTGATTGGCCAATCAGGACACTGTCCGCGGAGCGAACAGGGAAGTGTGTCCGCGGACCGAACACAGATATCACTCATTTTTTATTACCTACTTTTTGGTCATTTTAAAAAAACTACTGGACGGATTTTCACCAAATCTGCAAAAGCACGCTTTTGGGACCAAGCCGCTACTCCTGGTCCAAATTTGGTGATAATCCGTCAACCGGTTTGGGCTGTAGGCGCGAGCAAAGTTTTTCCCCATTCAGTCTATGGAAAAAAAAAAGTTTTGGGACCCCCCTATAACTTTGCCCCCCCTGGATGAATCCTCACCAAACTTTGCAAACAAATTCAGAGTGGGCCATATACTTTTTTTTGCAAAGTTTGGTGAGGATTCGGCGGGGGGAGCGAAGTTATAAGCCGCCCAAAAAGTGCTCTTCCTATGGAAACACCAACTTTCCCATAACTACATGGCCACTACCGTGGCCATTTTATATATATATATATATATATATATATTCAGTGAAAAAACTTTGATAAAGGGACTTTATGGTTCCAAATAAAACCGAAAACCCCCTGAAATTCGCCAGTTATGGTAAGCTAAGCAACAATAACTTGCGCCACCGCTGTGCACTGCTAAGACTAACACCCAGGACATCAAACATGACATCACAAATGCGGTCAACATCAACACTATCCAAAAACTCAGGGGGTATCTTACATTGTTGTATCATGCAATAGAAACACTGAACACGTTAAAAATGCAGCACATAAACACATTACAATTAATAGTAAATAAGAAGTTGAAGCCATGGGGTAATTCATAGAAATCAGCGCACAAGTGGAGCACGCGGCTGGCGCACAGTGTGCGTGTGCGGCAGTCTGCGTCAGCCACGTGTGCCAAAATCCATTTCCGCGCACAGCATATTCATGGATTCTAACATCCATAACGAGCCGTGGTGCAGAGTGGCGCAGCGAACCTGCAGCAGCACTAGTTACGCCCCCAACCCCACCCTGTGTGCCATGAACAGCACACAAATCCCGTACATGGCGCACAGGCCAGTGGACCAGCACACAGCCCCCCAACCACGAAAACGTATGTAAAACTCCCCGCGCACCCCTCCGAATACACGAAACTCGCTCACAGCGGGGTGCGCATGGAGAATCACACACGATAGGCCTTGTGCGAGCCGGGTACGTGTATTTCGGGGGTGCGCGTGGAGAATCACACGCGACAGGCCCTGTGCGAGCGGGGTACATGTATTTCAGGGGTGCGCGTGGAGAATCACATGCAATAGGCCCTGTGCAAGCGGGGTATGTGTATTTCGGGGGTGCGCGTGGAGAATCACACGCGACAGGCCTTGTGCGAGCGGGGTATGTGTATTTCGGGGGTGCGCGTGGAAAATAACACGCGACAAGCCTTGTGCGAGCGGGGTACGTGTATTTCGGGGGTGCATGTGGAGAATCACACGCAACAGGCCCTGTGCGAGCGGGGTACATGTATTTCGGGGGTGCACATGAGAATCACACGCGACAGGCCTTGTGCGAGCGGGGTACATGTATTTCGGGGGTGCGCGTGGAGAATCACACGCAACAGTACTTGTGCGAGCGGGGTACGTGTATTTCGGGGGTACGCGTGGAGAATCACACGCGACAGGCCTTGTGCGAGCGGGGTACGTGTATTTCGGGAGTGCGCGTGGAGAATCACACACGACAGGCCCTGTGCGAGTGGGGTACGTTTATTTCGGGGGTGCGTTTGGCGAATCACACGCGACAGGCCCTGTGCGAGCGGGGTACGTGTATTTCGGGGGTGCGCGTGGAGAATCACACGCGACAGGCCTTGTGCGAGCGGGGTACGTGTATTTCGGGGGTGCGAGTGGAGAATCACACGCGGCAGGCCTTGTGCGAGCGGGGTACGTGTATTTTGGGGTCGTGCGTGGAGAATCACACACGACAGGCCTTGTGCGAGCAGGGTATGTGTATTTCAGGGGTGCGCGTGGAGAATCACACACGACAGGCCCTGTGCAAGCGGGGTATCTGTATTTCGGGGGTGGGCATGGAGATTCACACGCGACAGGCCCTGTGCGAGCGGGGTACGTGTATTTCGGGGGTGCATGGAGAATCACACGCGATAGGCCTTGTGCGAGCAGGGTACGTGTATTCTGAGGGATGCGCGGGGAGTTCCAAATGTGATTTGCAGTGTGTGTCCTCCCAGGTGTGCCCTGTACCCCCTCCCCAGCCCTTGCAGCCAGCCCACACCACAGGGGACTACCCTGCACCCCAGGTCATATCCCGTAGGCAGCCCATCCACCCTGGCCATTCCCCCCAGCCAGCCCACATGTCACCATGCACCAGTGAGCACCGACTCGTGTCCTCCTGCACACCCACCCACCCTGCATTGACAGGCACCGGCCAGCAGGCCCCGACACATGTCCCCCTGCACCTTCACCCACCCTGCATTGACGGGCACCTGCCAGCAGGCCCCGACTCATGTCCCCCTGCACCGCCACCCACCCAGCATTGAGGGGCACCTGCCAGCAGACCCCAACACATGTCCCCCTGCACCCCCACCCACCCTGCATTGAGGGGCACCTGCCAGCAGGCCCCGATACATGTCCCCACCCAACATGTCATAAAGATGCACATTCATGGGCCTCATGTCCACCAAAATCCCACTGCACGCCACCCCAGTCCTGAGACACAATCAAGTTTCCCATCACCCCACACTGAAAGGCCTATTTCTTGTCACAAAACAAAAGTCAACTATGCACATCAACACATGTCCGTCACACACACTGTGTGCCAGTGATTGTGCAAACCCACATTGTGACATGCAGTAAACCATACCACACATGGAAGTAAGAAATCAAAATGAATTGTGCACAAAATGAAGCAAATGGAATCAAAGCATGAAAGTAATATTAATCAAAAAAAGAATGCATGTCCAAAAAAGAAAAAAAAAAATATGAAGTCACAATCCAAAGTCATCCAAAATAAAATCAGTGAAAACTCCTTGTCCACCACGTGAAAAAAGTGCACATCAGCGTGTAAATCGAGGAAAGGACCTTAGCGCGTAAGCGCGTCTGATGTTACGCGTGCGGACGTTCCCCTCGTGACGGGTGCATAGTGAATCAGCATGTGAAAAAACTGCACGTCCGCGTGTTAATGCGTGTAATCCGAGGAAAGGGCCTACGCGCGTAAGTGACGTGACGTGCGTAGGCGTTTCCCTCAGCACGGGTTAAAGGTGAGCGGCTCCCGGAAGTTCACTGTACTTGCCTTTCGTGGAGACTGACGTGTGTGTTGCTACTTCGTGTTGTTTCGCGCACCATCACTACTTCACAGCACATCAAGAACGTATCTCTTCTTTTGGCGGGGGTATTGGCTACATGTGTTTTTCATTATCACGCTAATCTGACGGTGAGTCGCGCACGCTATTTTTCCCAATGCGGGTGCCCCTGTGTATCGCGTACCCGTTTTCGAGGTCATAGTAGCTTGCGTGTCCCACCAAAGCTGAGGGGCGCCTGAGCTGGGCATACTCCTTGTGGCGGGCGTGGTCAGCGACGTGGCCGGGGTGAACAGGGAGTAGGGGGACTCCAGGGTGTCCACGCCGGCTGCAGACGGGGAAGAGGCAGGGGTGCGCCAGCTCCGAACGATGTTGTGCCACATGTTGGTGCAGTCATGCCACCACCCCCTGCGGCTCCAGGAGATGCAGTTCTTGCATCTGGCACTGGCGCCCGTGTGACCCGGCAGTCCGTTTCATCACCTGCCACAGACCCAAGGGTAGTGGTAGCTGCAGGTGCAGCTGTGGACACCACCACCCAGGCTCAGGGACTGCCAGCGCAGGCTGCGTTGGCACTTGATGAGTCCATGGAAGATTTACAGGTGGTCAGGAGGCACACTGTAGGTGCACGCAGGGCTGCCCAGACCGAAGCACGTGTCCCTGGGGCAGTAAGCCCATCTGCTGGCCCGACCAGCCGGGTGTTGGCAACTGCAGGGGCAGATGCAGCCAACACGACCCCGGTTGTGAGTCTACCAACCAGGACAGCCCCAGTCAATGACCCTGGCCCAGCAGATGTTGCTGTGCAGGGTCCATTCCAGGGCACCCAGCAGCCACTGACGCAAGTCAGGGCCTCACTCCATGTTCCACCTGCCACTCCCTCTGCTCATTCCACCAGTGCCACTGCTCATACTGATCAGGGCAGCATTTGCTAGCCAGGGTCCTGACCAGCGTCCAAGAGGAGGAAGATTGCACCTGCAGTACAGGCTGGGACCCCAGACACAGCTACGGCCACCTGCACGTCGAGGAAGAAGCCTTTCTGCAAGCAGGAACTGGACTGCCTCATGGACTACGTGCGGGACCACAACCGTGACATGCTAGTGGGGCCGAATTGTCAGACTACGGATGCCCATCGTGATACCCACTGGAAGCAAGTTGCGGAAGATGTGAGTGCATTCGGCCATGAGGTGCGCACAGCCCAAGAGTGCAAAAAGCATTGGAATTACCTCAAACGCAGCGCTAAGGCGAAGCGTGCCTCAAATTACAACATGACTCTGGTGAGTGTCAGTGGGCCGGCACCTGAGGAGGTAGACCTCACTCGGCATGAGTCACTCGTTGCGGAGTTCATACCACCAGAATTGGTCAAAGGAGTGGGAGAGATGCAGGACTTTGATGCCCAGTCCACTGAGTGTTGCTGCGTTTTTGTCGAGGCCATGGTTGTTTTACTTGTGTCATGTGTTGGGCATGACTGCCACTACATGTCATGTGTACATGGTTCTCATGGGTGTCCTGTCAAAGATTCAACAGCAAAAGGATTGAATGATGAAAGGGTCGAGGTAATTGGACCTAAGACAAACGGGTCAAAATTCTCAGACAGAATATATATGGGTAATGGTTTTCGTGTAGTTAAAAATAAAAGTGTTTTATGCTACAGTGACTGGGTTTGGGGGGGAACCCCCAAACTATTGGCCCAAAAAAATTGACACTTTGGTTTTTTGGTCCTTTTGTTTCGACCCTTTGGTCATTCGATCGTTTTCATTCGAACATTTTTCCTAGAACCGTTTTCATGTGCAAGTCATGCAATGCTTCACTGATGCGTGCCTGCTGTGCAGGATGGTGGACATGCTGAGCAGACAGAGACTGTCCTCATCACCACACTTGCACCATACTCACATGCTAGTCACACGGATGCCCCTCCGGTCCATGTTCCAGCTCACTGGCCCTTCTGCATGTAGCCTGGGGTGTCCTTACTCTCAGCACTGGGACAATGTAATTGCATGACTGACATGCATGTATCCCCTGCCTGCATGCGGGTACTCCACGTAGGCATGCTCCCTTGCCCCTCCAACCCCCTGCACCCCAATTTCACCATTGCACTGTTGTGCATCATTTTGCGGTTCTGCAATGGCCTGTTCAAGCCTCCTGTGTACATGCTAACTTCCACCAGCCAACCTGCCAGACACATGCAGTGGGGTACATCCTCTGTCCTTCAAGCAGGGTGTCTCACTTGGACTGTGCAGATGGCAGATGCTCCGCAGGGACATGATTGCCCATTCATGCTCCACGTGCATTCCACGCGTCCGCCTATGTGTCCATGACTGGATGCTCATTGTAGTACGTGTCCAGGGTGACCGACATTTCATGCCATTCCACCATCCATTCCATGGCCACTCTGGCCCAGTCCTGCATCACACACATGTTTCGGGTGTCACCGTCTGTGTGGGGCACAGTCCTCCCCCAGTTTCAGGCCCACTACTCTGTCCAACTGGTGTAGTGGGTTTTGCACACATGGGTGTACTACTGAGTGTTTGTCATGTGTCCTGCTTACTGTCCCATCATCATCTGCTGTGTTGTCAGTTGACTCAGATGATGCCATTGATGCTAGTCAACACTGGCTGCCACCAATACACAGGTCTCTGGTCACCCTTTTGCCACCATGCAAGCCATCCCTGCATTTTCACTCAGGGGGGATTTGCTTGTAGCCATGCAACCCATTGTATGCACATTGCACGTGATCCCTGAACTTGCCCATGCACTGCCTTCACATGTTTTGATGCACATCATGAAGTACTTGTTCATGTGGATAGTGAGTTATGTACACATGTTCTGCACTGCATCAACCCACTTCGGAGCCATGTAACACCGTTCTACATGCGTACTCACTGATGCAATGTCAAATTGACCAGGCATGCATGGCAGGTTCTCTTTTGTGTGTGATATGTCTGCTTCATGTGTTGGCTGTCTGTGTGATGTCCATGTGTGACTGTGTTAAGTGCTTCTAACATGTGTACTAATGTTTTTTTCTCTCCACTTTTCAGATGAAGACGCAATGGAGGCAGAGGATGGTGTTGTCATGCCAGGCACAGGGCTGTTATCACAACAGCAACCTGGCACAAGTGGGGGTCGTGGGGTGGTGGACCACAAGAACCCACGTGTGCTACAGTCCATCTTGTCTTTGGCTGGCAATGAGTCCAGCCCAGATGACCACTCTGACGACCATGTCGAGTTGTATGTGCATCAGGTCCATACGTCAGGGGTGAGTGATTCTGATGTGGACACTCCTTTTACCGCGACACCTGCACAGAGGGGACAAACAGTGGTGGGACCTCCGCCTGTGGTGGATCAGGATGCAGGGTCACCCTCCACACCAGTCGCTGATGTGCCTGGGGTATCACGTAGACGGGGGCATGTAGTCGTGCAGCCGCGGGTGGTGCCAACCCAACGAGGACGCCCGGTCCTTGGGTTCCGCAGGTGTCAAGCCCAGCAACGCGGTGGCTGCGCGCCACCGAGGTATACTGAGTGGGAGCAAGACATGACTGCCAATTCAGAATGTCAGGGGGAAGCACTTGATAACATCGCTGTGAGCATGGAACGTGTGGCCCAATCCGTGCTCCCCCGGCTAGGCAGGTGCTTCTCCAGCGGCAGGTGGCGCAGTCCATGGCCCGCTCGCTCAGGCTGGGCATGGCGGCCTCTGACAGGGCACGCCAGGCTGAAATGTTGTCTCTGCGTCAAGCAATTACTGCACACGCAGAGGCACACATGTAGGCCCTGAGGGATGAGTATCAGTCCCTCAGATCCACTCTGGGTGCCCTCTTGCCATCCCAGAGGGTGCGGTCAGAGGAGAGGTTTGAGCAGCTTGAGCGTACCATCTCGGCTGAGCTACGTACTTCTCAGGAGGTGCATCAGTTGTCCAGCCAGAACACGCAGGAAGAACTCCATGTTACACGTGTTACCTTGCAAGAGGAAGCACGTGTATCACGGGAGGTTCTGGATGCAGACCTGCGTGTCATTGCCGCACAGAACCAGTCTCACCCATCCGGCAGACTTGCTGCCGATGAGGGGCAAGCTGCGCCTAGGCATGGTCAGGCACCTGGCCCACTTCCTCCGATTCAGGATGAGGCAGACTCGGACGACGAGATATCTCCCACACAGGTCACGCTGTGAGGGCGTTGAGGCCATGGAGATTTTTTTTTTGTCTCAACATCATCGCATGTGTGTGTTGAGGTGCACCCTGTACCTCCCCCCTCCTGGATGCCTCCCCCCCGGGTCATATGTGGCCATTTTTGATTTTTGCTTTTAGTTTAGTTAGTTAATATTAACTATTTGATAGTTATTTTAGGTTTTTCATTGTTAGTTTAATTCGTTAATATAGTTTAATATTGTTTGTCTATTGTGCTTTCATGTTGCTTTGTGGCTTTTGAAAGCATCCACTGTCTGTTCCAGCTGGGCCCTTCAAGCTTGTCTTGTGTATGTGTTTGCAGCTTGGGGTCCTGACTCACATAGGTCACTCCTGCTTCCCTTATCCACGGGCTCACAAGGATGGTTTGGTGTAACAAAATATTACACAAGGGCTTTGGACTTGCCTCATAACTGTGGCTTGTCTGCTGCTGTACTACTTGTGTTAACACCCCTAGTGGGAATTGGTTGCGTTTCATCCACCCCATGTCTGTGATGGATTTGGGTGAGTATGTGATTGATTTCTCCATTAATTGATGTGGATTGAGATGTATGTTATTTTCTTGCCTGTATATGTGCTTGATGCACTTCATGCTGTAGACAGTAGCCTGCACCCTTGCCCTGTCAAAGTGACACTGATGGTGGGAAGAGTTTGGATGTAGCTCTGTAACCTGGTCCAGCGACAACCAGCATGTAGACACACACAAAGGGAACTTTCAAGCCGTATTGCTTTGTTTAATGCCCTTTCTGCAGGAAGATGAGCCTCCAGACTACCTTTGCCAGCAGACACAGGGACGACTAATCCAGGTAACTGGCCACGTTCGGTGGTGCAGACGTGTGGATGTGTGCGCAAGCAGATGCACAGGGCTTGTGCTCAGACGTCCGACAGAAGCAGACGTGTTTCCAGGAGCTCCTGCCAAGGTGAGCAACACAAGGGCCCACACTGCAGACTACCTTTCACCAGGCCACTTGCACATGGATGCTAAGTAGCACCAGTGCTGGGGAGGTTTGCCAGACATTGTTGGGGAAGCACACAGTACAGCTGACATGCATTGAGGGCCAAATGCCAATTGCCTTTGCAAGTTGTCAGGGGCACACGCAGGGGCCATCATACATATCCTCCAGTACCTCCTGCTCCATTGAAGCTGAGTAATTAGGGTAGTAGCATTCCTAGCCAAAAACTGATACAGCACACAGGGACGACCAGCGAGGCTCAGACTTGTGGTGAGTGCATGTCATTTGCATGTGCAAATTGCCACGTGCGCTGCCTATTTGAATCTGCGGCGGCCGAAATACAACTTGTACTGAAGTTGCACCTTGCTATACGCGTCTTGCAGCTCACCCAGGGACCATTCTATCATGTCTGATTCTTGACCCATTCGTCTTCCATTTCTCGCGCAGCCACATGCGCCGGCCTTACTGCATTGACAGTGTATGTACCATCGGTGAGCCAAGTTAACTTATGGGTACATGGCAGCAGACAGGGGTGTTTGTTTGAGGAGAAGTCACTTTATTTGGTGCATGGATGGGGTTGTGTGTGTGTTGTAAACACACATTCAGATCAGTAACTCATCCTCTCTTTGCAGCATTGAAGTGTTCCTGTTACCGGACATGAGAGTGCGCAGGCAGGATGCCAGCACTACCCCCAGAGATAAGTGTCTCTTTGGCTTGCATTTGACTAATTTGGTACAATGTGCATGATGAACATGTTTTCTCTAATTTAGTATGTGTTTTTGTGATTAGTTGTATTTTGCTTACTTTCCCTTGCAAATCCACATCCACTCTCCTGCCCCTCTTTCCGGTTATCCTGAATAACAATGCCTGTCCATGCAACATATCCCTGACGTTCCTTCCCCACCGGGGTCTCAGAGGCCTGTGTTAGTTTGACCTTGCAGGTGCCCAGACCACGGAGGGGGTGGTTGGTTCGTGCTACTCCTGCGCCTGGACACCAGAGCTGTGTCACTACCCATCAGTTGTTGCATCATCATTGTATGTAATGTACCGTACATGGTACCCATCCTGTTGGACCATTGTTCAATTGTGCTACCTTGGTTGTTCTATCATTGTGCTTGTACATGTGCTTTGACATTTCCTGCTACTTCAAGTCATCTACTGGAGACTCTTCCAGGGTTTTTTTGGTGCTTACAGCCTTTTTCCCTGGTTTGTGGGTTTGCCTACTTGGAGTTCTATGCAATTTGGTATTTTTAGCAGTCAATGTGGACTCTGAGGGGGCTGGACCCTATTTACACGCAAGCTGGAACATGGAGACCAAGGGGTAGGGTGATCCTGTGGCCAGGTAGACTTGGAGGAAGAAGGCTAGATACCCCAGTGACAGTTGTTCAGAAGGTCACGGTGATGTGTAAGGGAGGGCATTTTGTTGTTGGACAGTTGGCTTGGCCTACAGTGTTTTGGGCACTCTGACATTGTAATTGTAGGGTACTATGTACATGATGTGTTGTGCTGTTCAATGCCTGTTCCTGTGTTGTCTTTACTTTTCAGATGTCAGAGGATTGGTGTGGTTTGACATACTGGGGTGTTCACATGGCCAATGTTCACCTGTGATGTGTACAGGACACTGAGGGTCACTTGATTTCACATGCATATATTGAGTGCATGTCCCTAATGACACACACAGTTGCACAATGATCCACCAGACGTACATCCACACTTCCATGGCCACAGGTGCACACAGATTGCATTCTCATGCCTGCGGTGTCCATGCAGCACATGATCTATTACCATTTGGGTGCCCTGTACATGCGTCATTTAGTTCTAGATTTCATTAGTCTTTTTCATGTGATGCTCAAGGTGTATCTGCAACACTATGACTGCTCAAAGTGCTGTGTGCTGAGCAGTGTGTTGCAGGAGGCACACACAGCACACGGGTTCGGGAGTCTGGATTTTGCCATGCCCAATGTGCATGTCAATGGGCATTCAGTGTTGTGTTCATGCTACGACTGTTGGAAAGCATTTGTGTCTGACTTTGTATATGTGGGAGGTTGTTGGTCAGTCATTTCATCGGATTCCATGTCAGACCTCATTGTCTCAGGCCAGTTACCATTTATGACATGTCACTTTGTATATTGTTGGTCATGTGTTGGCCTTTTGCTATTGCATGCCATGTGATGGTGTAGCAGACAAGGGTGATGTGGTTTGGGAGGGTTTGTGTGACATACCAGGGATTGTGATGGACTGTTTTGCAGGGGTGTGTGATACACACCTTGCATGTGTTCCTTTTGGTCACACAGGATTGGTTATGTTTAAGTAGCTAGGGATGCACACAATGTAGCACTTCCGTGGCAACATTCTCAGGGTGGTAAGGTTGTGACAGTTGACTGTCTCTTTGTCATCATCGATTGTCACCTGGTATGTGCCAGGACTGTGTGCACCTCGCAGGGATGGGAGTTTAGGTGAAGAATGTGGCCACAAGCTGGGTCTGGGCTGCCTCGCCACGTGCCCTGTCCCCTCCCATGGGCAGCCCCTGTGTCTGTGGTTGGGGATGTGGGGGCACCACCATGTCCACCGGTACCTCCCGCCGTGTTGCAACATTGTGCAGGACACATGCTGCCACAATGATCCTGCACACTACTGGGGGTGCATATAGTAGCTGCCCACCAGAGCGGTCAAGGGAGCGGAAGTGTGACTTGAGCACTCTGAATGTGCACTCCACTATGCCCCTGGTTGCAATATGGGCATCGTTGTATCTTAGCTGGGGTGGTGTGGTGGTTCCGGATTGGCATCATCATGTGGTTGCTCAGAGGGTAGGCACTGTCCCTTGGGGAGGTGATAATAGTTGAGATTATTAGGGTTTGGGTATTTGTCTCTGTGTGACTTGCATGCATGTGCAAGGGCATTTGTACTCACCTACGAGCCATGTGTCACCATGCTGCCCAGCTTCCAGGGCCCGGCTCAGGGCAGACATTCTGTATATGAAACTGTCATGGGTGGAGCCAGGGTAGTTTGCATAGACAGAGGTGATGATTCCTTTAGCATCCCATGCAACCTGCACGTTGATGGAATGCCAGTGCTTGCAGTTTCGATAGATGTGCTCAGTGGCCCTAGGTAGACGTAGGGCCGCATGGGTGCAATCTATGGCACCAAGCAATTTGGGGAAGTGTGCCACCCTGTAAAAGTCCTGGACCACGGCATGCCTTTCTGCAGATGTTCTGGGCATGTATATGTGCCTGCGGACTGAGGGGCGTGCAGTGATGATTTACAAAACCTGGTGTATGCAGTGTGACTGTGTGGCCTGTGAGACCCCACCCACTATGGCAGTAGTCCGCTGAAATGACCCAGTGGCCAAAAAATGCAGGACATTGAGAACCTTCTCCAAGGGGCTCAATGCTTAGGAGCACAGGGTGGGGGGTGTAAGGTCATCTTCCCACTCCCTGACGAGCTCTAGGATGATATGAGGTAGAAACCTATACCTCCCATAGACCTGGTCATCAGGCATCCCAAAAAGGCTTGTCCGGGGTAAAAAAATGTGGGCGCTGGCTATTCTCCCCCTCCTGCGGTGTCCCACGATCAGTGCTGCGACAAATGGGGCATTCATCGTAGCTGTATATACGTGTTTGTTGTTTGCACGCACTTTTATAGTGTGTGCGGGGACGCTTCCGCCTGCCTTCGTGTGGCGGACGCGTTGACGCCAATGCACGTCTTTTGCCATGTGCGGGTTTCCCGTATTCAAATCCATGAATACAGGTTGTTCGCATGCGTGTGGGCGTTCCGTGTATTTCCCTGCAGTACTTCCCCAGTTACGCCTTCTTTTTCACGCGTTGTTCCCTATTCCGCGTGTTACGCCCCGTGTCCCGCCCCCTTTTTGGTTGTGCGCGGACATTGTGCGCTTTCCCTGTGCATGTCGCACACAGCGTTCGGGATGTTGCAATGACGTGTGCGCCCGTGTGCGCCACGCACGGGTTTGGCGCACATCTCGAGAAAGACACGCGCAGGGACTTCCATGAATCGCACTCTTGCGCTCCCTTTTTCACGCTTGCGCCTGCTTGCGCCAGCTTGCACCACTTTTTTCGGCGCACGTTTGTTCCATGAATCGGCCCCTATATATGTAAGACATCAACAGTCCATTTAAATAGCATATGCACCAGAATAGAATATACCCAAACAAAATAAATATGCCTCCAACATAATTACCTCACAGAAACAGCACAGCAGACCTACACATTTATTTTATATATTTATAAACTTTCTGTATTAGGTACACTAAAACAAACGTTTATTTTTTTTTACACAGAAATGTCCAGTACTTTGGACTGTCTGGAAGAACATTTCCCATGGGATGAAATGAGTGAAGGCAGTGATATTAATGGTAGACACACCACTTATCTATATCTAGATCATACAAACAGTGAAAATAATATACCAAGAGAGACATTAGAAAATGTTCTGCAGCGAATGGAACTAAAAATGGATATGTTAATGAAAAATGGCATTCTTTTAAAACATTTTGTGGAGGACCACATAAAAGAAAACATTAAATATCACTGTCCCACATGTACCTGTTCCCCCTCTCCATGTCCCAGCCAACTATCCCCAAACCCTCCCCAAAAAGAAAAACGTTATGATGAGACTTCCATCCCTTCATCCCCTCCCATCCATCATGTCCAAACCCCTAATTCCCCTGTATTTGTTTCAGTTTCTGCTTCCCCCTCTCTTTCATACATTTTATATTTGTATACAATAATAAAATACTATGGTCCTCATTACGAGTTGCCCGGTAATAGCGGGTCCATTTCCGGCATGCCGGAATGAGCGTGTCCGTGCACGTATGAACCCGCTAACAGCGGGTGATTACGAGTGCGCGAGCACGCGCGTTCCCCCATGCCGGTAGTGGCAATCCCGCCATGCCGGTAAAGTGCCACCAACCCCCTCATACCGGCATCGCGTGGCCCGCCCATAGCGTTACCGCTTCATACCAACACCTGAATACCAGCACAGTATCATCGTGTACGTAAAAACCGGATCCGGAAATTACGTCATCGCGCAGGAACGGGAAATGGGCCGCCGGCCATCTTTAAAAACACAATCCATTGCCATCCTCCATAACCACCACTACACCCGTGTTGTTGAGTGCCACAACTCAACCAGGATGTCGAAGGCCATCAGAAAAAGCACCCAAAGGAAGAGGAAGCAGCGTTTTTGTGATGCTGAACTGACAATGCTGGCAAACACCCTCAAACAGCATGCTGACATCATCAGAAGCACAGACCTTAAGCATGCGGCCCAAACCCGAAAAAAAGAGGTGTGGCAGGAGGTTGCTACGAGGGTGTCGGCAGTGGGGAGCACCCCAAGGAGCGTGCGGGATTGCCGAAAGCGCTGGGACGACCTCCGTCTCCGGAAGATCCTGGTGGACAACCGGAGGGCCGCAATGGCGACAGGCGGTGGCACACACTCCCCTGTAAAGCTCACCGCATGGGAGGAGACCGCAAGTGGATTTATTGACCCGGAATCCATAGAGGGGATAGGAGACCAGGAGTTTGGCGCAGCAACTACAACAGAGGAAGGTGAGTGAACCATCACATCAACGTATAACAAAACATGATGTGACACAAGTGATGTTGAAGTCAGATTAGGCACGCCAATGCATGTCCCAAGGCGACATCAACACATCAATAGAATAATGAGTGCCACCCCCTGCACCACACGCATGATGAGTGAAAATTCCAATCCCAACAGAGGTGCAACATGACCCAACCATGCCCATGGCCCGCCCCAAACACAAAAACAATTTAATGCCACCAGCCATGCAATGATTACCAACATGTCCCCTCAGTACACCAAATGCCACACAACAGAAATGAAATTGTGCCTGAATGTATAAAAATATCACACCTGCCATTTGGCAACATCACTGATGACCTGCATCTCTTCTATCTCCCAGGCACCGATGAGGATGGTGGAACACAGGACAGAGGTGCGAGCACATCCAGTGCACGCAAGGGGACCAGGGCCACCGCCACCCCCTCATCTAAGAAATTGCCTGAAGCCCCACCCAGTGTGCCACGCAAGGCATCAACCCTGCAGGGGGCACCTGCTGTGACAGTGGTAGCTGTTCCGCCGGCCACCACGGACGTCGTGTCCACAGAGGTGGCTGAAGAGGCAGAGGTAATGTCCGGAACGCCCAGCCCAATGCCCATTGCCAGCACCCCCCCACCTGCGGAGACTGAGAGCCAGGATGACCCATGTCTGCATGACTCCGACCTTGGAGATTCGGACATTGGCATCTTCGAGGAGGACATTGCTCAGGACGAGGACCCCACGCAGGTGCCTTCCACCACCCCGCCAGCCACCACCCTGCCTTCCACCAACCCGCCAGCCACCACAACACCTGAGGCTGAAACCCCCTTCGAGGTCCGTCTGGCAAGGGTAGAGGCCTGCCAAGAAGAAATGCTCCAGATAATGCAACAACAGGTCGTCGCTGGTGATGAGGCCATGAAGGCCATAGCCACGGCCATTGCTGCCAATACAGCTGCCGTGGAGGCGTCCACGTGTGCATTCAGGGAGTACATGGGGTCACTGACCCAGGCCCTTCTTGCGAACATCACGCAAGTGCAGTAGCCACAACATGGCCCAGCCAGGGGACTGACAATAGACACCTCCGCCACGTCAACCCCTTCCACCTCGGTGCAATCAAGCCCTGTGTGCTTAACGAGCAGGAGCGCACAGCGCTCGGCTATGGCACCCCCAGACCCAAACACGCAAAGAAATGACATTATGGGAAATTACAAAATGTGAGGAACTACAATGGTGAAGGCAACACTGTTTGTTGCACACATGGGGACATTTGGGATCTGTGGGGTGGGTGAGGGAGTTTGTTGGCCTATTCACTGGGGTATCTGGGGTGGGTGAGGGAGTTTGTTGGGGGGTTCTGGGAGGGGGGAGTGGGCACAGTTTTGCTGTTACAAATAATACACAAGTTGTGATGAGAAAAATCCATGGCTGGACATTGTTATTTTTCGTGTCCATCCATTTAATGTGTTCTGGTGTTCAGTGCCCGACTACCAACATTCCCTTTGTGCATGTTCACATTGGCCCAGTGTCTGACTGACACAAGTCATTCATCGTCCCTGTGTTTCAAAAGTATTTGTCAATTAGTGCTTGGCGTACAGCATGGCCGTCCCGTGCATCACATACTGGTAGGGGGGCTCCTTTGCCTCCGTCTCCATCCCCTTCATCCTCACCCGGCCCATGCATGTCAATGTCAGGTGGCAGTGGTACATTCCTTCGGACGCACATGTTGTGCAGCATGACACAGGCCATGGTGATCTTTGCCACCTTCTCAGGCCTATATAGGAGTGCCCCACCAGACCTGCTTAGGCAGCAGAACCGCGCCTTCAACAGGCCAAACGTCTGCTCAATCACAACACGGGTACGAGTGTGCACATGATTGTACTCCGCTTCATGGCTGTTCTGCGGGTTCCGCACAGGGGTAAGTAGCCACGGCCTCAAGGGATATCCTCCATCACCTGCAAGCAGATACAAATAGGTGTGTGTCACTCTGAACTGCCACCTTCAGGGAGCACGGTCATGGCAGCAGCTATTTGGTGTGGGCATGCACATGTCCCTGTACGTGTACCAAATAGTCACCTATATGAAATGTATACTGTAAAGAGGTGTGGAACACTGGATGGGGTTGAATAGATGATGCAGGGTGTAATCATGCATGCTGAGGCAGATGTGCTGTGGCAGTGCGACAATGTTTAGCCTCCAATTCATGCTGTATACTCTTCACTATGCATGGTCACACTAGCCGCATTGCCACAGTTGCCATCCTATTCAGTCATGCATTGCTTGCCATCACCATGGTGCCCCGGTTGCGCCTCTTACTTGTTGTCATCCATATGCATTATTTGTGATATGTGGCCCAGTGATGTGTCATTTTCCGTTTGGCTGGGTCAGGTGAGGAGCGTTTAGCTCTGCATTCATTCTCCACTCACTGGCTATTGCCACCCAGGTGTACTATTAACCCCCCCTTTCTCACCTTGATGAAGTATCCCCCCCTTTCCCACCCTGGTGAAGTATCCCCTCCCTTTCCCACCCTGGTGAAGTATCCCCCCCTTTCCCACCCAGGTGCAGTAGCCCCCCCTTCTGCATCCGCACACATGAGTACCCCACAGCATGGCCATGGGCCTGTTGTGCAACTCACCGAGCAGCCAGGCACGTGGTCCAGCATGTCGCTCCATGTGACGGGGTAGCGTGGAGTTGCGCAGTACCATGGCATCATGTGTGGATCCAGGAAATCGGGTGCAGCAATGTGTGATGATCTTGCTGGAGTCACATACCATTTGCACATTGATGGAGTGGTATTGCTTGCGATTGCGGTACACCGCCTCTAAGGCATGGGGGACTACCAATTCCACATGGGTGCAGTCGATGGCACCAACACAATTGGGCATGCCTGCCAGTGCATGGAGGCCTACTTTGGTTTTGGCTATCTCCTGGGCAGTCCGTGGTAGGGATATGTGGGTGCTTGCGTGCTTCAGGAGGGCATCCAGCACTTGGTTCAGCATGCGTGAGAATAGTGGTTGTGAAATGCCATGCAGCTGGCCCACTGTAACGCTTACCTGATTCCCACGGAGGCGCTGATCCCGGCTGGGCTGCTATCGTTTCTTCAATTGAGAAGCGTAGAGCTCGGACGACTCTCAGGACTGGGCTTCCTCTTATCGAATGTCTGACTTGCAGGGTAAGTTTTCTGCAGGTGGAAGAAAAAGGGTTAATCACCGTTTCATGGGATTCCTTCTCCCACCAATCGCCAGTTTCTCCCACAGCCTAGCTTTCTACTTGTCTCGGCGAGCTCTCACCTTAGACGTATAAATGCTGGGCTCTCCATCCTGCGACTTATGCAGGGGTGCGTGGGTTCCAGTTACGTCACTGGAGGTCCTCAAAGTCTTTTGTGGCCTTAGAAGTGGCACAGGTGCTGAGATGCCAAAAGGTGATGCCGCCGTTACTGCATGAGCGGATGCCAGTAGGTATGAAGAGTTTATAGTCTTGAAGAGATGGGCACCTTTAATGAAGTCTTTGCATTGTCTTTTTCAGGTGCCTGGATGCTGAGGGCGTGGTCACTGAGAGCGCGACACGTGCGGCTGTTCGTAGGTATGGGAATTTCAATGACACCTCAATAATGTCCCTTGTTTTCTGTTTTCAGGTCTTAAGATGTTGCGGGCGTTGTTCGTCCATTGCCGTTGCACGTGCGAAGTACGTGAGTATAATGATCTGTGACCTTATTATAGCACCTCTAACAATGTTCTTTTCTTATTTGCAGGTGTCGGGACCTTGCGGGCGTTTTCCCAGTCGCGGATGCACGTGGGGAAACACGTAAGTGTTAGGCTTTCTTGCAGTCTTTAATGGCACTTAAATAATGTCTTTTCTTGTTTTCAGGTGCCGGGCTGCTGCGGTTGAAGAGATCTTAATACGCGCACAAAAGCAGGTAAGAAAAGTAAATGCGGCCGCCTTCACCCGATTCCTACTTAACAATGTTCTTTGTCTTTACAGGTGCCGTTAGGCTGCTGAAGAGAAGGCCGCGAAGAATCCGTGAAAGCACAGATGGATCAGGTAAGCGAGCGCGGCTGCGAACGTGTTGCAACTTGCTAACCTTATGTTTCTTTTGCTTGCAGGTTCTGCCGGTGTCTGGATTCCTGGATGGTAAGTATAGTTCTCGTGTCTTTCTTCCACAGGTTGCTGAGCTGAAGCTGGAGATGTCACTGGAATGCTGGAGCTGACTCGGTGAGCGTCCTGCTGCAGATGCAGAATAACGCGAAGCACGTTTTCCCAATCGGGTGTGGTTTAAATAGTGTTGGAGTGATTGGGTGTCTTCTTCCTCAGCCTCGCCCAGGTAAAAGAGTTCCTGTGTTCCAGAGCTAAGGAGTGGCACCAGCCCCACCCAGGTAAGAAAGTAGTCCCAGTTCAGGGAATAGTTCCTCCCAGCAGAAGGCTGGGGACTTCATCCTGCCAGCATTTGCAAAGGTGAGTATGCAGCATGGTCTGCTACAGGTAGGTCCACCCAAGCACCTTTGCAAGAATTATGAGCCCGGCGCCCCTGGCGCCGGGACTGAGGTCCAAAGGGCCCCAATAGGGGTTTGCTGGAGCCGGGGACGAGGGTCGTGAGCCTGCTTCCGGGGATGCTGGGCTTGACTTGGCTTCTCGGGAGCAGTGCTCATGTCACCCACTGTGTGTTGGTAGATGCCTGTGGCCAGGAAGTGTAGCACAGACACCACGTTTAGTAGTGGGGGGATGGCAGTGCGTATTTGTATGTGGCTGGCAATGTCGTTCTGTATCATGTCCACTATGGTGGTGATGGTGTCACGGTCCAACCGGTACAGGGTGTGGATCTGCTCAGGGGTTAGGTTGAATGGGCTGGGTCTGGTGCGAGGGATTGGTGGCTGCCTACGAGAAGCTGGTGGCTGCGCTGGTGGTAATTGCTGGGCCTGTCTCACCCTCCTTCTCCTCCTGCGTCTCCTCTGTGCGGCCAGGTCTTGCTGCTGTAGTAGTTGTTGTTGTTGCTTTTGTTGCTGTAGTTGTAGCAGTATAGGCATGTCCTCCTATGCCATGATTACAAATGCTAGTGGCAGCATTTTGGTGTAGGAAGGGGTGTGGTGTGTAGGTGTTCTCCTTTTGTACTGGGCCACTCTACATTGCCTACATCTGTGGGGGCGTTGTGGTGTGTGGGTGTGCTCAGTTCATACTGGCACAGCCTCCTTTGACTCCACCTGTGGGGATTGTGTGCACCTGTGGCAGCTGCCTTGTATCTTGGTTGCTGTTTGCGGGTGGTCCGCGATGCCTGTTTTGCCGGCATCATGCCGCCCGTTATTACCGGGTTCGCGATGCCAGTATTTGCATGTTTGCGTGGGTTGTAATTGGCACCTATTGCCGGCATGCCGGTATTTCCTGCCTGAAGAGGCGCGTGTACGTGCCTATGCCGCTATTTGCGGCACAGTAAATAACGGTGCCGTTAATACCGGGTTTGTGGGTCAGAATGCTACGGAACGTTAAATGATGCCGGTATTTACATACTGGCATCATTTTTCCCTTACCGGCATACCTCGTAATGAGGCCCTATGTGTATTGTTACTTTATTCCTCTGTGTCTTATTTTTTTCTAAAAGGCAGTTGGGATGTCTGCGCCAGTGCAGGTGTTCGGGATGTCTGCAATTAACCAAAATGGGGGTGTCCTGGGGACACTATACCTGTTCCTACTGTCTGCAATCAAAATGGGGGTGTTCGTAGAACACACTTTATGTCCGGAATATCCACAATTAACCAAAATGGGGGTGTCCTAAGGACACTATAACTGTTCGTACTGTCCGCAATCAAAATGGAGATGTTCTTAGAACACTCTCGATGTCTGGGATGGGGGTGTCCTAAGGACACTATACCTGTTCTTACTGTTCGTAAATAAAATTGGGGAGTCTGCAGGACACTACATCCATTCGCATGCCCGTAATTATTTAAATTAAGGTGTCCTAAGAACATCCCCCTGTTCCCAATGTCCACAACCAGAATTAATATGTCTGTAGAACACTTATCCCGTCCGCAAAGTTATGATGCACATTTATTTTATTCGGGGACTTCGACACTGTCCGTAGAACACCTGCGCACATGGGCACCACACCCTTAGGTCCTACGAACATTGCGCCTGTCCGTAGCTGTCCGCCTCACATGTGTCACACTTTTAATTAGTTCGGGGACTAGAACACTGTCCATAGAACACCCGCACGCATGTGCACAACTGCCACTGCGCATTTGATGTCCTACGGACAGCCGTCCCATTCGCGAACGTGTCCGCAATGTCATCATGTGACCGCGTCCATGCTGAGCGTGTGTCCTTATTTGCGGACACTGTCCGGGCCCCGGAACGTTTAAAAAGTGCTCGTTTGGGCAATCCAAGGTATTTTACAGTAAAAGTTCACCATTACACATGTCCCAGACAATGTCCCTGGTGATCTACATACTTTTTGGAACTTTTTGAGCCCTTTTTTGGTGTTCGACGTGTCCGGGCACAGCGCGGGTGTCCGCATAGCGTGCACCTGCACCCCTATGAAAGGCCACACCCCAGAGCTCATCCTCATTGTGCTTCTGATTACCTGACAGAGCATTGCTCCTGACCTGCATTGACTGCATTGCTGGTGACTTCTGCCTGCTGTTATCCAGATGGCAACCATGGCTGCTTCAGCTTCATCACCACCCCCATCCCCTCCACCACCACCACCTCCCCAAGGACCTGCAGAGGGGAACAGGCATGAGGATGAAGAGGAGAGGGATGAAGAGTTTGAAGAGGCTGAGGTAGTGGAAGTCCCTACTACCAGCACTCATCGTGAGTCTTGGGGTGTGGTGGTTATTTACCACTCTTGATGAAGTGCCAAAAGCTTGTGGGAATAAGGTGATCTGCACTCAGTGCCGTATGGTGCTGAGTCGTGGAAAGCCTGCTTCATATAGCTTTGGTATGATATCAATGAAGCGACACCATAGGTCGTTACACGGTGGGGCTATTCGTAAGGTTGTACCTTGCGATAAACGTAGTAGGTTGAGTTCCCAGGCAGCATCCTCCGTTTCTGCTCCTGCCACCTCAAAAGACACTCCTGTGGGACAGCGCATACCTCCAGCTGCCTTGCAGGCCATTCATGATGCTGTTGACCCTTATCTTTCAAGGGTCAAAATATTGTGCATGTACTGCGATGCAGTACTCTGCATGGGGGAGAACCTTCAGAGTGCTTTCAAAACTGTGGTCAAGGAGCATGAGAAGGTCTGCTACCTACCTGAATAAGGCCCACCCTAAATCTTCCTCTCTCCACCTGCCCTTTCTTATCCCCGTGGTTGGTGTCCCTTCCTTACCCTCCTTTCCCCTCCTTTCCTTGTGTGTCATGTTTAAAAAACAAAAAAATATATAAAACAACAAAAACAAAACAATAAAAGGCTCTTTTCAGAGCCGCCTTTCACACTTTAAAAATAGAAGTGAAAAATAAATAGTGCCGGGGCCTGTGCATTTTTTAGAAGTCTGCAGACATTTACATTTTTTTGGGGGACTGCCCTATCAGAATCCTTGCACTTTTCTTTGGGAGGAAGTGGTGGTACTATAAAGAGCCTTTTGGTGGTGTTTTTTTGTGTTTCAAAAACTTCAAATGATTAACACCTACTGCAAAATTAATTGCTGTAATTCCAAAAAAGGTCACAATGCATTGTGTATATTTCTCAGAAAAATCTGATTGCCAGCATAAGTAAGATGTACTCCATCTCTGTGACAAATGTATGTGCTACGAAACATAATATTTTCATTGTGAAAAGAGGACATGCCAACATCTCTCAAAAAGGCACAAATAGCCTTATTGACATTGCGCCTCGCTTTCCCCATTTGTGGAACAAATGAAGAAAAACGCAGCAACATTTGTCTGTGAGCAATACTGGCAAAAATTACTTGGGAATTTGGAAACATGTCCATGACCTTCCCAAGTCCTTCTTTCATTGCAAATTGCAAAGAAATTCCAAACACATGTCCTAAACTGTTCCCTCCACAATGAATAATAATCATGTCTGGATGACGCTGTGTCACGAAAGTAGCACAAAGAGGTACCAAATCCAGCCACTTCATTCCACGCACTCCATGCCAGTGCACTTCCAAATGAGGGAATCCAAAATGTGCAGCCACTCCACAGCAATCTGCATGCACCTTCAACCAATTTATCCATGAATCTCCCAAAATCCAGATAATCTGCTTTTGAAACACACAGCCATAGCTATCTGCTCTCCTCGCAGAAAAAATACTTTCTGACAAACTCTCTCCTTACACATCACACCCAGTAAACCTTATTGACCAATCCCTTCCTCAGCTCAGTCTCATTTGTATGCCTCTCAACACCAAGATACCCGTATGTAATACGCGCTGTCCGCGGACAAATCGAAACATCTAAGCATGGGGAATGAAAATTTAAATAATGTGCCCCATTTCCCCTTTGAGGTTGGCTCTGAAAAGAGCCTTTTTGTTGTTTTTTTTGCAGATGCTTGAGAGACACCTTTTATTTTATATATATTTTTTTTTTCTTATTTTACTCCAAAAATCTTCACATTAGCTTCTCCAAAGCAACCCTTATGTTCCAAAACAGCATGGCATTTCCCATAAAAGATAAAGACATGCCATCTTCTTTAAAATAAACAATATTACCAGAATCAATGTTCTCATTATTACAAAAGAACATACCAGCTCATTACAAAAGAACATACCAGCTCTAAGCATGGAAGCAAACATGCCTCGGTTGATTGCACACCTAGCAATATTTGCTGAGGACAAAAAACAGAACTATTGTCCCATATTGCCCTAGGTACTAAACCAGAAAAAATAACCTTGGCCTTTGGAAGGACTTTCATTACTGTTTGAACCAAGTGTTCCAAATATGCTAACAAAGTAGGGACACTGACATAGCCCAAATGCAAAGCACCACAGTGCAAAACTACCACATGGGGACTTTTCACCCTGCCCATATCTTCACAAACGTGTACAATTCCCTGCACATTGAAACCAGACACAGTGGTTCACACCACCTCCACTCCTTTAACATCAAAATTTTTTGCCACATTCCTGCATTTAGCACACTGCTCTAAACCATGCAAAAACATATCTCCAACCACCAACAACTTGACTTTCTCCACCTCTGCCATCTTCACTACACACAGCCTCTTTCAACACAAACCACAACCTCGACACCTGATTGGCTAACCCCTACAGACCTATTGACATGCCAAATATGTTCAGAAATCCCGTATGTGGCACGCCCTGTCTTAGGACAGCCGCAGTGTCCGCGGAGCACGTAACTCTTGGCCAGCCTTTCTACCCTTTCCACTTCACTCTTTGCACCATTCCCTCATTGGCTACAGTTAAGCAATCACACAACCATCCACTAATCACATCCAAGAACTCTACATCTAACTCCATCATCATAGTTAAGCACTTTAGATGTACTGTTGATCACTCTGAGTAAACGTCTCATTGGAAAGCACCTACTACAAAAACTATTGTACAACTCTGCAAGATTTGTGCTTGCAGCTTCATGCATATCCACATGCATGAACACAAACTACAGGTATGCATATGTTCTGCACAGTACATGTACAGCTCTTGTATAAATGCATATAAACAGGGTAACTGCCACTTAACCTGTATAACCTATAAAATGAATGAACTTATTGTCATTTCTCCCATCTGCTATGATCAAGTGTCACTTGCAAACCTGTCTGCTCTCCAAATTTTTGTTTACACACAGCTATCTAAAAAAAGTGTAATTTCATATTAAAAGATGGAAGAAATAACAGTATAATTGTAGAAAAAGACTTTGTAGTGGATTATAAAATTACACGCAGCCAGGATGAGTACATGCATCTTTATTCATGTACACAGATAGACACTATCATTAGAAAGGCTCCCAGCTGAAACAACACCACTGCCTCTACATCAATTCCTTCTGCTTTATTTTTCACACATCACAAATGCATACATTCCATGCTTTTCTACAGAGTTCCGGCCATTTACCTTATAAAAATAGCAACATAAGTATATGATTATTTCTCTATCTCCTAAAATCCAATAACACAGCCTTAAGAAGCCAAGTGAGCTTTATACGCTTACTATTATACTCATTTGTAAAGCATGTTCAACTAACAGATTCTAAGTAAAATATACAGGCTGCACATAGGCAAAGAAGACTGCATGTACACACTATGTTCAGTTACCAAAAACACTACTACTACAAAAACAAAACAATCAGGGGCCGATTCAAGGAACAAACGTGCGCCGAAAATCCCAGCGCAAGCTGGCGCAAGGTGGCGCAAGTGTGAGAAAGCAAGCGCACGCGCACACGTGCGATTCAATGAAGGCGATGTGCGTGTTTTCCACTGGTTGTGCGCCAAATCCGTGCGTGGCGCACACGGGCACACACGTCATAAAACGGCGTGCGCTATGCGCACAGCGAAAGCGCACATAGCACGGCGCACACAACAAAAGTGGGCGGAACAGTGGGCCTAACACGCGGAATGGGGAACAACGCGTGAAAAGAAGGCATAACTGGGGAAGTACTGCAGGGAACCACACGCACGCGAACAACCCGTATTCATGGATTCGAATACAGGAAACCCGCGCACGGCAAAAGACACACATAGGCATCAACGCGTCCGCCACATGAAGGCAGGCGGAAGTGTCCCCGCGCACAGTATAAAAGTGCGCGCAAACAACAAACACGTATATACAGCTACGATGAATGCCCCATTTGTCGCAGCACTGATCGTGGGACACCGCAGGAGGAGGTGAATAGCCAGAGCCCGCATTTTTTCACCCCGGACAAGCCTTTTTGGGATGCCTAAGGACCAGGTCTATGGCAGGTAGAGGTTTCCACCTCGTATCATCCTAGACCTGGTCAGGGAGTGGGAAGTTGACCTTACATCCCCACCTCTCTGCTCCCAAGCATTGAGCCCCTTGGAGAAGGTGCTCAATGTCCTGCATTTTTTGCCCACTGGGTCATTTCAGCGGACTACTGCCATAGTGGGGGGGTCTCACAGGCCACGCAGTCACGCTGCCTACACAAGGTCTTGGCAATCATGACAGCGCACCCCTCAGTCCGCAGGCACATATACATGCCCAGAACACCCACAGAAAGGCAGGCCGTTGTCCAGGACTTTTACAGGGTGGCACACTTCCCCAAAGTGCTTGGTGCCATAGATTGCACCCATGTGGCCCTACGTCCACCTAGGGCCACTGAGCACATCTACCGAAACCGCAAGCACTGGCATTCCATCAACGTGCGATGCAAAGGGAATCATCACCTCTGTCTATGAAAACTACCCTGGCTCCACCCATGACAGTTTCATATACAGAATGTCCGCCCTGAGCCGGGCCCTGGAAGTTGGGCAGCATGGTGACACATGGCTCCTAGGTGAGTACAAATGCCCGTGCACATGCATGCATGTCACACACACACACAAATACACAAACCCCAATAATCACAACCATCATCACCTCTCCAGGGGACAGTGCCTACCCTCTGAGCAACCACATGATGACACCAATCGGAACCCCACCACACCACCCCAGGTAAGATAGAACGTGGCCCATATTGCAACCAGGGCCATAGTGGAGCGCACATTCGGAGTGCTCAAGTCACGCTTCCGCTCCCTTGACCGCTCTGGCGGCCAGCTACTCTATGCACCCACAGTAGTGTGCAGGATCTTTGTGGCAGCATGTGTCCTGCACAATGTTGCAACACGGCAGGGCATACCGGTGGACATGGTGGTGCCCCCACATCCCCAACCACAGGGACAGGCGCTGCCCATGGGAGGGGACGGGGCACGTGGCGAGGAAGCCCGGACCCAGCTTGTGGCCACATTTTTCACCTAAACTCCCATCCCTGCGGAGTGCACACAGGCCTGGCACATACCAGGTGACAATCGATGATGACAAAGAGACAGTCAACTGTCACAACCTTACCACCCTGAGAATGTTGCCATGGAAGTGCCACATTGTGTGCATCCCTAGCTACTTAAACATAAGCAATCCTGTATGACCAAAAGGCACACATGAAAGGTGTGAATCACACAGACCTGCAAAACAGGCCATGACTATCACTGGTATGTCTCCCAAAACCTCCCAAACCACAACATGATATGGCAAGCAATAGCTATATACCAACACAGTACCAATAAGGTACACATTGACGTGTGAAAAATGGAAAGTGGCATCAGACAATGATGCCTGACATGGAATCAGATGAAATGACTGGCCAACAACCTCGCACCCAAAAGAAGTCATATCCAAATGCATTCCAACAGTTGTAGTTGTAACATAACAATGAATGCCTGCCTACATGCACATTGCAAAATCAACACTGCAGCTTCTGTGTGCCATGTCTACCTCCTGCAACACACTGCTCAGCGCACAGCATAGTGAACAGCCATTGTGTGTGATGCATACACCCTGAGCATCACATCTAAGCGACAAACTACATCAAAAAGCAAATTACGCATGTACAGGATCCACAATTGGTCATAGATCATGTGCTGCAGGGACACAGTGGGCACCAGAAGGCAAACAGAGTGTACATGTGGACATGGAAGGGTGGTTGTACATGTAGTGGATCATAGTGTGAGTGTGTGGGTCAGTAGGGACATGCACTCAATATATGCATGTGCAATCAAGTGACCATCAGTTTCCTCTACACATCACATGTGAACATTCACCATGTGTACACCCCAGCATGTCAAGCCATAACTATTCCCTCGCACCTGAAAGGTAACCACAACACATGAACAGGCATTGATCAGCAGAATACATCATGTACATAGGATACCGCAATTACAATGTCAGGGTGCGCATCACACTGTAGGGCAAGGCAACTGTCAACAACAAAACACCCACCCCTCACAAATCACCATGACCTACTGAACAACTGCACCTGGGTTATGTAGCCTTCATCCTTGAAGTTCACCTGGCCACAGGATCACCCTTCCCCTTTGTCACCATCTCCCACCTTGTGTGCAAAAAGTGTCCAGCACCCTCAGAGGCCACCTTGACTTGCAAAAACCCCAAATCAAAGAGAACTCAAAGCAGGCCAAGACAGAAGCCAAGCAAAATGCCTGCAGGCAGCAAAACAAACCAGAAGAACCTTCCGTAGATGACTTGAAGTAGCAGTACGTCACAAAGCCCAAGTACTACCACAATGACGTAACAACCAAGGTAGCACAGTAAAACAATGTCACAACAGGATGTGTACCATTTGTGGTACATAACACAGAATGATGCACCACAAACTGATGTGTACTGTCACAGCTCCCGTGGCACGAACCAACCACCCCACCGTGGTCTGGGTGCCTACAAGGTCAAACTCACACAGACCTCTGAGACCCTGGTGGGGAAGGAGGGTCAGGGATATGCAGTCGGGACAGGCATTGCTATACTGGATAACCAGAATGAGGGGCAGGAGAGGGGAGTAGGATTGACACGGGAAAGTAGGAAATGCACAAAACTGTACTACTCACATTAACACATGCACAAGCACACCAAACTTGATCATCATGCACATAGTAACAAATTACTCAAATGGAAGACAAAGAGAAACTTATCCCTGGGGTGAGTGCTGGCCTCCTGCCTGCGCACTCTCAGGTCAGGTAACAGGAGCAGTTCAATGCTGCAAAGAGAGCCACAGTTACTAATCTGTGCGTGCCCATAACACACAAACACACCACCAAATATGCCCCAAAGTAACAAACTACTCTACAAACAAACAATCTGGTGTGGATGCTTCGTACCCATACGTAACATTACCCCTGTGATGGTTCATGCACAGTCAATGCAGTAAGTCAGGCGCCGGTGGGAGCGTGGCAAATGGAAGACCAATGTGTCACGATTCACACAACATGCAATGTTCCCTGGGTAAGCAGCCAGACGCATATAGCAAGGTATGACTTCAGAACAAGTCGTGTTCCACCATGACCGAAATAAAGTAGGTAGTGCATGTGTCAAATTCTACATGGAAATGAAATGCACTGCACACAAGTCTGTCCCTTGCAGTCTGTCCCTGTGATCTGCTTCTTTCCATGTCTCGGAGCGCTACATGGCTAATACAAGTGCCTCAATGGACCATGGTGGACCGGAGGGTATGTGCCACTGCCCCTGCAGGTGCCCCAGACAACTTTCCCATCAACTAGCCATTAGTCCACCAACACATCTCAGCTGTATTGTGCGCTTCAACACCAATATTTGTCCAAGCTCACTGTCAGTGCTGCTACTAAGCATGCATGTGCAACTGGCCTGGTGGAAGGTTTGCTGCGTTGTGGCCCCCCTGTGCTGCTCACCTTGCCTGGAGTCCCTTGAAACACGTCAGCTGTTTTTGGATGTATGAGCGCAATCGCTGTGCCTCTGCTTGCGCACACATGCGCATGTCGGCACACCAAACGTGTTCAGCTTCCAGACGTCCAATGGCCCATGTCTGCTGGAAAAGGTGGTCTGGAGGCTCATCCCCCTGCAGAAAGGGCATGAAACACATGATTAATGCTTTAAATTCATCTATGTGTGTCTCTTCAGGCATTTCATGACTGGACCATGTCAGAGACGTACATCAGAAATCACACCATCAGTCTGTCTTTCACAGGCAAAGTGTGGAACACACTATCTACGGCATGAATTTCAACAAGCACATGTACAGTAAAGATAAGAAACATACTACACAATGCATAGCAATGAATGTACACATGAATCATGAAACCCCCCATCTAGCGAAAGAAGAACAGTGGTCAATAACACCCCTATCATCCCCACTAGGGGTGTTAACACAAGTTGGACAGCAGCAGACATGCCACAGATATGACAGTCCAAAGCCCTTGTGTAATAGGCGGTTACACTGAACCATCCTTGCGAGCCCATGGATAAGGGAAGCAGGAGTGGCATATGTGAGTCAAGGACCCCAAGCTGCAAACACATACACAAGACAAGCTTGAAGGGCCCAGCTGGAACAGACAGTGGATGCTTTCAAAAGCCACATAGCACCACACCGTCACATGAAAGCACAATAGACAAGCAATTTTAAACTATATTAACTAATTACACTAACTATGAAAAACCTACATTACCTAATTAAACTAACTATCAAATAAAAACTTAACTAACTAAACTAAAAGAAAAATCAAAAATGCCCACATACAACCCGGGGGGGGGGCACCCAGGAGGGGTGAGGTACAGGGTGCTGCGAAACACCCACATGTGATGATGTTGAGGAAAAAAAAAAACCTCCATGGGCTCAACGCCTGCACAGCCCGACCTATGTGGGAGATAGATTGTCGTCCGAGTCTGGCTCTTCCTGGAAAGGAGGATGTGGTACAGGAGCCTGACCATGCCTAGCCGCAGCTTGCCCCTCGTCGGCAGCAAGTCTGCCGGATGGGTGAGCCTGGTTCTGTGCGGCGATCACACGTAGGTCTGCATGCAGGACCTCACGTGATATGCGTGCTTCCTCTTGCAAGGTAACACATGAAACACGGAGTTAATCCTGCAAGGCCTGGCTGGACAACTGTTGCACCTCCCGGCAAGCATGTAGCTCAGCCGAGATGGTACGCTCAAGCTGCGCAAACCTCTCCTCTGCCCGCTCCCTGTGGGACATCATAAGGACACCCAGAGTGGATCTGAGGGAAGCATACTCATCCCTCAGGGCCTCCATGTGTGCCTCTGCGTGAGCAGCAATTGCTCGACGCAATGACACCATCTCAGCCTGGCGTGCCCTGTCTGAGGCCGCCATGCCCAGCCTGAGCGAGTGGGCCGTGGACCGTGCCGCCTGCTGCTGGAGAAGCACCTGCCTAGCAGGGGGGAGCACGGATTGGGCCACACACTCCATGCTCACAGCGATGTTCTCCATTGCTGCCCCCTGGCGTTCTGAATTGGCAGTCATGTCTTGCTCCCACTCAGTATACAGCGGTTGTGCACGGCGACCGCGTTGCTGGGCTTGACCCCTGCGGGACCCAAGGACTGGGTGTCCTTGTTGTGTTGGCACCACCCGTGGCTGCATGACTACATGCCCCCGTCGACGTGATGGCCCAGGCACATCCGTGACTGGTGTGGAGGATGACCCTGCGTCCCGATCCACCACAGGGGGAGGTTCCAAGACTGTCTGACCCCTCAGTGCAGGTGTCGCGGATTAAGGAGTGCCCACATCAGAATCACTCACCCCTGACATATGGACCTGATGCTCATCCAACTCGACATGG
Organism: Ambystoma mexicanum; assembly: GCF_040938575.1. Lineage (NCBI taxonomy): Eukaryota > Metazoa > Chordata > Amphibia > Caudata > Ambystomatidae > Ambystoma > Ambystoma mexicanum. Next base: position 582,953,541 of record NC_090937.1, on the reverse strand, counting down.
ACGTCAGAGTGGTCATCAGGGCTGGGCTCATTGCCAGCCAGAGACAAGATGGACTGTAGCACATGTGGGTGTTCGTGGCCTACCACCCCACGACCCCCACTTGTGCAGGGTTGCTGTAGTGATAACAACCCTGTGCCTGGCATGACAACACCATCCTCTGGCTCCATTGCGTCATTATCTGAAAAGTAGAGAGAAAAAAGGTCACTACACATGTTAGAAGCACACAACACACACACACACAGACATCACACAGACACCAAACACATCAAGCAGACATGTCACACACAAAAGAGAACCTGCCATGCATGCTGGGTCAACTTGACACTGCTTCTGTGATTAGGCATGTAGAATGGTGTCATTTTGCACAGAAGTGGGTCGATGCAGTGCAGCAAATTTGTACTTTACTCACTGTCTACATGTACTTCATGATGTGTATCTGAAAATGTGAAGGCAGTGCAAGGTCAACTTCAGCCATCACGTGCAATGTACATTCAATGGCTAGCATGGCTACAAGCAAACCACCCCTCCCCCCAAGTGCAAATGCAGGGATGCCTAGCATGGTATCAAAAGGCTGACCATAGACCTGTGTATTGACAGACAGTGTTGACTAGCATCAACTGCATCATGTGAGTGAAGTGACAGCACAGCAAATGATGATGGGACAGTACGCAGGACACATGATGAAACCTCCGGAGTACACCCACGTGTGGAGAAGACACTACACCAGTTGGACAGAGTCATTGGCCATTAAACAGGCTGAGGCCTGTGACCCACACAGACTGTCACACCCTGACCCACGCAGGACTGAGCCACAGTGGACATGTGGAGGCTGATGAAATTCCATGCAATGTAGGTCCCCCTGGACTCGTACTACAATGATCATCCAGTCAAGGACACATAGGGGCATGAGTAGAATACACATGGAGCATGAATGAGCACTCATGTCCCTGCGGGGCATCTGACCTCTGCACAGTCCAAGTGAGACACCCTTCATCAAGTACAAAGGATGTACCACACAGCATATGTCTGGCAGATTGGCTGCTGGAAGTTATCATGTACACAGGACGCATGAACAGGGAAGTACTCAACGGCAAAATTGAAGCATACCAGTGTTAAGGTGGAATTGGGGTGCAGAAGGGGGTGGAGGGGCAAGTGAGCATGCCTACATGGAGAACCCGCGTGGAGGCAGAGGACACATGCACGTCAGTCATGCTATGACATAGTCCCTGGGCTGAGAGGAAGGTCACCCCACGCTACATGCAGAAGGGCCAGTGAGCTGGAACATGGACTGGAGGGGCATCCTGGTGACCAGTATGTGAGTAGGGTGCAATAGTGGTGATGTGGACAGTCCCCGTCCGCTCCACATGTCCACCATCCAGCAGAGTAGACATGCATCAGGGAAGCATTGCATTACTTGCACATCAGAACCATGTAAACGTGACATGTAGTGGCAGTCATGCACAACACATCACACAAGTAAAACACACGTCCTCAACAAACACGCAGCAACACTCATTGGACTGGGCATCAAAATGTGGCATCTCTCCCACTCCTTCGACTGATTCAGATGGTATGAACTCCGCAGCGAGTGACTCATGCGGAGTGAGGTCTTCCTCCTCAGGTGCAGGCCCACTGCCAGTCACCAGAGTCAAGTTGTAAGTTGAGGCACGCTTAGCCTTAGCGCTGCGTTTGAGGTCATTCCAACGCTTTTTGCACTCTTGCGCCGTGCGCACCTCATGGCCGAATCACTCACATGTTCTGCAACTTGCTTCCAGTGGGTATCACGGTGAGCAGCCATAGTCTGACAATTAGGACCCACTAGCATGTCACGGCTGTGGTCCCGTACGTAGTCCACGAGGAAGTCCAGTTCCTTGTTGCAGAAAGGCTTCTTCCTCAACATGCAGGAGGTCGTGGCTGTGTGTGGGGTTCCAGCCTGTGCTTCAGGTGCAACCTTCCTCCTCTTGGATTGTGGCGCAGACCCCGGCTGGCAAATGCCGCCCTGATCACTATGGCCAGTGGCACCGGTGGATTGAGCCAAGGGAGTGGCAGGTATAGGGACAACCAAAGGCCTGACTTGCGTCAGTGGCAGTTGGGTGCCCTCTAATGGATCCTGCGCAGCAACATCCGCTGTGGCAGGGTCATTGACTGCGACTGTCCTGGTTGGCAGACTCACAACCGGGGTGTTGTTGGCTGCATCTGCTCCTGCACTTGCCAACACCCGGCTGTTCGGGGCAGCAGATGACATTACTGCCCCAGGGACATGTATCTTGGTCAGGGCACCCTTGCGTTCACCTACGGTTTCCCTCCTGGCTTGTTGGAAATCTTCCAAGGGCTCTTCAAGTGCCAACGCAGCCTGCGCTGGCAGTCCCTGAGCCTGGGTGGTGGTGTCCACAGCTGCACCTGCAGCTACCACTACCCTTGGGCCCGTGGCAGTCGATGAAACGGACTGCCGGGTCACACGGGCGCCAGTGCCAGATGCAGAAGCTGCATCTCCCGGAAGCACAGGGGGTGGTGGCATGACTGCACCGACACATGGCACAACATCGTGCTCAAGTGGCGCACCCCTGCCTCTTCCCCCTCTGCGGCCACCCTGGACACCCTGGAGTCCCCTTACTCCCTGGTTACCCCGGCCACATCCCTGACCACGCCTGCCACGAGGAGGACACCCAGCTGAGGCACCCCTCACCTTTGGTGGCCTCCCAACCATAGCACAGATGGAGTCGTGCCGGCACAGATGGAGGAGTGCCAATGGGAGGTGTACACCACAATTGTCGTGGGAAATTGGGGTGAAGGGGGAGGGTGCAAGATGTTAACAGCCCCCCTGCACCTGCAAGGCTGTATATGACCCCGGTGATGTAGTGACGGGTCATGCAACGCTCAGGCACCCCAAAACTGCAGTAAAACCGTGCACGCAACCCTGCAGCATACGTGCGTGGAATCAACCTCCCGCAGTACGCGGTGGCACCCAGTAACATGAAAAACGCGTACACGTGGGACACGCAGGCTACTATGACCTCGAAAACAGGTGCGATACACAGGGGCACCCGCAGTGGGAAAAATAGCGTGCACGACTCACCGTCTGACTAGCGTGATAATGAAAAACACACGTAGCCAATACCCCCGCCAAAAGAAGAGATACGTCCTTGATCCACTGTGAAGTTGTGATGGTGCACGAAACAACACGAAGTAGCAACACACGTCGGTCTCCACGAAAGGCACGTACAGCGAACTGCTGGCCCGGCTCACCTTTAACCCGTGCTGAGGGAAAGGCCTGCGCGCGTTGCGTTACTTAGACGCATAGGCCCTTTCCTCGGATTACATGCATTCACACGCGGACGTGCAGTTTTTTCACGCGCGTGCTGAACCACTATGCCCACGTCACAAGGGAAAAGCCTGCGCTCGTAACATCACAGAAGCGCTTACGCGCTAAGGGCCTTTCCTCAAATTACACGCTGACATGTCATTTTTTCACTTGCCAAATCACTCCGTATCAAGCTGGCCACGCAACAACACACGGAAGACCACGCTTCTGCCCAGAAGGCCGAATTACTGCCCCCCAGAGCCCCGAGCATGCTCTCACCTGCCATCTGCTGCTGCCTGCCTGCTGCCCACGTGCCCTGCTATTTGCTGCCTGTACGTCAGCCAGGGGTGCAGTTGCTGTGACCACCACTGCTGGAACTGAAGACTCCCGACTGGGATACCATCGCTCCACAGCACAGCCCCAGGACCCAGTTGTCCACCCACACCTGCCTCTGGGGTTGCCATGTCGGGCACAACACCATCTGGCACCACTGGCAACCCCCACCCAGAGAGGCAGAGGGCCACCAGCTTCAGTGCCAGGGAAGTTGGTGTCCTGGTGGAGCAAGTCCTGGGGCAGTTTGATGCCCTCTTTGGAAGTTTGCACGCCAACAATGAAGGGTGGACCAGGATCTGGATGGACATCATGACTGCCATCAACGAGGAGGGGGTGGCAGTCCGCGACATCAAACATGTCCGGAAGCACTGGGAGGACTTCAGGTCCAGGACCCTCGACAAGGCCCGGCGCCTCTTGAAGGCAGCGGATGCAGAGGGGCGCCGGGGCCAACTGTCCGACCACCAAATGAGGGTCCTGGAAAGCATACGCCCAGTGCTCCACGTCTAGGTCGTTGAGAGGCAGACCCGTCTGGAGCCGAGCGGTAAGTGTACATGCATACTGATTAGATGCTGTGCGTGTTGTGGTGTGCCAGTAGTGTGCAGGTTGCTCATGTGTTTTTGTAGTGCGATGTATGGATGTGAATGTACAGGGGAGTGAGGCTGCCACATGTGAGTCGTCTCATGTGTGAGACACATCGATGGTGTATGTGTTGCTAAGCATGCTGGCCAAATGCAGGTGTGGGAGCACACATGTTTCAATTTCTGTGTATGTACGTTGGCATGGTTGTGGTGTCACACATGAATGGTGGTTCCTGCTGCATGTACCTGCACTGTGTACATGTGCATGTGTGTGTATTTGACTAGTGTGCAACTGTGATGCAACATGGATGCATGTGACACTGACATGTAGGAGGCTGATTGCCAGATGTGACATGGATGGTGACATTATCACTGCAGTAGTGGAGATGTAAAGATGCATGTCAGTCTGGTGGCATGTGTGCATGTGTTGTGCACTCCCTGTGTTTCATGTGACGTCAGACTCACCTTCCGCTGCTCGTGCTGTTGTTTGTGAATGGACGGTGCTGCCTGGTGCAATATTCCTGTTGATTTGCTCATGTGTGTGAGTTGAAATGACATGTGTGTTGGGGAGTGTGATGCCATGTCTGTAGTTTTACACTGCCACTCATGTGCAACTGTCATGTGTGTATCAGTCCATTGTACAATGCCCTGATGCCTGTGTTCTATCTCTCCCTGTCTGCAGCGTCAACTGATGAAGAGGGCGGAGAGGGTGCTGTGGAGCAAAGCGGCAGGGATCGCACCACCAGCCAGAGACACAAGGCCCGGCTCCCCTCCCAGGTTGTCATCTCATCGGGGAGTGAGGTGTCTGGTGCCGCATCCAAGGCCGCAGTTGCCGAGGGTATGCCCAAGAGGCGGAGGTCGGAGGTGGACTCCTCGGCAGCAGAAGGGGCAGCTGAGACCCCACAGGGTCCGACGGAGGAAGATGGCATGGAGTCATCCAGGTTGGTGGGGGGTTTGGTGGAGGAGGAGGCCGTGGAAGGGACACACACAGGGTCTGGAGGTGGGGATTCCACTGGTGCTAGTGGTGCAGTGCAGGGGCAGGGACAGGAGGCAGCACAGGCTGCCACGGAGGTGCCTGTGTGTAATCCTGTCCCCGATCCTGTGACTGCATCATCCTGCACCAGCAAGGATGCCGATGTCCAGACCCGTTTTCAGGGAGGGGAAGAGCGCACAGCAACTGGCCTTCCTCTCCCTGTGGACGTGGTAATCCGGGACCGGGTTGAGCCTGTCCTGTCTGGGATGGCATTGTGTCAACGGGGCATGCGAGGTGACCTGCAGTGTTTTCGTGAAGACACTGCACGTCATCTCGAATGCCTCGTTGACCGCGTTGACCTACTGGGACGGGTCACCAGGGCTGGATTCCTCCGTATGCTGGACCTTGTTCCGACCCCCTCCCCACCTGAACCCCCTATGCGACAGTCGTCCTCCATGCTATCATCCCACCCATGTATCACCTGGGTACCCTGCGGCCAGGCTGGTGGAGGACACATCCCTGCCACAGTCGGGAGTCGGACCTCCAGCAGGGTTGGCCACCTCAACGACTGCACCCCAGCCGGAGGAGGACATGCAGGCAGCAAGAGCCAGGACACAGGCACAGCAGCAGCAGCAACAAGGTGGGAGCCATGATGGCTCAGGGCCTGCAACATCCGAGGAGCAGGCATCGGCCAGAGGGCAGGAGGACCCAGGATTACAAGTGTCTTCCGTGTGGCAGCGGTTGGGCCCGCACATAGATGCGGAGCGGCAGCGCGGTGAAGAGGCACGGCTCACAATGGTCCGGGCGGAGAACTCCGTGCGGAGGCCACTGGGGCGGGCTGAGTACCTCGAGGCAATTCGCAGGGAGTTGGAGGTCAACATGACATCGTCCCTGCAAACCCTCAGGGCATGGAAGAGGAACGCCTCCAGGACATCGAGCAGGAGTTCGATGATGCCCTGGCCCGGGAAATCGGGAAGCGAGCCGTCGGACTAGCCCACCGCCATTGTATATAGTTTGTAGTTTTAGGTTTCCTTTATCTTTTTCATTCATTTGGGGCGCTTGGACTATGCCCCACCTTTTTGTATATAGTTCTTTATTAGGTAGTTAGGTTTCATTTCATTCGTTGGGCTCATGGACCCTGGATTACTTCTTTGTACATATTTGAACAGTGGATTTATCTATTATTACTTTTTTTCTCACCATGGAGCAATGGATTTTACTGTTTCCGTTTCCTTTGGATTTGATTTGGTGGCCGGAGAATTTGGACACATTTTAATTTCGATTTATTTGGATTCAGACTCCATGTTTTTCTTTTTGTGTTTTGGACATGCTGCATTTCATCTTTTTTTCAAACTTTTTTTTCATGTTTTCATTTGATTACATTCTTTTTGTGTTCAATACATTTTGGTTTATTACTTTGATGTGTGGTATTCTCTCATTGGTTTCATGCATGTCACGGTTTAGGTTTCACAATCACCAGCACCCATTGTGTGTGTGTGTGTGACAGACATGTGTTGATGTACATTCTTGCCATTTGGGTTGTATCATGTAATGGGCATTTCAATGTGGGGTGGATGGGATACTTGATTGGGTCTTTGCGCAGGGGTGGCGTGCGGTGGGATTTGGGAGGCCATGAGGCCCATGATTCTGGATCATGATGACGTGTTGGGGGGACGTGAGTCGGGGCCTGCTGGCAGGTGCCCCTCACTGCTGGGTGGGTGGGGGTGCTGGGGGACATGAGTCAGGGCCTGAGCCTCACTGCTGGGTGGGTGGGGGTGCTGGGGGACATGAGTCGGGGCCTGCTGGCAGGTGCCCCTCACTGCTGGGTGGGTGGGGGTGCTGGGGGACATGAGTCAGGGCCTGAGCCCCACTGCTGGGTGGCGGGGGTGCTGGGGGACATGAGTCGGGACCTGCTGGCAGGTGCCCCTCACTGCTGGGTGGGTGGGGGTGCTGGGGGACATGAGTCAGGGCCTGAGCCTCACTGCTGGGTGGGTGGGGGTGCTGGGGGACATGAGTTGGGCCTGCTGGCAGGTGCCCCTCACTGCTGGGTGGGTGGGGGTGCTGGGGGACATGAGTTGGGGCCTGCTGGCAGGTGCCCCTCACTGCTGGGTGGGTGGGGGTGCTGGGGGACATGAGTCGGGGCCTGCTGGCAGGTGCCCCTCACTGCTGGGTGGGTGGGGGTGCTGGGGGACATGGGTCGGGACCTGCTGGCAGGTGCCCCTCACTGCTGGGTGGGTGGGGGTGCTGGGGGACATGAGTTGGGGCCTGCTGGCAGGTGCCCCTCACTGCTGGGTGGGTGGGGGTGCTGGGGGACATGAGTCGGGGCCTGCTGGCAGGTGCCCCTCACTGTTGCGTGGTTCGGGGTGTTGGGGGACATGAGTTGGGGCCTGCTGGCAGGTGCCCCTCACTGCAGGGTGCGTGAGGGTGCTGGGGGACATGAGTTGGTGATCACTAATGCAAGGTGACATGTGAGCTGGCTGGGGGGCATGCCCATGGTGGATGGGCTGCGTGCGGGACATGACCAGGGTGCAGGGTAGTCCCCTGTGGTGTGGGCTGCCTGCAGGGGCCGTGGAGACCTGGGACGACCCACACTGCCAATTCACGTGTGGGACTCCCCGCGCACCCCACTGGCTACACGTACCCCGCTCTGACAGCGAAATCGCGTGTGAAACTCCCCGCAAACCCCAGTAATACACGTACCCCACTCGCACAGGCCCAATCGCATGTGAAACTCCCCGCGCACCCCACTGGATAAACGTACCCCGCTCTGACAGCGAAATCGCATGTGAAACTGCCTGCGAACCCCAGTAATACACGTTCCCCGCTCGCACAGGCCCAATCGCGTGTGAAACTGCCCGCGAACCCCAGTAATACATGTACCCCACTCGTACAGGCCCAATCGCGTGTGAAACTGCCCACGAACCCCAGTAATACACGTACCCCGCTCGCACAGGCCCAATCGCGTGTCAAACTGCCCGTGAACCCCAGTAGTACACGTACCCTGCTCGCACAGGCCCAATTGCATGTGAAACTGCCCACGAACCCCAGTAATACACGTACCCTGCTCGCACAGGCCCAATCGCGTGTGAAACTGCCCGCGAACCCCAGTAGTAGACGTACCCCGCTCGCACAGGCCCAATCGCGTGTGAAACTGCCCGCGAACCCTAGTAATACGCGTACCCCGCTCACATGGGCCCAATCGCGTGTGAAACTCCCAACGAACCCCAGTAATACACGTACCCCACTCGCACAGGCCCAATCGCGTGTGATTCTCCCTGCGCAGGGGTGTACATGTATTTAGGAGGGGTGCGCGGGGAATTTACAGGTGTTTTCGTGGTTGGGGGCTGTATGCTGGTCCACTAGCCTGTGCGCCATGTACAGGATTTGTGCGCTGTGCATGGTGCACAGGGAGGGGTTGGGGGCGTAACTGGTGCTGCTGCATGGTCACTGCGCCACTCTGTGCCACGGCTGGTTTTGGATGTTAAAATCCATGAATACGCTGTGCACGGAAGTGGATTTTGGCACACGCGGCTGGCGCAGACTCTCGCAAGCGCACATTGTGCGCCAGCCGCGTGCGCCACTTGTGCGCTGGATTCTATGAATTATCCCCTCAATGTCTAAATTAACAACAGTGCTATAAACACACACATTTACTAACTTATTTCTTTTACAATTGCAGTGAAGACCACGCTCCTGAAAAGCAGCAGCATCTGAAGTACGAACAAGAACTCAGAAGAAACCTACTCTTTCCATACAGAAAAGTAAGAACAATACTACCATAATGTTCTAACTGTTACTCAAACACACTGGAATGTTAGTATTGCAGAACAAACAACTGTTTTAACTATACCATTAGATTTAATATTAGTGCTTCCCCTCACCACTAGCATACTTTTGTATTGTCATCTGAACCCCAGTATAGTAACACACAAAAACAAGAATAGCCTTCCCAACTTGTTGTAGCTGGCCATTGCACAATCACACACCTCCACATACATCCTTACCACCATACTCAGACACTCGTGCACAAAGCACACATACATTGCACAACAGCCCAACCCACACTTTCTTTTTTTCTCCAACAGACCTCAAAGAATTCCTACCAAAAAGCAACTCTGTAGAAAGCAACGCAGAAGTAGAGCAAATCAAAATAAAAGTGTAAAAAATAAGCATCCATCTCTAGCAGAATTTGTACAAAAAGTTAAACAAAGCAGCTAATACAGTCATTAACCAAAACAAAACAAGCTTCCAGTAAAGAAACTTTGCCTCTTCTATCAAAATATAAAACGAAACAGAAAGTGATTAACACAAATTCAGCTACCACTACTGCTAACACTGCACCTATAAATCTTGAAGTAGTGGCAAGTAACCATACCCAAAAAAATATTTTACAAAAAATGTTCCGCCACAGAGTCCTCCAGAACCTTATAAAAATAGGAGAGAAATCATGCACAACCCTTAAAACCTACCATAGGAAATTAATCCTAGAAGCTCTCATAGACAGTGCAATCCTTCTCAAAAGGAAGTTATTTATTTTAGTTTTAAACAGAATGAAACCACTAACAAAATTAACTACTAAACTACAAAAAAGACTTCTCAATAAACAGAATGTCAACAAAGATAACTTCTTAAATATCTGTGGAGGTGAATGGACTTACACCACAAGCACAGAACCATATTTTTAATGAAGAAGCATACAAACAAAAGCAAACAAACCCAATTGCCATACATAGCAGTGGACGAGGGTATGAAAAACTTAATAATACCATAATGGAACAAGAAACACTGCTCACAAAAATATCCTCAGAAAACTCAGTATCACCGCTCCATTCCACTGAACCAAAACGTCCAGTGTACAAATGGCCGTGCACGTCAATGTGTAACATTGGCAAAAAATCTTTCAAATCTTTACGCCAGTTCTTCAATCAGTATGTAAAAAGCAAAGAAAAATTCAAAGTAAAACTACTACAAAAAAAATTGATGCCTGTCCAGTGCGCAAATACACCGGACTACAAGGACATTCCTTTGCCTGCAGTTCAGGACCTATTTGCAAAAGCACCTTCTATCATATCAAAATGATATTAACACATCATTCACCTATAAGAAATCTGGTCCATAAACTGTACTATGCTAAAAGTCCTGCTTTAGCACTAGCCAATTTAAATAACATTCTTCAACATGGTACAGCAAAAGACCTACTTGGAGAAATTGACTATATCCAGAAAAAATATTTTGTAAGTGAAAGCCACTTACAAAATGCAATAGCTTTACAACAGACTAGCAACAACTGTACAGATGGCAACCTTCTACTATACACATACAAAAAAGAAATACTAACATTTAAAAGTACATCCGCTGAAGTACCAAACCATGTGTGTGTGTATTACCGCAGAACTTTTTATAAAAGTAGCACAAAAACTGTAGACATAAAGTACAAAATAGAAGACAATGCAGATTCCAAATGGTTTGAATTAGCTCTCTACCTTATAGCAGAAAACAAATACAAAATTACTGATCCCTTAATACTTTCCATTACTGCACTGCAAAACTTGACAACAATCAAACTCCTTCACGTGTTATCACAAATAACTTGGAATTATTCCTACTACCAAAACCTCTGCAACAACTCAATTTATATGAATGCATCATAATTCAAACAGTGCACAGTGCACCCATTTCAAGCAATAATACGCCTTCAACCAAAAACAGCCAAATTACCTCCCTCTGAATTAGTGAAAGGCTTTTGTGGCAAGGTAGTTTATTTACCATTAGATCTGAAAGGATATGTACACACTCTGGGAGTGCAACGTCCAATAGATCAATCTTTAATTGTCTTAGTAAATGGCGTACCTACAGAAGACATAAAAAATTGGCAACAACTCATGGACTTACATAAAGTTAGACAAGCCTTGCAATATCTAAAAGACAACAATGAATACTACAAAGAAATTAATATTGAAGAAAACCTGAGACAAACCATTGAAATAATTCAAGAGTCACCAGAAACTGGTCAATTTGAACTTCTAGATCCTGCTACAGTATACAGTACAGTATATTTTAGACCATTATGCAATTCATCCATTACACTCTAAAGACACCATAGATGATGCACTGGAAACATACCAAATGCGACAAGCCAAAGGATCTCCAATCAGCATATGGGATACAAGTATAGAAGCACCAGCCTTTCCTCTACTCTATCCTACTGGAAAAGAAGGAAGGTACGATGATAGACCCACACAAATAACAGCATCAGAATACCGCTTTTTACGAATGTATTCTGAAGATCCCAGATTTAGAGAATTTGTGGAATACATATTCCACCTTCTCTTTGAAAGTGAACTAGCAACTCTATGCTATGGAGTTGCACACACATTGAAATCAGGTACCCATTTTCAAAATATGTCAGCTATGCAATTACTACAAAAAGTGCAAGAAAAAGATGAGGTTCTACAGTCAAGCATTACAAATCTTTTAGCAAACATACATGGTACAAAAGAATACTGGTTCCGAAGTCACAGAGATGTACGCTATGTTATAAGAAACATTGGCCCACCCAATTGGTTTGTTACATTAAGTTGTGCAGAATATGCATGGGAAGATTTACATGATTTCTTACGCATAGAAAACAAAAACAAAACAAACATAGATATACTTACACCTGGAGAATGCTGTTCTCTAGTTCCTGTTAATGTTTCAAGATATTTCCATCATCGCTTCATTGCCATGCTACACTTTATTTGTAATAAAACTGTTCCTCCCCTCGGAGAAGTGCAACACTTCTTTTGGAGAAAAGAATACCAAGCCAGAGGAGCACCACACATCCACATGGTTTAATGGATTAAAGATGCTCCTAAATTTGGTCAAGAGAGTGATGCCACTGTTTTACAGTTTATCGAAAAATATGTCACTTGAGAAATTCCTTCACAAACAACACATAGTGACCTTCATGCACACATTTTACAATTTCAAAGACACAAATGTGGGAAATATTGTCGTCGCAAATATAAAAACAAAAGGAAATACTACACCAAATTAATTGATTGATTGATTGATTTATTTATAGAGCGCTTTACACCAAGGCGCTGTACAATGGAAAAACAATATACAAAATAACAACAACACTTAACAATGGGATCAAAAATGTACATCTTGAATCATTCAACAAAACAGTGGAAAGAGCAATTAACTGAGGGGGGGTGGAAAGGGGAGAGGGAAGAGGTGGGGGGGAGTAGGAGATGGACAGGGCGAGGGAAAATGTAAGGGGAAGAGAGAGGAGTAGGAGAGGGGAGAGAGGAATCAGATGAAGGAAAAAAGGGGGGCTGGAGGGGAAGTGGAGAGGGCAGAGGAGAAGTTTTCAAGGAGGAGAATGGAGGAGGAGGGATTTAAGGGAAGAGTGAAATGAGGTGAAGCTCGTGGTAGAGCGGATTGTAAGAGGGAGCGAGTTCCAATGCAGAGGTGCAAGGAGTTGGAATGAGCGGAAATGAGAGGAAACGCAGGGGGGAGGAGGAACAGTGAGAAGAAAATGGTCAGCGGAGCGAAAGGAGTGGGAGGGGGAGTAGAAGGAGAGAAGGGAGGAGAGATAAGGAGGAGCAAGACCATGGAGGGATTTGAAGACAAGGCAGAGAAAGTAGAAATTCAGCTGCAAGTGGAAAGGTAGCCAGCCAAGGTGAGAGAGCGAGGAAGAGATGGAGTCATGGGAGGTAAGGAGACAAAGGGTACGGACAGCAGAGTGGTATATGGATTTAAGAGGGGCAAGCTGAGATGCAGGAAGTCCAAAGATTAGAGACGAGAAGTAGAAGAGGCAGGAAAAGATGAGAGAGGAAATTAGGAGTTTGGTGGCGTGGAATGTGAGGGAGGAACAGATTTTGCGTATATTGTAGAGGTGGTATCGGCAGGTGCGGGAGGTGAGTGAAATGTGTTGTGAGAAGGTGAGAGAGGAGTCAAAAAGAACACCTAGATTACGAGCTTGGGAGGAGATAGGGAGATTGGAGGGAGGAAAGTGAATGAAAGGAGGAGGGGAGGGAGGGGGAAGAGAATTAGAGGGGAAGAAAAGGACCGGTTTTATTGGTGTTAAGAGAGAGAAAGCGGGAGGACATCCAGTTCTTGATAGTAGTGAGGCAGGAGGAGAGCTTAAGGTGGAGGTCAGGCGAGAAGGAGGAGAAAGAAAGAGCCTTGAGGAGCACCGTAGATAAGAGGAAAGGAAGGAGAGGACTGAACTCCCCACGATACAGAAAAGGAACGGGAGGAGAGGTAGGAGGATAGCCATTTTAGAACAGGGCCTTTAAATCCGAAGGAGGAAAGAGTATGGAGCAGGAGTGGGTGATCGACAGTGTCAAAAGCAGCGGAGAGATCAAGTAGAATAAGGATAGAGGATTGCTTGGCATGTCGAGCAGAGAGGAGTGAGTTAAGGATAGAGGTGAGAGCAGTTTCAGTGGAATGTTTGGGACGGAAGCCAGATTGGAAGGGAGGAAGCAGAAGTAACAAAGGATGAGAGTTGAGAGTAGGCAAGGCGCTCAAGAAGCTTAGAAAGGAAAGGTAGAAGAGAGATAGGTCTGTGGTTAGCAGTAAGAAGTGGATCGGCTGAGGGTTTCTTTAGAATAGGAATAATTGTTGCGTGTTTGATCACAGAGGGAAAGGTTGAAAGGTTGATGAGGAGAGGCAGGAGTTGAAGAAGGTGGTAAGGTAAGGGTTAAGAAGAGGGTAGATCTTGGGGATAAGAATGGAGGGGAGAGGGACAGAGGGGGAGGACATGGGGTGGGCTTTGGATAGAAGGGAGGAGATTTCAGAAGTGGAAACAGGTGAGAAGATGGACATAGTAGAAGAGGAGAGGGGGGAGGAGGAGATGGAGAGTCAGAGAGGGAGTTAATTTTTGGTCGGAGTGTGAGGATTTTGGAGGAGAAGAAGTTGGCAAAGTCAGAAGGAGAGAGTGTGGAATTGGTTGAGGGATCAGGAGTAGGAGGAGAGAGAAGACAGGGGAAAGTTTGAAAAATCCGACAAGGGTGGGAGGCTTGAGACTGGAGAAGGTTAGAGTAGTAGGAGGATTTGGCTGCTCTAGACAAGAGTTGTAAAGTGCGTGGTAAGAAAAGTAAGAGGTTTGATTAGAAAGCGAGGGAGTTTTGAGCCAGAGTCTCTCTAACCGCCACAGAAGGCGCCGCATAGAACAGAGATGGGAGGTAAGCCAGGGTTGAGAAGGCTTCCGAGTAGGGCGAAAGAGAGAAAGATGGTAAAGTTGATCGAGGGCAGTGGAGATAGAAGAGGAAAGGGAAGAGAGAGCATCGTCCGCAGAGAGTAGAGCAAACTCATGGGGAGATGGAAGAGAAGCTGAACAGGTGTCGGAAAAGTGGGTAGCGTCGAAGTCACGAAGGTCACGATGCGAGTAGATTGGAGGGGAGGGATTAGCAGTAGTGGAGTGTGAGTGAGGAGATAGGGAGAATGAGAGTAAGGCATGGTCTGAGAGATAAACAGGAAGAAAAGAGACAGGGGAGGAGGGATAGAAGGAATTGAAGAAGAGGTCAAGAGTGGAGCCAGAGGAGTGAGTAGGGAATGAGGGAAGGGAGGAGAGGAGGTAGGAGTCGAGGATGGAGAGGAGGGGAGAAGATTGAGTGTGAGGAGGAAGTTGGATATTACAGTCGCCAAGTACAGATAGAGGAGAGGGGGAGGGAGAGATAAGTGAGAGGAGGTGATCTAGGTCTTCATAGAAGGAAGAGAGAGGGCCAGGGGGGCGATAGATGATCAGGAAGGGAATAGGGTGGGGAGAGGCGAAGGACTTGTAGAGGAATTCAAAGGAAGGGAAAGAGGGGAGAGTTGGAGAAGAAGAGGAGGAGATGTATTTGGGGTGGTACAGGAGACCAATGCCTCCACCACGGCCAGAGGGGCGGGGGTGTGAATGAAGGAGGAAGAAGAGGTCGTCAAGGAGGCGGGGACAGAGGTGTTATGAGGGGGAATCCAGGTTTCAGTAAGACAGAGGAAATGAAGGTTGAGGCGAAAGAATGAATCAAGGGTAGCTGCAGTTTTATTACAGATGGATCTGGCATTCCAGAGAGCAGTGTTCATGAGGGCAGAATGGTTGGCAGTGGGGGGGTAAAGAAGGTTAGGGCGGTGAGAGAAGGAAGGAGGGTAACTGGAGGAGTAGGGGTGATGATAGTGAAGAGGACTAGGAATCAGGACTAGGAGGAGAGAGGAGAGAAGGAGGGAAAGGGGAAGGTGGAAGGGTGGAGAGAGGGGGGAGAGTGAGGTGGAAGGCAGTTATGGAAGATCGCATACCAAAGGACATGGAGAAGGACAAGTAGAGAAGGGCCGTAGTTGTAGGAATTAGGAATGTGGGGGGTAGAGACCAGTGTGACAGATACAGAAGGGGGAGGCGGTGGGCAATGTAGGACCAGGAGTAGAAGAGGAAGTGGAAAGTGACAGGAGGGGGAACGGGATGGCGCCAAAGGTGGACACGGGTCCAGTGATGGAAGTTGGCCGGTAAGGACAGTAGAGTCAGAGGGAGCAAGCACTCGGAATAGAAGTTGGAGTAGTCCAGGTACAGGATGGCGCCAATGGTGGACTCGGGGCCAGTGATGAGAGGTGGCCCGGAAGGAGCTAGAAGCATCAGAGGGAGCAGGCACTCGAAACTGCAGTTGGAGGAGTCCAGGTGCTTGAGGCAGGAAAATGAGGTGGTCATTTTGGACTGCTGCCAGGTGGTCATGGGACCAGTGTTGAGAGATGACCTGCAGGAACCACTAGAGTCAGAGGGAGTAGATACTCGCAGATGTGGTTGGAGGAGACCAAACGCATTGTTGAGCAAACACGTTTCAGGTGGGCCAGACCGTTGTAGGTGGCACCAGGGTAGAATGGAGGAATCCAAGCAGCTACGACCCACAGGGACTGCAGGTTCACAAGTTGATAAGGTGGCCCGAGCAGGATCCCGTATGGTGAAGGAGGGGGCCAATGCCGAAGCTGGTGCGGGGGCACACAGAGCCTCCTCGTTTCAGTCCGGACACGGGAAGGGTGAGAGGCAGATGGCAGCCTCCGGAGGTCCCAATGCCGGTTGCACTGTTGGCTGCAGGCTCACCCGGGTCCCGTGTGTTGTAAAAGGTGGTCCGGGGGCAACGTGGAGTGAAGAGGCGGCTGCGGATTCACCCGGACCCCGTGTTTTGCCGAAGGGGCTCTGGGGGCAGCGTGGAGTGGAGAGGCAGCTGCGGATTCACCTGGACCCCGTTTGTTACAGAAGGGGCTCCGGGGCAGCGTGGAGTGAAGAGGCAGCTGTGGATTCACCCGGACCCCGTGTGTTGCAGAAGGGGCTCCGGGGGCAGCGTGGAGTGAAGAGGCAGCTGTAGATTCACCCAGACCCCGTGTGTTGCAGAAGGGGCTCCGGGGGCAGCATGGAGTGGAGAGGCGGCTGCAGTTTCACCCGGACCCCGTGTGTTGCAGGAGGGGCTCTGGGGGCAGCGTGAAGTGAAGAGGCAGCTGTAGATACACCTGGACCCAGTGTGTTGCAGAAGGGGATCCGGGGGCAGCGTGGAGTGGAGAGGCGGCTGCGGATTCACCCGGACCCTGTGTGTTGCAGAAGGGGCTCCGGGGGCAGCGTTGAGTGAAGAGGCTGCTGTAGATTCACCTGGACCCCGTGTGTTGCAGGAGGGGCTCCGGGGGCAGCGTGAAGTGAAGAGGCGGCAGCGGATTCACCCAGACCCTATGTGTTGCAGGAGGGGCTCCGGGGGCAGCGTGAAGTGAACAGGCGACTGCAGTTTCACCCAGACCACGTGTGTTGAGGATGGGCTCCGGGGGCACCGTGGAGTGAAGAGGCGGCTGCGGATTCACCCGGACCCCGTGTATTGCAGAAGGGTATCC
The DNA here is from genome assembly GCF_040938575.1 of Ambystoma mexicanum. Classification (NCBI taxonomy): domain Eukaryota; kingdom Metazoa; phylum Chordata; class Amphibia; order Caudata; family Ambystomatidae; genus Ambystoma; species Ambystoma mexicanum. The sequence goes on along the minus strand of NC_090937.1, from coordinate 582,936,521 downwards.
GGGGGCAGCGTGGAGTGGAGAGGTGGCTGCGGATTCACCCAGACCCCGTGTGTTGTAGAAGGGGCTCCGGGGGCAGCGTGGAGTGAGGGGTTTTCAGGAGGGATCACCCGGACACTGCCTCAGTCCGATACTGACTCACCCAGGCTCTGGTTGATGAAGAAAGGGCTTGAGGGGCGGAGAGGAGGTCTCAAGAGGTCCCGCTGCAGGCTCTACGGACGGCTGCAGATTCACCCGGACCCCGTATTATAAAGAAGGGGCTCCAGGGGCAGTATGAGGTGTGGAGTCCAGAAGAAAGGGCCCAGTGTGGAGGTTCTGTGAGTTGGAGCTGGTGCCAGGCGTGTCACGGCAGGAGGGGAGGACTGCCGCTCAGGATGTCCGCAGGGCGGGAAGGCGGGAAGGATCTCGTAGGGTCGGCCTATGGCAGAGCAGGAGAAGGCTGTCCCAAGGCTCAACTCGAAAATCACTCAAGGCGGATACGATTTCTGATGCTGCCTGGAAACTGCGTTAATGCCGCTTTGGTTTCCCTAGACCAGTTACAACCACAGGTCAAGTAAACAACTTCATGTCTTCAGTTAGACATAGTGTCAAAGGTAAATCACCTAAGAACACATATTCCATAAAAAGGACAGAAGAAGCAAAATACATAAATGATTACAATGCAATCATTGCCCTCTTATGGAATGCAAACATAGATGTGCAGTACATTGCAGACAATTCCACTGCAGTTGCACAATATGTCACAGCCTACTTAACCAAAACAGAAAAAACAGAGCTTCAAGACCTCTGGGATGACTTATCATATGACAAAACACTGTCACAGAAATTGTACAGCTTAGGCATAAAAATGCTCTCTCATAGAGAATGTGGCTGCTATGAAGCTGCAGACCGTTTAACTGCTACTGCCTTGTATGGAAAATCTGAAAATATAGTATGGCTAAGTTTTGGTCCTGCTAAATCTAGAAAAAGAGTTCTCAAATCATACGAGGACATAGAAAAAATAGCCAGAAATGATCCCAACAGCCAAGACATTTTGAAAAACAATTTACTAGACACATACTACCCAAACAGGAGTACCACTTTGGAAACAATGTGTCCATACCACATATCCCAAAACTTCACATACAAAAATAATATAAAACCAGATGAAAAGAAAGGTAGATACAGAGTGGAAAATTGTGAAGGCAGCTTATTGAAACTTACCAAACAAAGCTTAATAAATCATATGAAATTGTCATTAAAAACTCCTCAACATAAAGAACTTTATTATATGTTCCTGCTACAACTTTTTATACCATGGAGAAAAGAAGAAGAGTTACTAAATGCCTATGAAGACGCTTTCGAAGCAAATGAAAGTACTATAACAGATGTAAACTTTACACAGTACAAAACAATGTTGTACAATGAACAGCAACACGAAGAAGAACTCTAGGCCCAACTAGATGATGACACCCCCGACAGTAGTCAACCTTCTGTAACAGGACATACCAAATGAGGCAGAATTAGCTATGACAGAAGTAGAAAACACCATGTGTCAGTATGAACAAGCTACAGAAGACTTCACTGTACTGAAATCAAAAATGAACAATGAGCAGCGTAGTATTTTCCAAGAAGTAACAAAACAAATTGAACATGGTGTACAACATGAAAATAAAAACTGTACTTGCCAAAACTACAAACGTATACTACAATACGTCAGTGGTCGAGCTGGTTCAGGCAAAACATTCTTAATCAAAATCATCAGCAAGTTCCTTCAACAATTGACAAACAACAAATTGTCAGCTGTTGTGACTGCCCCCACAGGTTTAGCTGCCTACAACATAGGCGGTGTCACTTTACACCGATTACTACTCCTTCCAGTATAACACCAAAACAATTATTACAAACCTTCTACAGAAGCTGCAATGGAACTACGCAGAGTTTTGAAACAAATGATCTTGTACCTAATGTTGGCTTAACTACAAAGAGCTATTTGGAGGAAAACACAGTATTGTTTTCGGAGATCTTCTTCAATTAACGCCAGTGAAATGTGAACCTATTTTTAAAACCTTAGGGCACAAACTGTGCCGAGAAACTCTTGGCAGCATAGGAAATATCAACTTTTGGCAACATTTCCAGTACAGAGAATTAACTGAAAACATGCGCCAGTCTGCAGACCTCATATATGCCAACATTTTAAAAAGTATTAGAGTTGGTGTACTATCTCAAGAAGCACAATCAATATTAAAAACCAGGCACATCCATGCACTTTATGACCACAACTTATGTGCTACTGATGTCATGGAACAATTAGCACACACAAATGTCAATTGTATGTACTTGATGCCAACTCTTGCAAGCTGTTCAAAATTCAATGAAACAATGTTGAAAAAAGAAATGCAACCAATAATTGAAATTTGCTCCACAGACAAACTGGACATACATGGTATGACACTACCCATGTGTCAACAAGCCACAACAAGACTAAATACCTTAGACAACTCCAGCTCCAACTCAGCTGGTTTGGAGAAAATATTAAAATGATCTTTAAACTGTAGAGTAATGCTTAAACGTAACCTTGATGTGGAGCAAGGATTAGTTCATGGAGCACTTGGTACAGTTGTTGGCTTTCAAACATACCCAGGTGCCAACAACATTCAGTTTGTCAATATTCTCTTTGACAAACTATCAGAGGTTAAAAGGAAAGGACGCTCAACATCCCGCTTCCTTCTTTTCAAACACATGTATGTACACAGAGAACAATTTTCTCTAACTCTAGCATACGCAGTCACCATTCACAAATCACAAGGTCTTACCCTAGATAAAGCATTGATAGGTATTGGGAGTGCAGTCTTTAAAGAAGGCTTGAGCTATGTAGCACTATCACGCTTATGTACACTTGACGGACTATTTCTAATCAACTTTGATGCAAGTAATGTAAATGCTGATATTCCTTGCATTCTAGAATACAATAGACTACGTTCACTGTACACCCCCATCTAAAAACCTATCCTGTTCCACAAAAAGCTAAATGTTGTAAAAGAAAACTACTTCAAACGTAAACGATACAGGATATCACTGCAATTCCTCCAAAGAAAGTAAAAGAAGCTAATACTTCATCAAGTACCACAACCAAAGAAGCAAAGAAGAATCTACTGCTAAAAGTAACTCAAGTACTTCTTCAAAGAAGCAACACACACTGCAAACAAATTACTTGGACAAAGAACTGTCAGGTCCATTAAATATTTCAAATTTGCTACGCAAATGTATCAATACATATTCTATTCCAATTGCCACCAATTATTGACAACATTTACTTACACAATACATCCTGACAACACCTACAGTGTTTCTGGAATAAGGCAAGAATTAGACTACTGTGCCGTAATGGTCACATTCACTATAGACTCACAAGAAGATTCACAAGAATTTCTAATGTACTTACTACAAGTACTGGAAAACAAAAACGTACCTATAAATTAAATCTTCCAGATTTCATATATGTGGAAACATACATGCACTCTCTGCATCCATGTTGCACAGAAACAAATCCCTAATGAACGCTTTGTGTATGTATCCATACCGAACTGTGAATCCATTCCATTTCAGCAACTTGTACAAAATGCAAACCATGGCAGATTATGTACTACCTGCAATTCATATAATCGCTCCACCTTACAAATACAGACACATAGTAAATACATAATAGTAATGCTTTTACGTTACAGTGCAGATGGTACCAAAAACAACTGCATGCTTACTGGATTCACACATGGCAAAGTATCACTTGGTAAGAAAACCTTCACAACAATAGGTATATTCTACCACTAAGGAGCCACAACCAATGCAGGTCACTAAATTGCATATATAAAAAAGAATTGTGGATGGTTTGAATGTAATGATACTACCATTACTCTAAAACAAAGATTACCAGCAAATCTTGTAAACACTTATTTAATATTCTTAAAACCAAAATGTAATAACTAATATGTGCATAAACATTAACAAAACTTCAATTACAAAACTATAAACAGTTAGAATACACCAACAGGTATCTAACTGCCCCAAGATTCGGCAACAACCAAACAGATAAATCAATACCAATAAAATGTAACAAGAAATAAACAGTTAGAATACGCCAACAGGTATGTAACTGCCCCAAAAATCTGCAACAACCCAACAGATAGATGAATAACATGAAAGTATAAATAAAAACCTATAAACAGTTAGAATACGCCAACAGGTATCTAACTGCCCCACGATTCTGCAAAAACCAAACAAATAAATCAATACCACTAAATTGTAACAAGAAATAAACAGTTAGAATACGCCAACAGGTAACTAACTGCCCCAAAATATCTGCAACAAGCCAACAGATAGAAGAATAGCATGAAACTATAAGTAACAATTAGAATACACCAAGAAGTATCAAACTGCCCCAAAAATCTGGAACAAGCCAGCAGATAGAAGATTAGCAAGAAAGAAGAAATTAACTCTGAAAACAATGAAAGAAATATATTGTACCATAACAGAAAAAGTTTTTTTTTTTTTTTTAAATCGAGCATGGATTTCTTTTCCCATAGACCCAATGATTTAATAAACAAACACAGAAACTGAGCAAATTTCACAGTACACTGGTTTGAAATATAGTACTTCTAAAAAGTACAAAATATGAGCATTAAAAAAATGCAGAAATGTCTATTATGCAATGCAATAACTCATTATGAACTACCTACACTAACACATGATCTTTTCTTTTATCACAGGGATTGAAAAAGACTATCTGCTCCAGTTACCCATGTCATGAACAAACTATATCCAATCACAAAAAGTCAAAAAGTAAGTGTATAATAAATCAACTCACAAATACTGCTGCATAACACAACCATTCAAGCAAACATCTAACCATACACCACAATCCAAAATGTTTACTACCATGGGTATGTTATACTGCAGACTCTATATAATTGGCCATGCACCCAAGACTCTAGGTCCTGTCCACAACCACTGTAGCATAACACACCAATGCTACCAAACATGTTGAGTGGTATGTGGGCTTCTTATAGGGGATGTTAATTACAATCAATGCTCTACTAACAACCCAAAACCAACATCATACTAAAGTAAAATAGCTAGTAGTGCGCCCAGCATTTAGTATGTCTGCGGACAGCTGCGGTGACTGCGGAAATCGCAAACACATCAGGGGCACCTGCCACCTAAAGAAATACAGCATTTCACCCATCTCTTACTCCCGCACTCTCCCCAAGCACTTCTACACACCAACACACTCCCCAAAATTGTATTTTTCCTCGGTTCAATGCCGCGCTGTCTGCAGATGTCCGCGGATTCAAGGTGGCGGGCGCATCAAAACAATGTGACGCAGCTCACGCCCTACGCCAGCCAATCAGCGAACACGTCCTTTGTCCGCGGTCATGACGTGAGCCGATTAACCAATCAGTGTTCTGTCCACGTAGCGAACAGGGAAGTGTGTCCGTGGAGCGGACATAGATAGCACACATTTTTTTAGACCTACTTAAAACAAAATACCAGACGGATATCTAACAAATTTATAAAAGCACGCTTTCGGGACCAAGCCATTGCTCCTGCCGCAAATTTGGTGAAAATCCATCCAGCAGTTAGAGCTGTAGGCGTGAGCAAAGTTTTGTCCCCATTCACTCTATTGGAAAAAAAAGACATTTTGGGACCCCCACCTATAACTTTGCCCCCCTGGACCAAACCTCACCAAACTTTGCAAAGAATTCAGAGTGGGCCATGTACTTTTTTTGCAAAGTTTGGTGAGGATTCGTCCAGGGCGAGCAACGTTATAAGCTGGCCAAAAAGTGCTCTACCTATGGATTTAGCAAATTAACCTTAACTACATGGCCACTACCTCAGGCCATGTAATATTACAGGGCCTGTGCTAGCGGCCATGTAGTTATGGTTGAGTGGTGCCACCCATAGGAAGAACACTTTTTGGGCGGCTTATAACTTTGCTCCATCTGGACGAATCCTTACCAAACTTTGCAAAAAGAAGTATATGGCCCTGTCTAAATTATTCTGGCAAGTTTGGAAAGGTTTTGTCAAGCCGGGGCAAAGTTGTAGTGGGGTCCCAAAACTTCTGTTTTTTCCATAGACTCAGTGGAATTTTTTTTTTGCTCAAGTCTACAGCCCAAGCCGCTGGACGAATGTTCACCAAATTTGCAACAGGAGTGGTGGCTTGGTCCCGAAAGCCTGTTTTTGTAAATTTGGTGGCCCAAAAGTAGGTAAAAACAAAATTTGTGATATCTGGGTTTGGTCCGCAGACCCACTTTTCCTGTTTGGTCCGTGGATGGGCATCTGATTGGCCTAGAGGGCGACATGTTGTCTGCAGACATCAGACTCGCCCACTGATTCGATTATGAAAAGTGCATCCAATTTTTGGAAATGCCCGCCATATTCGATTCGCAGACAGCGGCTGGTGTCCGCGAACATCGTGGTAAAAACATATTAAAAAACACAACATTGCACTAGTCAAACTTATAAAACAATCTCATAGGAGGTGAGGGGTGATGAGCATGGGATGGGATATAAGATGTCCGTAAGAAGCCAATAAATGGGTGTTTTACATACCTGAAGTCTGCATACACTCTGGATGTTCGGGGACAGTCCTGTGATTTTCGTGAACACTTCAGATGTTCGGGGACATCTATGCCTATTTCTACTTCTGGATTTCAGTTTTGGTGGAAAGCATTTTTTTGGTTGGCTTATAACTTTGGCACCACTCAATGAAACTGCGTGACATTTTGGAATTCTATTCTAGACCTGATTCTGAATGGTTTTGGAAAGTGTGGAGCTATTTCATCAAGAGAGAACAAAATTAGAGGGGAGTCCCAAAATATTGTAAAGGCTTATAAATGTGGTGCCATTTGACAAATCTACACAAATGTTTTCAAAACGATTGTTAATCTAGATATACTTGTTTTTACAAAGTCTGGTAGGTTTCTGTCAAGAGGGTGCTAAATTAGAGGGGGTCTCAACATTTTAGATGGCTTATAACTTTGTTGCCATTTGACAAATGTGGACAAAGGTTTTCAGAAAGATTATCGATCAACCTTGAATGTTTGTGTAAAGTATGCATTGTTTTTGTAAAGTGGGGGCTAAGTTATATGACTATTGTACGTACATACATTTTGACACCTTTGAAAAAATAAAACATGGACGGATTTCAAGCAAACTCGTGTAAGGAGCATTGGCAAGGACGTTAAAGCATGGTTTTGCAAATGTGCCCGTGTTTTATTTTTTGACAAGTGTCATAATGTTGGTGCAAAAAACAGTGATATGCCTCTGGTGACTGAGGTATATATAGCCTGTGACCATGGGCATGGCCAGATTGTCAGGGTCATGGCATAAGGTCATGACCTGGACAATCTGGCTACTGGCCATGACCGCGAGTGATGACAAATGGGGTTAAAGTGGCCATGTCCACATGGGACCGGTTATGTGGTAAAGTTATTCGAAAGTGGAATAGGTTTGAAAGGGAAAATAATGTGCTTGTGTTAATATGGTCACAGGGTTATCTTTTCGCCTTCTGCAGGCTGCCATGGAAAGGGAAGAGGGCTCTGTATGGATCCCTGCCTTCCCTTTCCATGGTGCCAATCTTGGAAAAATCCTTTTTTAGCACCCCGGGTTCCCGCTTTGGGAACCAGGGGTGGTAATGGCCTTCATCCCCCATTGCACGGGCTGGAATGGGGGATAACGGTCCGGAGCCCCCGTTATTTATTTCTAACACACGGAAGCCCGCAGCGTAGTATTTTCCAAGAAGTAACAAAACAAATTGAACATGGTGTACAACATGAAAATAAAAACTGTACTTGCCAAAACTACAAACGTATACTACAATACGTCAGTGGTCGAGCTGGTTCAGGCAAAACATTCTTAATCAAAATCATCAGCAAGTTCCTTCAACAATTGACAAACAACAAATTGTCAGCTGTTGTGACTGCCCCCACAGGTTTAGCTGCCTACAACATAGGCGGTGTCACTTTACACCGATTACTACTCCTTCCAGTATAACACCAAAACAATTATTACAAACCTTCTACAGAAGCTGCAATGGAACTACGCAGAGTTTTGAAACAAATGATCTTGTACCTAATGTTGGCTTAACTACAAAGAGCTATTTGGAGGAAAACACAGTATTGTTTTCGGAGATCTTCTTCAATTAACGCCAGTGAAATGTGAACCTATTTTTAAAACCTTAGGGCACAAACTGTGCCGAGAAACTCTTGGCAGCATAGGAAATATCAACTTTTGGCAACATTTCCAGTACAGAGAATTAACTGAAAACATGCGCCAGTCTGCAGACCTCATATATGCCAACATTTTAAAAAGTATTAGAGTTGGTGTACTATCTCAAGAAGCACAATCAATATTAAAAACCAGGCACATCCATGCACTTTATGACCACAACTTATGTGCTACTGATGTCATGGAACAATTAGCACACACAAATGTCAATTGTATGTACTTGATGCCAACTCTTGCAAGCTGTTCAAAATTCAATGAAACAATGTTGAAAAAAGAAATGCAACCAATAATTGAAATTTGCTCCACAGACAAACTGGACATACATGGTATGACACTACCCATGTGTCAACAAGCCACAACAAGACTAAATACCTTAGACAACTCCAGCTCCAACTCAGCTGGTTTGGAGAAAATATTAAAATGATCTTTAAACTGTAGAGTAATGCTTAAACGTAACCTTGATGTGGAGCAAGGATTAGTTCATGGAGCACTTGGTACAGTTGTTGGCTTTCAAACATACCCAGGTGCCAACAACATTCAGTTTGTCAATATTCTCTTTGACAAACTATCAGAGGTTAAAAGGAAAGGACGCTCAACATCCCGCTTCCTTCTTTTCAAACACATGTATGTACACAGAGAACAATTTTCTCTAACTCTAGCATACGCAGTCACCATTCACAAATCACAAGGTCTTACCCTAGATAAAGCATTGATAGGTATTGGGAGTGCAGTCTTTAAAGAAGGCTTGAGCTATGTAGCACTATCACGCTTATGTACACTTGACGGACTATTTCTAATCAACTTTGATGCAAGTAATGTAAATGCTGATATTCCTTGCATTCTAGAATACAATAGACTACGTTCACTGTACACCCCCATCTAAAAACCTATCCTGTTCCACAAAAAGCTAAATGTTGTAAAAGAAAACTACTTCAAACGTAAACGATACAGGATATCACTGCAATTCCTCCAAAGAAAGTAAAAGAAGCTAATACTTCATCAAGTACCACAACCAAAGAAGCAAAGAAGAATCTACTGCTAAAAGTAACTCAAGTACTTCTTCAAAGAAGCAACACACACTGCAAACAAATTACTTGGACAAAGAACTGTCAGGTCCATTAAATATTTCAAATTTGCTACGCAAATGTATCAATACATATTCTATTCCAATTGCCACCAATTATTGACAACATTTACTTACACAATACATCCTGACAACACCTACAGTGTTTCTGGAATAAGGCAAGAATTAGACTACTGTGCTGTAATGGTCACATTCACTATAGACTCACAAGAAGATTCACAAGAATTTCTAATGTACTTACTACAAGTACTGGAAAACAAAAACGTACCTATAAATTAAATCTTCCAGACTTCATATATGTGGAAACATACATGCACTCTCTGCATCCATGTTGCACAGAAACAAATCCCTAATGAACGCTTTGTGTATGTATCCATACCGAACTGTGAATCCATTCCATTTCAGCAACTTGTACAAAATGCAAACCATGGCAGATTATGTACTACCTGCAATTCATATAATCGCTCCACCTTACAAATACAGACACATAGTAAATACATAATAGTAATGCTTTTACGTTACAGTGCAGATGGTACCAAAAACAACTGCATGCTTACTGGATTCACACATGGCAAAGTATCACTTGGTAAGAAAACCTTCACAACAATAGGTATATTCTACCACTAAGGAGCCACAACCAATGCAGGTCACTAAATTGCATATATAAAAAAGAATTGTGGATGGTTTGAATGTAATGATACTACCATTACTCTAAAACAAAGATTACCAGCAAATCTTGTAAACACTTATTTAATATTCTTAAAACCAAAATGTAATAACTAATATGTGCATAAACATTAACAAAACTTCAATTACAAAACTATAAACAGTTAGAATACACCAACAGGTATCTAACTGCCCCAAGATTCGGCAACAACCAAACAGATAAATCAATACCAATAAAATGTAACAAGAAATAAACAGTTAGAATACGCCAACAGGTATGTAACTGCCCCAAAAATCTGCAACAACCCAACAGATAGATGAATAACATGAAAGTATAAATAAAAACCTATAAACAGTTAGAATACGCCAACAGGTATCTAACTGCCCCACGATTCTGCAAAAACCAAACAAATAAATCAATACCACTAAATTGTAACAAGAAATAAACAGTTAGAATACGCCAACAGGTAACTAACTGCCCCAAAATATCTGCAACAAGCCAACAGATAGAAGAATAGCATGAAACTATAAGTAACAATTAGAATACACCAAGAAGTATCAAACTGCCCCAAAAATCTGGAACAAGCCAGCAGATAGAAGATTAGCAAGAAAGAAGAAATTAACTCTGAAAACAATGAAAGAAATATATTGTACCATAACAGAAAAAGTTTTTTTTTTTTTTAAATCGAGCATGGATTTCTTTTCCCATAGACCCAATGATTTAATAAACAAACACAGAAACTGAGCAAATTTCACAGTACACTGGTTTGAAATATAGTACTTCTAAAAAGTACAAAATATGAGCATTAAAAAAATGCAGAAATGTCTATTATGCAATGCAATAACTCATTATGAACTACCTACACTAACACATGATCTTTTCTTTTATCACAGGGATTGAAAAAGACTATCTGCTCCAGTTACCCATGTCATGAACAAACTATATCCAATCACAAAAAGTCAAAAAGTAAGTGTATAATAAATCAACTCACAAATACTGCTGCATAACACAACCATTCAAGCAAACATCTAACCATACACCACAATCCAAAATGTTTACTACCATGGGTATGTTATACTGCAGACTCTATATAATTGGCCATGCACCCAAGACTCTAGGTCCTGTCCACAACCACTGTAGCATAACACACCAATGCTACCAAACATGTTGAGTGGTATGTGGGCTTCTTATAGGGGATGTTAATTACAATCAATGCTCTACTAACAACCCAAAACCAACATCATACTAAAGTAAAATAGCTAGTAGTGCGCCCAGCATTTAGTATGTCTGCGGACAGCTGCGGTGACTGCGGAAATCGCAAACACATCAGGGGCACCTGCCACCTAAAGAAATACAGCATTTCACCCATCTCTTACTCCCGCACTCTCCCCAAGCACTTCTACACACCAACACACTCCCCAAAATTGTATTTTTCCTCGGTTCAATGCCGCGCTGTCTGCAGATGTCCGCGGATTCAAGGTGGCGGGCGCATCAAAACAATGTGACGCAGCTCACGCCCTACGCCAGCCGATCAGCGAACACGTCCTTTGTCCGCGGTCATGACGTGAGCCGATTAACCAATCAGTGTTCTGTCCACGTAGCGAACAGGGAAGTGTGTCCGTGGAGCGGACATAGATAGCACACATTTTTTTAGACCTACTTAAAACAAAATACCAGACGGATATCTAACAAATTTATAAAAGCACGCTTTCGGGACCAAGCCATTGCTCCTGCCGCAAATTTGGTGAAAATCCATCCAGCAGTTAGAGCTGTAGGCGTGAGCAAAGTTTTGTCCCCATTCACTCTATTGGAAAAAAAAGACATTTTGGGACCCCCACCTATAACTTTGCCCCCCTGGACCAAACCTCACCAAACTTTGCAAAGAATTCAGAGTGGGCCATGTACTTTTTTTGCAAAGTTTGGTGAGGATTCGTCCAGGGCGAGCAACGTTATAAGCTGGCCAAAAAGTGCTCTACCTATGGATTTAGCAAATTAACCTTAACTACATGGCCACTACCTCAGGCCATGTAATATTACAGGGCCTGTGCTAGCGGCCATGTAGTTATGGTTGAGTGGTGCCACCCATAGGAAGAACACTTTTTGGGCGGCTTATAACTTTGCTCCATCTGGACGAATCCTTACCAAACTTTGCAAAAAGAAGTATATGGCCCTGTCTAAATTATTCTGGCAAGTTTGGAAAGGTTTTGTCAAGCCGGGGCAAAGTTGTAGTGGGGTCCCAAAACTTCTGTTTTTTCCATAGACTCAGTGGAATTTTTTTTTTGCTCAAGTCTACAGCCCAAGCCGCTGGACGAATGTTCACCAAATTTGCAACAGGAGTGGTGGCTTGGTCCCGAAAGCCTGTTTTTGTAAATTTGGTGGCCCAAAAGTAGGTAAAAACAAAATTTGTGATATCTGGGTTTGGTCCGCAGACCCACTTTTCCTGTTTGGTCCGTGGATGGGCATCTGATTGGCCTAGAGGGCGACATGTTGTCTGCAGACATCAGACTCGCCCACTGATTCGATTATGAAAAGTGCATCCAATTTTTGGAAATGCCCGCCATATTCGATTCGCAGACAGCGGCTGGTGTCCGCGAACATCGTGGTAAAAACATATTAAAAAACACAACATTGCACTAGTCAAACTTATAAAACAATCTCATAGGAGGTGAGGGGTGATGAGCATGGGATGGGATATAAGATGTCCGTAAGAAGCCAATAAATGGGTGTTTTACATACCTGAAGTCTGCATACACTCTGGATGTTCGGGGACAGTCCTGTGATTTTCGTGAACACTTCAGATGTTCGGGGACATCTATGCCTATTTCTACTTCTGGATTTCAGTTTTGGTGGAAAGCATTTTTTTGGTTGGCTTATAACTTTGGCACCACTCAATGAAACTGCGTGACATTTTGGAATTCTATTCTAGACCTGATTCTGAATGGTTTTGGAAAGTGTGGAGCTATTTCATCAAGAGAGAACAAAATTAGAGGGGAGTCCCAAAATATTGTAAAGGCTTATAAATGTGGTGCCATTTGACAAATCTACACAAATGTTTTCAAAACGATTGTTAATCTAGATATACTTGTTTTTACAAAGTCTGGTAGGTTTCTGTCAAGAGGGTGCTAAATTAGAGGGGGTCTCAACATTTTAGATGGCTTATAACTTTGTTGCCATTTGACAAATGTGGACAAAGGTTTTCAGAAAGATTATCGATCAACCTTGAATGTTTGTGTAAAGTATGCATTGTTTTTGTAAAGTGGGGGCTAAGTTATATGACTATTGTACGTACATACATTTTGACACCTTTGAAAAAATAAAACATGGACGGATTTCAAGCAAACTCGTGTAAGGAGCATTGGCAAGGACGTTAAAGCATGGTTTTGCAAATGTGCCCGTGTTTTATTTTTTGACAAGTGTCATAATGTTGGTGCAAAAAACAGTGATATGCCTCTGGTGACTGAGGTATATATAGCCTGTGATCATGGGCATGGCCAGATTGTCAGGGTCATGGCATAAGGTCATGACCTGGACAATCTGGCTACTGGCCATGACCGCGAGTGATGACAAATGGGGTTAAAGTGGCCATGTCCACATGGGACCGGTTATGTGGTAAAGTTATTCGAAAGTGGAATAGGTTTGAAAGGGAAAATAATGTGCTTGTGTTAATATGGTCACAGGGTTATCTTTTCGCCTTCTGCAGGCTGCCATGGAAAGGGAAGAGGGCTCTGTATGGATCCCTGCCTTCCCTTTCCATGGTGCCAATCTTGGAAAAATCCTTTTTTAGCACCCCGGGTTCCCGCTTTGGGAACCAGGGGTGGTAATGGCCTTCATCCCCCATTGCACGGGCTGGAATGGGGGATAACGGTCCGGAGCCCCCGTTATTTATTTCTAACACACGGAAGCCCGCAGGCATCAGGGCGCACACAGACACACTTCGCTTGGACCGATAACTTGGGCTGCCAGGCCATTATCCCCCATTCCAGTCCCTGGAACGGGGGGATGAACGCCACATTAGTCCCATTAGCATAACACAAAATACTAATGAAAATGTTGGAAAATCTTATTGGGTCTATGTACTTTACTGAGAAATGTAAAGTAGATGGAGTCTATAGGATTTTTTTGTTCTGTTTTTTAACTGTGAAAGGTTGTTCCTAAAGGAGAGGTTAGAACATAAGGTGGGGAAGGAAATAAAGGAAGAGGCACCAAGCACTAATATGGACACCAAGCACTAATATGGGGGGGCAGGTGGACAGGGGAAGATGTTGCATGTGTGTTACTTCTAAGGTAGGTGGCAGTGTTTGTCATGCTGCTTGATTACAGCTTCAAAAGCACTTTGAAATTGCTTTCCCCTGCAGAGTGGTGTGTTGCAGTATATACAGAGGACTGTTGTCTTCGAAAGATATGGATCAACAGCCTCTTTTATTGCTTGCAAGTTAGCTGGTGGGATTGTGTGTCCCACAGAAGTAGGCTGTGTGGTAACAGTATTGGTTGAGGAAGAAGAGTGGAGGAAGACAGCCTACTATTTGCTAAGAAAGGAACACCCTTTCTGAGAGAATCACAGTGGTTGGATTTGGTGTGGCAGCGCATGGGGGTGGTACCAAAGGAGTCATGTCCAGGTAGTCCATGAATGAGTTGTACTCAGTGCGTTTCACTTTTGTAGCTTTAGCCTTTGGTACATTCTCAACAGTGGTGAAGAACTGCCACACCCATGATTCTCTCTGTCTGCTAGAGTTAGGCACTTCCTCTACCTCAACTTCTTGTTCTTCTTCATTGCGTTTGGAAGTACTGCACTTTTCTTGTTGTGTAGGTCCTCCAGCTGGGGGTGGTGGTGGCTCTTGGGGAGGAGGGATGGCAATAGCTGGTGCCATTTTTAAGATAAATATCAGTTTTACTAATATTCTTCCAACATGTGCTTTGTACTAGATTGTTAATGAATAATGAGTAAGAATAGTTATAGGAGCTGTGCAAGGGTGAATTTTGAGCTCGAAAGTTCTTAGATCAAAAGAAAATCCAGTTCCGAACTGTCCCCAAAACACGGACCTGATCGCGAAGTGCGAACGCGTTCGTGGACATGTCATCATGCCATGCGCAAGAGCATGGTCACTTGGCAATGTCCAGAAGGTCTGCGATGACGTTTGATGCTCCAGGATGTCGACAGACGCAAAAAGCATGTAGAAGTGTTAAAATGATGCTAGAAGGTGGTAAATGGCAGAGTTTTAAGGTGAAACTTTGTAAATTGGACAGAAATGTTGTGATATTGGGGTATGTGTGATATTAGTAAGTTGTAGGAAAATAGCATAAACTGGTAAAAACCCATGAAATTCAGTGAAAAAACTTTTTTAAAGGTGCATTATGGTTAAGTAATAAAAACCTCTGAAATTCAATGAAAAAAACTTTGTTAAAGGGACATTATGGTTACAAGTAAAACCGAAAAACCTCAAAAATTCACCAGTTATGGTAAGCTAGGCAACCATAACCCGCGTCACCACAGTGCACTGCTAAGTCTAACACCCAGGGCATCAAAGATGACATCACAAATGTCATTGATGACATCACATTTGAAATTCATTTTGATGAAAAATCCCTACACGGGGTTGTGTTTATAATGTTGGTAACAAGATTTTAGCGGTGATCGGGAGACCTATCATGAACTACTTAATCTATTAAAGAATGTACTCATCTAAACAACATTGTATTGTAGTGTTGTTGTTGTTAATACAGGAACCTAATCATGCATAAACATAGGCAATGGCTGCAGCATGCACCATAGAAGTGTAATATTTATAATCTTGTCATTTTGGATAGTAAAGTAATGAATGCTACCTTATCAGAGTTTTTTGAGTATTGTTAAACATGTAATAACTAGCCAACAATTCAAGACTTACTACACAGTTGTACTAGTACAAACTATACATATGAAGACCACAATGCATACAAATCTGAGGCACATACAGGGAAACTAAAGTAAGGAAGAAAGAAACAGCATCATCAGAAAATGTTAATAACATAAAAGTGTATCTTCATGTATACATATGAATTGTGCTTTTGAGGCCTGATTATTGCCCCATGCATGTGCACCATGAGGTGGGACCTAACTCTAAGGAAAGTACTTTAAGAACATATGACAAGTTAATATCTAGATATATAGCACCTTTTGAATTTTAATATTCTGGCTGTCAGTGAACAAAACCACCTGGCCTAGATATGTCAGTGAACAAAAACAAGTGGGCCAGGTATGTGATGTCATCAGTGATGTCATCAATGACATTTGTGATGTCATCTTTGATGTCCCGGGTGTTAGTCTTACCAGTTCACAGTGGTGGCGGAGTTATGGTTGCTTAGCTTACCATAACTGGCAAATTTCTGAGGTTTTTCAGTCTTACTTGTAACCATAACGTCCCTTTAGCAACGTTTTTGTTCTTTGAATTTCATAGGTTTTTATGAGTGCAACGTAACCATAATGTCCCTTTAACAACAGTGGGCTAATACCTCCCTGAAGGGAAAAGCTGTAACGCAGCCCAGCCAGAACTCTAGGACGGTTGAAGGTGATATCCCTGGCCTTGGGCATCTGTTTCCAATGTGGGTGTACCATCCACAAACACAGCACCAGCTCCAGGGAGCCCCGGCAGGATCCCATTCCCTGCCCCGAGGGAAATTCTGTAACGCAACCCAGCCAGAGCTCCAGGATGGTCGGGGGGGATGACCCTGGTCTTGGGCGGTTGTCTCCCATGTTGTTCTACCATCCCCAAGCCCAGCAGTGGGTGCATGGAGGCCCAGCAGGGTTCCCAACATTCACCAGAGGGAGAAGCTATAATGCTGGCCAGACAGAGCTCCGTGATAGTCAGGGGTAATGTCCCTGGCCTTGGGCAGCTGTTTCCCATGTGGGTTGACCATCCCCAAGTGCCGCGGCAGTCCCAGGAAGCCCCTGCAGGGTCCCTGACCATTCCCGGAAGGAGAAGCTGTAACGTGGTGAAAATTACTTTCAATTTCACGTCAGCACGCATTGCAGTAATTTGTGCGGATCTTTCATCGTATCTTCCTCCGTTTCCTGTAGGCAAGAGTACAGGAAAAGAATGTGCTTCTACACTTTTCTCCCATCTGCTTTTTGTGGATCCTTTGGCTTGGCACTTTTGAAATGTTTCTAATGCCTCTTCTATGGTGTCTTTGGCGTGTAGTGGGTGACTTGTATACTGGTCTAAAATGTTGACTTCAGTAACAGGTTCTACATGTTCAAATTGGCCAGTTGGTGGTGAATCTTGGATCATTTGGGTGGTTTTACTTAAGTTATCATCTATGTTTATATCTTCATAGTATTCATTGTTTTCTTTGAGATATTCTAGGGCTTGCCTAACTTTGTTTGAGTCGACTAGTCGTTGCCAAATTTTTTGTCTTTTGTTGGTACACCATTAACAAGTACAATCAAAGATTGATCTATTGGCCATTGTACTCCTAGAACTTTTACATTTTCTTTAAGATCTAATGGCGAATCTACTACTTTTCCACAAATGTTTATTAGTAACTCAGATGGGGGCAATTTGGCTGTTTTCCGTTGAAGGCGTATTATTGATTGAAATGGGTGTACTGTTTGGATTATAATGCTCTCAAACAAGTTAAGTTGTTGGCGAGCCTTTGGAAGTGAGAATATTAGTGGTAGCACGTGATGACGTTTGGTTGTTTTCTTAAGCTTTGTTACGACGTATGTGCAAACTATTGAGGGGTCCTTTTTTGTATTTATTTTCTGTTGTTAGATATAAAGCTAATTGGAACCATTGCGATTCCTTATTGTCCTCGATTGTGTAGGCCATGTGTACTATTTTTGTGTTCTTTTTATAAAAAGTTCTGCGACAACAGACACATACCTGGTCTGGTATTTCAGCAGATGTGTTTTGAAAATGAGCTATTTCTTTTTTGTATGTGTTTGTTAGGAGGTTGGTATTTGGGAGCTTTTAGCTAATGTTTTCTGAAGTTAATGAATTTTGTAAGTCAACTTCAGATCCAAAATATTGGATACTGTCTGTGGCAATTGGGTTTTGTTGCACTTGTTTATTAGCCTCTTCATTGAAATATGGGTCTGTTCTGCTTGTGTGTATCCATTCACCTTCACAGAAGTTTTAAAAAGTATCTATATCGACATTGTGCATGTTTATGAGTACTTTATTGTAATTTATTGATTCATTTAGTTAGTGGTTTTATTGTGTTTGAAATCAATATAAACAGCGTTCTCTTAGTAGACATGCGCTGTCAATTAGAGCTTCGAGGATTAGTTTTCTGTGGTCATTTCTAAGTGTAGATTGTGACTTTTTAGCTGTGATTATTACATATTAAACTTGCACACTCCAAGTGGCACTTATAAATGTTCTACAAATCATTTTCATATGCTTTTTCTTTCTTTTAGAAAAAGGTTACACAAAGTGCTGCTATAAATGCACATATTCATGTTTAAACGTTCGTGAAAATGCTCCTAAAAAGAAAAAAAAATTTAAACGTGCATCATTTTCCATTTTTCATTGCGTTTAAATGTCACACTTTCCAACCTCTCTCATTACATCTCTTATAGTGCCACCATTCTCCACCTGCTCACATATATGTGTATACTGCCAAAGTATCTATATAGAACACTTCACATTACATATAAAGTACTGATCTTTCCCACCACTACTATAAAACACCAAACACTTCAGCAACTGCAATCCTCCATTGCATTACCACTAGGCCACAGTTTCCTATTCTTTTAAAACATAACAATACACAATACCAATGCATTGCACCACAAACACAGCACTTCTCTTATTACAATCACCAGCACAAAGACAACCTAGATGTGCATCTTTTTTACACACACATCCTTTACTCCTTACATTTTGGAGCTTGTAAAGAAGGCCCACTTTCAGCTTCACCTCTTTACATGCAATCTACTGTTCCTCACCATTCCCTAGAAGCTCAACATCTCTAGAGCCTTGGTCCTCTCTAGGCTAGACTTCTGCAACAACCTCTTCCTCAACCTCTACCTTTGTTGTGTATGCCCCACTTGGTTAATCCAAAATAGGACTTTAAAACTTATCTTTGGCCTCAAGCCCAGGGATTGTATCGCTTCAACCCAAAAATGTGAGCATTGGCTCCTGGTGGTTGCACGGATGAAAATCAAGATCCTCTGTATCATTGACAAGGCTTTCTGGGGCTTCGGGCCACGCTATCTCCAACTTTGTCTCCCTAAATACTCCCCAGCTAGAGCCCTCCACTCCTGTGGCACCAATGCTCTGCTTGTCAAACACTTTTTGAAACAGAGAGCAGGAGGCATGTCTCTCTCTTTGGCAAATGCCTCTCTTTGGAACAGCCTTCCTTCTCATCTCAGACTTGACCTGGACTTCCTTAAGTTCCAGACACTTCTCAAAACTCTGATTTTCTCTTCCTGTTTCCCTCAATCCCTTCCCTGCTAACTCATACCACTACCACTGAGACTTGGTGGCCTGGTCCCTCATGAACCTCACATGTTCCAGGCCCTATATCTAATAGACAACAGTACACATCCCCCCTTCAGCACTGTCCTTGCTGGTCTACCGTCTGGTGACTTTGTACCCCACCCTTGGGACTCCTCTGCCCCTGTAGCTAGCCAGTGGTCTCCCACCTTGACATCGCTTGGCACTTTCCTTCTGGGCTCCTATTAGGACTTTGCCATCCCCACTCCCCCTTCCATTCATGCATTTCTCTTACTTCACAATGCATATGTGCCTTTATAGCAGCAGTGTATACAGTTTTTTTGTATAAGGGAAATGCAGATGCAAAATATTTCTGACCATTGTTCAGTGGCAGTTGGTGTGTGGAAGTTTAATATGTTGATTGGGCTAAATGTAGAGTCTTTGGAAGTGATTGCTGGATGGATCTGTGACTGTTAGAAAGCAGGCAATGAGGGAGTGTTATACACATAAAAGTGCCCTGTTTGTACCGAAAGATTCCTTTCCAAGAATGATCTTTTATGTATAGATTTTTAAAAATCTATGTGACTTACCCGCAAAAGTTTGATATTTTAACTGCAGCTAAGAAAAAAGTCAATTAACTCTCGCCGCGGCTGAGTGATGAGTTACTATGTACTTTACATAACTCTTTTTATTTACTATTTTTACCCTCTTTGTTATTCATATTTTATACTTTGTTATTCATATTCTATACTCAGTTTCTAAAAAATACCCACACAATCCTTTAGCCACGGCTACTACAAATGGGGCCCCATTGGTATATTTACAAACGCATCTTTGAGTACCAACAACTGGGGGGTGTTTGTCTACGGCTATCCCAAACCCACCCAAAGTGCTGGGTTGGTAGCTGCTGCTATGGAAAATGTGTGAAATAAAGTAATTACGTGTGTGCGGTATTGAGTGTAGTGTTTGTAAACAGTTATTGTAACATTTGAAATACTTTTTAATCATTAATAATGCATATTAGTGTACATACTTGAAAAAGGTAAATAAATATGCAAACAAAGTTTGTTGAATACAGGTTTATTTTGGGGGATATGGTTGTGGGTTTTCTTTTTCGTTGAGTTGGAACACATGATACATCTTCTTTGGCCCAATTATCTGGATTTTTACTGTCCATGATTTGTCCTAAATTTCTAATGTCCTTTTTCATTCATTGTACTTCTTTTTGAATGTTAATTAGTAGTTCTTTTAATTCTATTAATGAATCCATGATTAGTTTTGTGGGTAGTTGTTGTGCTGCTTCTTGTTTGATTCTTCTTGATACTTGAATGACTTCTTCATCGGTTTGAAAATATTAGAAATATTTTTAAACAATTGAAGATATGGCACATTTAAAACATATTTGTGTTGGTTGTATACACACTTGATAGTAGGTAGATAAAGTATATCCGTTTGGTGACTGATATGTGTTCCTTAAAATATTGTTGATCTCATTTTACATAAAAATAAAGAATGGATTTACAGAATCCTGAATGTGGTGTATTTTCTTCTGGTTCATTTTCTTCCTCTGTAGGATAATTGTCCTCCAGCCATTGCATGCAATTTTCTATTTTAGTGTGGTAGAAGGAAATACTGATTGTCACATCAGATATTAGAATTAGCAATGGAGGAAGAGTACACGAGGAGAGAACGTGGACTGTTTATATTTACTTTCTGATTGGTTGTTCATTATATGGTGGGTGGCTGCCAATAGGATGTCAAGTACCTCAGATGCTGTTGAATTGCAGAAACTATCAGAGAATGTATTTCTTTGAGTGATGTTCATATATGCCAATACAACTGTAGATTATATTGTATCATTTTATTAAGAGTTTTCCTAGATAGTAAATTTTTATTGCTTGAGACTGAGGTGTGGTTTTAGGAGATTGTGTTATTTTTGGGCTATATTTATTATTTGATTGGATATTTAAATTATACAGCCAATGTCAGAGGGAGAGGATTTTCATTGTTCAGAAGACTGTGGAGAATCTGGGAATTTTGAGAATGGGGCTCATAGTGATGTAGAGGGCATAGGTGATGTGTTGTTAACACATTTGCTTATAATGTTTTTTTATGTTCTATAATATTATTTTAGATGGAGTGTTTGAAGTGAGAGGTTTATGCTGCAATTGTTTAGAAATATTTTTGACAGGCAGCACAGATTGTTTTATCTTGGGGAAAATAAAATTAATTAATCATCTAAGAAAGAGCACAGATAAATTGTAAGGGAGGTCAAGAGTATCTGATTGAAAAAGTATTTTTGGGTTATATATTGGTAAAAGAACCCCAAAGATTCTTTTAAGAGTAACCCAGATAATTCTTTAAGTATATTGGAAAAAGAAAATACCTTTGATGTCTTTTTTGAAAATAGCTAAGATTACGACAGCAGCCAATGAAGTGTGCCCTGTCACATGGATTATAACCACGTCTACCACTAAACCAAAGGGACGTTGTGTATTTATGGTGGGTGTAGACCCGTCTTTGACTATTGCCTTAGCTGTGAGTATGGCAATCCCAATTTATGTCCATTGATCATGTTGTTTCATTGATTTTACACTACACAATTGTACATGTGTTCTTGATGCAATGCCCTCATTTGTTCCTTTATGCCGTTAAGAATGTTTACACCTTGTTAATTTGTCTTTTTGAATCTGTAAAGATGTTACTGGTAGCTGTGACTACTGGCGGTTGACTCGATCCACAGTTATGAATGCTCCAATCGTACGCCGTACTTTGTGGCAGACTTTGCTAGCCACAGGTATGAACCTGCTCATTGTACCCGCTGTTATGGGTGTTTGAATTTTAGTGCAGTGATTATATTATTTCATGGATGTTTTATCACAGACTTTTACATGTGTTTCTATTTGGATGTTCCCACCTCATGGCATGTGTGATTTAAATTTGAAACCTTTGAAATCAATACGTGTTTTCCAGCCCATTTGAAAAATGTACATGTACCTGCTTCTATTGGAGGGCCCTCGTCATGTAACTGGGTTTATAGGCACAGTTATGTAATATCTCAAATTAAGGAAAACTTTTTTTATTTAATTGTGTTTGTGCATGTTCTACAAAGTATTCTTTGGAAGGATTGTGTTGGGGTTTATTGACTGTTATAGGTTGTAATATAAATGTTTTGGGCATTTTACTTTTTGCGCTATTGATTTCTGAAAGCTATGAAATTGACCTGTTTGTGAACCTTTCACATTCTGATTGCAGAACTCGTGTGTACTCGTTCTGTGTTAGGCTATTGTGAAGATCTATTGATTATTTGGAGCAGCTCAAGGTGATTGATTGTGCATTTTTCTATATTTAATGCATATTATGATTTGTTGTATTTCAAAGATAAATTAAATATGTTTAGGTGTCAGATTGTTTCTCCAGATTATGAGTATTGTTTGGAAAGTAGGGTTTTCCATATTTTAGTTCAGTGTTTTTAGGAGAGTGATGAAGCAGTCTTACATATTATGCTATGGTTAAGTGGGTAGGGTCTTATAGTTTGCATTCAGCTTTTATGCAATAATGTATAAAATGTGTTTGATGCTTTCTATATAGGTATGAGTTTGGTTTATGCATATATTTCTCTTAATGTGTGCATGCTTTATCATGAATTGTTAGGTTATGGAAGAAGTGGGTACTGTGGCGTATAAGATTAGCTCACTTTTTATTTAGGCTTCTCATTCAAAAGATACACTGTGCCAACCACAGATGTATCACAACCCAACAAACCTAATGCCCACCTATTGAAACTCTACTTTTCTCATTTTATTTATGCTATATGAGCTGCTGAATAGCATCCCACATTACTCAAGCACTTAGAGGAAAGGTGCACATGGGGCATTCTTTTATAGCACAGTATTTCCTCTCCCATCTAATTGTTGGTGGTAATTTAGGAATAATAATCAGCAACAATAGTTGGCAGTTTCACAATTTGCTTGCTGCGCTTTGGAAGGGCAGGAACTTACTTGGGTTTCATGCCATGTAATGTTGTTATGTTGTTACACAATGACTGACATAGGAATATGTAAAATGAATAGGGTTGCATAGTAATTTGTATCATTAAACAAGCAGCCTAACTCTACCTTTGAAAAATATTGCTGCTGTGTTTGTGGTTTAAAGTTGGATGGCAGGCTCTTCACGATGATCTCATATTTGTAACTACTTTTGTGTTAGATTTGTGGATAATTTTGAATGTGGCTTTAAATATGATAAATCGTATGATGAAGTGCAGCTGATGAATGCCAACTTGGTTTTGATGTTGGCAAATGTTATTTTTTTTATTTGTGGTAATTTATGGATTCTGCCATGTTACAGGGAAAGTTAATTTGAAATGGTTAGTTTCCAGTGAACGTTGTTTCTCTTTAGAAGGGGTTTGGGAATTGTACTCTGACGTTATGGTTACAGTATGTCAGGTATTACTGAACAAATGTTCACTGAAATGGGTACATGGGCATTATTGACGAGGTTTGCTCGGGTAGCATTCTGGGACAGACCAGGGCACTTGGCAATTCAAACCCAAGTGAGAGTGGAGATGGGCAGTGGAGATAGGACACATATGGTGAAGCCTTTTGTTAAGTAGCAGTAGTAGCGATTAGTTTGTACGTGAAATGCAGGATAGTGGGTAAGGCCATTGACCTTTTCAGGCCTGAACAGGTACAAACAGGTGAGGCCCTTGTCTTTGCATTCCTTTGATGAGGACGCTTAAGGAGGTTTGATTAAATAGGTGGTGGTAGGAGTAAGTGAGTGGCAGACTCCGGTCATGTGACCAGCAGGCTACTCAATGCTGTGTCCCTGGAGTTGAGCTACAGTCTTTAAGTAGAGATTTGTAAGGTGTCAAAACTGGGGCTGGGTGGACCAACTGAGTTGCAGTGAATTACCTTCAAGGTCTCCTACCTCATCACCTTCCTCACGAATTGAGGACACAACAGAGATTAATGAATGGAAGGTTGCAACATCAAACTAAAGATATGTAGCAGATTAACTTGCCACACCTTTAAGTATGTAAATTAACAAGTTATGCTAATGTATACGATGTGTTATGTGTTCAACGACTGTTGGGAATGGGGCAGCCCTGCCCTACCCCCATAGGAGCTTTAGAGTGAGGTGAGAGGAAGCACTGTATTGGGCCAGGGAGCAGGGGGAGACGGTGAGAGGGCCACCTCCCAGTATAGAAGAACCGCACTCCAATATAACCAAATATAATCTATCCACATAGTACAGCATAAGGCGCGAGCAGCGTTGCTATTTTGCATAGATATTAGTAACCATAGGTAGGAGGGTAGGCTTGAGCGGCAAATGCGGCATTGCATGCGCTAGGCCCAAATCGCGGGACAAGGGAAACCTTAGCCATGCCCAAGCTCCAATGAGAACAGCCTACACACCTAACCACGAAAACACCTATTCATTGTTTGAATAAGTGTTGTAAAGATATTTGCGAGGAATATGCCTTACAAAGCCGTGATTACAGACCGACGCCAGATGTGCATGTGATCTCACACTGGCCAAAGCATGACCCGGCCCATCCTCAGGCGACCACGAGTTAAAGCCCAAATAACCGACTAAAACTTAAGACCTCTGCATTCCACGGTACCGGGTGCCCTTTGACCACCAACCCCGTAGTAACAAGTCCTGAGATGTTCAAAGAGGATGGACAAGGCACATCGTTGAAACAACAATCGTGTGATTTGTATTGCAAGGTGCTGGGAGGGATAAATTATAGTTCAAAATTGGGGTGGAGTCCTTGGAGCTGGATGGTGTGGGAGGGAGTGAGTGAAATTTGTGTGTGAAGGTTAGAGTGCCCCAGAACCTCCTTTGTATCCATCTTAAGGCCTGCCAAGTGCACAGTATGAGTGATAACGTAGTTGTATGGTAGGAGTATAATTCATTTGTTTTTTGACATGAGAAGAAGATGATCACTGCAGCACCCACGCGGTGGAAGACGGATGGATAAGACTAGAATCAATGGCCTGGCATCCCTTTTGGGGCAGGTGGATCCTGTATAGGTGCACACCAACTAGCTGCGTGGGATTTTACCCTTGTATTGATTCATGTATGACAATGTTTTTCTTTATTAGATTTTGCTTGCACTATTTTTCTGCAGAATGTTCTTCGCAGCGGAGTTCTTTGCTGTTGCTCTCATCTGCGTGTGAGATTAAACCTTGTTATACTTACAAGATTGATTTGGGCCTTTCTTGCCTAGCGGGTTGTATTCTCTCTGGTATGAGCATTCAGGGACTTGCCTTCAATTGGTGACCATGACGTGATCCCAGTGCCCTCCATATTTGCAGAGGCTTCCAGGCCATCTCTCCAGAAGGAGCTGCACCCACCTACAGTGACCGGTCCCAAAAAACACCTGTTCTGAGTGGTTTAGCAGTAGCCATTTTAAGAGAAGTCCTCTCTGTTCTTTAAAGCAGGGCGCACCTCCGAGGAGAGTGCAGGCCGGCGTTAGAACCCTGTGACAGAGGAGTTTGGGTGAGCACACACATGTGAGTAGACTCTTGTAAGCGATAACAAATAGGGGACAGATGTATAGGGAAGTGTTAAAGGTGTGAGCACATGGAGAGCGAGATCGTTGATGTGGCATGAGTTTGCGTTATTTGTTGTCAAAATTTGTACTAGGAGGAGAGGATTTTTTAAGACATTATAAGGTAAGGCAAAGGTAAGGCAGGGAGCCCATCCTTGCTTGGAAGGGGAGGGAACCACAAGACAGTGTGTTATCTAAAGGAGGAATATAGAAATACAACTAGTGGTCTTTTAATAGGCCTGGAATAAGTAGTGGTTGTTATTTTATTACATTATATTTGTGTTTTATTAGATAAAGAATAGGCCATCGAAGGGGCAGTAATTGTGTGCGTTGCAGTGTGGTATTGGGTGCTTTCCTGGAGTGGTGCATGTGTGCAAGGAAGGGGGACAGAAAAGGTTGGGGGTTGATTTTCTTTTCCTGTTACAAGCAAGCAGCTGCATGTGCGGCATATTAGCAGGACTTTGCGGGGTCACTAAGAGATTGACATCATTAGTATGGGGGTAGGGACACCAATAAAACACATGTATCAGGCCCTGCCACTGTATCGTGACAGGGTGGAGAAATATCATAAGCAGTGGATTGCGGAGACAGGAGGAGGGGGATGCCCTGCCCATGGCTAGGGCAGGGCTCACAAAACACAAGCATCTTGGACCACATGTCCACATTTTTAATTATAAGGGGAAGCAACTACAGAAACGAAAAGAAATGTAATATCTCTGGTGTATGTTCGAAGACACATAAGATCAAGGAAACGGAGTAGAGGCGCAGAGACAGAAACATGGAAAGTGCAAGAAGAGAGAAGGATAGGGCATGGCACCAGTGGAGTGAGGGATATTATATCCCTTGACAGCATATCCTGCAGAAGGGTGCACCAGTCCAATCTATATATCTGTTGCGATGGGGACTACTTCTGCTGTGGTAAGGACCCCTTCAGCACCAGTAACACCACAGGCTACCACTCCGCACCTGCATACACAAATCTACCTGAAGTGTCGTCATCTGCAGGTGTCAGATCAAGAGAGTGAGAAAACAGGTTATCAGGGTTGTTGACATAATTGAACAGGATGCAAAAATCCTCAAGAGAGGTGTTGGATGTAGGGGCACTGGAAGATGGGTCAGGAGAATGGAAATCAGGAGATTTGTTGTTTAGAATGAATCAGGGAGAAATACAAAATATATGTGTTGAAAAGGAAGGAGGCAGGGGTAAGTGGACATATTTTGGATCAGATACAGTGGTGGGAGATGACGAGGGGGAGGATGGATTTGACTTGTTCACAGAGGACCAGGGTGAAGAAGAACAAAGGGGTGAAGTGGCTGCTGAGAGTCCCCCCGAGCCGTAGGCACATGGGGGAGGGGCAAGTTGAGGAATAGGACTGGCCGAAATGGCGACAGTGAAAAAAAGAGGAAGTGGCAAGAAGGGCATGAGAAGTGGGGTAAAGATGGAGATGCCCCTGATACATAGGGGGGCGGGTAAAACACAGTATGTGCCCTGGACCTAGATGGATAAGAATAATTTAATTAAGGCCTTCCCACAGCTCACAGCAGGGACAAGCAAGTGGATATACAAATTTGAAAAGCACAAAGCAGGGGTTCCCCTGGCAATATGGTATCTTAAGAGCTTGATGGTTGCTATAATTGGGGACCAGGGTGGGGATGTGTGGGTTAAAGCTGGATATCCGGGTATAACCCTGGTGGATGATCAGCATGATGGAGCACCTGATGGAGCTCTGTTTAATGGAATTAGAGCACAAGTGTGGGACACGTTACGGAGGGCTTTACCGGATAACCCTGATTTACAGTCCCTGAAGCAGTTCTTAAATTACTAGAGATGTGGAGAGCTGAAACAGGAGGACCGTGGGATTCTTCAATATCGTTCTTCTATTTTATTGTTAAGAGAGGATTGCCAAAGGAAGTGAAGAAGGCCTTAGATAAAATTGTAGGTATTGAGACAAAGGGGTGGCCAAATGTGAAGAGCATAATAGGATTAAGGAGTGGGAGAGGGAAACAGTTCATTGGCGGCAGTCAGAGGAAGCACAATTAATAGAAAAGAAATTGTCGAAGGTTGCCATTCAGGTTCCTTCTCATTTCCTGGAATGAACACATACTCTGATTAGGATGGCCCACAGAGAGTACTCATGTTTCCGGTCTTGTCAATGACAATTCACCCTGAAGAGGAACCTTCGGTGGGGTCGAAGATAGGAAATACACAGTCCATATTTATTTTGGACTGAGGTGCAACTAAATCACGTATCATGGAGGGACATGTTCCCTTATTAGGAAAGTGTCTTGAGGCACATGGATTCTGTGGGGCTATTTCCAAGGTTCCATACACAGAGAAGCTAGGCGTAAAGGTAGTACGGGCGCCCTTACTATATTCTGAAAGTTCCTCACTTAATTTGTTAGGGAGAGACCTGCTCAGCAAATTAAACCAGACATTATCATTTACAGATCGTGGTATAGTTTGGTAATACACACAATGACAAGGGATGTGGTGGTCCGCAGGGTTCCCATGGACCCTGACATGTTCATTTATGTTATTAATGTGCTTGTGGAGGCGTTGGTGAATGCCCACTGATTTTATCTTTCATCCATCAGTGTCACCTGAGGTGGTGGCAACAATATTATCGCTGGATTTTCAGGGTTTGTTGGTTTGCGACAAGAGTGTTGCGGTGTTAGGAAGTGCCAGGAACAGATCTGAGTGGCGCACAGTGCTCTGTGTAGGTCCAACGGTTCCTTTAACGATAGTTAAAGGAAATCACGGATGATGAATTGTTTGAGAATAACAACAAAGATGGGGAAATAATACTAGAGATTTGTATCCCCTGTGCCATAATGATAGAGTACCCGAAGAGTGCAATGCCCCCTAATGGCAGTATTAACTCCACCCCTATTTTTTGATGAAGACTTACAGCACGTGCTTTCACAGTTGTGGGCTACAAATGCACGTGATGTAGGGTTACTGAAAGACGTGACCCCTGTGCGCATAACACTGAAGACAGGTGTGGTGCTGCCCAGGGTAAGACAATATCCATTATCTAGGGTGGCAAAGGAGAGTATTAAAAAGACAATACAGGTCCTACTGGACCATTGTGCCATCTACGTCCCTGTTTAACACAGCAATATACCCTGTCAAGAAATCAACAGGGAGCAATTAGAAAATGATTCAGGACTTAGGCCCCCTAAATGACATGGTACAGAAAGAATTTCCAGTTGTTATGAATCCTGCGGCAATTTTATGTAGCATCCACAAAGAAGCCATCTATTATATTGTTGTGGACTTGAAAAATGCATTTTTCTCAATTCCACCTGAGTCGAGGTACCTCACAGCATTTACACAGGGTCAGATGCAGTTCAAACATACTAGGTTACCTCAGGGGTACTGCGAGAGCCTGAGCATATTTAACAGAATACTGCATGCAGATCTAGGGAACATTCAGGTGCCTAGCACGATTATCCAGTACATGGATGACCTGCTAAGGTGTAGTGACAGTGAGCAGCGCTGCCCAACAGACTCCTACTATTGTTGGCCTCTAAGGGGTAAAAGGTTGACAAGGCAAAATTGCAATATTGTCAACAGGAAGTGCTCTATCTGGGGCAGTTCATATGAGCAAACGTTAAAAGAATACTACCAGATAGGGAAGCGTCAGTATGCGTCCCCCCCGACTGACCTCACTTAAGAAATACAGACATGTTTGGGCCTGTGTAACTACTCCAGGGCCTGGATTCTAGATAATGTGGCATATACAAAGCCACTTTTGCAGGTCCTTAGGGAAGCACAAAAAACAAATGACTACAAGTTACAGTGGGCGGTAGACATGATCAAACAGTTTTACACCTTAAAAGAAGTCATTAGTTCGGCACCTGTGTTGGCCACCCCAGATTACATGCAGGAATTTTATTTGCTTTCACATTCAGATGGCCAGCTCATGACAGGCCATAAGCCATTGGCCTATTATAGTGGCACTTTGGATACAGTGATGCAAAGACAGTTTGCATGCGAACAAGCTTTAGCAGCTGCTGCTTTCGCAATAGAGAAAAGTTCTACATTTGTTATGGGGTGCTCAGTTACATTGTATGTGGAACATTCTTTGCCATTTTAGAGAGGTAAATATCTACTCTGACTATTCAAAGATCTTTGGCATACAAGATCATCATTCATGTGGTTAGATGCAAAACAGTGAACCCTGCCACCTTTTTAAGAGACATGCCTACTACAGAGGAGTTAATGATGCATGATTGTGCCACATATGAGGGGCAGGAGGACAACATTCACAGAGCAATGGGCTATGCATTGACAGAGGGTTAGGTACTTTTTGTTGACAGGTCTTCCACTATTGATCAGGAGGTTGGGCAAAGACTGACAAGGGTAGCAGTGGTAAGACTTGAGGAAGGAGAGTATAAGATGGTGGTCATGAAAAGGTTGCTTATGCATTATTCTGCACATGGGGCATAACTCAGCGCTCATCGAAGCATTAAGAGTGTTTAAAGGGTGCTATGTCACAATATATTCAATTAAAAAATAGTGATAGGCGCCCTTCTGCGAGAACAACCACGGCTAAATGACCTGTTATTTGTAAAGGTACCCACTCGAGAGTCCACAGCCATGCTTTAGCTCACTGTACCTTTCACAGAAGGGAAATCACTATTTTCATATCAGTCTTTGTCGACCCCACATGGGCAGTCCAGCACCAACATGATATGGCAATTCTCTTCGAAACAAGAGTACCGACAGCACCCCCAGACACGTATTTCAGCCTTGTTGAGCCCCATCAGGGAGGTGGAGCTATGCCTCTCTGAACACAATGTGCAAGGGGTCCACGTCTGGATGACCATAGGACATTTAGGGTGACTAAAACTAAGTCCCTTAAACAACCATAAAATAGTCATAGGCGCCCCTCTGTGAGAACGAACACGGCTAAATGACCTTTTCTTTGGAAAGGTACACACTCAAGAGTCTGCAGCCACACTTATGCTCAATGTACCTTTTACAGAAGGGAACTATTCATTTGAATATCAGTCTTTGTCCAGCCCACATGGGCAGTCCAGCACCAAAATGATATGGCAATTCTCTTCTGAACAAGAGTACCAACAGCTCCACCTCACCGATGAAGCCAAACTAGGCTAAAACACATGTCTGGGGTTGGTGTTGGTGCTCTTGTTGAGAAGGGATTTGCCAAGAATTTTGGTGCTGGAATGCCTTTGGGAGGGACAAAGACTGATATGCATATGGCAATTTCTCTTCTGTGAAAAGCACAGTGAGCTAAAGCATGGTTGAGGCTCTTGTAGGGGCCACCCACCCAAGAACAGGTCAATGGGCTGTGTTTGTGACAGTAGAGGGACTCCCAGACCTTCTTTCGCATTGTATTAGGTACTTGGGGTCTCACACTAAGTTAACAGAGTAATCCAAATGTGCACCCCTTGCTCACTGTGCTCAGAGAGGCACAGCTTCACTTCACGGATGAGGCATGACTAGGCTGAAACACGTGTCTGGGATTACTGTTGGTACTCTTGCTCAGAAGGGATTTGCCTAGCATTTCCATGCTGGATTACCTTTGGGTGGGACAAAGAAATATATGCATATTGAAATTTCTCCTCTGTGAAAAGCGCAGTGAGATAAAGCAGGGTTGAGACTCTCCCAGGCGCCATCCACTCAGGAACAGGTCAATGGGCAGTGTGCATGCCGGTAGAGGGATTCCCAGAATAATTTTTTCACAATATATTCAGACTCAGCGAATTTCACAACAACTGTGCACATATGCCTATCCCACTTGTAGAGAAGGTGGTTTCATGGGGTGGATGGGTCCCCAGTGCAGCATGCAGCACTACTAGAAATACTGATCGACACATTATCCCAACAATCTGTTGTGGAAGTCGTCAAGTGCACTGCCCACACTAACTGGACAGACGAAATTCCAATGGGGAATGCAGCCGCTGATGTGGGAGCCAAAATGGTAGCTTATCTGTCAAAGGAAATACCCGTTGAATACGTTGTGACTGCCGCATCTGCAGGCGAACAACCAGCACCTTACACAGCATTGCCCATCTTCCAGATTATCGAGCTACATGGAAGGGCACCTGAAAGGGAGAAAGTGCTGTGGTCACAGAGAGGTTGCAAGCAATCCCCGACTGACAGGGTAATTCATAGAAATCAGCGCACAAGTGGGGCACGCGGCTGGTGCACAGTGTGCGCGTGCGACTTTCTGCACCAGCCATGTGCGCTAAAATCCATTTCCGCGCACAGCGTATTCATGGATTTTAGCTTCCAAAACCAGCCGTGGCGCAGCGACCCTGCAGCAGTGCCAGTTATGCCCCCAAACCCTCCCCGTGCGCCATGCACAGCGTACATGCGGGGAGAGGTGCAGGGCTCCTTTGGGCAGGAGCCCTGCAGGAGCCCTGCACCTCTCCCCGCACCCGATCGTGCCTGGAGCCCGACGCCGCTCCCATGCTGCAGGAGCAGCTGGGACACGGACCTGCCACTGCACCCCCCCGACCTGCCTGATCATAAACTGGCAGCACTGGAGTGCTTGCACCAGTAGTGCACCGCGCACCACTAGCCTGGAATTTGGCGTTCCACCGCCGCAGCAGCCTGATTCCGCCGAGCCCCCCAGCCACAAGATGGCCACCACAAAGCACGACATCCCGACGCTCACTCTGGTTGCCTAGCAACCATATCAACACATCTACTGGGCCGTGAGACCGGAGGCAGAAGCCGGCCCTAACAGCCTAAGGCCCGTGAGCCAAAGGCCCCTCCTGTCTGCCCCTCAGCCCACTCTTCCTTTGGGCAGGAGCCCTGCAGGAGCCCTGCACCTCTCACCGCACCCGATCGTGCCTGGAGCCCGACGCCGCTCCCATGCTGCAGGAGCAGCTGGGACACAGACCTGCCACTGCACCCCCCGACCTGCCTGATCATAAACTGGCAGCACTGGAGTGTTTGCACCAGTAGTGCACCGCGCACCACTAGCCTGGAATTTGGCGTTCCACCGCCGCAGCAGCCTGATTCCGCCGAGCCCCCCAGCCACAAGATGGCCACCACAAAGCACGACATCCCGACGCTCACTCTGGTTGCCTAGCAGCCATATCAACACATCTACTGGGCCGTGAGACCGGAGGCGGAAGCCGGCCCTAACTGCCTAAGGCCTGTGAGCCAAAGGCCCCTCCTGTCTGCCCCTGTCCGCACCTGCGCTACGGCGCTGGACACTGCTCCGCAGTCATGTCCTCAACGAGCATTCCCATAAGAGCCATTCGCACTATAGCAGGGTAAGCCGCCTATGCACAAACTCGCTACCGACGGCCATATGCCCACCTCTTCGATTGGGTCACGGCACCACCTCACCTGTCCTGAGCCTGCATATCAGCCCCTCGGATGAGTTGGAGCTCCCAATCACTACTGGAGCAGTGCCCCCTACCCCGAGGAGTCTTCATGCCATCCGAAACGGCGACCAAAGCCTAAGGGCTTTTCCTCAAGGACAGACCTGACTGCCTGTAAGTACACCCGCTGAGCAGCCCAAACTATGTTGTGTTTTTAACACCTACTGCATAAACATGGACTCCTACCACTAGATCCTGTAGCCTATTTGAGACCCTTTTGGTCGCTCGCCACTGCACCCATTTGAGACCCTTTTGGTCGCTCGCCACTGCACCCATTTGAGACCCTTTTGGTCGCTCGCCACTGTACCTATCTGAGACCCTTTTGGTCGCTCGCCACTGCACCAATTTGAGACCCTTTTGGTCGCTCGCCACTGCACCTATTTGACACCCCTTTGGTCGCTCGCCACTGCACCCATTTGAGACCCTTTGGTCACTCGCCACTGCACCAATTTGAGACCCTTTTGGTCGCTCGCCACTGCACCAATTTGAGACCCTTTTGGTCGCTCGCCACTGCACCTATTTGAGACCCTTTGGTCGCTCACCACTGTACCTATCTGAAACCCTTTTGGTCGCTCGCCACTGTACCTATCTGAGACCCTTTTGGTCGCTCACCACTGCACCCATTTGAGACCCTTTGGTCGCTCGCCACTGCACCTATTTGAGACCCTTTGGTCGCTCGCCACTGTACCTATCTGAGACCCTTTTGGTCGCTCACCACTGTACCCATTTGAGACCCTTTTGGTCGCTCGCCACTGCACCCATTTGAGACCCTTTTGGTCGCTCGCCACTGCACCTATTTGAGACCCTTTGGTCGCTCGCCACTGTACCTATCTGAGACCCTTTTGGACGCTCGCCACCACTCGACCCACCACCTAGATGACACTAGACCCCTCTTTAACGGACAACTATACTGTACTAGCCCTTCCTTGCCCAACTTCACAATGCATATCCATGCGCTTTGGGCAGGAGCCCTGCAGGAGCCCTGCACCTCTCCCCGCACCCGATCGTGCCTGGAGCCTGACGCCGCTCCCATGCTGCAGGAGCAGCTGGTACACGGACCTGCCACTGCACCCCCCCCCGACCTGCCTGATCACAAACTGGCAGCACTGGAGTGCTTGCACCAGTAGTGCACCGCGCACCACTAGCCTGGAATTTGGCGTTCCACCGCCGCAGCAGCCTGATTCCGCCGAGCCCCCCAGCCACAAGATGGCCACCACGAAGCACGACATCCCGACGCTCACTCTGGTTGCCTAGCAACCATATCAACACATCTACTGGGCCGTGAGACCGGAGGCAGAAGCCGGCCCTAACAGCCTAAGGCCCGTGAGCCAAAGGCCCCTCCTGTCTGCCCCTCAGCCCACTCTTCCTTTGGGCAGGAGCCCTGCAGGAGCCCTGCACCTCTCCCCGCACCCGATCGTGCCTGGAGCCCGACGCCGCTCCCATGCTGCAGAAGGCAGCTGGGACACGGACCTGCCACTGCACCCCCCGACCTGCCTGATCATAAACTGGCAGCACTGGAGTGCTTGCACCAG
The DNA here is from genome assembly GCF_040938575.1 of Ambystoma mexicanum. Lineage (NCBI taxonomy): Eukaryota > Metazoa > Chordata > Amphibia > Caudata > Ambystomatidae > Ambystoma > Ambystoma mexicanum. The sequence continues at coordinate 582,901,633 of NC_090937.1, read as the reverse complement.
TAGTGCACCGCGCACCACTAGCCTGGAATTTGGCGTTCCACCGCCGCAGCAGCCTGATTCCGCTGAGCCCCCCAGCCACAAGATGGCCGCCACAAAGCATGACATCCTGACGCTCACTCTGGTTGCCTAGCAACCATATCAACACATCTACTGGGCCGTGAGACCGGAGGCGGAAGCCGGCCCTAACAGCCTAAAGCCCGTGAGCCAAAGGCCCCTCCTGTCTGCCCCTGTCCGCACCTGCGCTACGGCGCTGGACACTGCTCCGCAGTCATGTCCTCAACGAGCACTCCCATAAGAGCCATTCGCACTATAGCAGGGTAAGCCGCTTATGCACAAACTCGCTACCGACGGCCATATGCCCACCTCTTGGATTAGGTCACGGCACCACCTCACCTGTTCTGAGCCTGCATATCAGCCCCTCGGATGAGTTGGAGCTCCCAATCACTACTGGAGCAGTGCCCCCTACCCCGAGGAGTCTTCACGCCATCCGAAACGGCGACCGAAGCCTAAGGGCTTTTCCTCAAGGACAGACCTGACTGCCTGTAAGTACACCCGCTGAGCAGCCCAAACTATATTGTGTTTTTACCACCTACTGCATAAACATGGACTCCTACCACTAGATCCTGTAGCCTATTTGAGACCCTTTTGGTCGCTCGCCACTGCACCCATTTGAGACCCTTTTGGTCGCTCGCCACTGCACCCATTTGAGACCCTTTGGCCGCTCGCCACTGTACCTATCTGAGACCCTTTTGGTCGCTCGCCACTGCACCAATTAGAGACCCTTTTGGTCGCTCGCCACTGCACCTATTTGACACCCCTTTGGTCGCTCGCCACTGCACCCATTTGAGACCCTTTGGTCGCTCGCCACTGCACCAATTTGAGACCCTTTTGGTCGCTCGCCACTGCACCAATTTGAGACCCTTTTGGTCGCTCGCCACTGCACCTATTTGAAACCCTTTGGTCGCTCACCACTGTACCTATCTGAGACCCTTTTGGTCGCTCGCCACTGTACCTATCTGAGACCCTTTTGGTCGCTCGCCACTGCACCCATTTGAGACCCTTTGGTCGCTCGCCACTGCACCTATTTGAGACCCTTTGGTCGCTCGCCACTGTACCTATCTGAGACCCTTTTGGTCGCTCACCACTGTACCCATTTGAGACCCTTTTGGTCGCTCGCCACTGCACCCATTTGAGACCCTTTTGGTTGCTCGCCACTGCACCTATTTGAGACCCTTTGGTCGCTCGCCACTGTACCTATCTGAGACCCTTTTGGACGCTCGCCACCACTCGACCCACCACCTAGATGACACTAGACCCCTCTTTAACGGACAACTATACTGTACTAGCCCTTCCTTGCCCAACTTCACAATGCATATCCATGCGCTTTACACAGTGTTACGGAGATCAATACTGTATATTCTGAACAGCCATTACCCAACCATGCTACCCAATTTACCAGCACTTAAGCCCACACACCACCTACATAAACTAACTGATATGACCTCCTCACCTTGCCCTGTTCTCATGAGGAACCTTAGACTACGCGCCAGGCTCCCTATGTTCTATGACCCTCTATCCAAACTAGCCCACAACAAGGTGACTACACCCCCTTCAACTGAACAGCAGACTCCACCGCGAGCCCATCCGTGTCCGTAAAAGTACGCACGAATCGGTGCCACCACCCGTAAACCCAGTAGAACTTGGGACCAAGGGTGCACTAATAAACGCCCGCTCCATGGTAGCCCACGCATCAGACATTGCCGACCTGTTACATAACGAAGACCTGGACTTCTTAGCAGTCCCTGAATCTTGGCTACACCCCACGGCAGGCCCTGCAATTATGCTAGCGGTACCAGATGACTACACGCTATTAAGACTCGACCGGACCACCTTTAGAGGCGGAGGTCTTGCCATTATAGCCAAAACTAAATTCCATATCACCATTGAATCCCCCACCGTTGTTAGCTCCTGTGAATCCCTAACTGCCAAGATAGCACTATCTAATACCCAATCCATCTCCATTCACCTCATCTACCGGCCACTGGGCCCTTTAGGGTCATTTGAAGAAGACCTCACAGACAACTTATCAAACAATCTTAAAAACTCCTCCCAACGTATCCTACTAGGAGACTTTAACCTCGGACTTAGTGACCCTGCAGATGCCAATGCCAGCACCATCAACAACACCCTAGAGGAACTGGGCTTCACCCAGAAGATCACTGAGCCCACCCATATCAAAGGGAGAACTCTGGACTGGCTAGCAGTGCAGAACTGCCCAGTCCTGGTCTCGCCATACGTCCGCAGCCCTGGACAGACCATTACCTGATCTCATTCTCCCTTGAGGCAACCCCAGCAAAAGCTAACAGCATAGCTCCAGCGGTCCATTCCCGAAATAAAAAAAATATAACCCCTGAAAACCTGATCCCGCTAATCACACCAACCCTGAACGCCATCCAGGATCACGCCGATCCATTCACGATGGTGGACATCTATAACAAAATCATGCTTTCATCCCTCGATGCCATCGCCCCTCTGAAGCTAAAAAAGAGCAAACCCCGGAAACACATCAACTCCTGGTTCTCACCCCATCTTAAAGCCCTCAGACTGTGAAAAAATCTGGCGAGCCCACCCCTCAGAAAATAACAAAAAAAACTTGAGTAGTCTAGCCTCCCACTACAAAAAAGAAATTATATTGGCCAAACAAACATCTTATAGTACGCGAATCTCACAAGCTATATCTAACATTAGAGAGCTCTTCACAATACTCAAAGAGATTGAATCCCCGATCCAAGTGCCCGATTCATGTATCAAAGATAAAAACTGGTGCACGGGCATACACAATGCCCTAGCGAACAAAATCTCCTCCCTTAAGACTAAGATAAGCAACAAAAAAGAATCTCTGCTCTCCTCCACTAAGCCGAGCAACGTCACCCATAAAAAGGTTCACCCAACTCAATCGCCCCCCCCGCGCACAACCCCCCTTTTAATTTCCATAAAGTATCCACCAAAGAGGTAGAAAATACTATTCTCTCCCTCAAACCTTCAAACTGTCACGGAGACCTATGCCCTGCACAACTGATCAAGGACGCAGCCCATGATCTCGCACCATTTATTACCAAACTAATAAATGCGTCTTTCACATCAGGCACAGTACCTAATAATTTAAAACAGTCCTGTGTCCTCCCCTGCTTAAAAAACCGAATTTAGAACAATCCACTCCAACTAACTACCGCCCCATTACCACAGTACCGTTCCTTCTTTAAATTCTCGACAAAATAGCATACCAACAGATCCAATACTACCTTGAGCACTTCCATCTCCTAGGCGTCAGACAATCGGGCTTCAGGCCACAGCATGGAACTGAAACTGCACTTATAGATATCAAGGCACAGATAGATGAACTGAGAGACTAGGTTAAGACAGCACTACTGTTACTCCTTGATCTCTCGGCGGCCTTCGATCTGGTCGACCATGAGATCTTATGCAACCACCTTCAAACAGCTGCCCACTTCTCTCAAGAAGCAACCAACTGGATCCAATCCTTCCTTAACAACCGTACAATGAGAGTCTTCTCACTGTCAGCATCAGCCGACCCTACACCTATTACTTGCGGCGTGCCTCAAGGATATTGCATCTCCCCTACACTTTATAATATCTTCACGAAGCCCCTTTTCGATGATCTACATGACATGGGTATCACCTACACTAACTACGCTGATGATACCCAGATCCTCACCCCGTTGTCGGGGGATTATGACAAGGATTTGGCCTTCGTTAATAGAGTGTACCTCATCATCCAGGCATGGATGGCCTCACACGGACTATGCCTGAATGATGACAAGACAGAACTCCTTATTCTAGGTTCTACACACTACCTCAACAAGCTGGACCAAAAATACTCAGCGTTCATAATTGACGATAACAGGATTAAGGTAGCTAAGGAGGTTGAAACCCTCTGCTTTTATCTAGATTCCACCCTTACCTTCAACAAACAAGTGAATGCAATGGCCTCTGCCACCTCTTACACGTGCAAACTCATTAGGGCAGCCAAACCCTTTCTTTTCCCCACCAACTGTACCACCTTGGCCAGGGCACTGATCCTGTCCAAGTTGGACTATTGCAACGCTCTATATGTAGGCTGTAATAAATATATCTCAAACAAAATCCAAATCCTCCAAAATAATGCCCTCAGAGCGGCCCTTAGTATCCCGAAGAAAGCCCATATCTCTGATTCCAGAAGATCGGTCAATTGGCTATCCACCAAGGACAAGATATTCCTTAAATCGGTGTCTCTGATTCATAAATGCCTCCACCAAGCAGCCCCTCAATACCTCATCTCCAGATTTACTAGACCCACCCTCTCTTGCCCCTCAAGAACGGCCAACTCCAACCTTCTTCTTGTACCCAGGTTCAAACGTGCAATGTCAGGAGGTAACAGCTTTCCAGTAAAAGCAGCGCAATTCTGGAACTCCCTTCCTCCTACCTGCAGGGAGGACCTAACCTACCATCAGTTCAGAGCCAGGACTACCCACTGGCTCAAAACTCTTGATTCATAACGACCTTGCCAATGCCCAGATGTGTTACATGGCTCCCTACCTCATTGCATGTAAATATGTATTTAGCATTGCCTACAGTGTATATGCTCTACCATTCCTACTCGGCGTGATTTGTCCGGCACTGTAACCGCAGCTGGACCTCACCCTACTGTATGTATGTAACTAAGTTTTGCAACCCTCTTGCTGCCTCTGCGCCTGGCTACCCCCGGGTTAGGTGCGCATTATAAATAAATAAAATACAAATACAAATACAAATCCCGTACATGGCGCACAGGCCCCCAACCACGAAAACGCCTGTAAAACTCCCCACGCACCCCTCCGAATACACGTACCCAGCTGCACGGGGAGTCTCACACGCGATCAGAGCGGGGTATGTGTATAACTGGGGTTCACGGGAAGTTTCACACGCGATTGGAGCAGGGTACGTGTATTTCGTGGGTGCGCTGGAAGTTTCACACGCGATTTGAGCGGGGTACGTGTATAACTGGGTTCACGGGAAGTTTCACACGCGATTGGAGCAGGCTACGTGTATTTCGTGGGTGCGCTGGAAGTTTCACACGCGATTAGGGCGTGGTACGTGTATAACTGGGGTTTGCAGGAAGTTTCACACGCTATTGGAGTGGGGTACGTGTATAACTGGGGTTCACGGGAAGTTTCACACAAGATTAGAGCAGGATACGTGTATTTCGGGGGTGCGTGGGAAGTTTCACACGCGATAAGCCCTGTGCAAGTGGGGTACGTGCATTACTGGGGTGCGCGGGAACTTTCACACGCGATAGGCCCTGTGCCAGTGGGGTATGTGTATTTCGGGGGTTCGCTGCAAGTTTCACACGCGATTGGAGCAGGCTACGTGTATTTCATGGGTGCTCTGGAAGTTTCACACGCGATTGGAGCGGGGTATGTGTATAACTGGAGTTCGCAGGAAGTTTCACATGCTATTGGAGTGGGGTACGTGCATAACTGGGGTGCGCGGGAAGATTCACATGCAATCGGAGCAGGGTGTGTGTATTACTGGGGTTCGCAGGATGTTTCACACGCAATAGTCCGTGTGCGAGTGGGGTACGTGTATTACTGGGGTGCGCAGGAACTTTCACACGCAATTGGAGCAGGGCACGTGTATTTCGGGGGTGCACGTGATAGGCCCTGTGCAAGTGGAGTACGTGTATTACTGGGGCGCGCGGGAAGTTTCACACACGATTGGCCCAGTGCGAGCAGGGTACGTGTATTACGGGGGTGCGTGGGAAGTTTCACACGCGATTGGCCCAGTGCGAGCGGGGTACGTGTATTACGGGGGTGTGCGGGAAGTTTCACACGCGATTGGCCCAGTGCGAGTGGGGTACGTGTATTTCGGGGGTGCGTGGGAAGTTTCACAAGCGATTACGCTGTCAGAGCAGGGTACATGTATCCAGTGGGGTGCGCGTGGAGTCCCACACGTGAATTAGCACTATAGGTCCTCCCAGGTGTCCACTCTACCCCATCCACGGCCTCTGCAGGCAGCCCACACCACAGGGGACTACCCTGCACCCCTAGTCATGTGCTGCAGCCAGTCCATCCACCATGGGCATGCCCCCCAGCCAGGCCACATGTCACCTTGCACTAGTGATCACCAACACATGTCCCGCAACCCCCCACCCCCCAGGAGTCAGGGGCACCTGCCAGCAGGCCCCCACTCATGTCCCACTCATATCCCCCAGCACCCCCACCCCCCCAGCAGTCAGGGGCACCTGCCAGCAGGCCCCCACTCATGTCCCACTCATGTCCCTCAGCACCCCCACCCCCCAGCAGTCAGGGGCACCTGCCTTGCAAGCCCCCACTCATGTCCCCCCTACATGAAATACAGATGCACAATCATGTCCCACTTCTACACCAAAATACCACAGCACGCCACCCCATTCTTGAGACCCGATGATTTCCCAATCCACCCCACACTGACATGCCTATCTCAAGACACAAACCAATAGTCAACTATGTACATCAACACATGTCCGTCACACCCACACACTGGTTGGCATTGATTGTGTAAACCCACATTTTCACATGCATTAACCCAATGAGCGAATCCCACACATGGAACTAAAATATGAAAATGTATTATGTAAAAAAAAAATCAATGACATGAAAGCATAAAAAAACAGCAAACATGAAATGAAAAGCATGTGCAAAAGATGAGTAAATGAAAAGTATAACCAATCCAAACAAATCCGAAAGAAAAATAGTCCAAACTCTCCCTCCAACAATGCAAATCCAAAGGAAACGTAAAAAGAAAAATCCATTGATCCATGGTGAAATCAAATGAAAAAGGTCAAAATAATCCATTGTCCAAGTCCAACTATGTACAATCCATTGTCAAGGGTCCATGAGCCCAACGAAAGAAATGAAACCTACCTAATAAACTACCTAATAAAAAAACTATATACAAATGTGTGTGGCATAGTCCATTCACCACAAATCAAAGAAAAAGGAAAAGGAAACCTAACTCTAAAAACTATTTACAATGGCAGCGGGCTAGTCCGACGGCTCACTTTTTGATGTCCCGGGTCAGGGCATCATCGAACTCCCGCTCAATGTCCTGGAGGCGGTCCTCTTCCATGGCCCCGAGGGTTCGCAGGGGCGACGACATGTTCACCTCCAACTCCCTGCGAATTGCCTCGAGGCACTCGGCCCGCCTCAGTGCCCTCCGCATGGAGTTCTCCGCTATGACCACTGTGAGCCGTGCCTCTTCCGCCCGCTGCCGCTCCGTATCTATGGCGTGGCCCAACCGCTGCTTGAAATCCTGGGTCCTCCTGCCCTTTGGCCGATGCCTGCCCCTCCGATGTTGAAGGCCCGAGCCATCATTGCTCCCACCATGTTGCTACTGCTGCTGTGCTTGTACATGCGCCCTGGCTCTTGCTGCCTGCAAGTCCTCCTCCGGCTAGGGTGCAGTTGTCGTGGTGGCCACCTCTGCTGGACGTCCGACTCCCGACTGTGGCAGGGATGTGTCCTCCACCAGCCTGGCCGCTGGGTCAGAGGCAGCTCTACAGGGTACCCAGGTGATACGTGGGTGGGAAGATGGCATGTAGGATGACTGGCGAGTCGGGGGTTCAGGTGAGGAGGGGGTCGCAAGAAGGTCCAGCACACGGAGGAATGCAGCACCGGTGACCCGTCCCAGCAGGTCAACGTGGTCAAAGAGGCATTCGAGATGACGTGCAGTCTCTTCACGAAAAGACCGCAGGTCACCTCGCATGCCCCGTTGACGCAACGCTATCCCGGCCAGGACAGGCTCAACACAGTCCCGGATAGCCATGTCCGCAGGGAGAGGAAGGCCAGTTGTTGTGTGCTCATCCCCTCCCTGAAAACGGGTCTGGACGTAGGCATCCCTGTTGGTGCCAGATGATGCAGTGACAGGATCAGGAACAGAATTGCACAGAGGCACCTGTACGGCGGCCTGTGCTGCCTCCTGTCCCTGCCCCTGCACTGCACCACTAGAACCAGTGGAATCCCCACCTCCAGACCCCGTGTGTGTCCCTTCTGCGGCCTCCTCCTCCACCAAACCCCCCACCAACCTGGATGACACCATGCCATCTTCCTCCGTTGGACCCTGTGGGGTCTCAGCTGCCCCTTCTGCTGCCGAGGAGTCCACCTTTGACCTCTGCCTCTTGGACATAACTTCGGCAGATGTGGCCTGGGACGCGGCACCAGCCTCCTCACTCCCTGACGTGATGACAATCTGGGAGGGGAGCCGGGCCATGCGTCTCCGGCTGGTGGTGCGATCCCTGCCGCTGTGCTCCACAGCACCCTCTGCGCCCTCTTCATCAGTTGACGCTGCAGACAGGGAGAGATAAAACACAGACATCAGGTCACCGTACAATGGACTGATACACACATGACAGTTGTACATGAGTGGCAGTGTCAAACTTCAGACATGGCATCACACTCCACGACACACATGTCATTTCAACAAACACACATGAGCATTTCTACAGCAATATTGCACCAGGCAGCACCATCCATACACATACAACAGCATGAACAGCTGAAGGTGAGCCTGACATCACATGAAACACAGGGAGTGCACTAGACATGCACACATGCAACCACACTTACATGCATGTCTACATCTCCTCCAACTGTCGCAGTGATGTGATCGCCATACATGTCACATCTGGCATTCAGCCTTCTACATATCAGTGTCACGTGCATCCATGTTGCATCACAGTTGCACACTTGTCAAATACACACACATGCACATGTACACAGTGCAGATACATGCAGCAGGAACCACCATTCATGTGTGACACCACAACCATGCCAATGTACATACACAGAAAATCAAACATGTTTGCTCCCACACCTGCATTTGCACAGCATGCTTACCAACACATACACCATCGATGTGTCTCACACCTAATAGGACTCACATGTGGCAGCCTCATGCCCCTGTTCATACACATCCCTAAATGGCCCTACGAAAACACATGTGCAACCTGCACACTACTGGCACACCACCACACGCATAGCATCCAATCAGTATGCATGTACACTTACCGCTCGACTCCAGACGGGTCTGCCTCTCAAGGACCTGGACATGGAGCGCTGGGCATATGTGTTCCAGGACCCTCATTTGGTGGTCGGACAGGTGGCCCCGGCGCCCCTTGGCATCCACTGCCTTCAAGAGGCGCCGCGCCTTGTTGAGGGTCCTGGACCTGAAGTCCTCCCAGCGCTTCTTGACATGTTGTAAGTCGCGGACTGCCACCCCCTCCGCATTGATGGCAGTCACGATGCCCATCCAGATCCTGGTCCGTCCTTCATTGTCGGCGCGCGAACTTCCAAAGAGGGCATCATACTGCCCCAGGACTTGCTCCACCAGGACACCAACTTCCCTGGCACTGAAGCTGGTGGCCCTCTGCCTCTCTGGCTGGGGGTCGCCAGTGGTGCCAGATCGTGTTGTACCCGACATGGCAACCCCAGAGGCAGGAGTGCGTGGGCAACTGGGTCCTGGGGCAGGGCTGTGGAGCGATGGTATCCCAGTCGGGAATCTTCGGTTCCAGCAGGGGTGGTCACAGCAACTGCACCCCTGGCTGACGTGCAGGCAGCAAATAGCAGTGCACGCAGGCAGCAGGCAGTCAGACAGCAGCAGATGGCAGGTGGGAGCGTGCTCGGGGTCCTGGGGGGCAGTAATTCGGCCTTCTGGGCAGGAGCGTGGTCTTCCGTGTGTTGTTGCGTGGCCAGCTTGATACGGAGTGATTTGGCACGTGAAAATCTTGCACGTCAGCGTGTAATTCGAGGAAAGGCCCTTCGCGCGTAAGCGCGTCAGCACATGTACGCGGTTTCATTGGACCAAAGGCCCTTAGCGCGTAAGCGCTTCTGTGACGTGACTCGCATGGGCGTTTCCCTCCTGACGTGGGCATAGTAGTTCAGCACACGTGAAAAAACTGCACTTCCGGGTGTCAGCTCATGTAATTGGAGCAAAGGGCCTTAGCGCGTTCACGCGTGAGTGACGCTGTACGTGTGGGCCACTATAAAAGGTACATGTAGGACACCATTCCCTTGTACGTGCTTTTCGTGGAGAGCGAGTGGGTGAATTCTGTACTTCTTGTCGGTTCACACGCGATTACTTCACAGCGTTTGAAGTTCGTACTCCCTGTTACCTCTGACAGCGTTCTTTATTTTTTTGGGCCTGTTTCCTCAAACAGCGTTCACTTCTTCTTTTGTCCTGTCTCCTCAGCCTCTAATTCTTCTTTTGGTGGGGGTGTTGCCTACGCGCACATGCGCATTTTTTTCACGTTATTTTTCCAGGCAGACGGTGAGTCGTGCACGCATTTACCAACTGTGCTTGCCCCGTGTGTTGCGTACCCCTTCAGAGGTCATTATAGGCTGCGTGTAACACGCGTACGCTTGTTTTTGTGTTTCTGGGTGCCACAGCGTAGCGCGGGTTCATTTTTCCACACACGTGGTCTACGAGGGGTTGCGTGCACGTTACTTTTTGTTTTTGGGGTGCCTGTGCGTTGCGTGACCCGTCATCTTCCCCCAGGGGTCACAGACAGCCTTGCTAGAGCACTAGGGTACGAATTCCATCTAGTACCCTACCCCTTTCACCCCCAATTGCCCAGGACAATTGTTTACTGCAACTCCCATATGCACAACAACATCAGTGCCATGGTTGGGAGGCGACCAAGCGGTAAGGGAGGCAAAGGTGGCCGACCTCCAAAAGGTGGGTGTGGTGGGCGCGGTAGGGGACGTGGCCATGATTTGCAGGGTGCCCCTAGAACACCATGTGTGGAGGACCAATCAGGGACACCCATGCCCCCCCCCATGGTTGAGGGAAACGTGGCTGACACCATCCCAGCTCACCCCTTGTTGGACCAGCCCATTGAGGCACCTGACCCGGCACAGGAGGACTCCCAGGCTGACTTCCAGGTCAGCAAGTCTAAGCCACGCGTGCCGGTGCAAGTTGGTGTCACCAGGCCATGTGGATCTGGGGCAGCGATGTCATCTGCTGCCACAAGTAGGCAGGGTGGGGAGGCTGCAGGGGCAGCTGTAGGTCTATCCACCCCAGCTCTGAGTCTCCCAGCCAGGACAGTGTCGGTCCTGGTCCATCAAACTGACATTGCCCCTGCCAACATCACACTTCAGCCAATGCCTGCACCAAGACCTATGGTCATTGTGCATTCGCACACTCCCAGTACCCAGTCCACCTGCGCTTCTGCCCCTACTGACCAGAGCGGCGCAAGCCACTCAGGCTCTGCTCCACCTTTGAAGAAGAGGAAGAAGCTACACAGTCTGGCACGTCAAGGAAGCCTAGCTTTAATGACCCCGAACTTGATGCACTTGTGACCTATGTGTCGGCACATAGCCGCGAAATGGTGGTGACTGCAGGGTGCAAGACCACACCTGGTCAACATAGGGCACACTGGCAGACCATCACGGACCGCATAAGTGCCCTTGGATTTGTGAGGCGCACAGCTGATGATTGTTACAAGCGGTGGAATGACCTGAAACGCAGAGCAAAGAACAAGCTGGCCTCAAATCATGCCGCTACTCTGGCGGTGGGTCTCAACCAGAGGACAACAAACTCACTGAACATAAGACTGTTGCTGGGACCTTCTTCACAGTGGAACAGATCCAAGGCGTGGGAGCGCTACCTGATTACGAGGCATTGTCCGGTGAGTGCCCATGTATGTGTTTGTAATCCATGTGTATGTTGTTTGGGTGACGGGTTGTGATTGATTGCCAGGTGAGGGTGTGTACTCCTGAGTGTAATGGGTCACCCATGTGCTTCCTCCAATCCATTCATGTGCCTTTCATTTGGGTATGACAGTATCCCTTCTGCACACAGTAGCCAATTAGCCCCACATTACTGCTGTTTCACTTGAACTATCATCTTGCAACAACATTATTCTGATATTTTCTGTGTTCATTCAGGCTGATTGTTTAGATTATCCCATTTTTCATATGCTTTTTTCATCCCTAATGCCACATATGTGACAAGCTTTTGTCATTGTTTACACCCCACATTGTGCCACTTTAGTTACCTGGTTATGTGAATGTTTAAACCATTCCGGGCGAGGGAATATTGGCCTGCTGAAATTTATTTTTAGGGCCTGTTTGCATGTGGAACATGATAGTTGTTTCCTGTCATGTTGAAGTGATCAACCATTGATGTGTACATCTGCCTACAATCACTGTCTAATTGTACACTGGATGTGTTGCAGTGTGCGGCACATGCATATTTTGCAACACTATTCTGCATTAATCTTCTCATCATGTCCATGTGACATGGATGTGTGACAGTACTCATACACTGACATATCGCTGTAGTTGTCTAATTTACCATGGCTATGCTACATGACATCTGTGTGCTGGCATGTGTCATGTATGTGTATTAGACATGCCACTCACAGGCTGATGTGTGATGCCAGTGCTACACGACATGCTGCGAATGTGTTGCTTTTCCATCTTGGTGTCCTCATTGTCTGCCTTTTTGACTCCCCTTCAGAATCATTGACAGTGCATGCATGCCAGGGTTATGGTCATGTGGGACATGTGTTAACCATGTACAGGATCTCTGTCTTGTCAGGCCTATGTGTGTGATATGGTGCTCATGCCTGTTTCCATTTCTTGTGTTTCATGTTTTTGCAGGTGACGACGCACTTGATTCTGGTGAGGTTCAGGAGATGGTGCAGACCCAGGAGGATTCTCAGCCACGCCCAGGCACCAGTGGGGAACGTGGTGTGGTGGTGGGTGAAAACACTTTGGTACTGCAGACCATACTGTCGAGGGGTGCCTCTGGGTGCAGCTCCCCAGACCTCTATTCAGGTGCAGAGTCGGATGATGAGACTTATGTGCTGTCGCAGGTCAGTGCTTCTGGCAGGGATTCTGTTCTGTCCAACCCACCTGGACCAGGGCTAGAACCCTCTATGGGGATGTCAGTGTTGGTAGGTCCGCCTTTGGCGGTTACGGATGCAGGGTCACACTCCACAGCATCTGATCCTGTTCCTGGGCCAGCAGATCAGAGGGGGAATGCAGTCCTGCAGCCTCAGGCAGTGCCAGCACAGCAAGGTGCAGATCGCCTTGCCCCAAACAGGTGTGGTGCCTGCCGACACGGTGGCTGTGCGCCACCAGACAATACTGTATGGGAAAACTCCAAGTACGGTATGGCAACCCAACAGGCAGCATCAGTAGAAATGATGGCTCAGGCAATGGAGAGGGTGGCCACTTCCATTATCCCCCCTGAAAGGCAGATGGAGCAACAACAGCAGGCAACAGACTCCATTTGCCAATCACACAGGGACGACATGTTGGCGTCCAACAGGGACCGACGGGCGGCACTGGAGACTCATATCAATAGACTCAAAGTGCCACAGGGAAGCCCTGAGGGTGGAACTCCATAACCTCAGGCAGAGGCTGCTTGAACTTGAGGCTTCCCGAAATGTTAGGGCAGAACAGCAGCTGGAGCAGCTCACACGTTCGCTCTCAGCCGAGCTTCAGGCAACATCTGAGGAGATCCGGGCATCCCGCAAGGCCATGCGTGCAGAAGTGCAGGCAACCCGTGCCGTGCTGCATGGGGATCTCCGCACTTTAATCCTCCTGTATCAGATCTTCCAGACCCGCATGCTTTCTGCCATGGAGGACCATACAAGGGCTTTGCTTGGGCTGCCTCCCATAGTGCCACCACCTCCTGATGCAGCAGCAGAGGGTGAAGAGACCGACAGCATTTCTCCCACAATGGCATAGCCGTGCAGGCCATGAGCCCATGGAGGTATTTTTTTTTCTCGCAACATCCACGCAGGTGGGTGTTGGTGTGCACTCTGTCCTCTAACCTCCTGGGTGGCATGCCCCACCCCTGGTCCACACATGGCCATTTTTGATTATTTTTTTTACAGTGTGTTGGCTTGTGTGGCTCCCGTGGGCATCCACTGTATTCGGCTGGGCACATGCAGGCTTGTCCTGAGTTTGGGTTAGATGCTTGGGTTTGTGACACACACACCCCTCCTGCTTCCCGTTTCCATGGGCTTGCAAAGGGTGTGACCAAGTGACAGTGACTTACACAGTGACATTGGGCTCCCATGAGCTGTGTGGGCAGTCTGTAGTCAATACTGTGTGTACATCCCTAGTGGGTATTGTTGTTGTATTGTACACTGCATGGTGTATTGATATGTGCTTGTGCATCCATGTCTTCCTCCTAATTTGCAGGTTCCTTCTTCATGTCTTCACAAGGCCGTCTCCTTTGCAGATAGAGTTCATGTTGTATGCAGTACACTGACACATTTGCGTGGCAGCAACACTCTACAGTTGGAAGGGGTCGATGTGCTGGCTTATTCAGGTTGTAAGACTACCACTACTTTGACTTAGTACTGTCATGTTTTTGCAATGTTTCATGGTGTGTTGCTATATTGTGTTGGTGGTAAGTATTTGTTCATGTGTGCTGTTTGTTATTGATTACTGGGAGCATATTGTCTGTGGGCAGTTTCCATTTGGGACAGTGCACTTTGTGACACTTGTGTCAGGTCTTGTGCATTGCTTTGTTTGCTTTCACATTGCATGACATGCCATGGTGTGTTGGGTGGCGGAGCTGGGGAGGGGTTGGGTGACATGGTGCTATTTTCATGTTGTATTTTGCAAGGGGGTAGTCATTCATGCAGCATAAATGTGTGTTTTTTTGTGACATAGCATTGGTTGTCTTTCGGCAGGTAGGGATGCACACAATGTAACACTTCCAGGTGACCAATCTCAGACTGTCCCTTATGTCATCATCATTGAATGTCAGCTGGTATGTGCCAGGGCTGTGTGCACTCCACAGGGGTGCGATTTTAGGTGAAGTAATTAGCCACAAGCTGCGTACGGGCTGCCTCACCACATGCCCTTTACCCTCCCATGCGCAGCGGCCATGCTTGTGGTTGGGGATGGCGTGTTGCAACATTGTGCAGGACACATGCTGTCACTATGATCCTGCACACTACTGGGGGCGCGTATAGCAACTGCCCACCAGAGCGGTCAAGGGAGCGAAAGCGTGATTTTAGCACTCCGAATGTGCGCTCCACTATGCCACGGGTTGCAATATGGGCTGTGTTGTATCTCACCTCGGGTGGTGTGGTGGGGTTCCAAATTGGCGTCATCATGTGGGTGCTCAGTGGGTAGGCACTGTCCCCTGGGGAGGTGATGATGGGTATCATTAGTGGGGTTGTGACATTGCTCGGTATCTGACATGCATGCATGTGCAGGGGAATTTATACTCACCAAGCTGCCATGTATCACCATGCCACCCAGCTTCTAGGTCCCGGTTTAGGGTTGACATTCTGTAAATGAAACTATCATGGGTGGACCCTGGATAGTTGTACTGCTCTCCCCCGAAAAGTGCACGAAACAACCATAAATCATCAATGCAATTATGGAGCAAGTACTTTGAACCACAAAAAACAGACAGACACAATAACTCACAACCACACACTCTTAGAAAATAAATCAGCTCTTTACGGCTATTTATTCAAAGCTTACAAGTACATAGAAATAACTCATAAAAATAGTAAGGTCATACATCACAAAAGAAGTAAAGAAGTCAAAAGGAAATACATCACGGTGAGCGTAATACCAGTCCTCATCTCGTCCAGAAGCGGCTGGAACACCCCGGGGACAGCCAGGCCGAGAGTTCCACAGCTCACAGGAAGGCCAGACGTAAGAGGCCTTCTCTGGCTGAAGTCTCACCTGACCCCCTCCGTGCCTCCACATATATACACTCCACAAAGGGGAGTTAATTCCTGAACATTCTAGAAATTGCACTTGCGCAGTTGAGGAACAGCCGTCGGTTGCCAGCTGGGTCAATCGAGAGCTCCCCTCAAGGAATGCAGGGCCTCCCTGTACTAAAAACACGCTCCACAGAGAACAGTAGCAAGCCATACCAACGTTAGCTTTCCCAGAAGAAATGGCTTTGACTGCATACCAGGGTTGGAAAAGCATGTTTGTCTCAGCACTGTGAATCTAACACTTCAGCAAAATGTGTGCAGCATTTCACTGCGATGTGATGTAAATATCCAACATGGCTCCGGGCGCTCCTAGAATGCATTGCGCGCCTGCGCTATTTTGAACCAAGCATAAATCAAGCATAACAATAGTTGGCATATACTGAGGTGAAAAAAACAAATTATGTATACACAATATGAACAGTGTTGGAGTTACTGGAGAAAGAACTATGTCAAGAAGAACTTTTGGCAGCTGAATTAGCAAAAGAGAATCCTGAAGGAAATCAAGATGTGCTTGGTGAGCCAATTATTCAAACTCATATACAGCTTACCATGCAAAAAGTAGAAAGTGCAATGCAACAAACTAAAATACCAGATGCGAATTGTGATGAAATAGTAAACGTAATGTAGAGCAAAAAGAAGTTTATTATAAAATTAAAGATAGGTTTTAACATGGTTTACAGCATGACAAGCATGAATGTTCTTGTGTTCACTACAAACCTGTATTGTTGTATGTTAGTGCACAACCAGGAACAGGTACATCTTTCTTTTTTAATTCATGCAATAAGAGCTATCATCCATAATGTAACGGATTGCTCTTTGTCACGTATTGTGACACTTTTCTTCACAGTACAAATATTGAAAATGTTGAAGTTAAATTTGATTGTGTAGAAGAAACTCATTTGATTTCTCAGGCCTGGTTTCATGCTTTTTAAAGATACCTTTGTGAAAAGAGCACAGTATCTGCATATGCAATACCTATTCATAAATCACAAGGGTTGACATTAGAAGCAGCCCTTATTGCCATTGGTCATACAGTGTTTAAAGAAGAATGTCATATGTAGCTTTGCCATGTGTAAAAAATATAGGTTTATTTTAAATAAGCTTTGATGAAGGAAAAGTGACAGCTTACATTTCTTGCAATGAAGAATATGATAGGTTGCGTGTGATGTATGCTGCTCACCTGAACCATATCCCTGTACATACTAAGAACTTGGCCAGGAAACATAAGAAGTCATTGTAAGTACATTCAAATGAAATCATTACTTTTAAGACTAAGAAACAATGGAATTAATTTTGTAAATAGTCAAGTTTCTATAATTAAGAAAACTTTTAAGATCTGTGCAATTATATTTCATGAGGGGGCATCCATTCACTGTGGACATTTCACAACATGGTTGCGTACAGAAGTAAAATGGTGTGTTTGTAATGACTCTATGTTAACACACCAAGTTAGATTGCCAAAGGGTTTAAATAATTCTTACAAAAAATGTTGTTAGAACCAAAGTTTTAATATGTATGTTTTGTATTATTTGTGAATATAAACATACAAGAAAAAGTAAGAGATGGAAGAATAGGGTCATAAGTGTTCTATGTAAAGTAGGAGATGGATGATTGTTGCTAGGATGTATTTTAAAAACAGTACACAATAAATGTAGAGGTAAGATTCTGAAGATTACATGAATTAGAAAACAGCTTTCTGCAATCTTCAACTTCTGTTTTATTGTGTAAAAAAGTGTAAGTTTTAATATGTACAAGTGTTCCATACATGTGCTAGGTTACATAAATGGTTCCATGTACATTATTTTGAGAGTTACGGAGTGTAGAAGGTCATCACTGTTTGCATATGAAACAAGTAAACAGTAGGTTACAGATACAAAAACAATAAAGTAAAATCTTTGTAAAATAAATGAGATATAACTACTAATAATAGTTTTAGGGAAGCATTTGGATATACTGTGTTTACTTGTTATCTGTGTAGGTGGTGAAAATAAGTATGCACACAACCTTTAAATAACTAATTCCAGTTCAATAAAAAAATGGAAACAGCTTACTTGAAATGTTAGTTTGTTCAATGTTTAAATGTCTTCTATGTCCAGTGTGGAAGTTTTCAGAATAGTTAGACAACGTATTAAGTCATTAAACTGTGGGCATTTTTCTTTTTTCAGTAGGTTTTAGAAAATTGTCATTAGCTTCATTTTGATCTCATAAAAAAGTATTCCACACAGCACACAACTATCTGTGCCAATAGAAGTTTAAACAACAATTCCTAGTTTTTAAAACATTTTGAAATGTCATTATGAACTTCTCATTTGTGTAGGTGGCCAAACAAAGGATGCATAAAGATGTTACATTAAGTATGGAAATTGCATTTCTTAGGTTATTATTGTAGTGTTTGCTAAGTGTTAATACTCAAAATAATGTTACAATGTTGGCATGTCTTCATTTATATATTTGTAAAACTGAAAACATAGCTTATATGTCTTGGTTTCCTGGTTAAGGTTGCATAAATGAATCTGCAAATTTGTCATCATTTAATATTAAATCATGTTTGTATGATATTGAAACATATCTCCATTGTAGTGAAATGCCTTTTTAGGTATACAAACTATTGAGATTATGGGCAATTCTTTTTAGAATTTGCGGATGGAAAACCAAGATCGTAGTTAACTAAATGGTTAGTATAGTTGAGGTAATCATACCATTTCTTTTCAATACTACACTGTAGCAACCATTTTTTCTTCAAAGTGTTATTTTTTAAGGGTGTTTTTGATACAATGGATACAATGTTTATTTTATCAAATTGATTACATTTTTATTTCACCTGTTATAGAGATATACGTGTAGAAAAAGAGATCATGTATACATTGTATATATATATATATATATATATATATATATATATATATATATATATATATATTGTAACGTATTTTAATGAACTGAATAGTTTATTTTCTCTCCAACAAGAAGTTCTGTTCCTCTATTGAATGATTAATGAATGCAACCTTGTATTGCTTATTTACTGGGAATACATTCAGTATTCACTTAATACCATTATGAAAAAGAAACACAAATATGCTTTTTTGTATTTTATTATGAAATACATTTCATTCTGTTTCAGAGTTTGTGATATTGAAGACAGAAGACAAACCATATAATGGTATTGGGTAAGACATTTGATAAATATGATATATATATATGTGCAATGCCCATATGTATAGACACAGATATGTATATTTTGTAATACAATTATTTATAGCCGCAGCTACAGGATCAGCCAATGAGGTGCAAGATTATGCTTCCACAGATAAGGCGAGCAGCGACTTGAGTAGTTCTATCTGCAGATAAATGGCTCTCTTGCTAACATTGTAACCCCAGTTACAAACAAACATTTTCGGGGATTTTAGGCACTCAAACCTCATAAAATAAATTACAATAGATGTTGTAATATATTTTTGCAGTCTGTGTTCAATTTTATCTATTTCTGTACCTTAAAGGGTGGCCCTTAAAAGTGATGTTTTGGGGGAAGGAAAGAGGGGGTGGAACAGTGCAGGAAAACACACAAGAATGAAACATATAACAAAGGGAATTAAAATAAAAAGAAACATATTTTTGAGTCTTTTCTTTCTTTTTATTATTCTTTTTCAAAACAAGGGGAACAAACAAGTTGCCGCTTAAAAAAACAACTAAGGATGACAGTTAACCTGGTTTTCAGCGATGCACTTCTCCCATTCCTTAGTATTGGCATCTCCCACCGCTACCCATGCAAGGCATCGTCCACACAGGACTCTCATCAATGAGAGATCGGGAGCTGGTGACATTGTACTTTGTACAGTTGACACTGCTGCCGATGTTGACGCTTCATTGAGTGTCGCTGATGTCCCACTGGTGGATGGAGGTGCTGCAGGTGGTGCTGATGTACGTGTTTGTAATGCATGAGCTCCATGCATCTTTTATTTGTAGTGCTCAAGTGATTTTTGATAGGTATCATCCACATCATCCCAGTGGACTCGCACCAGATGGCTTATCATTATTGCTGTTCCTAGGCTTTGTGACAGAACATTAGAAGGGCCCCTTCCTAGGGGTTTCTTGCACAATGTGCATAGTACATCCTCTGCCTCTTTTTTCGAACAGTGTTCTTTCACCCTGAATTATTGCCTACTATCTGTGATGGTCTTCATTCCAGTTGCTTTCTTTCTGGGTGACGACGGATTGGGGACCCAAGTGACATTGTTGTCACTGCTGCTACCATCATGGTTAGACATGTTGGAATGACCAACGGGGGAGAAATATATAACATCATAAAAATTACAACACTAAAAAGACAATGCCTCAAAAAATTAAAAGGTTTTTAAAATTAAATTTAAAAAACTATATCTAAAAATAGTCAAACTGAACAAATCACAAGACAAGGGAAAAGAGGATTAGGTGCAAAGTGGCTAAAAAGGAAGAAGGACTAAAGGGTTAAAGTGCCAAAAGTTCTTGCAGTTACTTGGATAACATTTCACTAACAAGAACTGATAACAATGATGAATATAATCATTTGTGTTGTGGGTTGGGTGATTATTCATGGCTACACACCACCACACGTGTTGACTGGGCACCTCTGCATGCGCGGATGTCTTCATACGGCATGGGCATAGCCGCGTCACTACATCGCAATGTGTGATTGGATGTTTTATTGATGCAGACATTAGTCATGTGTAGGCATGGAGCTGCACCACATGATATGATTGGCTGGTGCATCAGGCACGAAGATGCATAGCTGCATTGAAGGACGTTGACATTCTATTGGCTCATTTCGCACGCGTGAGTTTCATCAAACGGCATGGGCATAGCCACGTCAATACATTGCAACATGCCTTTGGATAGTTGGTTGATACGGATACAAGTCAAGTGTGGGCGTGGAGCCGCAGTGCATCATATAATTGGCTGGCGCATCAGCCGCGAAGATGTGTAGCTGTGTTGACAGAGGTTGACATTTTATTGGCTCATTTCGCACACGTGGGTTTTGTCACATGGTATGGGCATAGCTGTGTCAATAAATCATAAAATGTGTTTGGATCGTTGGTTGGCGTGGATAAAAGTCACGTGTAGGCAAGGAGCCAAAGTGCATCATATGATTGGCTTGCATATCAGGCACGAATGTGCATAGCGGCGTTCAAGGAGTTCAATGTTCTATTGGCTCCTTTTGTATGCACAGGGTTTGTAAAAATGGCATAGTCCTAGCCGTGTCAATACATCGCAACATGTCATTGTCTCGTTCGTTGATGCAGCTAGATAGATACTGCAGCCCATAATTCGAATGGCTGTTACAAACAGGCACGAAGATGCGTAGCCGCATCAATGTAACTTTTGAAGTGATTGGGCCTTCCAGTGACGCAGCTACTGCCAAGTTTATGCGCGACTCCTCATTGAGCGATGTGATTGGTCAATAATTTAGGCACAAACGTGTCATTGCACTGGGGGTACCCGCATATACGGACAACACATTTCAGTTGGCTAAACTGTGTTACTGCGGTTGCACCCCTCTCCCAAACACCTTTTTCATGTTTTCTGTTATTGCTTTTCATCTCCTGATGGGTGAACTTCATCGTGAACCTTCAGGAACTTTTAATAGCAGTACCTTGATGTATCCATTCCTTTTTTACCTTTCTTCTTCCTATACCTTCGTCCTTTGTCTTGTGCTTTGTAGTTTGTTCATTTTTGTTATTTTAGCTTGTTATATTTTTTTCTCTTTTTTATATTACGTGGCAGAGTCCTTTTTGTGTTGTGTATTTTTACAGTTTTTATTTTTCCTCCACGGTCCTGCATTTCAATATGAATACAACCACCTGTGATGATGAGGTGGTGTGGGTGGCTTCTGCTTTACCACTGTGGAAGAAGTAATGTGCACAAAGAAACGTGGCTAACAGTTGGCAATATTTCTGTGTAAAGGCCCAACACAGCAAAAAGGAGATTGAGGAGGTCTTGTGTCATTTTTGCAGTGAGGTTTTGTGGAGGGGACCTTCACACAAGACATTGCAAAGTTTGGGGACATTGACGTTAATCCAACATCTAGTTTGTGTACATTGGGATGAAGTTGATGAATCCTATAGGAAGGCTCATGTAAAACATAAGGTAAAAGCACACAGAGCAAGATCAGCACATTCGTATTTATCATCTGTGCTAGAGACTTCGAACACGATTACTATGTTCCACCATCTGACACGGTTAAGATGGATTTCTAAACTGTGACGTTGTGGTAAGAGGTTCAGAAGGCCAGCCTAGTTTCTTTTAAGAGGGTAACCTTCTGGACAGGCCAAACCAATCAAGGTAGCATTGGTGGCGGTGAAGGCTAGGTCTCAGTAGGGGTGAGAGTGATCGAAAGCCCACAATGAGCACACATTGTAAACAACACTACAAATTAATCTCAGTCAGTTGTATATATCAATAATACATATACATGTATTAAAGGCCTTTTAAACCAACCACAAAGCAAATAGCAGTAATAACTAAACCAACACAACATTACTATTAAACATATATACAGTTACCAATGACCTAAAGGAATAGTACACAGTAAGGGTCCACAACCTGTAAAGAAAGGGAGGATGCAATGCAAATATTATTTAGGCAGTGCTTCACTTTTCAAACCCTTACTAAGAGGCAGTCCAATCCCTAAGATGAGAGGAGACTTGTGCCCAAAAGTACTTTCAGTGCTGATGCATGCAATCGTGCGTTTGGGCCAAAATGGGGTCTCTAGCAGGGGCTGTAGCACCTCAGGAAGGCAGGTGAGGCAGTGAAGAATAAGTTCCCACTATTCACGGAGGGTATCCCCAAAAGAACAGACCATGATCCAAGAGTTGGGAATAGCTCCATAGCAAAGGCTACCCCGATAAAGGAGAGTGGCCCTCAGGGGACACTCGTGAATAAAAATTGATGGATGCCCCTGGGGCCACCGGTAAGGCTTGCAAGTACTCACCAACCCTCAGTGCACTCTGGACCAAACTTCGGCAGTCCAGTCCACTTTGGTTGTAGGTTCAAATCCTGCAGTTGTACGAATCTGTGGCTTTCAGGGGCTGCGTTCAAGGAATGATTCCATGGAGGGACAGTGGCAATTTCGCAGCTCCTGGTGAAAGGATAAGGCCAATTCCACTACAGCAGGTCTGAGGGCAAAGAGGGGCACATCGGCAAGGCACCCACAAAGTTCTTCACCACAACTGGGTGACACAGCAACTGCGTATGCTCAGGTTCAGGCATACTCTCCTAATTCCAGACCGAGGAATGCTAGGTGTACAAAACTCAGTGGAAGAGTGCCTTATATGCAGAGTTTACAGTCTCCAAATGCACAAGTGTCAACTCGGGATTGCAGCGGCTCCAGGGCAAAGGTCCTATGCAAGCTGGTCCGTTCATTGGGCGGTCCAGGAACACTTCTGAAAAGGCTCGCTTACAGGTTAAGGTGGAGGTGCCAAGAAAAGTTAGTCCCACTATTCCAATGGGTCAAAACACCTATGCAGACCTTTTAAGTTCAATCAGAAACAGGGGGGCCCACGGGACGACAGCAGGCTCAGTGTGCCAAACCTTCCAGCGTGTCACCAACAGTTCCTCGGCTCTGCTTCTTGGTTTCAGGATACTTGGTTCCTATCCTAAGTTTGGCAAGAACTCAAGAGATCGACCTGGTATCGATGTAAGGCGGCTTCCCTTATCCAGAATCTCCTTCACGCCAAAACAAAGAGGACACAATGTGAGATCTGCTCACATACAGCCATCCCAGACTTGGACCAATCACGGACCACGGTTGTCCCAGTCATTCCTTGCACACCAGACATCCTGGCACCCAGGATGTGTATTGGAACTAGACAGTCCAGTCCATATCCTGGAGGCACACACACAAGGCATGCAGAAGCCTGCAAAAGCTTTGATTTGCGCTGGGATCTGCATGACCAAATAAATGTTTTTGCGGGTCTGCTCAACCTGGGGAAGGCAAAGGGACAAGATGGCCAAAGGTTAAATCAAAGGACCTTGTGGAATGGCCATTTTGGGGCAAGCCACTGTCCTGGGCCACAAGCTGTAAATGCGGTATGGACAACACAAAAGGGTTAAAAATATATGTAAAATAACAGTTGCCACCAGCTCTGTCCAAGGCACAGTTGTACTTCTACCGAAAAATCCTTTGCGGGTATCTATGGCCTTAAAAATGAAAGACCCCAGCACACTGTACTGTAAGGTACCTTGTGTACTGACAATGTTTTGCTAAGGACTAGAAACAAAGTGAAAGACTAAGGAAAACAAAGTCTCCCAGTACTGACTGTCTTTAAGGGCATGTACATTTCCCCATAACAAAGTGAGCGAAAACCCAGTGGATTAGAGCAGAAGGCTGGGCTTCACTGGCAGGCTAGAATTGTCATACAACAGCAAACAGTAGGGGGGTTCACAACGGGAGGGACCATTGCACATAATTGGAAATGTTTCCTAACAAACACCAACCTCAGTCCATCCTGCCTGCACCTGATCTTACATACTTTATTGTGATGTGAAAAACCTGTTGCAGCTTGATCGAGGTGGGAGGTGGCACCTGTAAGGAGCTCATTGTGGCAACAGTAAAGACAGACACAAGTGATCACAGTTCAAGGGTGTTTATTAAACTGTATTAGTATGTTGGAAAAACACCTAATCTAAACCTAAATCTAAGATGGGATCAAGCTACTATCAAATGACTATCAAATAATAATAAGGCAGTCCTAGTGGTGTCTTGTCAAATAAAAGGGCCTATACTTAAAAAAAAGCTATTGCCAATACTTACAACTAAATACAAGTGTGGGATCGGGTTCACAAGAAAGAAAGAAGTGTTCACAAATGATAAGTCAGGATGTGGTAGCCGGGGGCCTCCCTTCCCCAAGTTTGAGCATGGGACAAGGTGGGACTCTGGAGCACACGTTCAAGGTTTCCCAGCATAAGATTACAGTCATGTTCTCAAGTTTCGGGACCGTTGGTGGCTAAGACTCTTTTCTAAAAAAAAGTCTCTTGCCTCTGAGGACCTGATGTGCTCAGAATAATAAACAAAAGTTCCTTTCCCTATGTGTATTAGGTGATGACTTTTCACCTCTGGATCCCCCTCTTCCGGGCTCTGTTCCACCAAAATGTTTCTAGTGATATCAGGACCTTGGGTGGTTCAATATATTGCTTCCAAGTGCCTGGTATGTTCAAAATAATAAACAAAAGTTCATTTCTGATTGCACTTGCGGTGATAATTCTTGACCCCTGAGTCCCCCCTCTTCCAGGCTCAGACTTCTTTCGAATCTCAGCCTCCCTCTGTCGGGTTCACTATGGCTTGTATTCAAACAACTTGGTCTGTTACCTTCACATGTCAGTGGGTGTTGGCTTTTCACCCCTGGATCCCCCACCTCTGGGCTCTGACACCTCTTGAATAGCAGCCTCCATCTGTGGGTTCACTATGGCTCTCATTCACAATGCTTTCTCCCTTTGCATTCACAAATCTTTTGGTGACAGATTTTCACCCTTCTATCCCCCTCTTCCAGGCTCAGACCCTTGTTGAATGTAGACTCCCTATGTCGGGTTCACTAAGACTTCGTATTCAAAACAATTTCAACTTTCGCATTCACAAGTCTTAATTTCTTTTCAAACAGTGTGGACATTCCTTTATCGGGTTTTCTCTTGTCAACACTCTGTTCATTGGGACTTCAGGCCCCGTTCTATCAGCATCCCTTTATCGGGTTCACTCTTGCCAACTCTTGCCAGTCTCACAGTTCTTTCTCTTTTCTCACTATGCAGGATCTATCTTCCTTAGCTTCCCAATTACGTGCAGGTAAAAGACTTTCGACTGTACAGGGGGTTTTGCTAGACAGATGTATGACCACATTAACCTTTTCCTTTTGGTTCTCCTAGGGCCTTCTGGTATAGGTAGTTTCAACAAATGTGAGATCAACCAGAGCCTTTCGGTTTTCCCTTAATGTTAACAGTTCTTTGAACTTCCCTTCATTTGCCGTTTGTGACTTTGGTTAAACACAGTTTGCTTTCTTATCGGTTGTCCCCTCACCTCACTGGCTGTGATGAACTGCTTGGCTTTTCTTGTCTCTGGAGTCAAGGACGGTACCACGGTAGCAAGCATCTCTCGCTATTCTGATTATTTGTGTAGGCATGCTCCGTGTATGATTGTCATCTGGTGCAACCACACGCTAGATATTGTTTGCGGTCATGTGATTCCTTGCACTGAGGCTTCGTGGGTCTGGGACGGAAAGGGAAAGGTTGCTTCTCTCCTTGTCACCCCTTTGGTTCTTGACACCTTTCTCCACCTCTTGAATTGCTGCACTCGGATAGCTCTCTCATTGTGCGGTCTGCCTTGCTCGTAGTGTGCTCTCATGCACCACATTTTATCCCTGTGGGGGAAAGGAAAGAGCCATCAGGTCTGTGTGATTGTTATTAATTGCCTGATTCTGCCTGACTCTTGTGTCAGGTAAACAGCTCTGGTGTTAGTCCGTTGTCTTTCGTGTAAGAAAGTGTTCATGTCGGACATTGGGGGTCTGGGGGTTAGCGTTTCTGAGTATCCTATGTGGTAGGATGGGGGAAAAGGTGTTATAAGAAAGGGGATGATTGGTCAACTGCTGCAGGGTTTGCGACTTGAATGGGGGACATCATGGGAGGGGCTGTGCCTCGTCACAAACGACTGGGAGCTCGGAAAACAATAATCAGTTGGGTGTGGAGTGTTAGGAAGAATTCTCCAGAATGGCTGCTTCTCCTTACCTACTGAGTCCCTCAGGAGCTTTGCTGGATTTCTAGGATTAATTTTTTTCACCTGGTAAGAGTGTGAGACTTTTTTTCCCACTCTTACATGTGTTTTGCTATGTGTGTTTAACATTTTCTTGTGTTCATAGACTGTGGAGCCTCACCTACTCCACAGGCATCATCTTTGTACTGTGTGTAACACAGCACCTTCAGTGCAGTGACACAGGGTTGTCTTTTAGACTTCCCAACTCAGACTCCATTTTCTGGGACTGACTACTGTCTCCCAGAACATGTAAAGTTGCCATTGACTTTATTAGTCTCTTTAAATCCACAGACCCAGTACAAAACTATCTTACATAGAGTACTGTAAAAGCGTTAATACTTATCCCTTTGTGTCTGTTTCTCTTGGAGCATTGTTTTGCTCACTTTTCATTAAGACTTGGCTGGTGGCAGTGGTAACTACCCTATTTTTCCTACCGCTTTATCTTAAATAACCTTGGTAGTTTTAGGCTATCTTGGTAGCCTCAAACTTAAACCCGCTAGCCCATATACGTTTTTATACGGTTCCGGCTGGGTTTATTCACCGTTTCTTTTTGAAAATGTCTTTTTCGCGTTTTACTCTGCGCGCCAAACCAGGCAGGTTTGGTTCCTTTGTTCGCTGTCCTTTCGCAGGCTTCTGCACAGAAGCCCCCCTTAGGCGCCTGAAAGTCTGGGTAGGCAGGATGTGCGGGAGGGGTTTTAGGACCACTGTCATGGGTTCCCTTGGCACCCCAAGTCACACTCCTGTTTGATTGGCTAGGTGACTGTCCCACCAGGACAGCCACCCTGCTGTGTGATTGACAGCCAGGCTGGGTGAATGGGCTAAAACTGCATAAAAAGCAGGTCTCTGGGGCTGGATAGGCAGTGTTGCCACTGGAACGAGAGAACCGAAGAGGAGCTGACAGAAGAGCACCCCTAACACGACTGAACCGCCCAGTGAAGCCCTGCTGCACGTCCGAATCTTCAGACTCCAATTTTAAGGTACTTGCCCGAATCCAATTGTTCGTTTCGTCCAGCCGCGGTGAAGGTGTGTAAACCTTTTGCCATTCCGAGGGCGTGTCCTTCTCTACTCTTTAAACTAACTTTTCTGCCGACCAACCCCGTCCGGAACTCTTGGCAAAGACTTAACCGAGAACTACCCTGAACTGTGTAATCTTGAGCAAAAGACTTTTGTCCTAAGCCTTTTGATTTGATTGCCTCACTGTAGTACCTTTTTCTAGATTGCCCTGCTTACTTACCTGTTGGTGCTGCTCAATTTGTGTCTAACTTTGTCTTTCCTTCCCTTTTACATTTTTGGAGTGCCATTTTGCTCACACTTCATTTTGAGCTTAAATTGTCCAGAATCTATTGGGAGTGGTGTGGTGTATTAAGTGTGTGATTTCTGAACTGCTTTACTTTAGTGAAATGTTTTAGAACTGATGTGTAAATAAATGTATATTCTTTTACTCAGAAACCTTGAGTCAGTGTTTGTTTGAATCATAGTAATTGCTGTCCTTTGTGTAACTATTGACACTGCTCACTTGCTCTTGAGGTCTGGCTACTCAGCCATCGCTACCACTTTACTATGTAGTACAGGCTTGTACCAAAGGTGAATTTGTACTGTCACTTGTAGTCTTAATTGTGTGTGGTGTTCCCAAAGGGTACTGCATATAATTCTGCCTAACATAGAGGACAATGACTGAGCGTATTCGGGTAAGACACAGGAAAACAGGGATTCTGGGAGGGATCGATTCTGAATGCGACAGGGTTTAGGATCCTAGAGGATTTGTTATATAGGTAGGGGTCGTTGGATTTGGGCAAGAGAGATTCGATGGGAGGAAGGGAGGCAGATGTGGTAGAGCCTACAAAAGCCTCAGGGACCCCGTCCTCCTCACCTTCTTCTCCAGTATAATAATGCATCTCACCTCAGGCATTTCCCCGAGCACAACCCCAGGCTCCCCTACCCAGGTGATCCTCCTACACTTGCTCACTTCCAGTGTTGGGATCTGAGAGCACCAGCCCTTTCCCAGCCACCTAAATAAGGCATTCTCTAGGTCTACTCAGGAGAATACCCTCAGGTTTCTCACACACCCTAAATGGTTTGAGCCAGGCTCTTTCGGGACATAGGGCTAATTGCCAAACCTAGGTATATTTTTAAGTGACACAATTCTTGTGTTCCTTGTGTTTTTCCCTTCCCAGCTTCTTCCCCTTTTTTCCTTATTCCGCAAAACGGTCCTTTTCTGGACCAACGTTTCACTTATAAAAATAGACAATAAAAACAACTACTGTGCCTATGGGTCAAAGATCTTTAATTGATCCTTTCAATACAGTGTGCATATAAAAAAAACATATCCTTATCCATTTCATTGTAGCTGCGGTTATAACCTGTGGACGCCATGGGTAAACCCCCCCCAGTCGTTGCATCACTTAGCCTCACCTGTATTTTGGTAGCCGGGACTAGAAAACCTTTTAAAAAAACAATGGGCCTCATTACAACTCTGGCGGTAGCCGTGCCATTAATAACGGCAGAGCTGCCGCCGGAGTTGCATTTTTTCCAGCACCTGCGAATGGGCAAGAATTGGGTCATGCCAAGCTTGGCGGACCCGGTAATTGCCCATTTGCGGGTGGTGGAATAAAGGGCCTCCCCATCCCCATTCTGCTCCATAGGGCTGAATGGGGATGGGGACGTCGGATGCATCGGCACATTCAGAGTTGTGGCGGTGCATTTGACGTGCTCTTCTCGCGGGTTGCTGTTACAGCAACAGGAAAAACCTGGCGGGTGAAACGGTACCCGTGAGCAGAGCACGTAGTATGGCGGTCCGGAAACTACGGTACCATAGTTCCCATCCGCCATGCTTGTAATGAGGCCTAATATGTACATATATCTGTGGGCAGTAGTCTTGTAAAGATTTATTTCAGGATACATTGATTGTAGTCTTTGTACACAGTTAATATAACACTTTAATAACTTTCTATTAATTAACAGTACATATAGATGTAAACACTTTAAAAAGCTAAGTAAATATACATACAATTGGCCTTATTACAAGTTAAGAGGTAGCCTGCCAGTAATGCAGGCAGGCTACCTCCAAACTTGTGAAAGAATCCGGCACCCACGAATGGGTTATTACCAGGGTATTCCGGCCCTGTCAGACCCTGTTATTGCCCTTTCGCTGATGCAGGAATCGTGTGATCCCCATTCCCATTTGAGCCCCCTAGGGCTCAATGGGAATGGGGATGCCTGTAGCACCGGCACCAATCATTACAGTGCCTGTGCTACAGGCATGCTGTGCTCGCTGGTGCCTTTCATTCCGCCAGGTTAGACCTGGCAGAATGAAAGGCACCCACGAGCACAACTCGGAGTTCGCCGGTCTGGATACAATGGTACCGGCAAGTTTATCAGTACCGTTGTATCCGGACCAACAATGTAATTGAGGCCCAATGTTTTTTAAGAACAGGTTTATTTGGGGGGGAAATGTGGTTGCACGATTCCTTTTTATTTTACTTTCTACAAATGTATGATACATTGTTTTCATTAGCCCAATTGTCAGTAGTTTTAATGTCAATTGTTTATGGAATTACAAAACCCTTCAGGAAAAAACTTTAGTTGCAGGGATGTTAGGGTGAGAACTTAACAAAACAAAACCCTTGAAATTCAGCTAAACCCACCATAACTTCACGCCTCCTGTTGCGCAGGCTATGACCACAATTATGATATCACAGATCACATCACCAAAGACATCACTAATTACATTACAACAGTAACTGGCAATAAGCATAGCCTTCAGCCATGGTCAGTGTGCATGGCCAAATATATTTTAACACATGAATGGGTATTAGTCATGGACAGTGGTCACAACCTTAACCCATGTACACTGAATATTTAAAAACACTAACAAGCTAGCAACCATAGATTTTGACCTTTACCAGTGGATACAGCTTTCAAACATGTCCACTGTATATTACATGCACTGATCAGCAACTAGCCATGGACTTTAGCACAATACTGGCCAGTGGCCACAATCCTTGGCCACTAGCCATGGCCTTTGACCTTGAGCAGGTTGTACATCTTCATTGCCTATGCCCACTGTATATTTTAAAATAATAAAACGCAATTCAGCCATACCCACTGTGTATTATACAACACTAACCAGCCACTAGCTACGGCCTTTGGCCGTGCCCGCTGTACATTATAAATACTACCAAGCCACCAGCCACGGTTTTCTAAACAATACTAGCCAGAGGCCATAGCCTTTGCTGTGCTGACTGTATATTCGAACATATTAACGGGCACTAGCTATGTCCTTTAGCCATGGTTACTGTAGGAAGATAAGAGGCTCTGAATTTTAGCCAGGTCAGCATTTCAACAAAGATGAAAATGGATCCCATTTGCCTATAAAGGTGTGAGGTTCTGGGTTGAATATAGCATATGTCGGTATTGTGAATGCATCAAGTACATGCCAACAAAACGGAAGATTTTGAATTTGACATTGTATAACAGCTGATGTTATCGTTTTGCACCACACTACAATTGTGGACTGAGTACAATGGAAAATAAACTAACATTTATTAATTCTACTGATTCCTTAAACCCACTAACATGTCCCATTACCAATATTCAATGCAGCTCAGTCCATGGCTTTTTGTTGCAATTTGGTAAGCTGAATGAAGGCTGTGCAAGTTTAACTGGAAGTGCAAGAAAATAAACATGAAGAATTAGATTAATTTTTCAATGAATAATATGTGGCTCAAAGTAGGCTCGTTGTTCATTTTCAGAACAGGAATTCATCACCGGAGAAATGTAACACTTTTCTTCCTTTGCTGTTTTCTGATGGTGAATTTTCAAGAGGGTTGGTTGATTACTAAAGGGAGGTTACTTTGATCGACACATGACATTACTTTAAAGGCAGTATTTTCTTATTTAAAATGTGGGCAAACATACATTTCATGGGCAGGTCACAAAAAGAGTTCATAAAGAGCTGTCTATGAGTGGGAGGGAACTCTCTATCACTCTCTCCAGCGGACTCTCTGGATGTGGGTCGAGGCTGCAGTTTCTGACGGTGCAAGCAGGCTCGCTGTCAGGGTCGGACTGGGACAAGAAATCGGCCCGGACACCCAAAGAAAAGTGGCCCACCTCTCGCCTCCAAAAAAGTGGCCCTCAAACCACCATCTGTGAATTGCGTCAATTCATGATGGGGAGCACTGGTCTCATGCTGTGTGCCATGCTGCTGCAGAGCTTCTGGTTGCATGTGGGTAGTAGCCTGCACGTGTGATGTGCTGGCGAGTGATATTTTGGGATAAGATGGTGGGTGGTCGACTGCATGTATGGGTGGCTGGGGGGATTGGCGGAGGCGGGTCCAGTGGCATTCGGAATGCGGGCAAGTCCGATGGCGCCAGTATGTGCTACAAGAACATTTTGAGTTGTTTGGGCGGTGGATGGGGCAGCAGAGGCCAGCGGGCTCGCCGCATGCTCCGATGCTGGCATTGCAGCAGCATTCGGAGTGCGGGCAACTGCCCGTTGACATGCTAATCCCCAACCCTGTTCTTGCCCCTCCCTCCCCAAAACACCTTTTCATGGGAACTCTTTGAGCTCTCTTTAATCAGGCATTAACATCAAACTTTGCACTCGACGTGCATGCCTTTATTTTTTCAAAGCATTCTTCTGAGAGTTAATGACTTAATTTTAGCTGTAAATGGTGCTGGTGTAATCCAAATGTCTGAACCTGGTCTGCCTTCAGCCAATCAAGTTATAAGCACTGTGCGTGTCCTTCAGTGAAGTCCTGTTAACAGTTTTTGCTTGTGCAAATGTATCAGGCATTTGCCAGGCACTGCTGTTAGATGCCCAGGTACTTGCACCATTTTGCACCAGCTACCGTTCATACCACTACAGACAGCAGGGCCTTTCCCATGCATACTCAAAAGCCCAAAATATTAGCATTATCAATGCTTGTTTCCATCATCATGACTAAACTAAGTGTTGCCGTAAATACCCTATAAGTGTTTACCTCTTTGCTAGGTAATGCATCTTCAAAGGGTCTCTCATATTGAAAGAGCCTATCAATGCAGAATGTCTCCACACAACCTACAATGGGCGCGCTGGTAATAAAAGAAAGTAGTACTTGCAGGTCGTTAAGGGGCAAAGATGCATTTGCTGACAACCATCACAGGCAATATGAAGCGATGCAAATGGACGTTTCAAAAACACAAGAAGGTGTAACTCACGTAAAAAATAGAAGAACATGTATGAGATGTGGAAAGAGAATAGGAGTTGAGCGAAATAAATCCGCTGTTCAGTCAGGCTTTGCATTTGCAGGAGTAGGAAAGACCTCTTCTGCCCAGCAGAGCATCGTATGTCAAGACGTACTGGGTGATGTTCAAGTGCTCGTCTGCTGGAGATTGTATGCAGAGGGTCAAGCACAATGTCTAAAGTGTGCCCATCTGGCACCTTGATGAACATTACCACAACTAGAGAGCTGCTGTATGCATTTTTTGCACCAGGCCGAGCTGCATGGGTTAGATTACAAAAAGTGCTTTGTGCAGTCTGACTTTCGTGAGTCCCGTCAGGCATACACCACACCAAAGATGTCAGCATGAGAGTTAGGAGCCTCACTTACTGATTATGGTGTCTGATTCACCTGGTCATCTACCCAACAGCACGTACCCAAGGGCCGAATGAGAAGAGGTCGCATAACCCACGTCTGTTGATAAATAGTCCTTCATTCATTGATGTAAACTACCTAGTCAAATGGTTAAACCCTGTCGTCCATACCGTGTGCCTCACTAGCCCGGCTGGGAGTCTGCACCCTCTGCCGGTTCTGCCCTCTCGATGGGGAGCATTCCCTTGCAATTCCATAAGCATATTGATTGATCATGGGCACCGGCCCATCCTGTAAGCATTGCAACATAGGTCAATTCAGCTGAATTCAGCAATATCGAGGCACACTTCACGCGTAAACCTTAACTGATCGTCGTGTTTGCAAACTGTGCCAGTGTTTTAAGATTTCCAAAGCGGCACAAGCTGTTATCTGCGCCCAACAGCACTACAGGTAGCTTCAAACATGTTGCGTTGCTTTTCTTTCCAAAGCTTCCCTATCTTTCAACTGTTGTTTATCTGCACACCGAAGTTTCAGACACTGCTAGCTAACATAAGAGATATCCAGTGCTACGTTTAGTTCAGGAACCAGTGTACGACATCTGGACTGCAATTAACCTAAAGTCTATTGCAGTGCCAGTGGCTGTTTTAAGTGTGTTCATTTCGTATGAGGCACGGCCTAGTCATCATTTAGCAGAAAAAGAGCTAAATGTTTCGTTTGCCATAAAGCTGCAAGCCGACCATAGCGTGACGACGTCACAATCACACAATCACACTTTTTGGAAAGGTAAACATCCCTGCCCCCCACCCCCCCGTGCAGTCCGACCAAGCTCCACCTTCTCACGTTTAACGGTTCAGTCAGTGTATCGACAATCTAAATTGTTGGTTTTTCCTCCACTTAATGTCATGTTGTGATGTCTGTCAGGTAAAGTGCCTCTTTGCCATCAAAAATGTGGTTCACTCCAACCAACTAAAGCCTTCATAGTTAATAATAACACAGTGCACCTAATGTTGCTGAGCTCAATTCTTTAAGTATGATATGACATTTATAATGTGCCCCTATACACAAGTGTTTCAAGTACCTAACATAATTTGACCAATCACCACATGCTAACAATGATAGTAATTATAATAATAACTTCTATTTATATTGTGCTTTCTTTTATCCAAATCGAAGAACATAGTCTAGAAGCATGGGCGTAATTGTAGGGGGGACAGGGGTATTTGTCCCCCCCAACTTTCATGGCACAACCTTTTGTCCCCATTCATTTGGCTTTTCTTGAGATGTCACTTCCCCCCCCAACATTTTCAGAAAAGTTACTCGACTGTCTAGAAGTCATATTTCCGACTACAACTGTCAGTACTAGTCACTCTTAAGCTTAAGGTGCCGCCGTGCCAACCGTGTAGCACGCGCTCGCTGATGTTAATGTGATTCTGCGAAACATTTTGTGGCCCTGCCCTGGGCCCTGTGTGTGGAATGGATGGATCAATCTTTCTTACCTGATTTTTGTCACCTGTTGTGTCGTCTCTCAGGTGTAGGTAGCTGCGGCGCCACTGCAGCCTGTCTGCCCCTGCCTGTTGTCGTGTTGCTGCTGCTGTTGGGCTCAGGGCTTGCGGCTCACTCACTTCGGATGGTCGGTCACTGTCTTCGGGACGGGCCTGGGCCGGGTCTGCTCCTGCTGCTGCCTGCTGGCTGTGGATTTGCTGCAGTGCGTGTCCGTCCTCCTCTCCTCGTCAGACTCATCACTCACTGACTCACATCAGAAGTCAAGTTGGCAGTTGGCACTGGCTGCTGGCGGCTGCCCCCGTCGTGGACTCGTGGGGTTGGGTGGGTGGCCTGGCCTCCTGCCTCAGTCAGTGCTGCAGCTGCCTGCCTGGCTTTGTTGTGCCCACAAAATAATGCCCAGGGTGAGGAGGGGAGGCCGACTATATCCTATTAGTGACTCAGAGTAGAGAGTCAAACGTCCTACTCGTGCACCGCCACTGACTTAATTGTGGCGGCACAGAGTAAGTGTCGGCCCCCCAACCCCAGGCACAAGTTGCATTCAACTTTGCAGGGCAACAACAAATTCGATGTTATTAGTTCCTGCAAAGTTGAAAAGAAATTGTTGTGAACTTACTCAGCCCGGCCCCTGGGCCCCAGCCCAGCCAGCGACTGTCTGTCTGCAGCCCCAGGAGCTCTCACAATAGCAGCACTAGGGGGCCGCCGGGCTCTGTGTTCGTATAATTAACACTTGACGTCTTACTTTAGCACACACGGCCACCACAGGCCTGGCCACCATGGTGGCCCGCTGCACTGCCGCTGGCCTCCTGGCCGCGGCCGGCCCTTGATCATGCATCATGCATGCATGCATCTGCAATTTGCAATTGCAATGCAAATCATCAAAGCAAGATAACAACGTGTGAGTTGTTGTTACCTTGCTTTAATGAATAATTTGCTCCCTCCTCCTGCATGTCATTCAGCAGCAGCACTAGACAGCTCCCAGGCTCCGTCCAGCCCCGAGAGAGTGTCAGTTTCCTTTCCGGGCCAGCACCCAGCCCCGTGACTCAGGCGAGCAGCTGCTAGAGCCGCGCAGCCCAGCCCCAGAGGCTGCCACAGGCACACACTGTCATCATCTCCAAAAATTAATTCACAAAAATAAAAATTGCCCAGCTTGAGCCACGCGGCCTGCAGCAGACACTGAGTTGCGCTGCCTATCTATAACTTAAACATTTCACTGGCAAAATATCTATAACTTAAACATTTCACCGGCAAAAAAACGGCCCTGGGTGGCCTCATGAAAAACTGGCCCCCCAGGTCCTCAAAGGTCATCGGCCAGTGGCTGTGGGCCGATGGGGCCAGTCCAACCATGCTGGCTGTCTCTCTGCGAGGGTTTTGCCGAGTGTCCTGCTGAGAAGGGGAAAAGCAGATAAGAAATATTTCTGTGCGAGTCCTGCCCAGGCAACCAATTTTTGGAGACGATTCTCAACAGCTCAGCTGAGGGGGTGTCCTGGCCCTCCTGTTCGCAGGCATGCTGAATAAGGCATAAACTAGGTGAACATAACAGTCCAAATTGAGTTGTGCGATCTTGTTGCTTTTGGGTGCACTTTACAGACAGTCACAGACTAAAGAGACTTGTATATTTACAAATGTAGATAGCTATTTATATGTGTTTTCTGCCCTGTCCAAAACGCAGATTTCACGTATAAATCAAAAGCCAAATGCTTTGCTAAAGTAAATGCCATTTTTTCCTTATGTGGTTTTCACTGCCCACGCAGCAAGCTGTAAATGTAACTGAAGGCAGTGAGCTGCATAGAGTAATTGCGATCTTTCTAGGTCTGCAGATAACCATGTTTTGAACTGCAACACTAGAAGTGGGATTGAAGCTCTTTTTGGAGCGGTTTGTATATTGCGGGGAAAGAGTTACTAGGAAATATATTTGTGGTTACGTTTTAGCCAGAAGAATAGATTCTGTTATTAACACAAAAGTGTAACAAGAGTTTTAGGTATACACTTTAATTTCTGTATAATATCATAATGAATTATTGCTTATAAAGTGATTGCAAAAGAAACAGGTCAGACTCAGTTTACTTAATATGTGTCCTAGTTCCTTGTGTTAGTATACAGAAACATCTGACCCAGGTTGTGATTGCGTCTAACCGATGGTGATATTTTGTCATTTACCACATGTGGTAAAATGCAATGTAAGATAGGTCACTGTGAAGTGGTTCACATCATATGGGGCTGTTATTATATGACTAATGATTTTCAGGTGTCCTGGTAAGTATTACCCTGAGGTACCGCCAAAAAGGCATAGGGCCTCATTACACGGTAGGCGGTAGCCATGGCGCTATTAGCCCCATGGCTACCCCCTACCACCGTCGGAGTCCGGGTTCCCAGAATAGGGACTTACCGGTCTATTCCGATCTTTTGCGGGACCGGTAAATCCCCATTCCCATTTCAGCCCCCATAGGGCTCATTGGGAATGGGGGAGGAGCTAATAATGGTACAGCAATTTGCGGTACCGTTATTAGCTCTGAGGTCCCTCAGCGGGAACCGCCCATAATGTCTGGGCAGACCACACGTTAAGGACGGGACCCTCTGAGGGACCTCGTAGTAGGGCAGTAGGGGATTACCAGCACTGGTGCCCTTACTGGTGCTTGTAATCCCCTACCGCCTACCGTGTAATGAGGCCCATAGTGTGTAATGGAGATAAAAACCCACATCACAATGCAATTGTGGTCTAGTGCACAGCAAGTCCAGTTTTGGCTTACTGCTCACATTCCCAATATAAGAATAATACTTGCTGGTCCTATGCATATGGGGCACACCAAAATACCACAAAATACCCCAACAGGCTCACTAAAAATACTGCAAAATACCTCCTACACTACTGACTACACTGTGGGCCTCATTACGAGTTTGGAGGCAGCCATGGTGCTATTAGCACCATGGCTGCCTCCAAACCAGGCTCGATTACTGGGTTCCTGCAATGGTGACTTACCAGGTCATTCCGACATAGGAGGACCCAATATTTCCTCCTTGCAGGAACCATTCCCCAGTCCCATTTGAGCCCCCATAGGGCTCAAATGGGAATGGGGAAGGAGGCAATAACGGGCACATTACAAGTGGCCCAATATTACCTCCCTCTTCCCCTCGCGGGACCCAGAAAAGATGTCTGGTTTTACCAGACGTCTGATCCGTGTCCCACAAAGGCTGCATAGACTGCATACAGGGGGCGCAATGTTAAGGTGGCTTTAGCTGAATTTCAGTGGTTTTGTTGCATCAAGTACTCACATTAATGTCCCTACAACTGTTACAATGTATTGCTCACCTTTACTTCTTTTCTTGAATTTTGAAAGGTTTTGTCATTCCATAGATTTTTAGAATGCTTCGAGACCACTAGCATGGTCTTCGGCCTTCGTCAGTGGGCACGGCCTTTGGCCACTCTATATTTAAAAATACTTGCAACCCATTGCTCAAAGACGTTCATCAATCACAAACTGATTTTGTCCTGTTTTGACAGTTGTATTGTTGTGGATAAAAGATTGCAGGCTTTGAGAACTCACAATTTTTTTGTGCAGTGACATTTAATTATTTGTGATTGGCCACACACTTAGGTTAAGCAGCATGCTCCAAGCCCCTTGTTTTACGGCTGGTCTCTTTGTGACTGTTGCGATACATTGTGACACGTGTTTCGAACAGTCATTGCTCTTCCTCATATAAGTCGTCGCATTGCTATATTATTCATCACAGTTGCAGCAAGTTGGTATATAGCCCTCCGTGCTCGGGGGTCTAGCGAGTGGCGTGGCTAGACCCCCGAGCACGGAGGGCTATATACCAACTTGCCGCAACTGCGATAAATAATAATACAGCAATGCAACGACTTATATGATCGTGTTAGCACGTCCTCATAAATAAGCCTCAGAGGAAGAGCAAGGACTGCTCGAAACACGTGTCAGGCTGTTGAATTTTGATTTTTGCAATAAATTTGCAACATAAGTAACATCTGATTGATTATTGAGTTGGCGCAGTGAAACTGGAATCACTATCTTAGTTCTACCTCACCGTACAGTGCCAGGGCAAGGCACTTACACCATCCGGTCACCTGCTGCCTCCCCACCACTAATCCCAAGCAAGCGTAAGTTTCCTAAATTGGCTTTTTTGTGCCCCTTACTTATTTGTGTTGCGATACATTGCACAACCCCAAATAACCACATTTGAGCAGCACACATGTGGGAAAGAAATGGCCAGCTGCAAGAATAACATATGCCCAGGTACTTTCTTCACCCATAGCGAAAATCAAAAGCTGGCACCGATGAAAATACACACAGTAAGTGAACAAATATCCTAACGTGAAATATATAAAGCTAGTTGATTTGGCATTCCACTTAGAAAAAAGAGCGCAAGACAAAATAGCATTGGACTTTTTAAAAAAGAAATGAACATCATAAAAATTATCTGAGAGAGGAAATGTTCCAATAAATATGCTGCCAAATTATAAAAGATGCTCACCTTTCAAATACAGAAATCTGTCATTAAATATTCCAAGGTAAACAACATCCCAAAATGAAACAAGTGCTTGTGATCTTGTGGGTAAGCGTCTGCACTGGGAACATGACAACCTGAGTAAAATCCTGGTAGCCAAATACTTGTGCAAGCTTGCCAACCTCATGAAAATCCCATGTGTTGCGTCCGCCCTCTAAAGAAAAGTTACATTCTTCACGCATATATGTCCTTTACTTATGCCCTGAAAAGCAACCACAATCAGGGGAGAATAACTGCACCAGTGTCCAGGATTACAAACTCTCTTGCCGCATCGTGGGCATATACTCATGACTTACTTGCCCTCTCATCATTTCCCCTCCTCACCCTCATGTCTGGCTTTCAACAATACTCTGCTTTATAAAGATAACTTGAAAAGTATGCATTCCATAGTGTCAACAAATATCTAAATCCTTATTCAACTATGTTAGGCAAAAAGTGTACAATTGAGGCATTATTCCCCCCATCTTGACTGGGCAACTCCAAAAATCAGAATACAATTCAGAAAATGGCAAACAATTGTTTCTGAGTGCAAAACGCTCAAGGACTGACAGTAGCACGGTTTAAAAATAATTCTGTGGATGCCGTGTTTTATGAGATATTTAAAACTAGAAAAAAACACAGCATTCTCTGAACTGTCTCCCGTCCATGCAGTAACCAGGACCGATCCTGCTTAGCTTCAAAATGATGAATGATCCGGCCCCCTCAGGCCATGCTGCTCTAAGTGGACTTGTAAGGGGAGGCTCATTTCTTAGGCAACACAGCCTGAGGTGGCTGCCCGTTTCCTCACTTTAAGGCTAAGCAGGGTCTGTCCCAGTTTCTACATGGATAGGAAACGCACTGTAGCTATAAACATATCTATTTTTTTGTTATGTACAAAAGATTGCAGGCTTTGAGAACTCAATCTTTTTAGTCAATGTGAAATGAGATTAAGTCATTTGCTAAGGATTAAACACTTTGGTTAAGCAGCGTGCTACCAGCCCCTTGTTTTATGGCTGTCTCTTGGTGACTGTTGTGATACATCACATTACCCCAATTAACCACATCTAAGTAGCACGGAAAAGACTGAAAAAATTATCAGCTGCAATCA
Organism: Ambystoma mexicanum; assembly: GCF_040938575.1. Classification (NCBI taxonomy): domain Eukaryota; kingdom Metazoa; phylum Chordata; class Amphibia; order Caudata; family Ambystomatidae; genus Ambystoma; species Ambystoma mexicanum. Next base: position 582,861,408 of record NC_090937.1, on the reverse strand, counting down.
TAACATATGCCCAGGTACTTTTGCCCCATAGCAAAAATCAAAAGCTGGCACCCACGAATATGTGCACAGTAAGGGACCATATATTTTAAAGTGAAATTTACAAATGGATTTCAATTGAGTTTCTCCTTAGAAGACAGTGTGCAAGACAAAATAGCACTGCACTTTTAAAAGAAGTTATGAACACCAGAAAAAGAACCCAAGAGAGGACATTTTCCAATAAATATGCCGGCAAAGTATAAAAGGTACTCACATTTTAAACCCAGAAATCGGTAGTGAAATTTTCTTTGGAAATCCAAATTCCAATACGAAACAAGTAATTGTGGTCTTGTGGGTAAGTGTCTGCACGGGGAACATAATAACCTGAATCAAATTCTGGTATCCAAATACTTGAGTAAGGTTTCCAACCTCAAAAAAACCTAAGGGGTTGCATCCGCCTCCTGAAAAGAAATGACACTGTCCACCCTCATGTGTCCTTTACTGGTGCCCTGAAAAGCAGCCACAATCAAGGAAAAATAACAGCACCAGTGTCCAGGATTGCAAACGCTCTTGCCACATTGTGGGAAAATACTCATGACTTAATAGAATTAGGGGATTTTATTCTCAGTTTCCATGCTCCCGAACCTCCCACACTGGCTCCGTTTGTTTATTCTTTAGCTGACCTTTCAGCTAGTTCTTGAACCTACCCACAAACCAGGTGGGAGTTTATATCTTATTATTGCCACCCACTCAAATATTACTGTTGCTTCTGCTATGCCAATACTATAGTCTAATCATTTTATGGTGCCATTCGCTGTGCTTTGCCCTATAACTTGTCTAATATCTTGCCCTACAGTCTTCCAGAAACTCAATTGGCACTCTGTGAATCACCCCTACATGCATTCTCGTATCAATGAAAGGTGTCAAAATTCTCCCCTCGTTCATTTTTCGTTTATATCTACGACTTTGGGAGAAGTGGTGGACAGAGGATTTTAAAACTGTCCATTTGAAACTTAGGGAAGCAGAAAGGACATGGCGCTTGGACCATGATCCTAGGGAAAGTATAGTTTATTGACAACTCTCCAGTGAATACCATGGAGCCATTAAATCTGTGAAACTGATTTATTTTTTTTATCTAGCATGGAGTCAGCTCTGAACCAGTCTAGAGAGCTGTTTTCGATGTTTAAGGCTTTTTCCTCTGCGGCATGCTTCTCACCTTCTAAAGTACCTACTAAAGCTTTCTGTGATTCCCTTTCTTTTTTTTATCACAAAGCTCACAGATATATGTCAGACTATTGGGAAGGATGTTCTGGAGTCTGATAATATGACTTTTTCTGCCACCTGAAGTTCCATCTGCACATTTATGGTCAGAGTTCCGTTATTTTTTTTGTCACAGGATGTATTTAAAGCAGTGAGTCAACTAAAGTCTGCTGCCCCCTCTGATCCAATTCCTCTTGCTGTTCTTAAAGAGATCATGCCTGCTATTATACCTTGGATTTCTAAAGCAGTTCATTTTTCATGCCAATCTGGTCACATCCCCCTTGAACTAAAACAGGCTACTGTTATTCCGTTATTAAAAAAGCCATCACTGGATACTATGGTTTTGACTAACTATTGTCCCATTTCACTTCTTCATTTTTGTATGAAGCTCTTGGAATCACTGGTGTCTCCTTGTCTCTCCTCTTTTCTTAAATCTTCACATTTATTTAAAGCTTTTCAGTCTGGCTTTCAACCCAGGTGGGGAACAGAGAGTGTGCTGGACTCGTTGTTGGATGACTTGGCAACGTTGGTGGACCGTGGTGGAGTGGGGGCACTGATATTGTTGGATCTGGCTGCTGCATTTGACATAGTGGACCACTCCATCTAAATGTCCCGCATGGCCACATCAGGTCTCTCCAGCCCTATCCTCGCATGGTTTGCTTAATTCTTGTCTAACAGAAGTCAATCTATCTTGCTCCTCTCTATCTCTTCCTCTTCCCACTTGCTTACATGTGGTGTCCCTCAGGGCTCTGCCTGGTCCCCAATGCTATTCACCATCTATGTCCAGCCATAGTTCGACCTCATCCTCTCTCACTGCTTCCAGTGCTATGCATACGTCAACGACACCCAGATTCTGGTCCGATTAGATCTTGACCAAGCAGAGGCATTGTCTCGATTGTGCGCATGCCTGGGGGCCGTAAAGAGGTGGTTGGACAAGAACTGGCTGAAGCTCAATGGGGGAAAGGCGCAGATTCTGGTGGTTGATTCTCCCCCTGATCCCTCTCTTTGGGTTTCTTCATTTTGGCTTTTAAATCTTGAAGATTTTCATGGACCCGAATTAGTAGTCAAACATTTTGGAGTGCTTTTCTTAGCCTCACTCTCTGTGGCTGCGCAAGTTGGTGCAACTTGAGAGACTGGGCTATTTTCTTCTTAAAATCCTTTGCAAAGTGCTACCATTTTTGCCCATGCACGTGTGTCGCCTGGTTGTCTCTGCAATGGTAATCAGTTGCATTGATTATTGCAATGCCTTTTACCTTGCTCAACCAGTGGGACTTTTCACACCGGTTACAGCTCTTGCAAAATGTAGCTGCTCAGGTCGACCTCCACCCCTTATGGTGCTAATATTAGTCCAGTTCTTTGCGCTCTTCATTGGCTTCCAGTAGCTGATAGGATTACATTTAAATCATTATGTTTGGTTCACCGAGCATTCTACCATCTTGGATCTGACTAACTACAGGACACATTTCTGGCTTATATTCCTCAACAGACTTTGTGCTCTGGAACTTCTCATCTTGTTGTTGTCCCTAAATTCCACCTATCCCAAATGGGCCAACTGGCTTTTTCAGTGCCAGCTGGCAATCTATGAAATGATCTTCCTCTTGCCTTGAGAGCTGCAGAGAACCATCTTCATTTTCGACATCTTCGGGACTGTGGACTGTCTCCAATCCATGCAGTAACCAAGACCGACCCTGCTTAGTTTCAAAGTGAGGAAGGATCCATCCCCCTTAGGCCATGTTTCTCTATGTGGTCTTTTAAGGTGGGCTCATTTATTAGAAAGCTTGGCCTTAGGGGGTTCTCCATCAAATATTTAAAAAACTGCTGTACGGAATAACTCCAAACCACACCTGGATCTCGAGTCACTGCTTTGTGCCCAAAATGTTTTATACCTGGTCCAAATCCATCCAGCCGTTTGGGCTGTGCGCTTTGGCAAAAATTGAAATTGGTTGTCTATAGGAAAATGAAGGGGAAGTAGGGAGCACTTTGGAAGAACATCTTTTTTTGTCTTCTTAATAACTTTTGTATTTTTTAACAAAACTTTGCAGCCTGTGGCGGCCTGTGGGTCCTTAATCACTTCCGAAATTTCAGTCAAATCTGTTCCTCGAATCAAACAATAGAATTTTGAGAGTTTTTTTATGGGAGTCTGACTACTCTTAACTATTTATAAAATATATATTAAAATTTCTATCTGATTTTTCATCCTTCCTTTTCTTTCTTCATATGGTTCCTCTGCTCGACTTTCATTTGACTCCTCAATCAGTCATAAAACTGGTCTGGGATGAAAGTTTTTCAACTGATTGACGTGGACCCATTTTTCTTCTGTTTTTCCTACTTTTGGAATGCAGAACTTGTAGGCAACAGGTGATATTTTACCTACAGTTTCAAAGGCACCACGCCAAGATGGGAGAAAGATCCGCTCGTTGGTCCGATTCCTTTGAAAATTCCAAAGGTAAGCCTGGCCACAGACTTCATACTCTTTTTTTTGTGCTCTTTAGATCATAATAGGTCTTGACTCTTTCAGCTGACTTATCTAAATTGCTCTGAGAATAAGCAAAAGTGTGCTGGAGATGGTTCCTTAAATTTGAATGTACTCATGAGTGGTGGATGCATTTATCAGCGTCTGCTCCTCAGTTCTGCTGAGCAGATGCAGAGGTAACACCATTTTACGTCTGGTCATGATCTGCAAATTATGGTTTAGACCTAATAGCCATCAGGACAAGTGGTAATTGGATCTCCCAACTGGGTCCAGAAGCTGCCACAAAATGAAGAAACTCACAATTGTCTTGTAGTATCTCTCTACCTCCTGCTTGAGGCCAGGTGGTAGGCAATGTGGAGTTTTCTTTTTACCTCTATAGTATCCCACATCACCACACTGGTAAAATGGCTTCCTCAATCTGGTTCAATCCTTTATGGGAGGCCGAAATGTGAGAAGATGTGGTTGATAATTAGTGCAGCAGCCATCTGTTCCTTATAATTCATAGCTCGAAGACATTCTACCCACTTTGTGAAGCATGTTGCAGTCAACATGTATTTGTTTCCTCTAGAGAAGCAAATCACAGACCCGATGAAATCGACTTGCAAATTCAACCAAGGCAGTGCCCTTCTGCTTTTTTGTAGGCGAGCTCTGTGTGTGAGTGAACTGGGTTGAAACTGAGCACACACAAGACACCCCTTTAGGTAATTGTCGAGGTCATGGCCCATTTGTGACCAGTAGGTAACCTTGCACACTATTTGTGCAGTCATGTGAAACCCCCTATGACCAGCAGTAGCCACCTCATGAGGTTCACCAACAGGCTTTGGAATAAGGTAGGTAGCACCCACTGATCACAGCCAGATAGGGCTCTCCTTACCATCAAACCGTCTTGTATCTGGAAAATCTTGGGAAACTTCATCAACACCCAGAGATTCTCTTTACCTGTATAATCAGACTTCAATTGTTGATACAATTTTCCAATGATCAGGTCCTCTTTATGTGCAGTGATGAAATCTGCATCTGGTGTATCTTTACTCCACTGGGCAGTCTAGAGTTCACTATTTACATGTTTGTGAGCTGGTGACAGCAGCAACTTGAAATTCCCCCAGCAGGGATTGCGTTTCTATGAAATCACCCTGCAGGGTTCCGGCTTTTGCCAGTTGGTCAGCCAAGTCATTCCCAGTATTATATGGCCCCTCTATTTTGGGATGAGCTCTTATGATCTTCCAATAGATGATCATCCCATTCGAGGTCACCAGATAGTCAATTGACTGGATCAGTTTGGCATGTTTTAAGGGTTTATTGTTGGCACTAAGGATGCCTTGATGCTTCCAGTTAATCAGGTACTCCACAAACCCATTCCTGACATAATCAGAGTCAGTGATTATGACCTGTTGGTGGTGCAGTGCAATGAGGATGGCTTGATGAACGGCCATGAACTCTACAACTTGACTACTTCTGGGTCCTATTTTGTAACCAGCTAAGGGTTCTGGGGTATCATTCACCCATGCATTCCCAATATCAGCCACCAGTTCTTTTTCCCCATTGTTATCAACATGGCAGGAGCACCGATCTATATAAACTGTGGGTATCTCCTGAGACATGTCTTCTTCATAGACCTTGTGTAGGGAAGTTAAGCACTCCTCCATGTTGCTGTTGGTCATTAGACTTTTGTCCTCAAGACATTTTTCTTAAGCACAATAATGCAAGTCTGCCATCCCTTGCGCTAGGGTACTCTTCTTGTTCTGGCCAAAATATGACCTCCACAGGAAAGCTTTGCATGGATAGAATCCAGGAAGTAATTCTATAATTACTGACATTTCCCGGATACTGTCACTTTGGAGATATTGCAGGGATTGGTGAGGAGTCTCAACAGTGATGTGCTCACCCTGGATGAATGGGTGGTTATTTTTTAATACCCACACCGTTGCCAGGAGTGCCTTCTCACATGCATTGAATTTCCACAGAGGACAAAGTCTTGGTCATGTGTGAGATGACTTTGTTGACCTTTTCATGCTTTTGATACAACACTGCTATTAGAGAAGTATCTGAAAACCCCATCTCCAAGAAGAACTCCTTGTTCTTTATGGGGTAAGGCAAATACGTATCCTGGGAAAGGCTTCTTTTCAGTTGTTTAAATACATTGGCTTGTTCTGGACCCCACTTCAACTTGAATCTGGTCTTTGATAAATGGACCAATGGTCGAGTGACCTCTGCGTAGTCTTCAATGAACTTCTGACTATAATTGGTGAGTCCAAGAAGGCTTCTTAATTCTCACGGAGTGGTAGTGTCTTTTAATTTCATTAAGGCTTCCACCTTCTTCACCTGGGGATTAAGACCATAAGGGGTGATCTTGTGCACTAAGAAGTTGACTCGGGTCTTACACCACTGTGCCTTCTGAAAGGACAGTTTTGCTCCGGCTTTCTACAACTGTGTTGGAACATAGCAGATTTCACATCATCCACATAGGCCAGGTTTCCCCTTTCGCCCCAATTCGAGCATGGCCTTATCTAGATGGATGTTGAACTCATTGCCAGAAATTATGTATACAAAGGCAGTTTGGGTCCACGTGTATTACTGCCCCTCAAAGGTAAAGGCAAGCTTGTACTGCTCTTCACTATGCACATAGTCTCCATTGGCCGTTTGGTTTGAGTATCCCCTCTATCGGATTGTTGAAGGTGCTGTGGATTTGATGAATAATCCCACAGGATTCTAAGTTCTTAATAATCGCTGTGAGTGACTCCATAGATGTAAGAGGTAACCGGTATGGTTTCACAAATACTGGAGTCATCTTGGGGTCCATTGTAATGGTGTTTGAATGAATGGATGTGCGTCCAAAGACATATCAGTCCACTGAAAAGATATCTTGGAATTCCAGGGAGACCTACTTCAGCTTTTTTCTGTGTTCCTCAGTCTCACAGGCATCAGCAAGATTGATGTGTTCCTTGACCATCTGCTTGAAACCTGGAAAGACCTTGGGCTTGGCAATTTCACCAGTATGCTCCGTTTGGGTGGAAATATTTCCTTTGAAGGTGTTGACATGGTAGGTTCCAGGGATTCGAGGGAGCGATCCTTCACTCTGAATGCAACCTCCTTCCTCCTGATGTCACAGGTCACTTCTTCTACCCCGTAGGGGCTGGAAGAGTACACCATGAAATTCTCCCATACCTAGAAAAGATCTTTTCTGGAGGAACACTGTCGGTGATGTCCAAACAGTCACTTGGGATTGGTCCCATGATTTCATTACATAAATCAATAGAATAATGTTGGGCATCAACAGCCATTCTAATAAAGACATCTGCTCCCAAAGTGATACTTCAAAGGTTGCTGTTATACACCAATATTCGAATGGTGTCATGGTCTAGGTCTACTGGAGGTGTCAGATCCAAATACAGACCTTGTTGTTGGAGATGGGAATGTACATTTATCTAGGCGTCCTGATGTTTGAGGTTCTATCTTTGCTTAATTTTGAGGGGAGTAGTAAATAGCTGCACCTGTCCTGGGATGGTTACCTCTTCTCGCACTTGAATGTCAACATAAGGCGGCAATTGAGCGCACGGGAATGCTTTTTCAGTCTTGTCAAACCCCATGGGGTTACCCCCCAGTTGTGACTAGGCTTTGTCATTAATTAGGCCAGTTAGTCTGGACCCAGAGGACCTTGTTTACACAGTCGATAAGAGGTAATAACCTCCACAGGTGATCATTCCCCAGTAAACAAGTGGTGCTCTCTGGAGTCAAGACTATCACCGGATATAATCAGTGACACCCGATTTTGGTCTCCAGATCCGCAGTCCCTTCGACAGAAATGTCATTCATGTTGAAATGTTGAATTTTTCCTGGAAGTTGTGTGAGGGGAATTTGGTACCCCCTGCGTTGTGAGTTTAGTTGGTCAAAGTCATTTCTGGACAGGATGGTGGCTTGGGATGCAGTATCCACTAGAGCCGATAATTCAGACTAACCCTGCACCATGATGTGTGCGTAGAATTTGCCTTCTTTCTGCTTCAGGGTACAAAGAAAGTGTGAGTTATCTATGGTAGTTTTCTTAATATGGAACTCGGACACTGTGTGATCTTGGGCAATTTTCTGTGTTGGAGATCGGGAATCTGAAAATAAAACTTTACAACTAACAATGGGCTGATATGGGGAATCCTCTTTCTCCCCTGATTCATTGCTGTCCCCCTTTTCCTGGAGGCAGCTCTAAGAACCTCTTTTGGGAAAGGACACCTCCATTTCTACCTTGTCTGGCTCACATTTTGAAGGTTGACTAGTTTCTTGTTTTGGGTCAGTCTCCATACTTACCTTGTCCTACTCAAGGTATTTTGGGCCTTAGCATGTACCCCAGGTCCTCAGTCTTTCCAGATGCAAGACATTTTCTGGATTGTAGGGAGGTCTCGAGTCATACATCTGCTGCTCCAGAAAAGGGTAACTGTCCCTCCTCCGGGAGTAGCTCGGGTACTTGAAATTTTCCCCATAATTTGCCATCCTGGATCTCCCTTCTCCTGGGCTCAGGGATCTATTGACCTGGAACTTGGGAGAGAGAGGTGGATTATTTTGGAAGTTCTGGTTCATGATGTATCGGGGAAAAAGTTCAGGTTGGGAGGTGGAGTGATACTTCTCTCCTGAGGGAGGTTTGGAGGGAAGTTTCCTGGGGCAGTATTTACCTGATTGGTTCCCCCCACTGGGCCGGGGTAGTGTATACATACCATCGAAAGTGCTTGGTATCCTTGTAGCTAGGGTGCATATAGGTGGCAGTGTCTGAGGGATCATTGCTCTGAGCCCCTGCCTGACTACCATTGGATTGAGCAGGGGTGAAGGGTCTTATCTGCATTCCATTTTGCTTGTTGGCAGGAGGATTACTTTTAGCCCACCACCCACATCAACCAGATCCAAGGGAGGGGTAGTTCTCATCGCTGACATCTTCACAGAGGCAGGTGTGTGAGATGGCTTAGTGGTTTGGGGGTGTTTCATTCTCAGTGGGCTTTTGGACCTCATAGATCCTAGTGACTTGTTCAATGACCCAATCAAGGGTCCTGTGCTCATGTAATTATGTATTTGGGGAGTGCATGGAAATAGTGCTGGCCTTACTGAAGACTCATATAGAGTCACACAATTCTCCCCTCCTGTGCCCTCATTGAGCCAAGAACTAGGCCGGGGTACAGGAAATATATTTTTATTGATTTGGAGGGTAGGTAATAGAGATCACCCTAAAATGACACACCACCTTCCTTGTGGCTCACAATTACATTTTTTATTAAACAAATAATTAAAGTTGGTTGGGAAAAACACAAATCACAATACTTTACTTTATACAGATTTCACTACAAGAAATAATAAAACTGGTCAATGAAGAAAAGCAATTTACAAATGTAGTGCTGTGCAATTTTGATTTTCGTGCGCACTTAAAAGGCTAGCAGTTTGGATCATCAATTGGTACAAATTGTGATTTCACCCACACATTTGGTTTAAAATAAATAAACACTGGGTGAATTAGCGGTTTGTATTCAGGCCCCCCTCACTGAAAGGTCTGTGTTGGGGAAGTTGGACAGTAAATATTAGGATGATTTCAGAATTTGGGGTTTCAGACCCACTCCACTTAAATACCGGAACAATAGGATTACCCAATTAAATTACAGTCTATAGATTTCAGCGCACATAGTTAATTTCACATTTTGACAAAAATCACCTTGTGGTGCTGTGCCAAGTGGAACTAATTAAATTAATAGTTTGAGTTAAATAGGCTTAGGATCTACACAGTTCTGCACCATCCCTGCCTGCTATGAGGGGAAAGGATTTAAGGCAAGCAGATTCCCCACCTTTGGTTTAAATTGGCCCAATTCGCCTTGGTTTAAAGTTCAGGAAAGCAAGCTGCATTTCAGGACCTTCTTGAAGAACAGGGCAGGGGTCTGGTCACTCCACTCTCAAGGATGGTCCCCAGCTCTTCACCATAGGAAGCAGTGAGCTTTTAGGCCTCCCCAGCAATAGACAGCTCCACCCAGAGCAATTTCAGCAATCTGCTTTGGTGTTTCCTTGGAGCTGTCAGGTGGTAATTTTTATCAGCTCCCCCTTTCCTCATAGTGCATCCACATTATTTTCTTATTTATTTTATTTATTGATTTAGTTGAAATAATTAAACCTTTCAATACATAAATGTCATTTAGAAATTATCAATTAATACACTTTATCGCAAAACATAATAAAACACAATAAAAATAAGGAACAAAAAACAGTTTCCTCAACATTTGTCCATCCTATATAAACATTTCCTATTAAAAAGAATAAATTAACAAACTATATTACATTTAGCATCATGTCTTCAACATCGTCACATTTTTTATTAAAAATCACTTAACTCAGCTTTAACATCGATAGATATTTCACCACGGCCAATTTCAATGACGTTTGATGTCCATTATCTAAAGTGTCCCACAAACTTTCAGTAGTGAATAGTTGACAATCAGCAAAAAATGCAACCTACGTTCTTGAGCTAATGCAGAACAATCAGTTAACAAATGTTTCAATGTTTCATGTTGTTTAGGTTTGAAACAAAATGTACAAAAATGTGCAGCTTTAGATATTAATTTACGCTTTGCTAATAAATCTCTTGTATACCACAAATTTAACCAAAATCTCATGAATTGATTTCTTGCATTTGTGCCCGGAAATTTAACTCAATATGCTTCTGGTATCTGGACTTTTTTCGGTGATGATCTATGCTCTCGTAAATGCTGCCATTGCATATATTCCTCTCTCGTTAGAATCCAATCAGACTGCCACAGTTTACGTTTTGCTCTATTTGGATTACGTATCAACAGCTCTTCCTTTATATCAGCTGGTAGCAAGAATTCTTGAATCCTTTCTCTCCAGAGTTAGATAGTTTGATCAGATGTTAACTTGATATATCCAGATAAAATACCCATCACAGAATTTGACTGATGTAACATTAAACATTTTTTGTAAAAGGAACACATTTTCCACATGTACATACCATGTAACGATAGCAGCCCAAGCTCATATCTCACAATACACAATACACATGGCGACATTCCTTGGAAGATTTAAAACCCTCTTACAAAAGGCACCCTCTATCTGTAACCAAAATGTTTTCCTGCGCCATGATCTTGTTTCAGATCCATAAGTGATGATAGGAACTACCATTTGTTTGTAAAAGGTCAGCAATGGTATTAATGAAAATCTGCCATATTTAGCATGTAAAATACATATGTAGGTCCAATAAATAAGGTTGGTCAGATCTATGATTATTCATATTAAGACTCAAATATTTCTATTCATCAACAATTTCCAATTCTTTATTGTATAGCGACCATCTAGTATGTATTTTCTTATGATATTTTTTGTCACACTTATCAACACTTTTTATTCACTCAGATTGATGGTTAGCAAATTTAGTTCAGTATATCTCCCCAATTGTGACAAAAGAGCTTGGAGACCTTTTTTGCCATTAGCACCAAATCGTCAGTGTAGAATAACCACGCAATCTCCCCATGATTTCATTTAGGAGAGTCAGACTTGATGTTACCAAAACTATGCTTCATGTCCGCAATGTAAAAGTTAAACAGCATTGATGTAAACAGGCAACCCTGTTTCACCCCAGAAAGGTGGCAACGGGGGCTGACAATCTACCATCAAGTGTGAGACGGACCTGAATGCCTGTATTAGAGTGGAATTGGTGTATCGAGTGGCATATATTAGGTGGACATTCTGCCTTTGATAACTTGTTTCTAAGTAAATCCCTTGAAATAGAATCAAACGCAGTTTGAAAGTCAATAAACGCTAGCTACAGCGGCAGCCCCCTTTGCCACTCGTGAGATTTTATAGCATGCAGTGTCATCAAATTAACTGCGGTTCCTAGTCCCGGAATAAACCCAGTTTGGAAAGGTTCTTGTAGTTTGGTTGTCTGAATCCAGAGATTACATTATTTTAAAGATAAACAGGCAAACACCCTGCGTGGGGCATCTAATAGCGCCACCGGCCTACAATTCTCAGGACGCTGGTGGTCATCTTTTTTATAGATTGGGACAATGATGGATTTTTGCCAAGATGAATGAATCTGGCGTGTGAGAATAATCTGAGAAAAACATGATAAATAAAATGCTTGCCCAAGCTTCCGGGTGTAACTTGAAAGTCACATTAGAGAGCCCATCAGGGCCTGGAGCTCTAGATGCACTAAGCTTAGATATATGATATATCAGGTCTTCCAAATGAAACGCTTTATCTTTATCATAATTTACTACTTTCTTAGTATTTAGGCAAGATAACGGAGTAGCAGCATATAAAGTAGCATAGAACTTCCCCCATACTTCCTCAGGCACTGGGTTTATCTGCATTGATGTTTGTGAAGGATAGTTGGCATTATTTATCAGAACCCATACTAATGCTGAGCTTTTAGAGGTTATAGCTTGTAACATCACCTGTACGTCCTTTAATATTATTGCAGCTTTCCTAGCTCTTACCCAATTTTTATATCTTGTTTTCAAATTCTTCAAGCCTGTCGCCTTAACATCAGGAAGAGACGAGTTCAGCGCCCTTCTGGCCACTCGATAACTTGTTCTCATTACCTGAAGTTCATGATCATAAATATGCAAGTGGTTTGTTTTATTTTTGTAATTTCCAGATCCAGCTGTTATGAACGACTGCACAGTGGCAACATACAAACCATCTGTTGCTATCATTTCTGGGAAAAGTACATTGTGTGGATATCTTAAATGCAACTTTAGCTCATGTAATCGGTCCGGAGTCCATCTTAATCTATTTCTGCTGTTGGATACAGTTAGACTACGAATGCCCATCTGAGAGGAGGTTATATTAATGGCAGAAGGCCACATCCACTCTAGAAATAGTAATTCATGATGGCTACATTTCTGTATTATTACCTCAAATGTACCCACTGCAGCAAATAAATTGTGGTCTGCATCTATATAATAGATAAGAGAAGTTTGTTTGCCTCTTTGTCATGTATTTCTTAGCAGGAAATTTTCTAGCATATACCCATTGATCAATAGGAGCTGTCTTTCCTTCATTGGAGTGACCCTTTCATTCAGCAGTTTGGCACCTGTTGTAGCAAGGCAGTTGATGTTGAAGTCGCCTGCTATAATGATATAATTAATAGAGGGGGTCACCCACTACAAGGTCTAGTAAGACTTCCATGTCCTTCATTAAAACCTTGTCTTTGATACTGACACGGTTCCAGTATATATTTATAATAGCAATGGTGAAAGGGCCTGCCAGGATCTTAACCAACTATTGATACATATTAGGAGATGCCCAAGGAATAAATCTTTATCCTGAAGACAATTTCACCGCAGTTATTAAGCCTGCCATCAGCCTTCCTCTGGTCATCATTATCGTTGGTGCTAACGATAATGTATAATTTTCCCAAAATGGTGGGCTTGTGAGTCAAATTTCTTGCAATATTACAATATCATGTGCATTCAAATGATTTAGTATTGTTGTGGACAAATGCTTCTGGTCTCCAGTATTCCACAAATCCAGTCTGCATCTCTTGAGTTGTTAATTCCTACCCTGAGAATTCACAGAGCAATTGGTTGATTCTATATGTCGATGAGTCTCAAAATGCCCCTGGGAGCATGCTATCTTTTGGGGGATCATAGGCATATGACTGTTTTGATTATCACTAATCTTGCTTGGTATTTGTCTTGAGTCATGATCATTTTGTGTTGGTTTTTGCTACAGTAAAAATTCCAAGTTACAGAGCTCATCTCAGGCCTGCCAAATCATTTTCATTACTATACCAGATAGCATTCAAATCTTTACAATTGACATAACTTTGACTCCTCTCTCACCTTTTCTCATCATATCTCTCTCACCTCTCGTGCCTGTCGCTTCCACCTCTTTGATATTCGCAAAGTCCGCCCCTAAACTTTCCATGCTACTAAACTTTTAATCTCCTCCCTTATCTTCTCTCGCCTCTTCTATTGCTCCACCTTACTCTTTGGACTTCCTACTTCTCATCTTGCCCCCCTTAAATCTATCTACTACTCTGCCGTCCGTACAATCTGTCTCCTCTTCTCCCGTGACTCCATCTCTGCTTCACTTTCCTCCCTTGGCTGGCTTCCCTTTCACTCCCAACTTAAATTTCATTTTCTCTGCCTAGTCTTTAAATCTCTCCACAGTCTTGCTCCCCCTTATCTCTCCTCCCTCCTCTCTTTCTACACTCCCTCCCGCTCCCTTCGCTCTGCTGAGCACTTCCTTCTCACTGTTCCTCCATCCCCTTGTGCCACATCCTTTTTCCACTCCTTCCAACTCCTAGCCCCCCTGCACTGGACCTTCTTACCTCTCCCACTCCTCTCTATTTCTACGTTTTCCTCATTCCGCCCATCGCTTAAATCTCTCCTTCTACATTCCCCACCATGAAACCCCTCCCCCTTCTTGCCCACTTACCCCTTGCCTCATCACCATGATCATCTCCCTTCCTCCCCCCCTCGCCCCATTCTCACCCTTTACCCCATCCGTTTCCCTCCTTCTCCTCTTCCCCACCTCTCCCTCTCAGTTCTACTGCACTACTCTCCTCTTCCCTTCAGTTTATTTGCTCTACTTACTGTTTTGTTGGTCTGATTCACAATTGTAAATTTCTTCTACTGGTGCTGTTATAATGTTAATTGTTTTATGTATCCTGTTAAAATGTGCAGCGCTTTGGAGTAAAGCGCTATATAAACTAAATAAATACAATACAAATACAATCATGCTCAATGAAAAATTAAATCTGAGTCCAATCGCTTGTACATAAAGCTTCAAGCATCAGCACATCATCTAGGATATTTAATACATTAATTCAATTGAGATCGTATATCGCCAAATCTCCACCTCTACATTGCAACACTAAGTGATGATGTGTACTAGAATTGCAATTTACCCTACTATCCGATGATTTTGATATCCAGCCAGAGTGTGAAGATCCTGTGTTAGTGGTAGATTTTATACTCTCTTTCCTGGTGATATTTGGACCTATTGGTTTCCTATTCCAAATTTTCTTTGGGATATCATTTGTATCAGATTGAGAAAAATGCATCACTACAGATTTCTTCTCGCCTTTGTTCTAAAGTGCTAAAGGTTTCAATTGTGCTACTCTTTGACATGCTGTTGTACACAGCCGAAGATCCTGATAACTTAGTATTAACTTTTTGAGGGATGACTACAGGAATAGATTGCTGATCAAGTTCCACCTGAGAGATTAAATTATCTAACGGTTCATAAGCTAGTGGTGGAAACTCATCAGATACAATAGCATTGTATATCTGTTTTTCCACCATGATTTTTTTGGTCCGTGCCATTCTTGCATCTTTTTTTTGTTCTTTCAAGACGAGAGTTGTATATTCTTTTTTGGCAAGATTAATGAATGGATAAAATATTGTGAATTTGTCTTATTTGAGACTACTGCTTGTTTTAGGTTTTTACTCTTTTTTACAGTAACTATAGGTTTTGTCACTTTATTTTTCCCTTTTTTTGTAAAAATTGTAAAGCTTTGCTTTAAATTCAACTCAGCACCGAGAGAAGGAGTTTTTCACTGCACATTTTGAGTCATTACCTCAGGCTCTCTTTCTAAAGTCGGGATTTCACTCACTATACCATTCAAACTGCTATTTGCCAGCAAATGAATTCCAGACAACTCAGGAGACTTTAGAAAAACTTTAGTAAAATGGGAGCGTCTTCTACCTGGTGATTTCATATTTTGTCAACCAGCGGCTTCACCTTCTGTATTGTGCCCCCATGGTTCCCAGGGTCATTGGTTAATTTCTCAGCAAATTACTTGTGTGTTGTAGTGTTCTGCAGTTGAATTATCTGTAACAACAGGTTTGACTGCGCATTAATCTTTATATCTAGATTTTTGTATAGCTTTGCCAAAGAAAACAGAGCCGTATTCATGGCTTGCAACATTAGATCATTGTTAAACAATGGCTCTGCAACCATTTCATTTGAAACAGAATTGCAGGTGATTTTTGGTTTCCTCTGAGTAGGTTCGGTAAACCGTATTGATGGCTTGCAACATTAGATCAATGGTAAACAATGGCTCTACAACCATTTCATTTGAAACATAATTGCCGGTGATTTTTAACTTCCTCGGAGTAGGTTCGGTAAATGATATGGACAGCAGAGATGAGTCATGTGCCCAGGTCGAGAACATGATGGGAGATTGGGAGAGTTTGCTTGCTCCATGATGTAACTGGGCAGCGGAAACATCTTCCTTTATTATACTTTCTTCATCGTGTAGAGGATTTGACGTGGGTGAATCAGAATTACACTGTTCTCGGTTGTGAGCAGATTCACCACAAGACCGGGAAACAGGAGACTTCAATGAAAGTGGGAGGGTCAAGTTATGTGTTTGGCTTTGTGACCACCTCCTCAGCTTGTTCAAAGACTGGCTCATTTCCTGTAACAGCCTCTAACACAAAGCCTGCTATCAGCAACAAATCAGTTGGGGTACAAAGGTCAATTGCAGGAGGCAGAGTAAGTCTGCTCCTGCGATTAATCTGTTCAGACTCTGAGGTAACGGTCAGCACAGTTGTAACCATGATTGGTGCTGTTTGTTTGTCTACTAAAGCTGATTCTGAGAAAAATGTATGAATATCATAAGTCAACGATATTGCACGTGCTCTTGTAGTAACACCACCACTGTGAGTTAAATTGATGGTGTGTGATGTGTGTTTCAGTGTTATCTTAGGATTTGTAATTAAGTTTGCGATATGCTTGGGCTGCAGCATTGCCGTTGTTAGATGATATGCAATAGACATTTGAGTCACCACTAGTGTTATTTAGAAATACAACAATTAAACAGTTAATAATTTCTGCCCAACCCCAACCACCAACCCACAAACCAGCCCTTCCCAATGCACTCCGAAAAAAACTCCTGCTGTTTTGTAGGATTTGTGGGAAAAGTAGGCAGAACCTACTATTTTCGCAACTGAAAATTAAAAAGAAACAAGGTCTTATGAGTATTGCTAGTCGAAATCAGTCCATGTAGAAATATAACATTATCAGATGATCGATGTTAACTCAGCAACGTTAATCACCGGAGTTAAAGTCCTTAGGTATATAATCACATGAAGTGAAAATCTCCAAAAGGAAGAAAGCAGCACGACCGGCCAGCACCATCTAACCAGCACTTCCCAATGCACTTCAAGAATGTGCGCCTACAAAGGCGTGTGTGCCTTTTGTTTTGTAGGATTTGTGGGAACAGTAGGTTGAGCCTACTATTTTTGCAACCCCTCCGGTGCCAACGCCTGTTCCCGGGCTCACTTCGCTGCTCGACAAGATGCTGGCGCCACTGCTGTTGGTTGATAGTCAGGTCTGAGTAGCCTTCCTGCTCTGCCAGCCCAGAGTGTGCTGGTTGGTCACACCAGAAAGCAAGGGTGCAAGACCAGCAAAGAGTCGTATGCTGATTGGCCACACTGAGTGGGACAATAGAGTGCATGCGACACCGGCAAAGACCAGCACACTGATTAGCCAGTCCGGGGAGGTGAAGTGGTATAGCGACAATGGCACGCCGAAGGTTACACACAGAGTGTATGCTTATTGGTCTGACTGGCAGGAAAGCCGGGCCCACGTGGTGCTGTCGTTATTGGAGAAGGCGAGCGCGGGACATGCTGGTATAAGTCGTGAGATGGTTAAACGGGAGGCAGTGCATAGTCTGAAATAAAGGTTCTATGCATCCACATATACCAGTGATGACACGATCAAAATGTCAATTCTGGCCGAGGCCCTGCAAGAATTCTCGTGAACCAGGATTGGAAAGTTACCCTTCTTTCTACTCCCAAGTCCAACCTCTCTCCATGGATTGGTTTAGGAGTCTGGATCAGACATGTGGCATTTCCCATCTGCAATCAGCTAATCGTGGGGAATTAAATAAAATGACAGCCCGATCCGCACCATGTTGCACAGATGTTTGGCAATTTTCTGCAGTTTTAGAAAAGGCATAATTGTTATGACCATGTAATTAACTTTGCACATTCCTAATTGTACCCTCCATCAGCATGCCAATTCTCAAATTCGGGACATGTTCAGCACAGCTAGCAATACCTTTTAGCTGGCCATGACAATTCCCTAAATTGCAGGTGGACACATTTTATTTCAACAAAATCACCTGGATATGTAATCAGTGTGACGTGTGGTTTCTTGGAAAATTAAACAATTGTGATCGTTCATTTAAATAAAGAGAATCTTCATATGTGCAAATATGAGCTTCCCTTTCTCCAGGCCATTTGCCACTCTTAGCCAGCATGTGACCAGCATTTATTTTATTTTTATTAACCTCTTTGTTCTTTGAATTCAGAGTTCAGCCTTGATTACAGCCCGTTTTCACATCTCCCCCTATATTCCGGTCATGCACTGGCTACAACATTGTAGGGGAGTCCTTTGAGAATTATTCCCAGCAACCCACCATTCGTCCTTGGCTGAAAGTAACTCACGTATTGTATTTTTTAACATCAGCTGTGATTTTTTGACATACACTGTTTTACTGATCAGGGTTTACTCTGTTTTTGCACTGAAAGCACAAGGCTGTTTCTTTCAGTCATTAATAAAATACATGTTTAATTATCTGCTGTTCTTTTTTCCACTGAAAAGTGGGTCTGAATTGACACAGTGCACCACCTTTTGTAAGCTGTCAGTTTTAGTGAAAATGCTGCATTTATTTCTCTGCCAGTAATGTGATATGCTTTCCCAATCTGCACTTGGATTACATTTTTGTTTTAGCTTTCTCTGGATTGCAACTGCAGAAAGCAACCCACATAGTCTGCTTAAATAGGTCAATTTTCACCATGACGGTTTCTGAATCCTAGCAGGTTATCCCTCCAGTGGGCCATTCAGTTCCATTGGTTTGGGGCCTTTGATTTCACCCCACACCTCCCAGATACCTGGGAGCTAGTAATGGCAAGATATTTTGATGCAGCGGTCACTGAATTAAATTTTCCAGTCTCCTGGAGAAAAGAAAATCATAGATCCCATATTTAAAAAAATGGTGGCATGAATTACCATCTTCTCATAGACCCATTTTCCTCCTGGACACCCAATTTTAATTTTTTTGCCTGGGTAATTGCGGCAAAAGTGGAACAATGAGTCATGGAAAATTGAATGACATCCAACTAGCATGATTTGGGATCTAATGAACAGACTCTGAATTTGTATCTTATCATAGCCCAGTCATTGTATTTGAAGTGTGATCCCATATATCTGGAATTAATGGATCTCAGCACAGTCTTCGACATGGTCAATAGAGGGAAATGATGGAACATGCACAGTTCCATGAATTGCCCAGAGGTCAGGTCAACATACTATCAGAGATACATAAGGGGAAACATGGCATGTATAAAGACTGGTGTCAATGGACAGTGCACTGCCAATTCCCTGGCTAATGCAGGTGACTGCCAGGGTTGTGTGCTGGAGCCACTCCTGTTTTTTCTATACATGAACAATCTGCAGGTCACTATTTTCTTTTTTTTGTTATTTTTTTTTTTAAGTTTATTGTTGTTTTTCGATACACTATTTGGTATTGATGCAGATGTACATAGTTTGTTTGTTTGTTTTATTCATTTGCAATGCACAGTAGACCCAGGGGTATCAGGGCACAGGTGCATCAAGGATATACATATGATTACAAACCGCCAGTTCCCTGCATTGATCTACGCTTATGATACTGTGGTTTTTAGCCCACACACTGCAAGCTCTACAAATACCTATTGCTTAGTACACAATTTTTATGAATGCCTTAGATCTTCAGGGAAATGCCGGGCAATAAGCAATTATGGTCTGCCAGTTAGGGAATCGAGCAGGAAAAATGGCAACTATGTTCACCAATTCACAGAAAAATTCCATGGGTCACAGATTTTGACTACTTAGGAGTTAGATTCTCCTCCAGTTAAGGGGAAGGCCCGTGTTTTTAAACAGAGAAAATGAAGAAGGCAGTAAGTGGCATATATCGATGCATGAGATTGTGTAGAAGCCAACCATTATCTATGGCTCTTCATGTTTATAGGTCCAAATCGGTGGCAATTGCCAAATATGGTCTTTCTATTTGGGGGCCTGAAGATTTGCACGGTTTACAAGTCACAAAATATAATTGTATTGTAAAAATATTGGGCCTGCCTTATTCTGCACCCAATTATGCTGGTCATTTGGAAGGAAACCTTCCTTTTTAGAAGATGATCCGAAATTAGATCCAATTTTGTATTGGTTTCGTCTCTGGAATAATGTGGATGCAGCACTGGGATTCTATGTTCTTTCATCGGCAGCTATTTTTTTGATGGATTTCTTTATGATAATGTTTCGCTGGAAAAATCCATTGAAAATGTTTCTTTTCCTTTTTGGCAGGGTCCCCACCAAGCCCCCCTCATCTATTGTTTTATACTATCGCCAACCCCCCAACCCTTTATAAGCCCTTTGCCCTCTATATTTTTCAATGTATTATTGTCAAAACTACCAACCCATCGAAAGAATAGCCGTCGATGAAAGAACAGTATATGGCAGCACTGAAACATTTTATTCTCAGAGAATATCTAGCACATTCTAATGCAACAGATATGCCATATATTGCAAAAATAAATGCATTGAGGCATTTCAATAATTCAATGCCCTTGGCTAAGGCTTGTGTGTCTTAGAAGCACAGAGAGAGCACAAAGAACTACATTTCTGATCAAATTGCTATCATGTACTTCTCAATAGGAATAATATACAGGAATATCTTTCGTGGACTCATTTCATCAGTGAACGCGGTCTTGTCACTAAAGTTAGGCTAAATAAACTACTGATAAGGGCCGTGACATCAGTATGGTTCAATCATGATGATTCCAGTTGCCCTCTATCTGGGGCAACATGTGAAGATATACTCCATTATTTTTTTCTTTTGCCTAAATTATCACAATCTCATCCCCATCCTTACTGAGTCACGTCCCTGGAAATGTCGACTGGACTTATGCTTATATCTTTTAATGGCAGAGACACCCCGTAAAGGATGGGCTCTATTGTTTTACATAAGCAGAGCCCTACATTTAAGGACGAGGTTAATATAAATATGTGAGTCTGAACCATCTGAACAAATAGGTGAGTGCCAGAACGGCTCAAGGATCATCTTCATGTAAAGTTTAGACTGTAACATTCTAATGTGCTCTTAGGAAGTCTGTTTTATTGTATTTATGGCTGTTGCCTTAAAACACATGGTCGTGAATTGCACACTTTGGGGCAACATACTTGTATATGTTTTAATTGGTTTTTTATGACAAAAGCGTTTTGAATTACTATAGTGCCTTTAAAACAATGTGTCTCACATGAATGCACTGAAATGGGTGGTCATGCAGTTCCAACATGGCTGCATTCCTGTCTACCAATTGTTACTCTATTGAATGTGCTAAACACTGAAAATGGACTTATACACTTTCTTCTATAATACTACAGTCCTCTCTCTGTGTCACATACCAGACGAAGCCAGAGTAGGGTGAAACGCGTCGTTCCTTCCTTGCATCCAAGACCGTTGCTGCCTCCTTTGTCCATGCATTTCAATTAATAAAGGACACTTTGACTGCACGGTACACAAGCCTGTGTGTGGATTTGTTGGAGATATCCAGTCTTTCTTTACTATCCCAGCCGGAGTGCGATGTAATCCGGATTGGTTTCCAATCCACCTTTTTTTATACATGTTTTCAACGCGGTCTGGCCGCGTTTAACATCGAGCACCCGTCTGGATTTTATTAATTGAATCTACATTCTGCAAGCTGCAGCAGGAGCGTGACACGACCCAGCCAGACGCCTTTTTGGAAGTTGTAAACTTCAAGTGAACGCAGCCCTGCTCGTAAATGCAGCATAAACTCTGAAATCTTCCGTGTGAAGGATTTCCACTGTGGTCAGAGGTCAGCAGCCTTCTGTGCTGCACGAGTCGGAGGACCCGAACAAAACAGGTAAGGCAGCTGTTTTCCTGACATTTTCATCAGTGTTTAGAACATCGATCGTTTGTATCCTTTCTATTTAAAACACAGAACGGCACCAACACGCCGTATATTCAGAGTTTTCTACACACGTGGCAACATTCTTTTTACACCTCGGGATAGCAAATAAAAAGACTATTGACTTTTTAGTCCCATTTAAAAGTAAAAAGGAAGAAAGATGTCAATTCTATCCACAGCAGCAATGTGTATGTGTTTGTTTATTCAGTAAATCAAACGTATTATAATACTATAATGGCAGACAAGGAAGGCAGCAGGGATGCAGAGGCATCCATTCTATTTAATGAAACCTTGCAACTACTACCAAAACAGGCTGAGAAAGCAATGCCAGCACAAATGAGAACGATACAACAGAAGATGTTAAAATTGGAAAAATTACATAAAAAGGAAACGAACAAATGGTGGGAAATCAAGTCCTTACAAAATTACCTGGACAATCGGAGCATACCCAGAGGCCTTAGAATTTTTACCATACCAACATATGAAGACCCAGATCTGGCAATGTTAAATGAATGGGGGGAAGCCACCAGTGAATGTTCTTTTAAAATGTTGACAATATTGGTTAAATATGCCAAAAGTGACAGAACCAAAGCACTCAAGGAGATTGAAGAGCTTGAGCAGGACGTATACAATGGTCCAGATGCTGAAGCAGCAAGCAAAATAAACACTCAAATGCAAACCAACATCAGCAAATATGAAGAAGAAATAAAGGAACGTAAACAAAGAAAGTTTTTAAGAGACAAGGAAGACAATGCCACAGGTCGTATTTATACATTTGCAAGAAAATATAATAATGTTCGCAAAATCATTCAAAAAAAGGCAGAGGTTAATGATGAAAATGTAAGTCCGATAGAATCAGAATTCGAAGAGGATGCTAGCACTTCCACAGATGTCTCAAACTCAAGCAGTGAGGACACCCCAATTAGTTTAAAACATTTTTAGAGGAAATTAGACTTTTACACCAAGTGGGAAAAACAACAAGTGCGAAATACAAACAAAAACAAGCAATTTCAAAAAACAATTTCAACAAAAGGAGGTCAACAAGGGGGCGCCAGGGAAAGAGGAAAAAAAGGAGAGCAATCGACAGGCCGTCTGACACGCTCTGGCAAAACTAAGAAGAATACTCAGTAAAAGACACAATGCAAGTAATTAACTTATCAGACAGACCCCTAACTCAATACGAACAGGAAGTACTAGGAAAGGGTCTGACTTTTTGCCCCACAGCTAACTTCGATTACTCCCAAGCAAGAATTGATCTATACTGCTTTATCCGCAAACTAAGATTGACCAAATTTCATGCCAATTTGAACAATGTGTCAATGCCTGGACTGAACATAATTCCTTCACATCTGAACATCAGTGACATACCGGCCTTAAGAGATCTTGTAAACTTGGGAGAAAAGGAGATCATTCAGATTCCTCAGCATTCAGCACAAGATGAGTGGCAAATTGAATTACCAACAGAAATAGATACCTGTATGGCAGCTCCCAGTGGCATGAAAAACAAGTCTAAATTCAATCCCTCTAATGTGTTTTGTCCTACGATAGATCTATTTGAAGATCTTGTTATAGATGATCTCAAAAAACTGATGATCAGACGAGGTACAGTCCAGAATATGACGAGACTGCAACACACAGCGATGGAAAATTTACAAGCTGACACATCGATCATTATCAGATCCTCGGACAAAGGTGGAAATGTGGTAGTTCTTAATACCAAGGACTATCAGAAAGAAGAAGCTTGGCAGTTAAATGATACTAGTAATTATGTCAAACTGCCCTGTAACCCCTACCCAGAGTATAAAGTACAATATGACACCATGTTGGACCGATGGTATAGTTTGGAACTCATTAACACTAAAGAGGAACAATATCTAACCAAAAACCATCCCAAAACTCCAATTATACACTTTATACCGAAAATTCATAAATCCATTATTAGACCACCGGGAAGACCCATTGTGGCATCAATAGACTCTCTATTTGAAAATACCTCAAAATGTTGACAACTTTTTGTTCCCCTTTGTGGAAACCCTACCTTCGTATACAAAAGATACTACAGCATTTTTGAACCAGATTGCACATATTCCTTGGCAACCCAACTTTCTTTTGGTCACGTTAGATGTTGTTTCCCTTTATACATGCATTACTCATTCAAAAGGTTTACAAGCAGTTAAAAGATTCCCGTCAACCAGATCTCTGAGTTTTCGAGAACATTCCATTATGCTTTTAGATATGCTTTCTTTCATTTTAACACACAACACTTTTATGTTTGATTCTAAATATTATAATCAAATGTGTGGCACGGCAATGGGCACAGCAGTGGCTCTAACTTTTGCTAATTTGTACATGGGAAGAAGATCTTTTTCCATAATGACAACTACAAAGAACACAGAGACAAAGCAATTATGTCGCAAAGATACATTGATGACTTATTTATTATTTGGAGTGGGACGAACACTGAATGGACAACTTTTTTTCATATTCTGAATCAAAACCAGCAGAACTTACAATTTACGGAACATCATAGCAAAACAGAAATAGTTTATTTAGATATTAAGGTGAAAGTCATTGGAAACAGCATAAGCACAGAGTTGCACAGAAAAGAAACGAGTACTAACACATTATTACATGCAACCAGTGCTCACCCACAATGTCTCAAAGACAGTATTCCATACGGTGAGTTCTTACGGGTAAAAAGAAACTGTAGCGAGAATGAAGTATTGGAAATAAATGCCAAAAAAACTGCGGCCAGATTCTCAATCCGAGGCTACAAGAAAACAGTTATAAATAAAGCCTACGACCAAACCTGCAACAAAACCCGAGAGATGATTCTGGCTAAAAGAAGCACAACCAAGGATTAAACAAAGGATCAACCGTATGAAGATTGCTCACTTAGATTTATCACCACATTCAACTCTGGAGCAAAAGAAACTAAACAGATCTTAAAGAAACATTGGCATCTTCTGAAACGAGATCAGGACATCAGTCCACACTTGTCAATACATGCCACTGTGACTTATAGAAAACCACCTTCTATACAAAGTAAACTATCACCTAGTATGTTCCAATCACCTAAACAAAGTACCAACACCTGGCTAACTACCAAAATATCAGGTTTTCATACCTGCGCTAAATGTAAAGCATGTCGTCATGGAATAAACATGAAAATGTTCTCACATCCTCGAACGAAGAAAGAAGTCAAAATCAAACAAGATCTGAGATGCTTTACACAATTTGTTATCTAAGTGATTACTTGTGCCTGCAACTTATGGTATGTTGGTAGCACCAAGCTGGAAGCCATGCTAAGAATATTGCAACATCTACGTGCAATCAAAAATCATGATATGTCCTACCCACTTGCAAAACACTTTGAAGAGGTTCATCAAAATGACATCAGTTCTTTTAAGTATTTCATTATTGACTCAGTAAAAAATCACCCAAGAGGAGGGGATAGACTGCGAACCCTTAGACAAATGGAATCTAGATATATAGTAGATTTTAATACCAAGTATCCTGGAGGTCACAATCGTGACGACGAATTATATGCATTTTTGGGATCTTGAAAATTCTAAGACTCCAAAATTTAAATCATTGGTAGACCTGAGCCTGTCCTAATGTTTCCAAATACTCTGCATTTTTGTATATTTGGTGTGCATGCACAATGAAATAAGGTTTTTAGGAAATGATGTTTGATTTGGACGTCTGTGCATATTTATGCGGTTTTTTCTGCAAGTACTTTTTACTTTTATTGTGTGTTTTTTATATCACAAACAATTTTAAATCAATTTAACAAAGGGAGAGGATGTTTTATTTTCATTGAGTGTTGTTTTATCAATATGTTAAGTGCATTTATCATCTAGTTGTCAATCGCATCACAAGTCTCCCCAAAACAATGTTTATCAATTGCAGGATTGCTTTGAATGTAACTGATGGGATTGAGGTATGGGAGATGGCAATAATTTGAATGTTAAAAATGTTATGTTCCATATCTACTAAAAACTTTAGGCATAAAACACCGGCATATGAATGTGACATCCAACACTATGCACTTTAATCTCTAGTTGTAGGTTTCATTTCTCATCAAGTGATATATTCATACATTGTGGATCATATTATATTTTAAATTGTTTGTATTTGAATTATAAGGTGTGATTTTAACACACAACATCAAGCACTTTAACCTTTTAGATATGTCCTTATAACAATTTGAAAAGGCAACATTTATTCTTGTATTTGCATTAGTTACCTTTTACCACATTATCGAATATACAGGTTGGCCAAGTTAAAATATATAGGTGCCCGCAAGGGTAACATAATGCCTTTGTGTCTGTACCAGACCAACCTGTGTGTTTTATTATGAATATTCACAATATATATTATGGACTCCATGTTTTCCTTAGTATATTTATGTGCAGTTGAATTGACCGGTGTATGACAGGAACATACCATAGAGGCGCCCACAAGGGTTACATACAGCCTCAAGTTACAGCACATAGGCGCCCGTAAGGGTAACACACTGCCCATTTGTGCTGTACTAGATCAACTTATGTGCTTTAGTATAAATACTTTTGATATTCTTGATATATATTAAGGATTGTTTTATGCCACCCTTTTTTGCGTTTTAGCGTTTTTCAGCGTTTTTTTGCGAATTTTTGTGGAGTTGATGCGATCTGAGTATGATAGAACATACCATAGAGGCACCCGCAAGGGTTACATACAGCCTCAAAGGTCAAAGTACCAACTACTTGTGATTTTGCAATATGCACTTTATATTATGCACTTTATTGATAGCACTCAGCACTTTGTCAATCAATAGTCCTTTAATGTTTACATAGCACTTTATTACCTATGAAATATCTGCAATTTTAATGTTGATGTCTGCAACATGTACTTTGTAAACTTTTTTGACAGCACATTTCAGTTCATTCTAAGACACTGTGTCGGCCCACTTGGGCTGAAAAAACAAGCCTAGTACAATAGAAGACGATGTACAATCGTTTCTTTTAATTTTGTTGGCATTGGCGAACACTAGGATGGAAAATATAGCATTTTAAACCAGTAATTCCGTGCATATTGTCCACCCCCAACCCAAATGGGCTAATTGGTTTTTATGACAAAAGCGTTTTGAATTACTATAGTGCCTTTAAAACAATGTGTCTCACATGAATGCACTGAAATGGGTGGTCATGCAGTTCCAACATGGCTGCATTCCTGTCTACCAATTGTTACTCTATTTAATGTGCTAAACACTGAAAATGGATTTATACACTTTCTTCTATAATACTACAGTCCTCTCTCTGTGTCACATACCAGACGAAGCCCGAGTAGGGTGAAACGCGTTGTTCCTTCCTTGCATCCAAAACCGTTGCTGCCTCCTTTGTCCATGCATTTCAATTAATAAAGGACACTTTGACTGCAAGGTACACAAGCCTGTGTGTGGATTTGTTGGAGATATCCAGTCTTTCTTTACTATCACAGCCGGAGTGCCGATGTAATCCGGATTGGTTTCCAATCCACCTTTTTTTTTATACACGTTTTAATATATATTTATAGTTGTTGTTGATCTGTACTGTATTTTTATAATTGTATTTTGCATTCATGGCATTGTCTATAGAAATAAAGAAACATTGGAGCGATATCCTCTCATCAAGTCCATCACAGCCTATGCCCTCACCCACATTCTCAACAACTCAGTGACACCAGTCAACTTTTCTAATCAATTGAAAGCAGGCCAGGGGCTACTTCTTCTTAAGAAATACACACTTCTCGCAGGAAATGACAAAACCGCCCATCATACTTTTTCTCAGAATTGGAAACAGTATTGAAAAAAATGATCTCCCCCAAACTAAATGAGCAAAATCAGACTATCAATTCAGATTCCAGAAAAAAATGCATCACGGAAACCGGTCCATGTGGGGCCTGATTCACAGAACATATTCCAATGGGATCGTGCCACTAAAAACACTTCTGTGAATCAGGCCCTAAGTCTTCAATGAGGCACTACAATTCAAAGAAGGAAGAGGCCATTGTTGCCTGCAGGTCCTCCTCAACCTTTCTGTCACATTCAATACGGTCGACTGCAATCACCCCTTAACAACATCGCCAGAGACACAAGTTTCAAAAACCATCTCAATGCTGGTTTATCGTCCACCTCACCAACAGACATTTCATACAGATGACAATACTATTCTGTCAGGTATGGGGTGACCAGGCTGCTATACAATCAACCAGCACATCAACCATTGGATTACCAGAGGAACTCCTCACGAATCTCAATATCACAATCACTAAAGGGCAAGACAACACTCAACTCTATCTCGCCATTGGCAATATGCACAATATCCACTGCCTGAAACTGTCTCTGCTTCATCCATCCATTGATCTCAAGCACCAGTGTATAATTAAACGTGATCAACACAGCAATCATCCTTCTTAGAAAACACTCATGTCAGCACTGTCTAGACCTGGTTGTCAAAAATGGATCTCGATGGATTCACACCATAACTCCTGAAATCCTTTGGTTCACCATTTACAAACAGCTCTCATTCGAAACCCACATCACCAAGAAAAAAGGGATAACATGATGTCAACTCTCACTCCTCTTAAACAAAGCCCTCCGACCTGGCAGCTGACTTCAACGAGCCTTTCCCGCCTTAGTGTTCACTGCTCAGACAGCGGCAACAGTCACCTCACACACATCCCAGCCTTTCTGCTAGACAATTCAAAGGTCATCCATCACCCTAAATCAGAAGGACTCTCCTTTAACTGCAGGCATACATCTCAACTGAGAGGAGGTCACAGCCCCTGCAAGGGGCACTCGAGGGACATCCCACATAGCAGGATGCCCCTCTGGCTGCCCCCTCTCCCTTTCTTCCCCCATGGCACGTCCCCCACCACCCCTCCAGGAGGCGGGGGCTTGCCGTCCCCAGGGCCTGCTTATAAGGCGAGGGGGACTGGACCTCAGCCTCTTGCCAGTCCCCACCCGCCAGATTTACTCTGTCGAATAACATTCACCAACATGTGCCGTGGTCATTTGGAGGTGGTGCGATGGCAGACCCATCCAGGTGTTGATTTTGAATTGGTAAGTATGTGGGGCTAGGCTGCTTTGCTGGCCGCGGAAGGGCTGAGTGCTGCGTGCTTTAGTGCATAGGAGGTTACCATGCCGGGTCGCATGGGGTTGGCGGCAGGGAGACGGCTGGTGAGCTGAGTGAGTTTCGAGCCTCCGAGCCTTGTGTTCAAGGGTTTAATATGGAGCATTGTTTGGAACGTGTGGCGCAATTATCAATTTTAGGGCCTCCGAGCCTCATGTACAATGGTTGAATATGCAGCAATGTTTGGGTTGTCCTGTGGGCCAGATGGATTAAAGGTTTCAACGCTGTGTCACGCGGTCGCCGAGTGGGCCTTTTTCAATGTTTTTAACCATTTCTGCACTAATATCGATCATGTTGAGCCTCCGAGCCTTGTGTGCAATGGACCAGGATGCATCTATTGTTGGGGGGGGGGCCCATCCGGAGTTTAGGTTATTAATGTGGCTCCATACGGTCGCTGAGTGTGTATTTTTCAAGCTCATTGATAATTTTTACCCGCAGATGTTAACAGTATATTTTTCTCAGACTCGTGGATAAGTTATTTACCCACTGATGATGCAGTATGGATTGTAGGACAATTCTTTGTGAACGGGTGGAGGTTCCTGCACGTCATTGGCACCTGGGTTCCAACCTGCGAATGAACCAAATTGTGTGGTTGGATACATCAGGGATGCGGTGGCACTCACTGTTACCAGCAGTCGACAGGCACTTGCAGTGGTGGCCGGCTCCTAGGGTGCTAGTGGTACATTTAGGTGGCAATGACCTCGCCACTATGGGAAGGGGGTGGTTATGGGCACAGATACAGGTGAGTCTGCGGACATTGGCGTGGGAATTACCAGGGACAGAAATTATATAGTCGGAAATGGTGCCCAGGCCGCTATGGCGCGGGCGGAATCACAGAGGGCCATGAAGAAGTCTAGGCGCAGGCTCAACAAAGGGATTGAAAGATTTACGCAGGCAAATGGCTATGGTTTTGTAAGGCACACGTTATTAAATTCACTCCCTTCCCACTATGCGAGTGACGGTGTACATCTATTGGAGAAGGGATACAACCTGTTCCTCACGGCCATCCTGGGGACACTTCTGAAGGCTGGTGCATGTGAGAACGATGGTAAGTTGTTTGGAGCATGGGGGCATTTGGGGTAGCGGGGGGCCACCCCCAAAGCTTGGCAGAGTTCGGGGCAGTCCTAACCGGGGAGGAGTACACCGCGGCTTGAACGGTGGGCGGTTTCCGGATGGCCGCACTTGAGCCAAACTCGGATGATGGGCATTGGATCCCTTATGGACACTGGATACTCCTCACCTTCATGTGCAGTGGTCCGAGGTGAAAGAACTGTGCGGTTATGATCTGGAGCGGATGTCCGGTGCCTTGCGGCAGCTCTGGCAGCAAGGGGACACCGAGAACATTCAGATCTTTTTGCCCCAATTTTTTGGGGGTTAGGCTTGTTGGTATAGATGGTCGTGAACCATGATGCTCTAGGGCTGGGACTGCCCCCTGTGTTGTATGCTCCAATAAACTCTGATCTATGGTTCCAACGATGTAAACTGTTGTCTGGCTATTGTTTATTAGCAACTCAGATTTAGGTTCTCTGGGTATGTCATCCACAACAAAGAGGGTGGGCACCAATGGGGGCTGACACCGCTATGCCTTGAAATGGCAGAATTACACATCTACCTGCTCTTGGCTTCCATTTGCAAATGTTATAAGAATGCTAACATGTAAATTATTGCAAACACGTGGCAAGTAAAAAAGCACATTTAAAAAAGGTTAATTCAAGTGCATTGCGCTTGTGATTCTTTTTTTGCACTTTTCCTGATTCAGTGGGGCGTATGATAGGAATGCATTCCTTATGTGTCAAATGTAAAGCTTATGTTGCCATGTGTCTTGTATTCCGTGTGGGATCTTGTATTCTGTGTGGGAGGGGACTAATATGCCCTTTTAGGGTTTTGGACGGGCCTATGTACATTTCTCAAATATGCATAATTTGTGAACGGTGTGTGATGGCGAAGAGGAATGTACAAGCAAACCTCAAGCCCAATGTGAAAAGTTGGCATCTATGACATTGTTGAATAACGAAATTTACATTGGACCTTATTTGTGCATAGCGCTCTAAAGCTACAGCAAAGTCAAACTATAATGACTTAATTAGGAGACTTGTTTCTTCTTAATTTGAATATGTGTTCCCCTGGTCCATTTCAAAAGGATTAAGCCATTTTACCCTACGTTTACCTATGCTACCACATTGTTCCATTCTCTTATGGGGACCAATTTACGGCCATTCAATCATAGCACTTTTAAAGACATCCCTCAAAACTCGTAACAAGGGCCTTTGCATTGCTTGCATGGTTACATTTCATCAACATAGGCTGTCGGACCCTGCCCCCCACCCCCACAAACTGCTCATGCATTATGACTGCACCTCGCCACGGGCAACCATACCACAAGCAGCCCCTAGCAGGCCTGCCTGCATACCCAGCTACCAGAAGCACGAGACAAGCTTCGAGTCCGCTCGCGTTGCTTTCGTACAGTGTGCGCAGGTGACACGCGGCAGGAAAATACAATCTCTTCAGATGACAGATAAGAATGAGTGGGTGAATCATCCGCCGACTTCCTGCGCATCCTTCTTCCAGGCTCGCAAATCAAACTTCAGAAAATCAATGCGCCGACTGAAGAAGGCATTTTAGTGCTGGAACAGGGTTGTCGGGCTATTTCTTTCCCCTAGAAAGACAATGTTGTGAGCGGAAGCTCCCCTTATTCATTTTAATATCACACTGGTAGAGTTTGTTGTCTCCATTTTTCTTTGCGGCAAGTTATCTACCGAACGCTCCTGCCACTGCTCGTTTGTTCGTTGGGGTCCGCAGGATGAGCGGAGTGTGAGGGCAACGTGTGCTGCTCCTCCTTTGGCACCTAAGGTTTGAGCAGCCATTGCGCTCTATCCCCTTTCAAAGTAAATATTTGTGTTGGCCCGGGGAACGCTCCCCTCATTAGCCAGCTTTGAATATGCCTCCAGCAGCTGCACCCTTCCAAACAGGAGCGGTGCCTCGGGCACCGATCCAGTGGCGGCCGCCCATTTAGGATTCTGCAAGCGAAGGCCTGGCACTTTGCATTTCTGGTGACGAGTTGACATTTCCTCGCGAAGGAAGGTGGAAATGCTACGGTGGCAGCAGAAAACAGCACAACACAGCATAATGAGGTTACTCTAAATATAAAAAGGCTAATCTCATCAAAAATGCATGGATGGGTTCTCTAATTTCTGGGCTAAATGGTTGTCTGTTTAGCAGAATAACAAGCAGCAGCGCCATTTATATTCACACGATTAGCGAAGCACCTGACCCGTCTCAGCCTGACATGTCTAAACAGTGAATGGTAAAGTGTGTCTGCTACGCGTTTGCAGGGCGATTTAATGGCAGGTTTTTCGGAGGTATGCACGACTAGATTGTTGCAACCATTTTTTTGGGTAAAGTTCTGTACGCCGACACGGCATGATTGCAGCAGAGTTACATAATGAAGAATGTGAGCAGGGGCACGGCGGGAAGGCGAATCTCTCGTCTGTAATACAGTAGCTATGTCGAGATGGCGGCCTGTGTTTCTTAATGAACTACGGCAGCTGCCACCCCCAGCAGGCGTCTCTGCTACTAGGCGATGTGCCCCTCTGCCTGGGACATGCGTCTGTCTGTCTGGAACCTCACCCACTCCCTGCCCATCTTGCTGAATTACCCGTCTCCGCGTGGTGCTATTACTTTGGAATCATTCTGTGCTCTAAAAAAGGGATAAGAAGTCTGTCTTGATGTTAGAATTCCTCTGCTGTTCGCGTTGCTTTAATAGCGTTTTCCGAAAATAACAGCGGCTGACTTCTGTAGAGTATGTCTCTTGATCCGCTTGCACGTACATTTAGTACATAATTAGGTCCTGTGGCAATGATGTTAATCAGTTATTTATTTCTGCAGTTCGCTATAGTGCGTCCAGCCCCAAGAGGCATTGGAGTGCTGTATATCATTTGAAAGAATATTTACTCTTAGACCAACAATATATCGGATGTATTTATACATGCATCATTTTCCGATAGATCAAAAGGTATATAAGTACAGCCACTTAGGCTATTGGGGGGGGGGGGGGTTATTTGGAAGAAGGGAATCCTGGTTTAGCATATTCAAGAGACATTCTGCTATGCTTTGTGGAACATCGTGCATTGGGGCTGCCCGTTTCGTTTTTGTAATATGATATGATATTTATAATGCACTTAATACCCAGAGGTTTCTAAGCGCTGACCCAGGGATCAAACCTGTGTTGCTCCGGGTTGAATTGCTTCCAAGGCGAGCATGTTGCCCCCCTGTGCTATTCTCCCGAGACAAGCTAGGGGGATTGCTTTTCAGCTCCACAAATATCAGTGAAAATGCTTGGTGATATCAGCAGAATTTTTTGACCCTGAGATATATTTGATATCCACGATTGCTTATGCCACCTATGGTATGCTATGTTCCCAAGCAAGGGCAATGCTCATGCACAGTGTTATGTTGTGACTTAGATTTGTAGTAGCGACATGGTCAAAGTACACCACTGTGTTCTGTAAAATATAATTGTATAGAATTTTAAGGATTTATAGAGATCATGTTGGCACAGAAGCATCTTGGAACTGAGACTGCAGACAAATAAAATGAGGAAATGACTCTAACAGAAGAACCATGTTTTCATGGCTTTTCCCAACATAAGATAGTTTATCTTTGAGAAAGAGGCATAAAAGACACAGTGAAGAAGATGGTAAAGGATATGTGATCTTTGACAGGGAGGCAGTTCGAGGACCGATGCATAAGAGATACGTGGTGAGGGTGCTTAGGTTTGGCTATATTCTGAACCATTGGTGGGGACTGTTGAGGTTGTCAAGGAGATGCATAAGGAATTCTCATAGTCAGGATGCAAAGATGGACATGGGTACTACAGGGAGTTGGAGTTTGAACTGTCCATCTGTCGGGTTCAAATGGAGCCCCAAGACAGATTTGGCTGACTGAGTCCTAAATATTTAGAAAAATGTTCCTGTTGTTTGGAAGAACACTGTTGACTGGCAGACCAAAAGGTCAGCATGGACATTTCAACACTGACAAATACACCAACAGGCAGACAAAAATTAATTGTGCCATGTTTGCAAACAACAAGGCTGAAAAGAAGTGAGGCCTACCTTCCATTAAATGCTACTGAGATAATGAAGTGCCTTTTGCCCAAAGAGAAACGCTGCCATAAAAATGAAGACAATTGCAGCAGGCTTGAAACAAACTATTTCTCAGTGAAATTCCAGCGCCTGTGACAGTTCAATATAAAGTAATTTGAAGATGGACATTTATGGTATGGTGCTGGAGAAAATGAAATGTGGGTGTTGTAAGATATATATGCAGGCCTCTTGTCTAAAGAAAGACATGGTGATATTTAAAGCACAGATGTCTGTTCATTAGAGCTGACTTTAACACTGAGACTCCAAGCCCAAGCACAGCTCACCTTCCCCCATCAGATGCAAGGGTCCAACTCTGCTTCCTGTTCACTTAGAAATCTCTTTGAAGCCTTCACGGCCAGAAAAGGGTATTCATTAATTACAAAGTAATGTATGGGGGTGAAGTGCTAAACAACCATATAAACCAAGAGACAGCCCTTAATGGGTTGAACTTCTGAAAATAGTTGAACTAAAACTCAAATTGTGGTCCCTCCCTGACAGATGACTTGACCCAGGAGACTGCCACATAATGCTGAGAGGCGGAGTTATAACACCTGGTCAGGAAGATAAGATCACTTCTGCAGGCCTTTGATTTCGCAAGAATGTTAAGTGTTTGACACCTGGCCGAACCTACAAAGATGCAGATGGCTGGATCTACATCTAAGTGGAGAAACAAAACGTACGGTTTATGGAACTAAGAGGTATAATTAAGAGATTGCCACAGGTTTATATGAACAATCATACTTTGTTCATTATCTCAGCACCATAAATCGCACAATAATGGTTCATGTATCATTAAAAAGGTTATGAACTGACGTGACAGTCCGGGACAGTGCTGTGATGTCTGCGAACATCTTAGATGTTTGGGGGCATCTATGTTTATTTGTGCATTACATGGTTTGTTAAAAGCAGTTTCCTCATCACCTCTCATCACCCCTCACCCCCTAGAGATTGTTTGATAAGTTTGACAAGTGCAATGTTGTGTTCTTTTATATGTTTTTATCACAATGTTCATTGACACCGGCCACTATCTGCAAACCCAAACATGGCGGACGTTTCCAAAAATCTGACGCACATCACATTTGTTATTGACCAGTCAGTTGGTGTGTGAGATGTCTGCAGACATCACGCCGCGCTCTGGGCAATCAGATACCCATCAATGGACGAAACAGGGAATTGATTGCCCGGACTAAACCCAGATATCACAAACTTTTTTGTACCTATTTTTTGTAATAAAAAAAAAAACTACTGGACAGATTTACACCAAATATACAAAGGAACGCTTTCGGGACCAAGCTGCCTCTCCTGCCGCGAATTTGGTGAAACTCCATCCAGCGGTTTGGGCTGTAGACCTGAGCAAAAATTCTTTTCCATTGCGTTTATGTGAAATAAACACACATTTTGGGACCCCTCTATAACTTTGCCCCCCCACTTGATGAAACCTCACCAAATTCCGAGGGATCAATCTGGCGGGCAATATATATTTTTTATGCAAAGCTTTGTGAGGATTCGTTTGGGGGGGGGTGAAGTTATAAGCTCTTCCTATGGGTTGAGCAACTTAGCCATGACTACAGGGCCGCTAGCGCAGGCCTGTAATATATATGTAGTGTTTGTTGTTAAAAGTCTGATGTGCTCCAATGCTGTAAAAGTATTGCAAAGTGCACAGGGAGATTAAATAAAGAGTGCTGTGCCTGTCAACATTCATTTTACCAAGACTAAGCCCCTGCCTATGATCCTGTCATGTTTTAAGGTGCTGCATCATTGTTGGCATTAAGGGCTTTGCTTGTGTGATTGAGGAATTGACCTGTGTATTGGACCTGTGTATTGGACCTGTGTATTATTTACATGAGACCCAAAAGGGAAAATTGCACTTGTGGTGTAAGCTTAGATCTTTTCTTAATGTTGATTCCCAAAAAGTGAGGTCTTGGTATTGAAGCTTTGTTTTTTGCCACAGAGAAAATGTTGTATCATTTGATGTTGTATAAATATGAATTTCCCTGATTAATTAATAAATATATATTCTTTCTATATGCCGGCCTGTTTTTTGGTTTACCTATTACTAAATGGTGAGAGATCTGCGTGGTTCAATATGAATCACAGACAAGACTAGCTTTAACATAAAAGGAATAATGATGTGGTGTTTTTGATTGGGGTGGAACAAACTCCCTGAATTGATTGCTGTTGCATAAATATCTCCAACTCATCTACTGTGCTAATAGAGGGGTAGAAAGATGTAAGAGGATTATGAGGAAAACATGATGACGGAATTAGAGAGACTAAGGGACCAATTCTGAACTCATGATAAAAGAGTGTGGAAATATTCTACCCTCCAGTTTCCAGCACCATCATTCTGCAATGGGTGGAAGTATTGGAGAGGATATGTCGTGCTTTCCAGTAGAAATCTCTTGTGTGGTAAACATGTGCCCCAGTGCCATTTCAAGCATTTCCTAAAAGACAGCCACTTTTCTAATTTAATAAAGTTGTCTTCAACTTTTATTAAACTAGAACAGTGGTGCTGCAGTATAAGAAATGCTATTTTTATAAAGGGAAAAAGAGTTCAGTAGAGTTTAAAGGCACCTCAGAGTTGTTGTTTTTTAACTCATTCTTTTGACATGCTAAACCAGGGCTGCTGGGAGGAGAATCCCCTCCATGTAGCTTCCTGCATTCCTGATGGTTGATATGGCTGTTGTCAAGCTATAAATCAGGCACATGCAAAAGCAGAGGCTTTCATGTCCCTGCGCCACATTCTTTCTTTATCCGAATATGGTGTTTGTAGGAAAGTGTTCCTCCCTGATGGAGGAACAGTTTCCTACATTTGGACACACCTCAGAATCGGACCCTCAGACTTATGGTTATAGATTTACTCCAGTTTTCTAAGCAGAAATTACATTCAAGCATCCAGAGATTGTGTGTGTTAGACCGACACAGTCTCGGTTCACATTAGAAGGGCAGTGCTTCCAAGAAGTTTGCAGAAAATCTCTCCAGAGGAATTGCAGCACAGAATGCTAATTACTTTATGATTTAGCTTTGTTGAATGCATACCAGTGTTGGGCTTTCATGATATGATATATGGCATTTATAACGCGCCTATACACAAGTGTTTCAAGGTGCGACAAGGCAAGGGAGGGGGAACAGAGGGAAGACAGAGACAGCGATCTTACTAGGCCAGGTGACATTGAGAACGCGCAAGTGCAAGGGAAGGGCAAAGGGAAGGGGAGAAGTGCTGGGGCAGGGGGTAGTGCAGTACATAAAATAACCATAAAATAAAGATGAATAATAAATAAAATAAATAAAGACAATAAATAAGAAGTGTGGCCAGCTGGTGGCAAGTGCAAGGGTAGGGGCAGACAACAGGTGTCAAGTGCAGGCCAAAATTTTGAGAAAAATGTAAGAGCCATCACAATGATGCCAGAGATATTCCTAGAGATAGCAGATGGTTCTGGAGAGTCTGTGCCATTAGGAGCTTGTCTTCCTTGGCACACACATTTTCAGTGTAGATTCATTTTGGACTGCATACATTAAGGCTCTTCTTTTATACTGTTGCATCTACCCTCACTGAACACATGGCTTGCTGTATAAACTTTAAGCACCTTCTGCCAAATGACACTTTTTTAAGATGCTTGTTTTCATGCATAGCTTATGTACATATGAGGCCTGTGGGTTGTTGCATTATATGTGGTTAAGACTGCTGGTTATTGTCAAGTCATAGCTTTACACAAGTTTTTGAAGTAGTATCTAGGAAGTCCAAGTCATGTAAGACTCCTTACCCTCAAAGAACAAAATATTCATAATCCACATAGAGAAGATGAATACATTGATTTTACTTATCTGTGAATCTGCTTTTCTTATAATTAAAAATGTACCCATAAAAGCCAAAAGGGGGTTGGTGTTATGCTTTTTCAAGGAGCATATAAGGACATAGTGGGGCTGATTCATGGAATTATGTGTGCGCCATTTTGCCAGCAAATCCCCATTTGTTAAACAGGGATTTGCGGGCAGAATGGTGCACAAATCCCTGTATTTTGGCACAAATAATTCCATGAATTAGCCCAGTGTGTCTATACTATCTCATGCATAGTGCAGATAATTTCCTCTTCTTCTGATAGAGGGGGCCGGTGGAGGCCGAGGGCCACTCATTGATTTAAGTAATATGTTGGGCAGAGTCAATGCATTAATCTAGACATGTATGATACCCCTTCACTCAGTTGGCTTGGGGAACACATTTCTGTGTTGAACACTGCCACTGAAGTTTTCATGTTTTGGGGCAGCTCTACGGAACTGCCAGCTTTCTGTAAATTCTAAGTGAATATACAGGTAGCTAATTTTTTAAGTTGCCACCCACCAAAAAAAACAGGAACCACAAGGTCATCCACACATCATTAGATTTCTTAGTGTGGGTAAAATCAGGGGTTGATTCCTTTGCTTACAGTTTTGTTGTTTTAGAAACAAACCTATATCTTGGTTGTAGAAAATATTTCAAAGTCAATGTTTGAAGGAGACATTAATTATGTGGTGGTGGCTGCCATATTCCCAATGTATCTTAAAGCATATTTGCTGTCCCAGGAGACCACCTAATAAACAATAAAAAACGAATTTAGGTTCTCCTAATACCTTACATGTCAATGTTTGAGATAGATATAAGATAAATGCCATTATTTGGGGCATTTAATAAAAACAGAAATCTGAGAATGTATTCCTCCCAAGGTTTCCTATCTAGCCATTCAGGAGGGGGGAGATGTGCTACTCACTGGTAGACTTGATATGATGTGCAAAATGGGTATCTAGTGAAGGTCTTGTTAAGGAAAATGTTACAAGGGGACATTATCCCAAATTTGCACCCTGACTAAAATCAAACACTTTCCCCAAGTTTTCTGTGATTGGAGTTTAGAATCGGAAAGGACATCTCTCCTACAATATTTGGGGAAAATATCTTAGGGGTCAGGAAAAAAAATCACCTCCCTGACAACATTTTGCAGGAGAGATATTCACATGGAACCGCACAATGTATACATGCATGGAACACTTTGTTTGCCTACAGAATATCTGTCACAAATGACAGGAAGAACAAAAAAACATGTGTGAGAGTACATCATGAAACTGTTTGCTACCCTGTTTCTCTTTTAGTAGTTGGGGATCTCAGATATATTGTCAACCTAGACACACCTGAAATAAATCCTCCATTGCTAGACATTTAGGAGAATAGTTATCTTAAGTCATAATTCTTTTTGACATAGTGAAGTGAAATGGGTGGCATCAACAATGTAAGTGGTTAGTTTCATGCACAATTTTAGAAGTGTCATTTTTGGCAAGATTGTGTGGCCAGCCTAATCTGAAGAGAAGGATCTGCCAACCTACACATAGATCATATGGGGTGATCAGTATAAAAAAACAGCAGTATAAAAAGCACATTTACCCACACACCAACAACTGATAACTGTTTCAAAAGAGTGGTACCCACACCTGCATTTCTGCAAAGATTTCTTCAGAAATCGTTTGCAAGCTGTGCCTCTATTTTAGTATCCCTGGGGACAAAAACAACTGCTACATCTATACACAACCACAATGCATATACCCACAATCATGATATGAAAATGCGTAGCATTGTCCTTGGAAGGTGAGATCAGAAATGTAATCTCTTGAAGAAATCTTGTGTCAGACTTGAACAAATTCTTTCTGCAAAATCGTGTGGCCGACTAATCAGGGAGGAGAGCTACCAACTCATGCATTTTCATTGGATTTGCATAATCCGAAAATGCATTTTTTTACTATATTTCCCTACAATCCTAAATTTGACATCTGTCATCAATTGAGACAGACAAGCTCCAAATAACATTCTTTGGAGAATTGGCTCTGACATCTTTCAACAGATTTGCTTCTGTTTCAGTGTCTGTGACGGACAAGACTAAATAGAATTTCTGTTCATAGCTGGCGTCTTCATAATCAAGAAACATAGGGGAACAGCTTCCACGTTCCTTACTCATATGTTCCTGTACATAGGAGGCAGAAACCAAATGTAAACATTAGTTACATTTCGGGAAAAATATCAACATTAACATTATTCACGAGGTTTCCTGGAAATCAATGAAGATGAAGGTGAACTAACGCTCTTATGCATATTCCTTTTTCTATGTAGAATCCAAAAATATAGGTCTGCTTAATGTATTTACACATCTAGGTTTAGGATTTGTCACCCTAGAAGATGCATCCTAAACTGTTATTTCTGTTCAAGTTTGCCATGAGATTGGTGGCAAGCGTTTTGCCTTTCTATTGCCTGTTTCGACCTAAATATTATTTAAAATATATGCTGACATTGATAGATTCAAACAATGCTCCCTAGTGGTTGGTATATAAATATCAGCATTTGGTCTTCCACATGCCTAATTGGTCTGCCACCTGAGGGATAATACACATACAGTTTATGGACTGACTTTTCTGTTTTATTTTTTTCCAAATGTATAATTCAGACATATATTACAGGACATGCCATTGCGGCCCTGTAGTTATGGTTAAGTTGCTCAACTCATAGAAAGAGTACTTTTTGGGTGGCTTATAATTTTTCACCCCCAGGACAAATCCTCACAAAACTGTGCATTAACAGTATATGGCCCCCTTGGAATGATTATGCTAGGTTGGGTGCATTTTGTTCAGGGGGGGATACATCTATAGGGGGGTTCCACAATGTGTGGAAATCCTCATAGGAGCAACGGAATTTTTTTTTGCTCACATCTAAGTCCAAACCGCTGGACGGATTTTGACCAAATTTGTGGCAGGAGTGGCAGTTTGGTCCCAAAAGCGTGCTTTTGTAAATCTGGTATAAATCCATCCAGTAGTTATTTTTTTAAACAGCCAAAATGTAGGTAAAACAGAATTAGTGATATCTGGGTTCTGTCCTATTAGCCCAGGAGGCTACGTGATGTCCGCGGACATCGGACACACCCGCTGATTGGATGGTGAAAAGGGCGAGGTGCGTCCTATTTTTGGGAAACAAGTGCCATGTTGGATTCGTGGACAGTCGCCGTTGTCCATGGACATCGCAGTAAAAACATATTAAAAGGCACAACATTGCACTTGTCAAACTAATGAAACAATCTCTGGGGAGCTGAGGGTTGATGAGGATGGGAAGAGATATGGCCATAAAAAGCCCCGCCCAGAAAAAGGTGATTTTTCATCTGCGATGTCCACAAATGGTTCGGGGACAACCGTGTAATATTCTCGAACATCTCAAATGTTCGTGGACATCTAGCCATATTTTTGCATTACAGGGTTGGTGAAAAGCAGTTTTTGGATGGCATATAACTTTGCCCACTGAATTAAACTGTATAAAATATTTTGATATTATTCTAGATGTGACCTTGAATAGTTCTACAAAGTTTGGTGCTGTTTTGACAATAGGGAACAAAATTAGAGGGGTGTCCCAAAATATTTGAAAGGCTTATAAATTTGGCGTAATTCCACAAATCTGCACAAACGTTTGCAAAAAGATTCAAGACTCAGATTTGAATGTTTTTGCAAAGTTTGGTGGGATTTTGTGAAGAGAGGGCAACATTAGAGGGGGGTTTAATATTTTTAGATGGGTTATAACTTTGTTGCCATTTGACGAATGTGCACAAAAGGTTTTAGAAAGATTATAGACCAAACCTTGAATTTTTCTGTAAAGTCTGAATGGATTTTGTTAACTGGGTGCTAAGTTATGAGTATTTAATGTACGTACATTTTGACACTTTTCAAAAAATACAACGTGGATGGATTTCCAAGAAAGTTGTTCAAGGAGCATTGGCAAGGACTTGAAACTGTGGTTTTGCAAATGCGTCTGTCTTATTTTTTGAAAAGTGTCATAATGTAGGTACAGAAAATAGTGATATACCATTGATGTCTGAAGTATAGCCGGTGGCCCTGGGCAGTGGCCAGATTGTCTGGGTCATGGCCACAAAACTTTGCAAAAACAGCATATGGCCCCCTTTGAATGATTCTGCAAGTTTGGTGTGGTTTCATCAAGGGGGGAAAATGCTATAGGGAGGGTGCCAACATTTGCAGAAATCCTCCTAGACACAATGGAAAAAAAATGTTGCTCACACCTACAGTGTAAACTGCTGGACAGGTTTTCGCTAACTTTGTGGCAGGAGTGGGTGCTTGGTCCCGAAAACGTGCTTTTGTAAATTTGTTGTAAATCCGTCCTGTTGTTTTTTTTTAAATGGCCAAAAAGTAGGTAAAACAATGCGTTATATCTGGTCTGGTCCACAGAACTCACTTCTCTATTTGGTCCGCGGACACCCCCCCTGGACCAATCAAGGTCAGGGGTGATGTCCGTGGCGGATGATTGGATGATGAAAAGCATGAGGTGTGTCATACATTTGGGAACGGTCGCCATGTTGGATCCGCAGACAATAGACAGTAGCGCAGTGGGGAAAAAGTCTGGAAAACACAATTGGGGATATTTGGTGGTTGATGGAGAGGCTGGAAAGGGTGGGAGTGGAATAAAGAGCATATGGAGCTGTTATTCAAAGTGAAAAAAGCAGGTGTGGGTGCCGCCCACTCAGAGAATACCGCAATAATTGGTATAGTGCTGTGAACGAACAGCTTGCAAAACATATTTGAGGTTATTTGATGGCTGAACAAGGGCTTGGGGAGGGTGGAGGAGTGGAATAAAGATGAAATGGAGCTGCTTTTATAGGTGAAAAAAAGGTTTGCTTATGCTGCTGAGTCCGCAGTCACTTCTAGTGTCAGCAGACATCATTTTGATTGTAGGGGTTATATAGTTTCATTTCTGTCTCATTTTCTATTTGGATTTGTAACTCACCCAAGCCCACAGGCGTCAAAGCACACAAAAAGACATAGAACATCATCCAACCAGACAGTCACAAACACATAAGGGTTTCTAGCATGAGGCCATACAGTGCCAGGAAGGAAGGAAACAACAGAGTGTTACATTTTTTACAAAACATTAGTAAATTTGTTTAAGAGCTGAAGAGCGCTAGGTAAGGAGTTCCAGGCCAACATGGCCTGTACTGGAAAAGAGCAGCCACTGCCTCTCACTCTCTTACTTCTGGGACAGGTCAGACATGGAGCTTTAGTAGACTGAGTCATTCTCTTGGCTGTTTGTTGCAGTACGTATTGCTTAAGGTAAAATGGCACTGATCCAAGTAGGCACTTGTGCACCATAGTGTTGAGTTTAAATTGAGTTTAGGATACTATGGGGATCCAATGGAGGTCCCTCCTATGCTCCAAAATATGTTGCTTTCTTGTAACGCTTTTCACAACACGAGCTGCACCATTTAGTAATATTTGCAGTTTAAGTTGAGCATTTTTACTGGCGCCCCA
This sequence comes from Ambystoma mexicanum, assembly GCF_040938575.1. Classification (NCBI taxonomy): domain Eukaryota; kingdom Metazoa; phylum Chordata; class Amphibia; order Caudata; family Ambystomatidae; genus Ambystoma; species Ambystoma mexicanum. The sequence continues at coordinate 582,818,126 of NC_090937.1, read as the reverse complement.
AAAGAAATCATTACAGTAATTTAGTCTAGGAAAAATGATAGCTCTAGCCAGGGTTTCACATTTTCTTCAGGCACATATGGCTTCACTAATCTTAATACCCTCATGTGGTACTGAGCCTTTTGTACCACGCTATCTACATGTGCATCAGCACCTACCAAGGCTTCAAACATGAAGGTTTATACATTTTTTACGTTTTTCTGAACCATAATATCAAGTTTTGAAGTGCAGCTTAGTTCTGGCTTCGGGGAGCCAAAGATAAGAAGCTCTGTTTTAGAGCTATTCAAACATAACCAATTTTCTGACATCTAATTTTCAATAATCTATATACATATTGGACATTAATAGAGTCTGCTAGATAATCGCCTGAAAGCACAATCAGGAGCTGGGTGTTGCCAGCATAGTTGATAAACATGACCCTCAGTTCATCCAAAAGGTTATATAGGAGCTGTATATAAATATTAAATAAAGTCAGTGACAAACGAGCACCCTTAGGCACACTGCAGGCAATACACAGTGACAGTGAAGACACATATCTACGGCAACCTGAGGCATACAATTATTAAGAAAGGAATTATGCCAGTCCCCGACCCCTCTGGAACAAGCACTGACAGTTAGTAGGGAGGACATGAGTCACTCATGAACCACAAGATCAAACACAGCTGGCAAGTTCAAAAGCATCAGAAGTATGGTTTCACTATTGCCGATTATCCTAAGCATCTGTGTCTATAAATTAACCAAGGTGCTCTCTGTACCAAAGTTGGAACGGAAACTGGATTGACAAATGTGTAGGAAATATTCCAGGTGCTCATGGAATTGCTTAGAGGAAACCTTGTCCAGAATCTTTAACAGAAAGGGAACATTACCAATTGGCTGCAGGTTATTTGCTGTGGTTAGATCTAGACCTGTTTTTTTAACTTAGGTGTCACCACCGCTTTTTTAATTGAGTCTGCTACAATTTTATGCTCGAAAGAAGCATTCACAAAACAGGTAAAAAAAAGGCAAAAGCAATCTAAAATTATTTAAGACAAGTTTAGAAGGAATAGTGTAATTCAAACAGGAAGTAGGTTGCATGCTTGTGAGTATGTGTTCCATCTCTGTAGTTGAAATAGGCTTAAAACAGTGTGATAGATCCAATGGGAGAGTCATTTAGGATTGCAGAGTCTTGTAATACAATATTAAAAAGGGCCTGCGCCAAAATTCTTGTACGGGTAATATGAATTTTATTTGCAAATGCCTGCTGGATTTTAATACAATTATCATTGTATTAATAGGTTGCTTAGTTTGTAAATTAGACTTTAAGGTATTTAAGGACAGCAATCTGTTTGTTTGTGCTGTTGTTAGAGGTCTCAATTTCATTATTGAAAAAGTATTTTTTAGCATTACATATATTCAGTTTATAGGATTTTGAAAATTGTTTCTACTCTTGCCAATTTACATCCGTTTCATTCTTTAACCATGCCCATTAAGCACGTGTTTCTGAAGATTAAGTTCCGCTAAGGAGGGCATGCACCACTGACTATATAGTTCAGGTCTTCCGGGGAACCTATATGATCCAGAAGATCATCTATTTGATTATTAGATAAGGGGGCTAAGTCATCTGGAAGATCAGAATCCAATGTAATTGACATCAAGTCACAAAGGCATTTTTGTAATTCATCAGAGGTCACATTTTTCAGATTTCCAACTGTAACTAATTTAGGGATTATTTGCTTAGGTATAGGTTTACCAGGCAAAGTAACCTTAAAATGAATTATAAAAAGGATCAGACAATACACATGGGCTAACATTCCATGAATTAAGGGGTACATTTTTGGACACCACCCAATCAAAGGTATAATCCATCACATGTGTGGGAGCATTGTTGTGAATAATAAAATCGTTATTTAGAAAATGTTCAATAGCTTTAGGATCCGCAGGTTTACCTCACCACCTATTAAAATCGCCCAATACAAGTGTAGAACAATAAGGTTTATTGAGGGGTATCATAATAGATATGAAATCCTCAATGAAGTTAGGCATGTCTTTAGGGGTACGATAGAGTAAAATAAAATCAGCACAAGAATTGTCAGAAGATGTGATTTTTAGATATGCAATTTCACAATCTTCACAGACAATTGGAGATGTAAACGCTCTCAACTAATTTCTCGCTACAAAGGCAACACCAACCCCGTTACCTTGAACACAATTTTGGCCAATAAATGTGTATCCACTAGAGGTCATAAGATTAATATCTGGGCCACTGGACTCTTTCAGCCAGGTTTCTGTGAAACACACAGTAATTATAGGTAATGTAGTGGGAGTATAACATGTTTGTAATATGGTGCAATGATTTAATTGAACTGTGTATGGTATTTGCGATTGTAATACAATTGAGGATAGTGCTTAAGGAATATGTATTTATTTATACTTGGTATAGTTACTTAGTTGCATACAGTAATGTCATGGATGTGCTCTTGTGAAGCATAGTTCCAGAGAGTTCATGTATGTTTCCCCATGTATGAAATGTGGAAGATTTAATTTATATCAATGTTTTTGTTTTCCAGTACTTGTAGTAAGTACATTAGGAATTCTTGAGGATCTCCTTGTGTATTCGGTTCATTTTACCATTCCTGCACATTAGTCCAATTCTTGTGTTATACCCAAGGCACTGCAAGTACTGTTAGGATTATTTGTGGAATTTTGATGAAGGACGAGCATTTGCAAACACAACTGGTCTGAGCCGTTTAAGTGTATTTTGGGAACAATTGGTGGTTGTTGGAAGAGAAGATTGATTGTTATATTTGCATAGCAATTTACTCGAGTTGTGTTGCTGAATTTAAATTAAATGGACCAGAGAGTTCTGTGCATTGTTTGATGACCCTGCAGATTATTTTTGAGAAGAGACATTTGCCTCTTTGTTTTCAGATGGACGTACAGTTGAGTTTGCACTAGACAATTTTTGGATGTATTATTTGCTGGAGAAGGAGTTGGTGATTTTTTTAGTGGTATTGTTGGGAGATCTGTTGTATATTCTTTTTGTATTAGTTTTCTTTTTAAAGGTTTAGTACAGAGTACATATCTATATGGGGTGTACAGTGCACATAGCCCGTTTTATTCTTGGATGCAAGGAATGTCAGCATTGTCTTTGTTTGCATCAAAGTTAACTAGGAATAGAACATTGAGTGTACGCATATTTGAAAGTGCTATGTAACTCATACCTTCTTTAAAGACTGTGCTGCCAATGTCAATCAATGCATGTTTTAGGGTTACACCTTGCAATTTGTGAATAGTGACAGTATATGCAAGAGATAGAGAAAATTGTTCTCTGCATACACACATGTTTTGAAAAGAAGGAAACGTGCTATTGTGTGGCCAATTTCTTTAACTTATGCAGTTTGTCAAAGTGGATGTTGACAAATTGAATGTTGTTGTCATGTGGAAATGTTTGGAAACCAAAAACTGTACCAATTGCTCCTTTGATTAAACCTTGTTCTACATCAAGGTAGGTTTAATAATTACTGTGAAGTTTAGGCACACATTTAATATTTTCTCCAATCCAGCTGTATTGGAGATATATTTTTCTAAGCTATTTAGTCATGCTGTTTCTTATTGACACACACAGGGAGTGTCATGCCATGCACTTCTAGTTTGTCTGTGCAGCTGAAATGCAGTTTGGGTTGCATTTCTTTTTTTAACATTGTCTCATTGAATTGACTACAGCTGGCAAGTGTTGGCATTAAGGACGTGCATTTTATATTTTGTTGACTTAATTGTTCCATGACATCAGGAGCAGATGTGTTTCTCAAATATAGTTCATGGATTAGTCTACTATTTAAGATGGATGTTGCATCTTTAGTAAGCAGACTAGTTCAAAATGTTGCCAGAGATTTACATTTCCAATGCTGCAAGTGTGTTGCAGCATGGTTTGTGTCCTAATGTTTTGAAAATAGGTTGAGCTTTTACTGGAGTTAACTTTAGGAGATTTCCGAAAACAATAAAGTGTTTTCCTTCAAACAGTTCTTCAAAGGCAGTTTTTAGTACTTCTTGCATCCTGAGGTGAATTAAAGCCAACATGAGGTTGGAAACCATACTTACTTCATCTATTAGGAGTACCTTCATTTGTTTTCAGATTTCTGCATACTTCAGTAGCAGCGTCTGCTGATAATTTGTGGTATTCTAATTTGTTTTGGTGTACTTCTGAAAATAGTAGGAGACAGTGTACAGTTACACCTCCTATATTATAGGCAGCTACACCTGTGGGGGCTGTTATAACAGCCGAAAGGTTGTTGTTAAGTTTTGTAGAAATGTGCTGATTATTTTAATTAAGAATGTTTTACCAGAGCCAGCTACATACAGGAGCAGAGATTTATAATATGTATAGGTACAATTAATAGTTTCATGTTTAAAACCATGTTCAATTTATTTCTTCAGTGACTTCTATGTAAATGGTGAGCTGTTAATCATTTAGCTGTGATTTGAGCACTGACAAGTCTTTTTCAGATTGTTTACATGGGTAAATGGTATTTTGCAGCTCAGTCATGGATAGTTCTGTGCTCCTGGTGTTTTTTAAAATCTATTTCACCTTTATTTTGGTTTACAGTGTGTAAGTAATTATGCAAATCATGCACACCCTGCACAACCTAAAGTAAAAAACCATGTGTGTGCACCTAGGTTTCTTAGCCTACAACGAACATCAGTGTGACGTCGGAACCAATATTCATTTGTACCACACATGTTTGCCAAGAGATTTGTGATACTTGACTGCAAAACATGATCTTTGTCTTTTATTTATTGAAGCAGTTGGTTAGCGGAAATGTTTCAATAATCAGAGCCTGTTTTTAATGCATGTGCAACTCCATAACATAGAGTTGCTAGTTCACTTTGAAACAGGAGGTGGAAAATGTATTCTACATTCTATATGAATCTGGGGTGTTCAGAATACATTTGTAAAGAGAAATATTCTGATGCACTAATTTGTGTGGACCTTTAATCATATCTTCCTCCTTTTCCTATAGGAAAGAGTAGAGGAAAAGAATGTGCTTCGACACTTTTTTCCCATATGTTCATTGGGGATCCTTTGGCTTGACGCATTTGATATGTTTATAATGCATCTTCAATGGTATCTTTGGAGTGTAGTGGGGGAATTGAATACTGGTCTTAAATGGTGGCTGCAGTAACAGAATCCAAGAGAGGAAACCCCGATAGACAAGAGGAGGTGTACAGAGACCTGACTCCGGAAAACAAGAATTTTGAGGCATCCACATTGAATTAATACCAAATGGAACCTCGTTGCTAGCAGCAAAGGGCACCTGAATATTAGACCTTGAATGCACAGTGGTCTAACCCGTATTTCTCAACGCTTCTAACTCTGCAGTTTGGACACCAGATCGAAATTGAAGACTCATAAAATGGGGGATGAATTGAATTCCTAGAAAACGTGTTATGACCTGAAGATGGCCTGAGAAAAAAGTTGTCTGACAGCACTTCAGATTGTGCAGTACAAGATAATTAGGCCAAAACATATGTCGACGTGAAAGGAAGCATTAATTTGGTTGTTTTCCTATCTCCATTGCCACACTAAAACATCGTTTGCAACCATTATATATTATATTTGACCAGCACTATACAACAGAACAGAAAGCATAGTAAAGATTGTAAACTATACCAATCCCTCTTACACTAATTCAACAAATGTGATAGTTGTTATGCTTAATGGTCAAATAAGTGCCCCTCAAGAAGTTTCTTCAAAAGAAGTGTTTTATGAAATCATTTCAAATGTATTGAAAATGTTTGTTGAACGTGATAACCCACCTGTACATATTACAGAATAAGATGGGTTTTGTTATATGGTTTATGTATATGCTACAAGTGATCACATGTGTTTATGTGTGTTTTAAAACAAGATTGATTTAATACAAGTGTACAGTTTGATATATAGAATAGTTGTTTCTTTGAACAGAGTTGTTTCATCTACAGAATGATTAAGTAGATACATGTGTTTCTGCCTAGTATTCACTGGGGGACATTAGAGAGGAGTAGTCGAGTTTTTCTCTTTTGTGCAGAAATATACATGGTACATTAATGTACTTACTTTGCAGGGTGTGACAGGTATTCATTTTTAGGCAGCTGGTCTCAGCAATCCTCTTCTTTCCTGTAATTTTAAAAGAAAGTTAGTGGGTACGTGTGGTAATGGTGAAGTACTTTTAGTAAGTCAGGTTGTAAATTCTGAAGGTAGATGGAGTTCTTAGGAAAAAAGTGTTAATGAACATGTATCATGGATGGTGCACTAAAGTGAGTTAACTATGTTGTTAGAACAATTGGAGTGTTGTTAGAACAATTGGAGTGTAAGTGGTTGTGTTTTGGACCTTGGAAAGAACAGGGCAAACATGGGTGTGAGGAAAAAGTTCATATCTAGGTTATTTTTGTCGTGCTGTTTTTAATAAAGCAAGTGCTCTGTTGGTGGTGTAATATTTTTGTATTGTGTTGCAATGTTTTTAAAGAATAAGGAAATTGTGGCCTAGTGGTAATGCAATGGTGGATTGTTGTTGCAGCAATGTTCTGAGTCTTATAGTAGAGATTGGAAAGAAGATTACATTATATTTAAGGCAACGTGTTGTGTATAGATAATTTGGTGGCATACAGATAAGTGTGAGCAGATGGAGCATGGTGGTAGTGTAAGGGATGTAATGAATGAGGTTGGAAAGTGTGACATTTATATCAATTGAAACATGGAAATGCTGACTGTTTAAAATTATTTCTTTTTAGGAGTATTTTCATGAAAGATAAGAAATGCATATGTGTATTTATAGGAGTTCTGTGTGCACATCTTTGTAAAAGAAAATAAAAGCAAATGGAAAAGATGTGTAGCACTTGGCGTGTGTAAGTTTAATGTGTTGGCAGTACCTGATGCATTGTAATCTGTAGGTGTGTATGTATTCCTAGTTTCTTTGTCTGTGTTCTGGGAGTTGTAGATCCACTTTTCCAATTATAAAACTTACTATAAATCCCAGATTGCACAGGCAAAACCAGGACTGGATTAGCACCTAAAGATTGGAATGGGTTATGTTAGCAGGTATGCATGTAATGCCACTATATTAAACTTCCACACACCAAGTGCCACTTACAAATGTTCTACAAATGTTTTGCATCTGCTTTTTCTTTGTTTTAAAAAAAAGTTACAAGCAGTGCTGCTATAAATGTACATATGCATTTTTTTTTAACTTTCAGCAAAAAGCTCTTAAAAAGAAACAGGTTTAAAAGCACAGCATGTAATATTTTCGATTTGATATAAATGTAACACTTTCAAATCTTCAAGTCCAGTCTTGTTTATTTCTTTGCATTCTGGAACTTGTAGTGTGAGTTTTATAATGGGAGAGGTGGAATTACAAGTCAAAGAATGCAAAGAAAAAAATGAAGGCTCAATAAACACCTACAGATTGGAATGGGTGATGTTGACAAGTATGAATGTACTGACAACATATTAAACTGGCATACACTAAGTGCCTCTTATAAATAATCTGCAAATCTAAAGATTTTTTTTTAAATCCAAAGCATTGTAAGTATTTACTGCTTGATGTGAGCAGGTGCTAAATGCTGGACACCATGGATTTTTCTGGAGTGGGTAAACAAGAGAATGTGCTTATTGAGAAGCTTATTATAGGGTAAGTAACAGAAACCCTATATATATTTCACGGCCTGCAGTAGCGACCGTGTAGTTATGGTTCAGTTGCTCATCTCATAGAAAGAACACTTTTTGGATGGCTTATAACTCCGCTCCCCATGGATGAATCCTCACCAAATTTTGCAAAAAAGTATATGGCCTGCTCTGAATTCTTCGGGCAAGTTTGTTGAGGTTTTGTGAAGGGGGGGCAAAGTTATAGGGGGGTCCCAAAATATATTTTTTTCCAAAGACTTAATGGAAAAAAACTTTTGCTCACGCCTACAGGTGAAACCGCTGGACAGATTTTTATGTAATTTGCAGCAGGAGCAGCGAAATCGTGTCTTTGTAAATTTGGTGAAAATCTATTCAGTCTTTTTTTAAAACAGGCAAAATGTAGGTCCCTAAAAATGTGTGATATCTGGCTTCGCAGACTCATTTCCCTGTTTGCTCCATGGACAGGGCTCCGGTTGGATAGAATAGCAGTGTAAAGTCCACAGACATATGACGTGCTCACCGATTGGATGGAGGGAAGCGTGAGGTGCGTCACATTTTCTCGATGTGCCCGCCATGTTCGATCCACAGATATCTGCAGATAGTGCGACGCCGAACAAGGCCGAACACTAATTTTGGGCAGTCTGCTGGGGGGAAGAGGGGCTGGAAAGGGTGGGCGAGTGAAAGATGGGTCAAATTATGTATTTGTTTAGGTGGAAGAAGGCCATGCTGTGATCGCGGTGTCCGCAGACACTGCGGTAGTTCGCGGACAGAAGCTCAGGCAAACAGCTTATGTGGTGACTGCAGGTAGGATTCATTAGGGTAGGGGAGTGGATTGTAGATGATATGAGGATATGAGGTATAGAAGTGGGGAGGGCTCCAGGTGGCTGGATTATGTGTGTGGGCTGTGGCCAGTGTATAGATTGTTGGGTGCAAGGGTGTGTTATGCTCTGTTCATTGTGACCAGCTATTACAGTCTTGGGTGCATGGGTGGAGGTGATGCACTGAAGAGTCTAGTGGTGTGGCCACTCGTTACAGTACTGTAATGGTATGTGTGCAAAAGTGTGGAGGGCCTCAGTTGGCTGGCTTATTGGTCTGAAGAGTGTTCTGACTAGTTTTGCATACTTGAATGCTATGTGTAGTGTAATAGACAGGGATTCAAGCGGATGTGTTATGTGATTGGGTTGTGGCCACTGGGCAGATTGTTGGGTATTTTTACTATATTATGATGTATTGCTTTTGAGTATCGAGATGAAGAGTTTGTCCATTGGCTGCAAGTACTGTAATAGTATGTCAAGTGAAGTGGACAGGGCCTGAGGTGGCTGTGTTATGTGTTTGGGTTGAGGTAAGTGGGCAGGTGTTTGCATGCATGGCTGTATTATGCTGCAGTGGTTGTGGCCAGGGCCTAGAGTCTTGGGTGCATACAGCCGTGCATGCAAACATTTTGATTGTGGCATGTGGATTGAATAGGAGGCCGTGTACCCAAGAGTTTGAGCACTGGCTGCAAGTAGTGTAATAGTATTTGAACAAAAGTGGAGAGGGTGTGTGGCAGTTGGTTCGTTGGACTGTCTTCAGATTGTTGGGTGTATGATGTTCTATGCAGTGGGAGGTAATTGTGGGCAGTTACTATAGTGTTTGGTGTATGTAACCAAGAGTTGCAGAGTCTGGCCACTGATTGAAGTATTGCAATAGTATGTTTAAAAAAGTGATCAGGGCTTTAGGTGGCTAGTTTATTGGATGTAAGAGTGTGTTCAGTGCTTGTATATCCTTGAAAACTATGTGTACAGAAGTGGACAGGGTCTCAGGTGGTTGCCTTATGTGTGTGGGTTGTGGCAGAGTATAGATTGTAGGCGGAGTGTGCAAAGCAGTGTGTCCCGTGTTACCTGATCAGAAGGATTGGTTTCCTCATTCCCCATTCAACTTGCTACGTTATTTGAGAGACTGCCTCTACATCTATCAGTCCTCTCTTTATTTTGCTTTGAAATGTCTTCAGATCCATAAGAGGACCGCGCATGAGCAAAGCGCTGCATGGTGTGCAAATCAGTGTGTCCCATGTCCGGTGGCAGGCGAATGGTGCTTGGTGCCAAAGGACCTTTTCGCCTGCTCTAACGCAATGGTAAGATGTTTGCATCTCCTTACTAAATAATCTGAATTGGAGCAGTTAACAGCAGTTTGAACTGTGGCAACTGCGAGGCTTCTTGCTTTTTGAGCCTCTCCTAAACTGCGTTACATTCCAGAAGCCACGTCTGTTAAAGCCAAATCGGGAGTTACTTACTTTCGGCGGTCGAATCTATGATTCATAACAACTGATTTGAATTGCGGTAATTGCAGCTCCCACTGCGCTAACACTTTTGAGTAACTTGGTACATTCTGTTTTCTAAATTGGACTTCAGTTATGGTATAGTAAACTTGATCGCAGTGACTGCGGAGCCTTTGAGCCATGCTAATGTCAAGAGGTTGTGCTGAAATAACAATTGCCATGACTGAACTGTGATTGTAAATGTTGAACTGTTAAAAGTGTCCTGTGGCTAAACTTTGCTCATTTAAGCATTACAGTGACTACAGAGTTTCTTTCTCCTTGAGCCGTAAAAGGAAAAGGCAACTTGAGCATTACTCCTTGCTGTATTGAGTGGCCAATAGAATGTGGTTATTTAGCACGGTTACTGTAGAGCTATTGTACTCTTTGAGCCGTGCACATTTTCACTGGTATTCTTGACAACTATACCTGTGCCAGTGAATCTTTACTTGTAACAGTGTAATTCACGATACACATGCCATATTCCTTAAAGACAGGTATGCGTGGCACTCGCAAAATAACAACCACAAATTTGGTCTTAAAATTGACATCTTTGAAGTTACCCTCAATAAATGTTCTTTTTAAAATTGCCTGGTCAATCTTATCTAGATCAAGAACAAAAGGTGTGTGCAGGAGATATCAGTGGATTTTGCCATCCTCGAATAAGTTCACTTAATATGCCGCAATCACCTAACAGTGATAAAACTGCTCACAATGCAACCCCAGTATGTATTGATACTCTAAGAGATGTTGCGAGAATTCCCCTTAATTCCTCTATTTAGGATACACAGATTTTGATTTTTGATACCCAATCTTTACCTCTGGTTGACTCTAAATTGTCTTGTAATAGAATCTAATGACCAACATCAAACTATTATAGAAAAGACAATAGATAGCACAGTGGCGGTTACACATGACACAGTCATTGATGGTATGAATGATTCTGCCCATAGGATATCATTGAGCCTTGAACAGTCGGTTGGCAATATATCCATAATAGCTTCTTCGTCATTGATTGAATCTGACGCTAACAGTTTATATCAATCGCCAAGCTTGTTTGATAATACTAACATAGCCACTTCATTGGCTACAACACTAAATCAAACACATCCATCTAGACAAGCATCGGCGACTCATACTCCTTTGGTAGCCCACCCAACCTCACAACCTGCGCTGTTGGCGATTACTTTAAACTCAATCAATATGACTAATGTATCAGTAACAAAGCTGTTTGAGACGCTAGATACAAAAATTATACAACAATCGATTCAAATAGGGCGGATCGAACATTGGATGATTGACTTGGTGAAAGAAAGAGAAGTGATTGCCCAAAGAGACATGCCTGTATTTATTCCCCAAAAGGATTGTAAGATTGCTGATGTGTGTATTGTGAAAATGTGTGATCAAGGAGCCAAATCTAGTGTGTTACCGTTGTTCACTGGTATTATTAGTCCAGTGGACGACAACCAAAGTGCCTTATTACTTCCTCAGGCCAGCTCAGTTGTAATTGAGTCAGAGGGTGCTCAGGGTTTGGGCTCTTCTCCAATCAATTATAACTTGTTTAACAAAAACGCTAAAAGAAAGAATGGTGAAGAGTCTAATGCTACAAAGAAAAAGAAATCTGAAAGGCTCTTGCTGTTGTTCTTGAGCGAATGTAAAACAATGTATTAGACACTTGCCATTGAAGAGACTTCCATCAAATACAACCCATGCCTTGCTTTCAATTTATAAAGCTATGGCTGATAATCAAAAAAATATGGTACGTTCCCAAACAAAAGAAATTAGCAACTATCCACTGCTAAATGACTTTATTTCCAGTGTAGGTATAACCCAGGATAAGATCAAAGGGGCGGGGAGTGGTGGACTTGAGTTAAATCTAGCTCAAGTGTCAGTAGATGTCCCAAAAAAATTGATTTCAACAAATGAGAAGGAACAGACAACTCGGGAATTGATTTTAGCGGACATTAAATTACAGATCGATAATTCAATTGAAAAATACATAAAATTACAACAATCAAGTGTGCTGCCAGCTATAGACTCTCTGCATATCTCGAAGACTGCTATTAAGTTAACTGGACAGAGATTGATTGCTACACTCAAGGTGACTGATCAGAATGGACCAAGAGTAGTCTTGGGTACACAATTGGAAAGGGGGGCTAACCAAACCTGTAGTTGTTGCCTCTTCTCCATTTATTGAGACTTGCATTAGAAGTAGCTGCAAGAAAGATTTGGACTCTTATGATCATGAAGTGAACAACATAAGAGTAGAAATCGAAAATCAAGTTAGAAAACATATGGCGGATAACACTCAATCAGCCACATTAACAAATAATGAGAGCAGAAAGAATGTTGAGGAACATGATGGGCAATCATTTTTATCGCAAGAACGAAATACTCTGAACTTAGCTTGGCATCAAACAAAGCAAATACTAGGGCAAGATGAGTCGAGTGACTTGCAGAGTCAAATGGGGAGCGTAAGAAACAGTTAAATCTATCTGGTCCTTTGCGAAGTTTTGCATTCAATCTCACAACATAGTCTCCCACGTCATATGAATGTAGACATTGACAGAAAGAAGAATGATCAAGGTCCTGTGACTTTGCCTCATAAACCTTCTTACCAAATTTCATCGTTTAATCCTCAATTGTTGCTCTGCTCCTTACATGATGTATGATCTGAACAGAATGAGTGTATTATCAATTCTTGAGGATGTTGCTAGCCTACAGGACATATCCATCACGTATATTGATCAAGTCGAGTTTCTTAATGATAATGAACTCTCAGTGGTGCGATTGTGGCCGACGTCAAATGTTGTTAGAAATCTATTATGGCAAGCTCACATTGAGCTATTTGAACTGGGTTTTGTACTTGCGATCAACCCTACTACACATGACATTAAACAGAATCCAAAAAGCATAGCTAAACCCAATCCCTATAAAACAATTAATATAAGAACTGATTTCATTGGGAGCGGTTTGGAGAAGTGTAGATCACAATCATAATCATCCGAGTTAAATGCTCAACAAGATATTTGTATAATTAGTTGGAATACATGTGGGTTTTCTCATCTGCTAAGATCAAGTTCCGATTTCCTTAATACTTTAGATATTATAGGGATACAAGAGGCCTGGCTGACCGTCAAACCGGCGTGGGATTATCATAGAATTTTATTGCATCCAGCTTGAGCCTCATTGCGAGGAAGACCAATGTCAGGTCTGATGGTCACTATTAAAAACAACAAACAGGTACAGATCTCTGCTTATGAAGCACCTAATCTTTATCTGCAGTTGGTGAAAATAACATATCCTCGAGGAGCCATTGCATTAATCAACATATATCGCAACCCATTAGGTTTAGCGGACAACATTTTTTTTGAATACCGAGAACATTTGTTAAATCTCTCTTCTCAAGAAATAGACATTACAAATGTCATATTAGCTGGAGACTTGAATATGCATTTGTTAGTCCCTCATAAATTAACATTGAATCAGGTTAATGCATAATGGTTAACCCTAATGAGTGAGAGAAATTTGGTGATGTGCAATGGGTCTATTTTGGGAGATATACCACCCTAACACAAGTGGCATCAAGGTCAAAACCATTCTGTAATTGCCTATGTATTTGTAGATAGAAACACCTTTCAGTGTCCTACTAAATTTAAAGTGGTCAAATGCATTAATAGTGATCATGATGCCCTATCTCTTCTTTTATCCTTTGGCTGTGATTGTACAAGTATGAGAAATCAGATGTACTCACAAATTGTGACTGTAAATAATGCCCGAACAACATTCCGATGGAATGAGCAAACACTAAAGTCATTTAATGCCAATATTGAGGACACCAGTATTATAAAGATGTGGCCTGATAAACCCTATACAGCATATTTGCACTTGTATCAAATCCAACATTTCACATCAACTCGTACAGGTGTTAAACCTAGACATGAGTTTGACCAAGAAGTGCAAGCTAGGAAAGCAATTTTACGACAAGAAAAAATAACTATCCTCACATCGTCAGCACTAGGGAATGGTAAATTGATTTGAAGCTCCAAATGCAAATACAGGAATTAGTTAAGGTCATATCAACTGCAACTCCAGCAAACTGATGGTGTAGCGATGTTACACACGATTGGCAATAAAAACATGGCCCAGATTTGGGCGTTACTTAATAATCCAACTTACTCAAAACAAACAGCAGTCCAAGTTAATGGGGTCAGTGACTCAGATTGGATTCAATATTATACAAAATTATATGCCTCATCTTCTTTAAAAATGAACAGTCTGGATATTGGTCCCTCATGTTATCATGGTTTGCAAATTCTTAAAGATGACGTCCTATATTACATTAACAAAGCCAGTGGTTCGAGAGCTCCAGGCCCTGATGGGCTAAACAATTGTATGTTTAAAGCTCATCCAATATTATGGGCCAGGATTTTGTATAATATCTTTACCCAAATTATATTATCGAACGTTATACCCGAGTCGTGGCACCGATCAATCATAGTCCCAATCTTCAAGAGAGGCGATTGGTCCTGTGCTACCAACTATAGGCTGATCACTCTCTTGGATGCACCAGGGAAAATCTTTTCAAAGTTTATCCTTCAAGATTTCAATAAATGGACATCCAGCCACGCTTAATGTGATCCATATCAAACATGATTTATACCTGGATTGGGTACTTCTGTTAATTTGTTAACACTTAACTCAATATTAACTCATGATGCAATCACAAATCAGCCATTGTATCTGGTTTTTGTTGACTTAAAAGTAGCATTTGACTCGGTTTGGAGAGAAATATTGATTGAGAAATTGATCCATCAGGGTTGCCCGGCGTACTTAATATCATTGATTAAAGATATACATACTGGAAATACCATTCAAGTGAGACTTTCGCTTGATGGTAAATTAACATCCCGAATCAATACCTATAGAGGGTTACGTCAAGGTTGCACCTTTGCCTCTGTATTATTCAACTTTTTTATTTCAGATGTGGGCAAAACATTCCAGAAAATGATTTCTGGTTCACTTTAACTAGCAAATAAGGTTGTTACCTATTTACTGTATGCTGATGATTTGATTGTGATGTCCAAAACTCCTCAAGGACTCCAAAGGCTGCTGAATGCCTTAGCAATCTATGTCCGAGAGAATTATTTGACCATAAACCTGGACAAAACAAAGGTCATGCAGTGTCAGATGGGTAAAAAGAACACCAGAACCTATTGATGGTTCTAAGATGGGCAAGTACTAGAGTGTGTATCCTGTTATACTTACTTGGGTGTGAACGTTGGCAATTCCCATGACGAGGGACTTTATATTGATATGTTAAAAAATAAATTAACTACTTGGATATCTCAAGCTAGAATCATTCAGCCCAAATATGGGGAATTCTCCATTGCACCAGGAAAACAAAATCTATAATTGCTGAAAATGTATGGTCTGCCATGGAGGGAAAATTCTGGTGCCGATTGTTACAACTCCACAACAGTGTGTCGATTGTATGGCTGAGACATTAACTTGGTTTAATCTTGTTACATGCTCGTTAGTATGGCGGAACATTGCTCTGTTCAGTAAATGCCTTCTAGCATTACAGTCAACTTTGGTCGCTGGTATATTAGCCAACTATATATTCACTTCTAAGGTTGTATGTATATCTAGATGGTGTAATTTAGTAGTGCACACTATGGCTATTATAGAGGTTACTTTATTAATCTTAATTCCGAATCCCATGAGGGTGAAGATCAAACTCTTTCAATGGGATTGGTGCCAGATGATAAAGAAATGTATCAAATATCATGATTTCTCAAAAAATCCGTTCCAACTTAAAAGATATGGTATATTGGATGCCTACACTCTGAGGTATCCACTGTCTGGCAGTATTGTAATAGTATGTGAACTGAAGTGGATAGGAGCTCAGGTGGCTGTGTTGTGTGTGAGTTGTGGTTAGAGGGTAGATGTTTGTATGCAGATTGTATTATGCTGTGATGGTTGTGGCCAGGCCCTAGACTATTGGGTGAATGGCTGGAGGCTGTGTGCTGTAGGCCTTACACCCAAGAGTGTAGGGCCCGACTACAACTTTTACAGTATAATTCAGGTATGCACTGAACATTGTGATACGGGTATATGGTTTGTACTAATATGTGTACAGAATGACATTTGTACATTAAAAAGAAGTATGACACCAATCATTGTATACCTATTGTTTTTATGTTTGAGGCTCTATGCATTGTATGTGGAAATGTAGCAGACATTGTTCTTTCATTTTCTGTGATAAAAGAAAGCATAACATTTTAGGGTAGGTACTTTGTAATGTGTTATTGCATTGCATTGCAGATATTTATTTACTTTAAGGACCCTCATAATTAGTACTTTATAAGTACTATGCTTCAAACAAGTGTACTTTGAAATGTGCTCAGTTCCTTTGTTTGTTTGCATAATCATTGGGTCTGTGGGAAAAAAATCCATGCAGATTTAAAAAAAACCTTTCTAGTTTTATTTGTTGTCATGTGGCACAGCCTGTTTCGGTGACTGGTGCAATAATTATAGGAATGGTTTTGGTGGTCCATTGTAGTAGGAGGAATTGAAAAGGTTTATGGTTTTTGTTTTGGAAGTGGTGTTACTATGGTTGCAGTTAGATAACAGTAGGTGTATTCTAACTGCTAATTTGTTAGTGCCTTTTAGCAGTATTTCTTTATGTGTTTGGGTGTTGATGTTTTGTAAGTAATGTGGTATTGCATAGTAATGTTGCAGCATCCTGGGGGCAGTTAGATACCTGTTGGAGTATTTTAACTGTTGATAGTTTCAAAGTTGTTGAGGGTATATTTATACATTTATATGTAATAAGTGTTAAAGGGTTTCCTCAGAAAAACTTTAATTTTTGCTGGGGGATTTCTCATTGTATAGTAATGGGAAGTTGTATTGCAGTATTATGGTTGCAGTCAGACACCAGTTGGTGTTTTCTAGCTGTTTACAGTTTACCACTTCTGCAACATTTATCACTTCGGCAGGGTATGTTTTCAAGCACGTTCATTCTTGTTGGTAGCATTATGGGTGTAGTTGCAGTAGATGTGTATTAGTTGCATTGGTTTGGGCATTGTTAGATAGCTGTTGTCTTATTCTACCAGTTGGTGGTTTTAAAGGTTATTGAGGACAGTTTGTAGACACTCATACTCAGATTAGTGAGTCAATTTCGGTTTCAAGAATATTAAGTAAGTGTTTGCAAGATTTGCTGGTAATCTGTGTTTCAGAGTAATGGAAGTATCATTGCATTCAAACCATCAACATTTCTTTTTCATGTATTCAGTATAATGACCTGCATTGGTTGTGGCTCCTGTGTGGTTTATTATCCCTACTGTTGTGAAGGTTTCTTGCCAAGTGATACTTGTCCATGTGTGAATCCAGTCAGCTTGCAGTTGTTTTTGGTACCATCTGCATTGTAACATAAAAGCATTACTATTACGTATTGGGTATGTGAATGTATCTTTAAGGTAGAACAATTATCAGAATTGCAAGTAGTACATAATATGCCATGGTTTGCATTTGTATGAGCTGCTGAAATGGAATGGATTCACAGTTAGGTATAGATACATACACAAAGCGCTCATTAGGAACATGTTTGTGCATTGCATGGTTACAGATAGTGCATGTATGTTTCTACATGTTTGAAATCTGGAGGTTTTCATTTATAGGTATGTTTTTGGTTTTCAATACTTGTAGTAAGTACATTAGACACTCTTGTGGATCTTCTTGCGTGTTTATAGTGAATCTCACCATTCCTGCACAGTAGTCCAATTCCTGCCTTATTCCAGAAACACTAAGTGTTGTCAGCATTGTTTGTTGTATTTCTGTGAAGGAGTAACATTTGCAAACACAATTGGTCTGTGCCGTTTAAATAAATGTTTTCCACAATTGGAATAGAACATTGATTGCTACATTTGCATAGAAATGTACACCAGTTGTATTGGAAAATGTAAATGGACAAGACAGTTCTGTGTCTGAGTCATTTGATGGAAGTGCAAGTAGTTTCTTTGAAGAGGCAGTTGTCTGTTTGTGCAGTTGGGTATGCATTTGTCTTTTCAGTACATCCTTCTTTGGTTGTGGTAATTGATGAAGTACCAGCTGCTTTGAATATCTTTGGTGGGACTGTTTTAAGGAGATCATGCATAAGTTGAGTTTGCACTAGTTTTCTCTTACAAAGTGTGCCTTTTTGTGGAACAGGATACATATCGAGATGGGGTGTGTAGAGTGCACATGGTCTATTGTACTCTACAATTCAAGGAATGTGAGCGTTGACTTTACTTGCATCAAAATTGACTAGAAATAGTCCTTCAAGTGTACGTAGGCGTGACAGTGATGCGTAACTCATGCCTTCTTCAAAGACTGTGCTGCCAATACTAATCAATGCTCGATCTAGGGTTAGACCTTGTGATTCATGAATGGTGACTGCGTATGCTAGAGACAGAGAAAGCTGTTCTATGCGTACATACATGTCTTTGAAAAGAAGGAATCAGGCTGTTGAGCTTCCTATCCTTTTAACTTCTGAAAGTTTGTCAAAGTGAACATTGACATACTGAATGTTGTTGTCATGTGGGTATTTCTGGAAGCCAACAACTGTACCAAGTGCTCCATTAACGAATCCTTGCTCCACGTCAAGGTTCTGCTTTAGCATCATTCTACAGTTTAAAAAAAAAAGTTAACATTTTTTATAAACCAGCTGTGCTAGAGATAGAGTTTTCTAAGGTATTTAGTCGTGCTGTTGCTTGTTGACACATAGGTAGTGTCATACCGTGCACGTCCAGTTTGTCTGTGGAGTACATATGCAGTAGTGGTTGCATTTCTTTTTTCAGCATTGTTTCATTGAATTGTGCTCAGCTTGCTAGAGTTGGCATTAAGGACATACAGTTTACATTTGAGTGTGCTAATTGTTCCATTTGTATTTGTATTTTGTTTATTTATGTTGTGAAACCTGCCGGGAGGCATCTGTGTGCATTACTTACAAGGTTACAAG
The DNA here is from genome assembly GCF_040938575.1 of Ambystoma mexicanum. Lineage (NCBI taxonomy): Eukaryota > Metazoa > Chordata > Amphibia > Caudata > Ambystomatidae > Ambystoma > Ambystoma mexicanum. The sequence continues at coordinate 582,799,199 of NC_090937.1, read as the reverse complement.
TTAAGTTACAGGTTGACATCCAGAAGTTACAGTTACTTGAAGTGAAGGTACATGAGAGAAGGCAGAGGTAGTAGATGTGGGTACAAGCATATATTACAATAGCAAATTGAAAACATAATATATACGCTTAAAGTAAGTGTACGTAAGTAAGTACGCTTGTGAGTACATGTGATTATTATAGTCATTTAGGCTGTCCGCCTAGACAGATCTAGTTAGTGCAGGCAGTAAGATAGTGTGACAGAAATGTACAATCAAACTCTAGTGGTGGCTAGGCCAAGCTCTGTGAGCCAAAATTTAGCTTTTTTCTTAAAGGCAGAGTAGCAGGCTTCATTTCTGAGAGTATTTGGGAGTGTGTTCCAGAGTTTGGAAGCAAGAACTATGAAGCTGGACCCCCCTGAGTTTAGTTTAAATCTGGGTATAGCTAGTGAATGAGCTTGTGCAGATCTAAGTGGTCAGGTGGCTGTGTGTGCAGAGAGGTGGTTGGCCAGGTATTCTGGTGCTTGCTTAGTTAGGCACTTGTGTGCAAGTGTGAGGGTTTTGAGTGCTATTCTGTCTTCCACAGGGAGCCAATCGAGGTTCCGTCGTGTCAGAGATGTGAACTTTTCTAGAGATATTGAGGGCTGCTCTGATAGCATTATTCTGTGTTACTTGGAGCCTGTTAATGTTCTTTTGACTAGTCCCCAGATAAAGGGCATTGCAATAATCAATTTTGCCCATCACAAGAGTTCTTGCCAATATGATGCAGTTAAGAGGTGTGATGAAAGGTCTGCAGGCTGTCACTAGTTTACATGTGTATGCTGATACCACCAAATTGATTTGTCTTGTCATGGAAAGGGTGGAGTCAAGGTGGAAGCCTAGAGTTTTAATATTGTTCAGTGCCTTAATGGTATTCCCATCAATGTCAAAAGGTTTGAAAGCCGGGTCCAATTTGTTGAGTCGATGTTGGGGTCTGAGGATAAGTAGCTCTGACTTATCGTCGTTTAAGCATAGGATGCCATCCAAGCGTGGATGACTGAGTAGATTTCATTAAGGAGCCAATAAGTCAATTCTGTAGTTACCAGTGATGGGAATGAGTATCTGGGTGTCATCCACATAGTTAGTATAGGTGACACCCAGATAGTCGAGAATGTCAAATAACGGTTTGGTAAACACATTGTATAATGTTGGGAATACACAGGACCCTTGTGGGACCCCGCGTGTGACAGGTAATGGTTCCGATGAGGCGGATGGTGAGAAAACATGCATAGTTCTGTTAGCAAGGAATGATCTGATTCAAGTGGATGCCTCATCAGAGAAATGGGCAGCCGTTTTTAGGTGATGGCAGAGTATTTGATGATCTACCAGGGAGAACGCTGCCGAGAGGTCGAGTAGTAGTAGTAGAGCTAGCTTGCCTTTGTCTTTGATGTCCTGTATTTGTGTTGTTAAGTCCATGAGTGCTGTCGCGGTGCCATGTTTTGGGCGGAAGCCTGATTGTCGGAGACCGAGGAGTCTATTAGACTCGAGGTATTCATGAATTTGTAAGTAGGCTGCTCGGTCTAATATTTTCAGGAGGAAAGGCACTGTGGTAATTGTTCTATAATTTGATGGGTTGCTAGGGTCTAGAGTGGGTTTTTTGATGAGGAGGATGACCCAAGCATCCTTAAGGGTATCTGGAACTGTACTTGCTTTGAATGAGGCATTAATAAACGTGGTAATGAATGGGGCTAAATCGTGGGCAGCTTCCTCAATAATGAGAGCTGTGCAAGAGTCGCCTTGACAGTTAGTTGGTTTTTATTTTTTAATTATATTTTCCACCTCCCAGTTCGATAAAGGAGAGAAGCTAGGTGCCTTGGAACAGAGGGGGTTGCCAACCGGAGTTGTGGAGGGAGGGTCAGTCAGTAAGCTACATTTTATATTGTTAATTTTAATCTTCACTGTAGCTATTTTGTCCATGAGTGCTTTTTGTATATTAGTGCACCAATCAGCATTGGTGATGCACTTGTCTGCAGAAGTTATGGGTTCTTTGTGTATCTTGAAGAGCTCTTTTTTATTGGATTTTGCCTGAACAATCAGTTTATTATAGGTGTCCTTTTTTGCTGAGATGATTGCTGCCTTATAGTTAACTGATGCAGTGATCAGTGTATTTTCCAGTGTGACTGTTTCTTTTGGATTTGCATAGGTCTCTCAGCTGAGGAGTAAACCACAACTTGAGGTGCGCACCCTGTTTTTGTTTGCACAGTTTTAATGGGGCTATGGAATTTAGAGCTTTTAATATAGTTTGGTTGTAAGTATCTACTAGGACTGTAGGATCTGTGCAGGATACTGAGGCTTTATTGAGAATGGGGAGGATGATCGGTAGTAGACTCTCTTTAGTAATGTCCTTCTTGTTACGGTGTGAACGGATGGAGCAATACTGGGTTTAGACTAAGTGGGGATGCTTTGATAGAGAAAGTTATTTTTATGATGGTCAGACCAAATACAAGGAGTGACTGATATCAAGCTGATACTACAGTTTAGGGCAGCCAGCCAATCTAGGGTCTTCCTTTGATATGTGTAGGCTCATGAATATGATGATTGAATCCTAGGTCGGTCAGCAAACTGGCCAGATCCTGGGCTTTGGTGTCCTTAGGATCTTGGAATCCGAGATTGAGGTCACCAATTAGTATTGTTTTTGAGTTAGTCTTAGTATTCAATGTGAGAAGGGTAGAGATATCCTCAGTGAAGGAAGATATAGGTCCTGGTGGCCGGTAGATGAGGTGCATTGTGGCTGTTTGGTTTGGGGATAATGCCAGCTTAACCGATAGTAACTCAGTGGATGGAATCTGGTTATTGGAGATTAGTCTAAGCTCAAGTACAGTTTTAAAGATGAAGGGTACACCTTCTCCTTTTGAATGGTTAATGTCTCTGTCATTTCTAATGATGGTATAGTTGTCTGGTATTGCTAAGGCTGGCGAGGGTCCAGAGGCTGCGTGTAGCCATGTTTCAGTGACTGCTAAAACGTTCAGGTCCTCAGTAACAATGAGATCTGCAATGTCAAGAGCATGTGCTGGGATAGATCTAGCATTAGTTACTGCTCCTTTGAGCAGGTTAGTTTTTTTTTGGAGTCAAGTGTTTAGGCTAAGTAATAGGTGGATTTTTGAGTAGAGTTAGTATTGACAATATTGGTGGAGGTGGTGGTAGGTGCAGGTGTTATATTTATGGTGGTAGGGGAAGGTACCATTCTATTTTACAGAACAGAATCTAGAACTGAGTCTATGGTTCCTAAGTGTCAGTGTGCATGGTTGGTTGGGTGTGGGTTTGCGTGCAAAGTGGTCAAGCCAGAGGGCTGGTGAGTTTAAGTATGGATTAGCACTTGGCATAGTGTACTTTGGCTTAGGGCTGTGGAGAGATGTGATGCAGGTTATTGGGGTGTTGCAGTCCAGTAGGGATGGGTGAGTGCAAATAGTACTAATGCCCCTGATTTGGATGTGTTGGTGTGTGCTAACAACATTGGTGTGTATAGAATGAAAGCTGGAGGTGATAGTAAGCACTATGGATACCGTGGACAGGAGGAGTACACAAAAAATGTGTGATGACCAGAACATAGTGAAGTATGTGCACACCGTGGGAAGAGGCCTCAATGGACAGGACATAGCCCAAATCCCAGTTAGCAATAGCGAGTGTGTAGATTATAGCATTTACTATAGGTAGGGGACAATGGGGTTGGTTCACAGAGCAACAGGCTAACAGTTCACAATGCAACAGGCGAACAGTTCACAATGCAACAGGCGAACAGTTCACAATGGTCAAGGAGGCTAGTGGCGCTGCTGGAATTAGTTAACGTAAATAGGCTAGTTTGACATGTGGCAAAAGCCAGCGTATAGTATCTCAGACAATGCAGTAGTGCAAGGTAGCTTTGGAAAGACTAAGCAATCAGACGCTAGTTGTAACAACAATAAGCTAGGCTATGGAATCTAAATACTGATAGACAGGTAGTCATAGCCATATTATCCACTGCCCAGTATCTGCCTATTGACAGTGTACAATAGCCATGAGTAACTGATCTGAAGCTGCTAATATGCGCAAGTCGACTCTTGGACGGATATCACATAAGGCCACAGTTAAGAAACAATTGAGTGGCGTGTTACGAGGCAAGACATTATATCTATTACGTGTGTTAGATAATAATGGAGGACATTCATGAGATCGCCATAGTTTTTTCAATAATGTGAATAGTTAACTCAGTGGTGAAGAGGATACAATAGTAACAGTGGGCTTGCCAACGGCAAAGTAGCATAAGCAGAAATGTGTTCAGAAGTTAGAATGGCACGGTAGGTAAATAGTAGTTTAGGAGTGTTTAGGATGTTAAGGGCAATGCATGAATTGTATTACTCCGTTAATGAGAATTACCATGATTCTCAGCGACGCTGATGGAATTTTAAGTGCTTAAAGGCGAATGCGGGCAGAGGAACATGAAGATCTCAGATGATGCTAGCAATAGTATGGGGGCGCAATATATATCATGTCAATGTACTCACGGCAGTGATAGAGTGCAAGGGCAGCTCTTAGTTCAGTAGTCACCATGTCTCGCCGCGGACAGACAATGGGCCTTAGGAGTCGGGCCTTTGGAGGATGGTGCCAGCTCACGCCTTCCGATCAACCAGGAACAGACAAAAGCCCTATTTTTTCCAATCAGCAGCCATTGATAGTAGGCTGGACACTGGTTGCGTTGCTAGGCAACCAGACGGCAACACAGTGTGGCAGCCATTTTAGGATAAACATGTGGATAAGGCTCGGTAAAACGAGCACAATGAGGCACAAAGTTTAGATGCTAAAGATGGTCATAAACGTAGAACGTAGCTTTGATGGGCAATTAGGTAAAGGCGATGAATGAAATGGCTAACACAATGCGCCCTACTCGGAGTGAGTGCAGATCTCTCAGGCCTCTCCGGCGAGCGTAGAAGAGACAGGCTCTATCCCTCCTTCCTAGGTGGCAGCGAACTTGTGTAGCAGACGACGATGAGATTTAGGAGTCGCCTTCGGACCATGGTGCTGTCTCACGCCTTCCGGTCAACCTGGAAAAGGCAAAAGCCCTATTTTGTCCAATCAGTAGCCACTGATAGTAGGCTGGGAACTGGTTGCGTTGCTAGGCAACCAGACGGCAAAACAGTGTGGCAGCCATCTTAGGATAAACACGTGGATAAGTGTCATCAATAGCACATGTTGTAAGGCCGTATAGCTCATGGATGAGTCTGGTATTTAATGTAGACTGAGCTTCCTTAGAGAGTACACCAATCCGAATACTTTTCAAAATGTTGGCATAGGTGAGGTATACAGACTGACGCATGTTTTCAGTTAGTTCTTTCCATTGTAAAAGATTTACATTTCCTATGCTGCCAAGAGTTTTACAGCACAGTTTGTGTCTTAAGGTTTTAAAAATAGGTTCACCTTTCACTGATGTTAATTGAAGAAGATCTCCTAAAACAATAATATGTTTTCCTCCAAAGAGTTTTTCGTAGTCTGTTTTAAGGACCTCTTGCAATCTGAAGTGAATCAAAGCCAACATTAGGTTGGAGACCATGCTCACCTCATCTATTAGTAGCATTTTCATTTGTTTTAAAACTCTGCGTAGCTCCATAGCAGCTTCTGCTGAAAGTTTGTAGTAGTCTAATTTGTTTTGGTGTTCTACTCAAAGGAGTAGCAACCGGTGTAAAGTGACACCACCTATGTTGCAGGCAGCTAAACCTGCGCGGGCAGTTGCAACAGCTGAAAGCTTGTTGTTTGTCAATTGTTGGAGGAACTTGCTGATGATTTTTATTAAGAATGTTTTGCCTGAATCAGCTTGACCACTTACATAAAGCAGTGTAGATGTATTGTCTTGACAGGTACAAGTTTTAGTTTCGTGCTGCACACCATGTTCAATTTCTTTAATTATTACTAGGAAAATGCTACGCTGCTCATTGTCTAATTGTGATTTCAGTAGAGCAAAGACTTCTGAAGATTGCTCATACGGATAAATAATGTTTTCTTCTTCAGTCATGGCTAATTCTGCCTCATTTGCTAAGTGGCTGTCCAAGTGGTTCTTGGCTTACTGTTGGAGAAGGTTGACTGTTGTCAGAGTTCTTCTTCTTGCTGGTGTTCATTGTCTAACATGTTTTTGTATTGTGTAAAATGTATTTCTGTTATAGTTTTTTCACTTGCATTGAAAGCATCTTCATAGGAGGCATGGGTGTCTAATACATCTTCTTTTCTACATAGTTTAAATAGTTGCAGTAGGCCCATGTTATACAGTTCTTTATGTTGAGGAGTTTTTAATGATAGTTTCATATGACTAATCAGCCTGCATTTGGTAAGTTTAACCAGGCTGCCCTCACAACCTTTGACTATGTATTTCATTTTTTTTCTCATCTGGTTTAATATTTTTGTATGGGAAATTTTGGGCTATGCGATATAGGCACATGGTTTCCAAAACACCACTCCTGTTTGGGTAGTATGTGTTCAGTAAATTGTTTTTCAAAATGTCCTGGCTGTTGGGATTGTTTTTGGCTATTGTTTCTATGGGCCTCATTACTAGTATGGAGGCAGCCATGTCGCTTTTAGCGGCATGGCTACCCCCATACTGGGTACCGGGTCTGGGTTCCAGGAATGAAGAATTACCGGGCCATACTGACCTTGGAGGGCCCGGTTATTCCCTTTCCCGGGACATGGACCCGGTACATCCCCATTCGAGCCCCCATAGGGCTCAATGGGAATAGGGAGGTTGCTAACAACGGGCCCATTAATGACAGGGCCATTTTTAGCATCCTGGTCTGCTAGCGGGTCCCACTAAGGACGCCTGGTTTTACCAGACGTCCTTAGTGGGACACGCAAGCAGACCTCATAATGAGGCGGTAAAGGGTTAATGGCGCTGGCAGCTCTACCGGCACCGTTAACCCTCTATCACACTCGTTGTAATGAGGCCCTATGTCTTGGTTTGATTTTAGAACTCTTTCTGCAGGCAACAGGACAAAGGCTTAGCCAGACTATGTTTTCAGATTTCCCATACAAGGGGGTGCCGGTTTGTGGCTTCATAGCAGCCACATTCTCTATGGGTGAGCATTTTTATGCTGAAGCTGTACAATTTCTGTGAAAGTGTTTTGTCAGGTGATATGTCATCCCAGAGGTCTTTCAGCTGCGTTTTCTGTTACCATGCAACTGCAGTGAATTGTCTGCAATGTACTGCACATCTGTATTTGCATTACATAGGAGGGCAATGATTGCATTGTAATCATTGATGTACTTTGATGCTTCTGTTTTTTTTATGCAGTATGTGTTCTTAGGGGATTTACCTTTCACACTATGTTTAACCAAAGACATGAAGCTGTTCATTTCCCTTTGTTTTTATATTTGCGCCATTAATACTTGCCACACTTGTGTCTTTGAAACTGCAAAATGTGTTCATGTAGGTTGCTATATGTAATTTCTGAAGGGATTTCGCAAGTGACATATTTGTGAATGAACTGCAAAACAGTGGCATCACTGTCCTGACCAAATTTAGGAGCATCTTTAATCCACAAAAGCATGTGGATGTTTGGTGCTCCACTGGCTTGATATTCTTTTCTCAAAAAGAAGTGTTCCACTTCTCCAGGCGGGGAAGAACTGTTTTATTACAAATGAAGTGCAGCATGGCAATAAAGCAATGATAGAAGTACCTTGATACATTTACAGGATCAAGAGAGCAGAGTTCTCCTGGTGTTTTTATGTCTATATTTGCATTGTTTTAATTTGCTATGCATAGGAAATCGTGCAAGTCTTCCCATGCATACTCTGCACAACTTAAAGTCACAAACTATGTGGGTGGGCCAAGGTTGCGTATCATACAGCATACATCAGCGTGACATCAGAACCAGTATTCTTTTGCACGACGCATGTTTGCTAAAAGATTTGTAATATTTAACTGTTAAACTTCATCTTTCTCTTGCACCTTTTAAAGTAGCTGCATAGCAGATATATTTTGAAAATTGGAACCAGTTTTCAATGTGTGTGCAGCTCCGTAACATAGAGTTGCTAGTTCACTTTCAAAGAGGAGGTGGAATATGTATTCAACATTTTGTCTGAATCTGGAGCAGTATTCTGATGCTGTCATGTGTGTGCATCTTTCATCGAACATTCCACCTTTTCCAGTAGCAAAAAGTAGAGAGAAGGCTTGTGCTTCTACCCTTTTTTCCCATACGCTGATTGGAGATACTTTGGTTTGCCGCATTTGATATGTTTCCAGTGCATCATCTATGGTGTTTTTGGAGTGCAGTGGGTGAATTGTATAGTAGTCTAAAATATTAGAGGCTGTAGTAGGATCTAGAAGTGCAAATCGACCAGTTCCTGAGAAGTCCTGAATTATTTTGGTGGTTTCCCTCAGTCATTGTTGTGTTTTAGGTATTGCAGGGCTTCCCTAACTTTATGTAAGTCCACTAGTTGCTGCCAATTCTTTGTCTTTTGTAGGTACGCCATTCACTAGGATTATCAAAGATTGATCTATTTGCCATTGCATTCCTAGAATGTTTACATTTTCTTTCAGATCTAATGGCAAATAAACTATTTTGCCACAAATGCCTTTCAGTAATTCAGAGGGAGGCAGTTTTACTGTTTTTGGTTTAAGGCATATTACTGCTTGAAATGATGGGTGCACTGTTTGGATTATAATGCTCTCATACAGGTTAAGTTGTTGAAGTGGTTTTGGCAGTGGTAATATTTCCAAGTTATTAGTTATAGCCTGCGAAGGTATTTGGTAGTTGTCAAGTTTTGCAGTGCAGTATCGGTAAAGTATTAAGGGGTTAGTAATTTCGTATTTGTTTTCTGCTGTAAAATAGAGAGCTAATTGGAACCATTGGGATTCCTCATTCTCTTCGATTTTGTACATTATGCCTACAGTGTTGATTTACTTTTTATAAAAAGTTCTGCGGAAACACACACATACTTGGTTTGGTACTTCAGCAGATGTGCTTTTAAACTTTACGATTTCTTTTTTGTATGTGTGTAATAGTGGGTTGATATATGCAAGGTTGTTGCTACTCTTTTCTAAAGGTACTGGATTTTCTAAGTAGTCTTCAGTTCCAAAATATTTGTTTTGTATGTGGTCTTTTTCTTCGAGTAGTTCTTTGGCTGTACCATGTAGGAGAATGTTATTTAAATGGTCCAGTGCTAAAGCAGGATTTTTTGCATAGTACAGTTTATGAACGAAATTTCGTACAGTTGAATGGTGTGTTGCTAACATTTTGAAATGGTGCTTTTGCAAGTAGGTCCAGAAATGCAGGCCAAAGAATCTCCTTGTATGCCTGTGTATTTGCGCACTGGACAGGAGTCTATAGTTTGTTATATTTTAATTTTTAATTTGTCTTTGCCTTTCACATATTGATTGAGGAACTGACGTAAAGATGTGAAAGATTTATTTTCGCACGTTACACATTGATGTGCACGCCCATTTGTAGACTGGACGTATTGGTTTGGTGGAATGGAGAGTTGATTGCAAGTTTGCTGGGGATATTCTTGAGACTAGAGTTTCTTGTTCCATAATGGTGTTGTCAACCTTTTCATACCCTTGTCCACTGCTATGTATGGCAATTGGGTTTGTTTGCTTTTGTTTTTATGTGTCGTCATTGAAATATGGCTCTGTGCTGGTGTTGTGACTCCACTCACCTGCACAGATGTTTGCACAGCGATCTATGTTGATATTCCGCAGAGATGGAGTCCATCTTACTGATGCTGGTTATCAGCTTTTTCTGCAAAATATTCAAAATGCATTGCAGCCCTTTTTGGCAAGTACAGAAATCATTTTTCCAGTAGGTGTTGGCTTCTTCCACCCTTTTAAAAACAAGCAAACGCCACACAAAGGCTCTTTTCAGAGACACCAATTTCCCCTTGAAAAGAGTGTAATGTTTTTGAAAGTGCCCCCCCCTTCTTTTCTTTTGAAGTCTGCGGTCTGTCCTGGGACCTCTCAGAATGCCCAGGGCCCTGTACATTTTCATCGGCACTTCTATTTTTAAACTGTGAAAGGTGGCTCTGAAAAGAGTCTTTTTTTGTGTTTTTTCTTGTTTTGTATTTTCTTTGGTTATACATGACGTATGGAAAGGAAGGGAAGGGAGGGGGAGCGCCAACCACAGGTATAAGAAAGGGCAATTGGAGAGAGGAAGATGTTGGGTGGGCCACACTTGGGTAGGGGGCACTCTTTCTCATGCTCCCGGACCAAAGCCTCAAAAGCACTCTGAAATCGATCTCCCCTGCAGAGTACCATGTCACAGTACATGCACAATACAGTGACCCTCTGGTTCAGGGATGCGCTGCTCCTCAGAAGTGTCTCTTGTGGTGGAAGGAGCAGAAACGCAGGATGTTGTAGAGGAACTCAACCTACTACTTTGTTCAAAGTGGATGACTCTCCGAACTGGCGCCTTGTGGTTCGACCTCAGGTGTCACCGCATGGAGGTGGTCCCGTAGCTGTACAGACCTGAGTGCTTCACTCAGTGCTGCGCATCTTGTGTGCACGTGCCTTGGGTACCCCTCCAACAGTGGCAAAGAGCCTCCACACCCAAGACTCACAGTGGCTGGCAGTAGTAGGGACTTCCACTACCTCATTCTCGTCATCCTCTTCATCACTGTGCATCTCCACGCCTGTTCCCCTCTCTAGGCCCTTGGGAAGGTGATGGTGGAGGGGGTAGGGTGGTGCTGAAGCTGAGGCAGCCACAGAGGTGAAAGCCATGGTTGCCATCTGGGATATAGCACAGAAGGCAGAGGAATATTGTTCTCCAAATGTGACACAGCAGACACAGCACACACAGCACAGCAAGCAGAGGTCAGCAGCCAATGCAATGTAGACAGCACAGCAGGCAGAAGTCAGCAGTCAAGGCAATATAGCACACCAATATTGAGCAATACTCTCTCTGGTAGCCAAAAACCACATACAACTATGCACTCATTACCTTTCACTTTGACTGGCCAAGCTTTTGGTACACACCCAACTGTGTTAAAAAACTGCCACACCCATGACTCACTCCAGGTACTGGAGATAGGCACTTCCTCTACCTCATCTTCATTTCCTCTTGATCCTCATCTGTATCTCCATGTGTGTGCCCCTCTCCAGGCCTTCCAGGTTGTTGATGTTGTGATGGTTGTGGCTGAGGAGGAGAAATGGCCAAAACAGATGCCATTAGAGCAAATAAAAAACTCAATAAAAGAAATCTCCAAAGCAGGTGCTCTCTCTTGGATAGCCAGATTGAGAATGAGGATAATTAATGGGTGGGGCCCTCCAGAGCACCTGTCCGTGAACTGCACGACTCTCTGCAGACTACAGAGTCATAAATAAGCATTGGAAAGTTGTAAAGATGAACCAAGAATGGGTCTAGGAGCTCTGGAAGGGTAAACTTTCAACTTGAAACACCATATATAGGCCGAAAATGCACTTTTAAAATGTCTGTTCATTGTCAGGCCATCTTGCTGCATGGGTGCAGTCACATGAAAAAGTGCAGGGACATCTGCGGCCATGGCGGCCATCTGTGGACACCAATCGGGTCAGAGACAGTAAGTGTCCATAGAACAGGCGTGCTCTCTACAGACTATTTAAAAGTGTGTCATGCAAAAATGGACATGCCCGGACACCGCTTGTGTCAGGGAACACCTCCATTTTGTGTGCGGACACCCCAGTCATTCACAGTGTCCACAGACTGTTAATTGAGCTTTTTAAAAAAATTTAAAAAATCACAGATCAATATGCTACACATTTATAGTATACAAATTGTATTTATTTAGGAAAGGGATGGGGTATCAGAATAGGAAGCATAAATGGGAGAATTAGGAATTTCTGTACAATAATGATCAGGGGAGGAAGGGAGTGAGGCTTCATCAAAGTGTCTTTCATTGACATTTTGGGAGATGATTTCTGGGGACAAAGGGGACCGGTGCAAGAAGGACATTGATAATGAAAATTTTTAATCACATGAGTTTTTACGTCATTTCAAAGTTTCTTAATGTTATTACTAAGTTGATACAATTTTACAGACAAAATCATGATTTCATTATGTACAGATGGGGATACGGCTTCTCTTTGTGATTCTTGGGATTCTGCATAATTAAATTGGGGTGTTTCTTCCTGAACGCTATGTACTATAAGTGAGGTATCATCAGTGATTGCTTCTTTTGGGAAGTTGTCTTGCAAACATTCAAGTGTGTCTGTCATTTCTGTGAAAATAAAACAAAGTGCTTTTTGCTTATAAGAAATGTTTATATAATAAATAGTAATAATACAGTAATAATACAGAAATAAATACAGTAAGTATACTGTTTAGGAAGAGCTTGCTATTCAATAAGCGCCTGGTGTATGTGAGTCGGTATGCAGAGTTGTACTGAGGTGATCATTTGAGGTGTTCAGTTATGGTTTGTTTCCATTATGTTGTGTGCTACATGAAAAAAATATTTGTACATTTTCAAATTATGACTTACAAAAAGGTAGATTTGGGTGTAGTAAATGTTTGTAATGTTGTTTTATGTATAGTTCTTTCTTGAAGCGTAGAACAGTTTTTGTTTTCCCCTGTGCTTCTGGGCTTTGTGAATGCTACCTAATGTCCGCAGACATTCAAACTGTCCACGGACTGTACAGTTTCTACATTGGGGGTCATCATAATATAAAAAACCTGTAGCAAATTAAGGGGGCACTGGTAAAAAACTATGCAATTCACTGAAAAACTGTTAAAGGGATGTGATGGTTAAGTTGCACTAATAAAAAACCTATTAAATTCAGTGAAAACACATTGTTAAAGGAATGTTATGGTTACAAGTAAAACCGGAAAACCCCAGAAATTAGCCAGATATGGTAAGCTAAGCAACCATAACTCACACCACCACTGTGCAGTGCTAAGACTATCTGAGGATATCAACGATGACATCACAAATGTCATTGATGGCAACACTGATGACATCACATATGAAATTCATTTTGATGAAGTCCCTACAATGTGTTGTATTTATAATGTTAGTAACAAGATGTTAGGGGTGATCGGGAGAACTATCATGAACTACTTAATGTATTAAAGAATGTACTCATGTAAACAAAACATAATGGAGTTTTGTTGGGAATACAAAAAATATAATCATACATGCAATTCAGCAATGGCTACAGCATGTGCCGTAGAAGTACAATAATTTCAATCTGGTCATTTTGCATAGTAAAATAATACATGCTAGCTTATCAGAGTTTTAAGTAATGGTAAACATGGAATAAATAGCTAACAATTCAATACTTACCATGCACTTCTGTTTGTACAAACAATACATATTAAGACCTGCAATGCATACAAATTACCGGCACATAAAAGGAAAATAAAGAAGAAATAAACAACAGTTCCACAAAATGTCAATAACATTAAACATAATCTTCATGTGTACAAATGAATTGTGTGTTTAAGTCCTGCTTCTTGCCCCGTGTATGTGTACCATGAGCTGAGACGAAACACTAAGGAAAGTACTTTAACAATATACGACAAGGTTAACGCCTAGATATATAGCACCTTTTAAATTTTAAAATTCTCAATGTCAGTGAACAAAAACAACTAGGCACATTTGTTTCCATTTTACTTGTAACCATAACGTCCTTTTAACAATGTTTTTTCACTGAATTTCATAGTTTCTATTAGTGCAACTTATCCATAACAACCCTTAAACAAAGTTTTTTCACTGAATGTCATAGGCTTTTACCAGTACACGCTAATTTGCTAAAAGTTCCTAATATCCTACTCACCCACAATGTAGCAACTCTAGAGTCTGCAAACAGTATAAAAGTCTGCAAACAGCAGGCAGCTTCAAGAAAGCCCAGAGGACAACAGAACATTTTGTAACCATCTAATAACAAAAACATATACATAAACCAACATTACCAATAGTTACCACACCAATATATATATCTGTACACATTTCAACATTTAGAAATGTACACATACACTTTTAATGTAGCATACAATGTTATGGAATGCACCAAAAACTAGGCATAACTGTACACCTCATATTATTACTTCAGTACAATTCTTCATAAACACTTAAATACACCAGCAACACATTGGAAAATAACCTTGTACCAAACAGTATGTACACATTATTTATTTTTCTATTGAGACAATTCATAAGCAAATATTACCATTTGTTATTTTCACAGAAATGGCAAACACACTTGAGTGGCTAGAAGAAAACTTCCCCAAAGAAGAAATGAGTGATGACCAAATCTTTACTGGTAAATAAATCTTTGAATGCAAACAAATAATATAACTTATAGAGACCTTATTGAAATACATATACATTGCCATAGTACAAACCATACCACACAGCAATTACACACAATCCCAATCTCCAACTTTACAAAATGAAATTAAGAACTTGTATTTGAAAATGGATGAACTCAGCAAAAATATTCACACTATCAAACTTTATGTAAAAAAGCATGTGCAGATTTACTGACATGCTGCCTAGCTTTTTCCATTTGTGGACAAAACAAGTTTGGACATCACCACATTTGCCTTTGATCAATTTCCGAAAAAAAAATCTTGGTAGCTTGAAACAGTTCCATTTGGCTTTTCAACACATCCCTTATGGCAAACTGCAAGGATATTATAGTCACATTCCTCAAACTAGGATACTGCCGTCACATTCTCCAAACCGTTGCCTCCACAATGCATAATAATGATACCTGGATGTATAAAGTGAGACATACTCTGGAAGACATCACCCAGTTTAAGCCACAGACAGCATAATACAAAACATATACTTCTTTCAATCCAACAGTAGCAGAGATGCCACGATATTCAATGTACACCTTCAATAAATAGATCCAAGAATCTCCCACCATCCACACAATCTGCTTCTTCATAGACATAGCCATAGCATCTGTACGCCAAAATAAAAAAGAAAACACTTCCTTGCATCTGTTCCTGTACACCAGGCATCCTTAAAAGACCCGGATGGCACATGAGGGTCTGTGGACTATCACAGTGTCCGCTAACTACCACGGTGTCCGAGGACACGGTAACAGAGCAGCCCATCTACCCTTTTTACTTTTATGATTGTAACACTCCCTCATTGGCTACTTTCAAACACTCGTACATCCATCCACCAATCACATCCAAAAACTGTACATGTAACCTTGTCCCCTCACTTCAACACTTCAGATGTACAATTCAACTCTGAGAGTACGTCTCCTGTTAGTCACAGCCTCCTGCCTCAAAAACTACAGTGAAAATTTCAAAGATTTCTATTTGCATATTCAACACAATCTACATCTAACAAAACATAGTACAAGGAAGCTTATATTTTTTAAAGTATTTTTTTTTAAACACCTCTATAAATGTATATATGTACATATATGGTTGCTGCCACTAACCTTGTAATAAGCATCTCAACAAGCGTATGCTCTTTTTTAACCACTGCTATCAAATGCCATGTATTGCAACAATCTACACCTGGTCACACCAAGTGGCATTTACTTACATGTACTGCCAACATATAAAACTTCCACACACTAACTGCCACTTAACAGGTTCTAAAAATCTTTTGAAACTATATTTCCCTTACTTGTAGAAAAAAGTTACAGACAGTGCTGCTTTAAATGGACGTTTGCATTTTTTTTTACTTTCAACAAAATGCTCTTAAAAAGAAACATTTTTAAAGTAACAACATTTTGTATTTTTCATTACATACAAATGTCATACTGTACAACCTGTCTCATCACATCCCTTCTAGTGCCACCATTCTCCATCTGCTTGCAGATATGTGTACACTGCCAAAGTATCTATATGCAACACTTCTCCTTATATCCAAAATACTGCTCTTTTCCAACCACTACTATAAAACATCATACAGTGCTCCAGCTCCAAAATGCCATTGCATTATCATTGCCTATTCTTTATAAACACTGCAGCACATTATAAATACATTGCACCACAAACACAGCACTTTTCTTATTAAAAGCACCATCATAAAAATTGCCCTACTTCAAAAACATAAAACTTGCATGCATTTGTATATGAAGCCAAACTTTGCTGTACAACTAATACCATTCCATATTAACCCTAGTGAAAACTTTCCTGGTGACAAAAATGCACTAAATATATGCCAATTACACCGCGCTAATTTTTATCCTGTTGCTTAGAATATGCCGAACTGCACGTGTCATAGTGCAATCGTAGTAACATAGTTAACATACATCAGCACTCCAAACATAAATTTATTCAATCTTTCTTAAAATAACTCCTCCTACCTTAATAAAAAACAACCTTTGTTAGTGAAACTGCATCACCATTACCACATATACCAACTAACTTTCTTAAAATTACAGGAAAAAAGAAGATTGACAAAGACAGCTACCGAAGAACAAACACCCTTCATAGGTTCCATGTGTTAATATCCCCGCAAAAATATTGCCATAAAACAATATTGCTATATTTTTGCAGCGATATTAAGGCATGGAACCTGCAGGGGATACTCCCGCAAACCCTGTATTTTAAAAAGGGGCAGGGGACACCCCCGCAACCCCTACTCCCCAAAAGCCCTAATATTATCCCCACTAAAAATATCACCAATGGCCGTTCCCGACGACCATATATACGGCAATATTTTTGGTGGGGATAATATTACCTGATACCTATTCATATCCAACAAAGTAAGTAGATTAGTACAGCATGTATATCTCTCTAATTGTAGCAATGTACTTGCACTATATATTAGCCTAGAGCACTATTTTCTACTCAACAATATTGTATTTCACTCTTACTCATTCTAATGCAGCATTCACACTATTTCTATTCCTATCTAAACATTGCTCTTTATTCAATACACCACCAATTCCTAACTGCCTAACACATCCACATCTGATCAATTTATATACCACAATTTCATTTCCTTACTCTTCTATAGCCCTATCCATGTGCGGTTCTTAATCGCAACCCAACAACTCTCACACTCATTGCATTCCAAATCACTAATGCATATTAGCACACATACACACACTTCCTTATCCCGTTTCAATTATTTGTATTTGTATTTATTGATTTATAAAGCGCTTTACACCAAAGCGCTGTACAAGTGAACAACTTAATACATAAAACATAAACGTAAACAATATAACAGTAGAAGCAAAGTTACAATATGAATCAGTCAATAAAACAGCAAGAAGAGCAATTAGCTGAAGGGAGATAAGGAGAATACTGGAGTAGGACTAGGTGGGGTGGGGACAGTTGAGGGGTAGGAGGAGGGAAGGGGAAGGGAGAGAGTGGGGAGGTGGGGGAGGGAAGGGAAATGTTAAAGGGGGAAAGAGAGGGAGGGAGGGAGGGGAGGCAGGAAGGGGAAGGAGTTTCAAGGAGGGGAGTGGAGAAGGAGAGATTTAAGGGAGGTGCGGAATGAGGAGAAGGTGGGGGAAGAGCGGATTGCAAGAGGTAGGGAGTTCCAGTGCAGGGGGGCTAGGAGTTGGAAGGAGCGGAAACGGGAGGGGGCACAAGGGGACGGAGGTACAGTGAGAAGGAAATGGTCAGCAGACCGAAGGGAACGGGAGGGGAGTAGAGAGAGATGAGGGAGTAGAGGTAAGGGGGAGCAAGACCATGGAGTGATTTGAAGACAAGGCAGGGAAGTAGTGATGGAGTCTCGGGTGGTAAGGAGGCAGAGAGTGCGAACAGCAGAGTGGTAGATGGATTTGAGGGGGGCGAGATGAGAAGTAGGTAGTCCGAAGAATAAGGAAGAGCAGTAGAAGAGGCGGGAGAAGATAAGGGAGGAGATTAAAAGTTTGGTAGCATGGAAGGTGAGAGAGGGACAGACTTTGCGAATGTTGAATAGGTGGTAGCAACAGGTGCGAGAAGTGAGCGAGATATGGTGGGAGAAAGAGAGAGAGGAGTCAAAGTGAATGCCTAAGTTACGAGCATGGAGAGAGATAGGGAGATTGGAGGGAGGAAAGTGAATGAAAGGCGGAGGCGAGGGAGAGGGTAGAGAGTTTGAGGGAAAGAATAAGACTTCAGTCTTATCAGTGTTAAGGGAGAGAAAGCGGGAAGACATCCAGTTCTTTATGGCAGTAAGGCAGGAAGAAAGTTTTAGGTGGAGGTCAGTTGAGAAAGAGGAGAAAGAGAGGAAAAGTTGAGTGTCATCAGCATAGAAGTGGTGGGAAATGCCAAATGAGGAGATAACAGGGGCTAGGAGGGAGGTTTAAAGGGAAAAGAGGAAAGGTCCAAGCACCGAACCTTGAGGTACGCCGTATTCAAGAGGTTGGGATGGGGAGGATCGGCCACCCCAAGAAACAGTAAAAGAGCGGGAAGAGAGGTAAGAAGATAGCCAGTTGAGAACAGAGCCTTTGAACCCAAAGGAGGAAAGAGTGTGGAAAAGAAGGGGATGATCGACCATGTCGAAGGCAGCTGAGAGGTCCACACATCCACACAATTACATCCACACAAGCCTCAAACCTATTCATTAAATCACACCATTACAGAAACCACTGTTTTCCTCAACACATCATAAAATTCCTACTAATTCAATCACACCGCCACTCCCTTACTCACTAACACCAATAGTGCTCAACACATTCTGCTATCAATAGTTAATTACCCATTCCCATCACATGAATATACTTTTAACGTAACCACATTTCAATCTCATATTTACCCAAGCCCATGACACCTATACCGCCTCTTACTCTTACAACCCAACCACACCTATCTTCCCACTATACAATCAAACACCACACTGTTCATCTGTGAAATAACACCCATGCATAATACATGCATAAACATTCCACAACTTTCAAACACAGACTTTCTTTTTCCCCAACAGACAGAAGAGAATGCCTACTAAAAACCAACGCCGTACAAAACAAAGAAAATATAGAGCAGATAAAAATAAAAACAAACCATATAGTCATCCGACTCTAAAACTATTTATTGAAAACATTCAAACAAAACAGATAGTAAGCTCAATCAACAAGACTAAACCAGCCACCACTAAAAAAGTAAGTTGCAAAAATTAAAAGTAAATAAATATTACAAACAAAAGCAGACCTACAAATGAACCTAATACTATATTTCCGCTCCTCCTTAAAATCCCACCTTCTTCAATCTCCCTCCTGACAGCTCTCTACTACTTGCTCACCTGCTTTACCCTACTCAGGTTTTATTCTAATGATCTTGGGAAATTGTTCTGCATAGTGTTCTTGGTTCGTGACTGATGATTTGTATTATATTGTTTCTAATGTATTCCTGTTTCAAGTAAAGCGTTTTGGCTTAAAGTGCTCTATAAAATTTAATAAATACAAATATATTTCCCAATGTTAATGGAGCCACAGTAAAACCTTCCAAAAATTCCCTTTTACAAAAAAGCTCCACCGTAGAGTTCTTAACAATGGTATGGTATGGTAATGTTTATTTTTAAAGCGCCTATACACAAGGCAAGTGTTTCAAAGCGCTTAAGGAGGGAGGAAACAAGGGGAAAAAACAACAGTCATTCAGAGCCCTTGAATTTCTGAACAATACAAGTCCGTACTGGCAGAGTAATTGTATTTAATACAATTCATTATATAATATAATGCATGTAATACAATTAACAGTGTAGATAACAGCAAATAGGTCTGACAACAATTCTGTGGTTTTCCAAGTGCATTGAGGCGTCACCATGCAAGGAGGGGGAGGTTCAAGGAAGATAGATGGATGATCTTCAAGGCATGGTACGTTCAGATCGTGCATGTGCACAGACGGTACAGGAGAGGACAATTGCAGGGGGGGAATCTAAGTGCACCCAGTCAGTCTGAAACTGGGGTAAGTGCTGAGAGATGCCACTCTCATGGTCATTCACCAAGTGCAGTAGCGATGAGGCAAGTGCAGGCCCTGAGGCAAGTGTGGCTGAAGTACACCTGACAGCCAGTCAGCAAGCTGTGTGGAAAAGGATGTAGAGAGGCATGCAGCGGAGCAAGAGGTTAGCAGGGTAGAGGGAGAGAGAAGGAAGAGAAGAAGAGGAATGTCTTAAGGAGTTTCTGGAACTTAAGGAGATCAGGCTCAAGACGGATGGCAGCAGGGATGCTATTCCAGAGGGAGGCCCCTGCTGAGAATAAAGATCTCCTTCCAAATCTCTGCTTTGAGAACCGGCTCACTCACAGAAGGTGGAAGGTAGATGAGCAGAGGGCTCGGGAGGGACAGTTTTAAGGTATGCTTTGTTGCAGATAGGTAGCTCCCAGGCCCCAGAAAGCCTTGTGGGCAATGCAGAAGGCATTGAACTTGATCCTTGAAGCCACAGGGAGTCAGTGGGAGGATTTCAACTGCAGAGAGATGCGGTACCTGGGCTTGAGGCCAAGGATAAGTCTTGCGGTACTGTTCTAGATAAGTTGCAGAGGGTGCAAAGCAGAGGCAGGGAGGTTGAGAAAGAGGCTGTTGCAGTAGTCCAGCCTTGAGAGAACCAGGGCACTGGAGACAGTGAACCACTGGGGAAGATGCGAAAAGGAAGAATTCCTCTGGGGAGGTCCAACTGGTGGTTGTTTTTTTTCGAAATGTCTGCAATGTGAGTGGAGAAGGAGAGAGTGGAGTTGATTATGACCCCGAGGTTTTTTGCCCTGCTGGTGGGTGCGGGCACAGGGCCAAGGGAGGCCGGTCAGAGTGTGAATGGGAAAGCGGAAGTAAGACTCCCAATGCGAACAATCTCAGTCTTACTGGCGTTGACGCAGAGGTCGTTTTCAGCACACCATGACTGAATTGCAGACAGATAGTCAGATATGAGTGAGGAAGAGGAGGTGGCTGAGGGTAGCATGATGGAGAGTTTCGTGTCATCTCCATAACGCTGAAAGTTAGAGATGAAAGTAACAATCAAAAGTGCCAGGGCAGCCATGTAGGCATTGAAGAACCAGGGGTATATGTTAGAACCCGCAGGTTGAAAGAGTAATAGTAGAGAGAAGGTACCCAAGTTCCTTCTGGGATGGGCGGTCAGAGAAGAAAGACGTTAATCACGCCAGAGCCTGACCTGTGATTCCCAGGGTGTCACGGAGAAGTGCAATCAGGATATTGTGGTTTACCATGTCAAATGCAGAGGAGAGGTCAAGAATGAGGACAGAGGGAGTGTAAGTGTCAAGATTTGCTAGCAGGTCTTCACAGGTGTTCATAAGAGCAGTTTTCGTGCCTCTGGATGCTCTAAAGCCAGACTAATGGTCGTGGAGGCAACCAGCAGATTCATTGTTCAGGGTGAGCTGAGAGATAGCGAGCTTCTCCAGGAGTATGCCCAGGAAAGGGGTTATAGAGATGGGGAGGGAGTTTGCCAGAATGGAGGGGTTGACAGAGGGTTTCTTTAACAGAGGATGCACAAGGGAGTGCTTAAGAGAAGTTGGTAAAACTCCAGTAGCAAAAGAAAG
Organism: Ambystoma mexicanum; assembly: GCF_040938575.1. NCBI lineage: Eukaryota > Metazoa > Chordata > Amphibia > Caudata > Ambystomatidae > Ambystoma > Ambystoma mexicanum. Next base: position 582,777,871 of record NC_090937.1, on the reverse strand, counting down.
ATTGCAGAGATCAGCCTACGCTTGTGCGAGAGAGTCAATGTTGTCCGTAATGGTTTTGGTGGGGCGGGCGTCCACCAGTTTGGATGAGGCCTTTATAGACCAGACTTGTCTGATGACTTCATCAGGTGTGATGGGAGAGAGAGAAGAGGAGAAGTGGTGGAGGAGCCAAGGGGGGCTCCAGAGGTGTGGTGTATGATATTGTATAGAAGTGAGAGAGGAAAAGATGTTTTGGTTTTTTTGTGGTGAAATGAGCAGCCAAGGCTGAGCAAAGGTCCTGGGTGCATGAGACTGAAGAGGAAGCTGCTGGAGGATTGGCCAGTTCCTTACAGACTTTGAAAAGTTCAGCCATGTTGTTTGATGCCGTGGAGATGCAGGCTTGAATAACGTTTTGTTGTCTTGGTGTGGATGCAGTCGATATTGCCTTTGAAGGAGGCAGCAGGCCAGTTTGTCAGAAGGTCTGCCTGATGAATTCCAATTCTACTCAGCTGCCCTACACTTGCATTTCAGGGCAGCCAGATGAGAGTCGTACCAAGAGTTGCACTTTTTGGAAGGCTTCAGTCGCACCCTCATGATAGACTCAAGAGCGATTGAGGTTAGCGAGGGCTGTGTCAGGGTAGGAGTCAGCTGCAGGTGTAGGAGGTGGAGAGTAGGTGGAGGCAAAGGCAGCCACTGTCACTCTTTTCATGGGTCTGGTGACTTGGAAACCGAGTGGCCATGCCGGATTTGCCAATGGAAGAGGAAAGGAGAGCTTCAAGCGTGAAGAGCGAATAGAGTGGTCTGTCCAAGATCGAGAGGTAGTTAGAGGGATAGAGAGAGGGATGTCGGTAGAGATGAGCACATCCAAAGTGTGGCCCGCTGTGTGCATGGAGCCGGAAGGTAAGATAGAGAGGGAGAGAGAATGGCATAGGTTGCAGTAAGGTCCTGATGAGACAGGAGAGTTCAGATGGATGTTGAGGTCACCCAGCAGGAAGAGTTGAGAGAAGGAGGAGAGTAGAGAGGAGAGCAGGTCAGCCCATTCTGAGAGGAAGAGAGTGGACAGAGATGATTTAGGAGAAAGTGAGAGCCTGTAGACTAGGCAATCGAAGGAGGAGTAAGCCTGAGTGAGGATGATGGACACAGGTATCCATCCATTCTCAGAACATCAATGCCACTCCCCCTCCTGAACCCTTGGGCCTGAGCACAGAGAGGATCTTGTATCCTTCAGGGAGGAGTGTGTAAAAGCCTGTGACAGAGCTGTCCTTGAACCATGTCTCCGTGATGGCGAGCACATCTATATCCAAGCATTCAAGCAGGTTGCAAATATCAGACAAGTGTTTGACAGCAGAGCAAATGTTAAGCGTGGCAATTTGGAGCAGCTTGGCATCTTTGAAGTTCTTCCACGGGGAGGGGGGGCACAGTGGACAGTGGTCCCCCAAGAGGGTGGCAAGAGGCAGAGGGATAGTGGAGGATGGCGGAGGAGCGAAGGCTGACAGGGGAGCTGGAGCAGTGAGCCAAGGCAAAGGCACCTGTGCTAAGGAGTAGGAAGGCACAACAGACAAGGGAGCCTATGCAGAGGAGGAGGAAGGCACAGCAGCCAAGGAATCCTGTGCAGACGAGGAGGAAGGCACAGGGGGCAAGGGAGCCTGTGCAGAGGAGGAGGAGGAGGGCACAGCGGCAAGGGAGCCTGTGCAGAGGAGGAGGAGGGCACAGTGGGCAAGGGAACATGTGCAGAGGAGGAGGAAGGTACAGTGGGCAAGGGAGCCTGTGCAGGGGGAGAGGTGAGGTTTGGAGGTGAGGTAGGAGCCTGTCAAAGAGAAGAAAGTTGTGTAGAGGACCCTGAACCATGATGGTTCCATTCCTATAGACATTAATGATGGAAATGGCGAAGAGATCAAGGAGGACCTCCCAGCGGGTGCCGCCACTAATGGAAGAAGAGGCGATAGGAGAGAGAAAGGCAACCATGTACCGGGTCCATAGGTTGGGTGAGGTAACAACAAAGAGAATGTCTGTGAGAGCCTCTGGTGGAAGCCTTGACATGGTTGTCTGCAATAGGAAGGCCTGGGTTGGAACCCAGTATGTCTTTCTTAAGTTTCTTCCAGCCAGAGTTAGTCATAGGAGAGGGATAGGAAATAGAGAAGCAGTTAGAGAAGATAGGCGAGATAGAAAGTGACATAGCTAGCTACAATGCTGAGGAGGACACTTAACAGGCTGATGTACTGAGGCACATGGAAGGGCGGGGGTGCTGGGCAAAAAAACACAGGGTGTGGGGGACAGAGGATATGGGGGGACACTGAGGACAAGGTAAGCCATGCAGGATGTTATTGCAGGATGTACTCAACAGTAAACGCGGTTTGTAGAAAAAGGTAGTAAGTAACCGTTGTGCACCCAGCAAGAAGCGATTCCAAGATTGGTCAAGTACACAGCCAAGTTTGATTTAAGTTAAGGCAGAAAAAAACACAGTGCAGAAAGTATGCTGCAAAGCACAGTTCTGAACTTGATCCACTTGGTACAGTAGGCCAAATGGGTACTAGGTGTAAGGTCAAACAGTAGGATGGAATGGCCGCTAAAAATTATTTTCACACAAACATGCAATTTTAATATAGGAAGTAGACAGCTAGAAATTATTTTCAAGCAGACAGGTACTTTCAATGCAGGACGTAGGCACAGCTAGAAACAATTTTCAGGCAAGTAGGCACTTTCAATGCAGGAAGGATGCACAGCTAGAAATTATTTTCAGCAAACAGGCTCTTTCAATGAAGCAAACAGGCAAAGCTAAAACGATTTTCAGGCAGACAGGTACTTTCAATGCAGGAAGGAGGCACAGCAAGAAACGATTTTCAGGAAAACAACCACAGTCTTGGAGGAATGGCACAGGAGTGCAGCACAGCGGTTCAGTAGTTGGTGACAGTGAGTATGAGTCACAGTGAGTGAAGGCAGCATGCAGAGTCACTAAAGAGCAAGAGGCATCTGGAATGTGTATGACTTTGAGAGGCAGAGGAAATGAATTCAGAGGTGCCGAGGCAGCCACTAATTAGCAGTACTCACGTGATGGTACGGGTAGGGATGACACAAACATGAGGGGCAATGCATGCACACATACCAGAAGATATTAGAAAGTTTGGCTCGGAGCCTGGCAAACCACGGACAGGAACAGACAGGGTCCTTAGGAGTGGGCCTTGGAAGGGGCTGGCTTTCACCTGCCAGTGACCCTGATTGGCCAAGAAGTACTGAGCTTGGCCTATCAGAGGCCGTGTGTGATGGCAACCAGGCAGAGTACTCCAGTGCTCAGAACGCGTGCAACCATCTTGGAAAGGTCACTAAGGCAGCTAAACAATAGAATATGCTATTTACATCAGTGGTATATGGCCCAAAGAAACAAAACAATGCTGGCAGAGCATGGTATGCATTTCAAAATTTAGTAGCATACAATTTCAGATGGCAGATTCTGCGGAGTGCAAAAAACATGCAGGTTAGCCTAAGTAGGTTTACCTGCACATAGCCGTGTTGGCGGTTGGAGCTGATAATTTCTCATGGTTCTTGGACAGGCTTTCTGGTGCGCCTATTACCCTGATGCAGCTCTGGTGACCTTCCCGTTGTGGAAGGCAGGAAAGAGTGAGGAAGGAGATCGCATGCATGGACCTGGAGTGTGCCAAGACGTACTGAGCTTGGCCTATCATGGGCTGTGGGGGATGGCAGCCAGGCAGAGCACTCCAGTGGTCAGAAAGCGTTCAGCCATCTTGGAAAGGTCGCTGAGGCAGTTAAACAATAGCAGATACTATTAACATCAGTGGCATATCTTATAAAGAGAACTGAAAAGTTATGATTTAACCTTAAAATCTACCGCAGAAAACTAATCCTGGAAGCTCTAATTGACAGCGCATTTCTACTAAAGAAAAAAGTGTTTATATTAATTTTAATCAAAATGAAACCACTAATTAATTCAATCAATACATTACAAAAAATACTACTAAACATGTGCAATGTCAATATACATACCTTTTCAAACTTCTGTGAAGGTGAATGGATTCACACAAGCAGCACAGAACTGTATTTCAATGAGGCTTATTTAAGATTTAATAAAACACAAATGCCATAGACAATACTGGCCGAGGCTATGAAGTGGTAGGAGACAACATTATGTCAAAGGAAACCCTTATAGAAAAGGTCCCCAACAAACTTTCAGCCAAATGTTCCTTTTACCCAAAGAAACTGTCCAGTATACAAATGAATGTGCATCACAACATGTAACGTACACCAACAATCCTTCAAATCTTTATGACAATTCCTCAATCACTATGTAAAACCAAAAGACAAAAGTAGAATCAAAACTCTACAAACCATGGACTACTGCCCAGTGCGCATCAATGCTAAATTGCGAGGACATTCATTAGCCTGCATTTCAGAAACTGCTTACAAAAGCACTTTCCACCACATCAAAATGTTAGCAACACACCATTCTGCTATGTGAAGCCTTCTGCATGGACTGTATTATGCAAAAGTCCTGCTCTAGAACTACACAATTTAAATAACATTCTCCTAAATGGAAAAGCCAAAGAACTCCTTCAAGAAATAGAGCATATCCAAAGTAAATATTTTGGAACTGAAGTTGACTTAGACAATTCAGTAACTTTAGAAAACATTAGCAAAAACCTACCAACCACCAACCTCATACAAAACACATACAAAACAGAAATAGCAACATTTCAAAACACATCTGCTGAAATAACAGACAAAGTATGTGTCTGTTGTCCCAGGACATTTTATAAAAATAGCGCAAACATAATAGATATGGCCTACAAAATAGAGGACAATGAGGAATCCCATTGGTTCCAATTAGTTTTATATCTAACAGCAGAAAATACACACACTTCAATACAAAGCTTGACAATAACCAAAAACCATTACGTGCTATCACTAATAACTTAGAAATCTTCCCGCTTTCAAAAGCTCTCCAACAACTCAACCTTGAGAGCATTATAATCTCAACCTTGAGAGCATTACAATCCAAACAGTACACCCATTTCAAGATATAATATGCCTTCAACTCAAAACAGGCCAAATTGCCTCCATATGAGTTACTCAAAGGCATTTGTTGCAAAGTAGGATATCTGACATTAGATCTTAAGGAAAATGTAGAAACTCCAGAAGTACCACAGCCAATAGATCAATCTTTGATTGTACACCATTAACTAGTACAAACAAAAGATGAAACAAAATTGGCAACAACTAGTCAACGAAAACAAAGTTAGACAAGCTATGTAATATCTCAATGAAAACAATGAATACTATAGAGATATAAGCATAGAGCAAAGCATAGAGGGCATTTAAGATTCACCACAAACTGGCCAAATTGAACTGTAGATCAAGTTACTGCAGCCAACATTTTGGACCCGTATACAATTCACCCACTACTTTCCAAAGACACTATAGAAGGTGCATTAGAATCATATCAAATCCATCAAGGCGGAGGATCCCCAATGAGCATATGGGAGAAAAGTGTAGAAGCATGTTCTTTTCCTCTACTCTTTCCTACAGGAAAAGCAGGAAGATATGATGAAAGATCCACACAAATTAGTGCATCAGAATATCGCTCTTTATGGATGCATTCTGAAGATACAAAATACAGCCAAAATGTAGACTACATTTTCCACCTCCTTTTCAAAAGCGAACTAGCAACTCTATGTTATGGAGTTGCACACACATTAAAAACAAGCTCTAATTTCATAAATATGTCAGCTACCCAACTGCTTCAAAAGATAAAAGAAAAAGATGTTGTTTTGCAGTCAATCATCACAAATCTCTTGGCAAAAATGCGTGGTACAAAACATTACTGGTTCTGATGTCACACTGATGTGCGTTGTATGCAAAGGAACCTAGGCCCATCCACATGGTTTGTTACTTTAAGTTGTGCAGAATATGCATGGGATGACTTGCATGAATTCTTACATAATGCAAACTAAAATAAAGGAATAGATTGAACACCACAAGGAGAACTCTGTTCTCTTGACCATGCGAATGTGAAAGTATCAAGGTACTTTCACCATTGCTTCATTGCCATGCTGCACTTCATCTGCAATAAAACTACCCCTCCACTCTGAGAAGTGGAACACTTCTTTTGGATAAAATAGTATCAATCCAGAGGAACACCACACACCCACATGCTTTTGCGTATAAAAGATGCTTCCAAATTTGGCCATGACAGTGAGGCCAGTGTTTTACAATTTATTGAAAAATACATTTCCTGAGACATCCCTTCAGACACCACACACCGTGACCTATATTGACAAATCTTACACTTCCAAGAAAATAATTGTGGCAAATAATGCAGAAGTTGATATAAAAACAAAGGTAAAAATTATACCAAATTTCGCTTTGGCTTCCCTATACCAGTTTTCACAAAGGTAAAGTAAATAGCTTAATTTCTTCTGTTAGACACAGTGTAAAAGGGAGATCCCCTAACAACACATACAACATTAAAAGGAACAAAGCATCCAAGTACATCAATGATTACAATGCAATCATTGCCCTCTTGTGGAATGCAAATATAGACATAGAATACATTTCAGACAATTCCACTGCAGTTGGACTGAACAAAACTGAGAAGACAGAGCTAAAAGGCATCTCAGATGACATACCTCTGACAAACCACTGTCACAAAATTGTAGAGCTTTGGAATAAAAATTCTCTCCCATCAAGAATGTGGGTTCTACAAATCTGCAGACCATTTAACAGGATCACCCATATATGGGAAATCTGAAAACATTGTCTGCCTAAATCTTGTTCCAGCTTCATCATGAAACATAGTACTAACATCCTACCAAGAGATAGAAACAATAGCCACAAATGATCCCACCAGCCAAGACATTTAAAAAAACAATTTAATTGACATATATTTACCAAACAGAAGTACTGCTTTGGAAAACATGTGTCTGTAAGACATAACCCAACATTACTCTTACAAAAGCAATGACACGCCAGATGAGAGAACTGGCAAATATTCAGTCTCAACTTGTGACGGAAGCCTAGATAAACTTATGAAACCCAGCATGCTTAATCATATACAGTTATCATTTAAATCTCCACAACATAGAGAACTTTATTACATGGCCCTACTACAACTTTTCAAACCTTGGAGCGAAGAAGATGAATTATTATGTGACCATGACTCAACTGAAGCTGCATTCAATTCAAATGAAAGCAGTATAATGTCAATTTCAAACAATACAAACACATGTTGGCCAATGAACGCCAACATGAGGAAGACATTGAACTGCTGCTGAATAAAGACACTCCTGAAGGTAGTCAACATTCTCTTACAGGAAGCCAAGAACCACTTGGAGAACCACTCATTCAAAATGAAGCAGAAATAGCCATGACTGAGGTAGAAAATACCATGTATCGATGTAAACAATCTGAAGAAGACTTGTCAGTGCACAAATCACAGCTAAATGACAAACAACTCCCCAATTAACTAGAAGTAATTGAAGAAATTGAACATGGTTTGAAACATGAAATGAAAATGTTTAGCTGTAAAAAGTATAAACCTGTGCTCCTATATGTAAATTGGGATGCTGGTTCTGGCAAAACGTTCTTAATTAACCTGTCAGCTGTTTCAACAGCCGCACAGGTCTAGTTGCCTACAGCATAGGAGTTGTCACTTTACACCCACTACTGCACCTCCCAGTAGAACACCAAAACAAATTAGAATACTATAAATTATGATCAGAAGTTGCTACTGATGTTCGCAGAATTCAGAAACAAATGGAAGTCCTCCTGATTGATGAAGTAAGCATGGTTCCCAACGTCATGCTGGCTTTAATTCATCTCAGAATACACAAAGTCCTAAAAACGGATTACAAAGAACTGTTTGGAGGAAAACAAGTTATTGTTTTCAGATACCTCGTACTGTTAACACCAGTAAAATGTCAACCTATTTTAAAAACTTTAGGACACAAGGAATGCTGTAATACTCTTGGCAGCATTGGACATGTAAGTATTTTGCAACATTTTCGCTACAAAGAATTAACTGAAAACATGCATCAGCCTTCAAATCTTACCTATGCTAACATTTTAGAAAGCATTGGCTCTGGTATGCTTACTAAATGTGCAAAATCCATCTTAAATGCTAGACTAATCCATAGCTATTTATGCAAAACAAATCTGCCTCTGGTGTCATGGAACAAATAACTCAACAAAATATAAAATGCATGTCCTTAATGGCAACCCTTTCAATCTGTAGTCAATTCAACGATACAATGTTGAAAAAAGAAATGCAACCTATAGTGCATCTGAGCTCCACAGACAATCTAGAAGTTCATCACATGACACTCCCTATGTGTCAATAAGTAACACCACGACTAAATAGCTTAGACAAATGTATCTCCAGCACAGCTGGATTTGAAAAACTATTAACTCTGTTAATTCTAAAATGAACCTTGATGTAGAACAAGGTGTAGTCAATGGAGCAATTGATAGAGTTGTTAGATTCCAAGCATATGCACATGACAACAACATTGGTTGTCAACATCCACTTTAACAAACTTGGAGAAGTAAAAAGAACAGACTGCACAATAGCACGTTTCCTACTTTTCAAAGACATGTACGTAGGCAGGGAACAATTCTCTCTCTCTCTTGCATATGCTGTCACTATTCACAAATCGCAAGGTCCAACTCTAGATCACGCATTGATTGAAATTGTCACAGGAGTCTTCAAAGAAGGTATGCGTTATGTAGCACTTTCACATCTCTGTACACTCAGTGGACCATTCCTAGTTAACTTTGATGCAAATAAGGTCAATGCAGACATTCCTTGCATCCTGGAATACATCAGGCTATGTGCACTGTACAAACCCATCTATATATGTACACTGTACCTCAAAACCTTTTAAAAGAAAAATAATACAAACAGAAAATATACCAGAACTCCCTGCAATACCACTAAAAGAAACAACAACTGCTGCTCCATGAAATTATAAAACCGCAAAACCCTCTAGTCCAAAAACAACTGCCCGCCCATCAGAAGACATAGAAACAAATGTCTCTTCCCAAAAAACAACTGAAGACCCATCAAAGAATACAGAGGCACAACTCTCTGGTCCATTTAAATTCAGAAACACAACTGGAGTAGATTGCTCCGCAAATATAGCAATCAATCTTGTCTTCCAATTGCCACCATTTGTTCACAAAATGTACTTAAACAGCTCGGACCAGTTGTGTTTGCAAATGCCCGTCCTTCATAGGAATGCCACAAATAATCCTGACAGCAGTTATAGTGTCTCAGTTATAAGGCAAGAATTGGACAACTGTACAGGAATGGTAAAATTCACCATAAACACACAGGAAGATCCACAAGAATTCATAAATGTCCTTACTATAAGTGCTAGAAACCAAAAACATCCCTATAAATGAAATCCTACAGATGTCATACATGTGGAAACATAAATGCACTCTCTGCACCCATGTTTCACAAGAGCACATCCATACATAATTCTGTAAAATGCAAATCATGGCATATTATGACCTTTTTCCAATTCAGACAATCGTTTCAAAATACAAAAAAAACTCACATGGCCAATATGTCATAATGCTTTTAAGGTAAAATACATATGGTACCAACAATAACTTGTAAGATCACTAGCTTCACACATGGCCAAGTATCTCTTGGCAAGAAAACCTTCACAATAGTGGGCATAATCTACCATACTGGTGCTAAACCACTGCGGGCCACTATACTGCATATGTCAAATAAAGAAGTGGTTGGTTTGAATGTAACAACACTTCCATCACTCCAAAACATAGGCTACCAGTGAATCTAACTAATGCTTACTTAATATTCCTTCAACCAAAATTTACTCACTAAAGGATAGTACATCAAACAGTTACAATACACCAACGGGAATCTAACTATTTTAAACATACTCTTAATTACAACACACTTCAAACAAACATCCTATCACACTTACACTCACATAGCATGCCCATGCTACCTCACACATGTGTTTTCTAACATATATATTCTTTAAAACCATGTAAATGTCAAAAACTTTGTTCCCAATGATTATTTCATGTTAATACAACAACAGTGTAGCATGCACAAATGTTGTGCCAAACATAGTATATACAGTGTACTATTTATGAGAGTCAAAAAAGTAAATCTACATGTACAATTGTGTGCAAGTAAAGGTTTTAAACTATCCTGTTTAACAAATTATACTGTTTTTCACAGAAAAAGAACCAAAGTCCAGCCTTTTTACCATCTGCAACTAAGTATCCATAACCAGCATTATACGTTTTCTTCACAAATAAACTGTAGAATCCATAAGCAATATGCTCAATTATGCTTCAATCATAAAAACCATTTACACTTCAATTATATCATCCCGCCATATTGCAAATACTGTATACTCCCCCTACTGTACCTATAATTACTGTAGACATATTACTATGGCCGTGTCCAGTGTCCAGTTTCTGCCACAAACACAATAGAATGAAACCATATAATAAGTACGTACAATAAAACTTCAAATAACATGACTCATCCAGAACCCGCTTGCCCCCAATACCAATGACATCCGTGGACATATGTTTGTGTCCGCGAATGGAAAATTGACCACATAATCAGCAGCACCTGCACAGCTTTTTCTCACCTATAAAAACAGCTTCATTTAACATATTTTCCACTCCCCCACTCTTTCCAGTAACTCTTTTAGCCACAAAATCACCCCAAATGTATTTTCCACACCCTTTTCTCACTCTGCAGTCTGCGTACAAAGGCTATAGTGTATGGATCCAATTTGGCAACCATTTAAAAAATGATGATGCACCTATCGTTTTTCAACATCTAATCACTGTGCGTGTTTGATGTCCGTGGACACCAAGCCACTTCCCAATTGGCACGGAGGTACCCGTGGACTCTGAATCAGGAAGTGAGTCCGCAGATGGCACGCAGATATCACTAATTCCTTTGTACCTACTTTTTGGGCATTTTTTTAAAACTACTGGATGAATTTACAACAAATTTGCAAAAGCACACTTTGGGGACCAATCCACTGCTTCTTGTGTAAGTTTGGTGAATATGCATCCAGCGGTTTTGGCCTGTAGGCTTGAGCAAAAACATTTTTCCATTATGACATTGAGGATTTAAAATGTGTTTGTACCCCCTATAACTTTGCCCAACCTGAACAAAACCACACCATCATTCCGAGGTAGCCATGTACTTTTGTTGCAGAGTTTGGTGAGGATTCATCAAACAGCACCAAAGTTATAATCTGTCCAAAAAGTGGCCTTTCTATTATTTGAGTCACTTAACCGCAACTACATGACCGCTACCGCAGGCCGTGTAATAAAATACTCTCACAAACAGTTAATTACATTGGTTGTATCAAATGAATATCAATATTCCTTTGCAAGAGTTTTTTTCTTCTTATAAAGCCTTAAATGTATAGCCATTGCCTTTAAACTCACATTCCGTACTCACTCCATCGTTCACACAAAGCATTCACTCCACTTTTTGTATTGAACTATACCCAGTGAAATGGCATTCAAGTGTGTTCAAGCCCCCTAAATATTCAAGGAGGTAAAACATAATTTAATAAGTATTACTACAACCTTCTTACTCTTAATACTTCAATTTATGACCATTTATTAGAAGAGAAACATAACCAGTTTAGAGTGTAAGGTTAAAATATAGTCCTTGAAAGTGTCTGAGTTCATCTTGGGTAGTGAATTTCCTGGAAGGTCAGATTTATTGCTATTCAGTGATAGGGCATTTCAACTGGAAGATTACTTTCTTAGGGTATCCCTCTCCCAAGAGTGGTTGGGCTGTATTATTATGCATTCCTGTGAATTGGAGTTTTTATTGGGCCACTTTGGTTCCTTTCTATATATGGGCATCCTTTATGATGCAAGGCGTAATAGAAGGCAGATGTTTCATCCGAAATAGCTTTACTTCATTGTTACTGAAGGTCGTACTCCTTGCTGGATTTGGTTGCAGACACATAAACTATCACTGCCAGTCATGCTTGTATGGCACAAAAGATGTGTAAATCTATGGTAGGTGTAATGTTAAGGATGGAAAGGACACTGGGTTAAGCATTAGGTACATTGGCAGTACAACACATATTGACACATAATCAGCAGTAATGACCCTTAACTCACTAAATACTGACTGTAGTGGGCACTCCTGCAAAGCGAGATACTCCGTGTCGTTCCATGTTTATATCTTTTCTGTGTATTCAGTGGCAAAGTATCTCCTGCTGACAACCTCTGCGCTGCAACAGACTGGCTTGTCAAGGGCAGGTTGGAATGCATGCACACCAACTCCTCACGGCTGCTTGTCTCACCTTAATGCCATGTCTCAATTGCATTTTTTGGGCAATTCATTAAATCCCCTCCTGGGTATACCACCGACAATCAGAAATGTGATGCAAACTGTAATGTGTTGCACAACATTATAGTTCCCTCTATTGCCCTCAAATTCAGCCACTCAAATTGAGCAACCTAAAATTCAGACAAAAGATTCACACTCAGATCTTTAACTTGGTTTTCACTGCCACCTGCTGGCAAGTGCCCGCAGATTCTGGCACCGTAGAAACCAACAGCAACCAGAAATAAATAAATACATAAATACACAAATAAGGATCTCCGAATGACAATTGCAATTTATAAATTACAGTAATCTACTATGTAATACATTATTTGCCACGGTACTTTTCTTATTTTTTGGTGCATGCACATATCCCTGCTTGCCCATTTGAAAGGCAATTGCTGAAAACCATAACTACGTTTAATATTATTCTACACTAATGAAAATTCCAGTATCCTGGTTAGAAATGTTTTCTATTGGATCCATTATATTAATGCATGCTGACCCCAGATGTGACTGTCAGGGGGGCAACAGGGATTGCCACTTCTTTTAAATCCCAATTTAAACCCTTTTCTTCTTGCACCATAATTCTGCCTGGCTTTGTTTTTGGTTCTCTCTCGGTTCCTTGCTCTCACAATACTAATTCGCCTTCCCCACCCTTATTCACCCCCTGAACAATGGATCACTTACTTATGGTGCAGAATTGTAGTACAACTGTATGGGACTTTTGTGTGATCGAGAGGCATCTGTATGAATGTGTTCATGCTCTTACACTTTCAGAGACTACATTCATACTGGGTCACCTTCAGCAACTGCTCTCAACCTTCCATGGTGTAAGGGACAGCAAGAGGGCCATCTACCATGACATGTTTTCGGATTGTGATGCACAGCAAAATGAGTGTAGACAGTGTCTCGTAAGAGATTGTCCCTAATGCTCCATCTTTCTCCCTTTCTTATTTTTTACCTAGCTCCCTTCCTCGCCAAAGTTTGATCCCTCTATCCTACCCTTCGACACTCTATGCCCATCTCTCCCACCCAACCTCACTATGTTGTCTTCTTTCCCTGATCTCCTCTATCAACACCTCACCTATCCTCTCCATATGCACTCTAGATTTTCCATGTTCCCCCACTTTTTAACTCTTACTCATTCATTTCTCTCTACTCCTTCCTTTTACCTTGCTCTATCAGTCTGGCTATCCCTCTCTTGCTTAACCCACTCTATCCCTACCTCTCTCTCCTATGCTTCCTCAGTGTCTATCCTTTTCTCCACATCACTCCCACTTTCTATACTTCATATTATTGCTACTTGTATTTATAGAATTGTTGGTATTCATCGAGTTCAAACTTAGGTTTGGCATGTAAGTGCAGGCCTACGTTAGTTATCACGGCGAAGGCCCTGTGAAACCAGCCTTACTGAGACAAGTCCACAGAGACCAGGAAGAAATCCATCCCATGACTGCAAACTCGAACCGAGAGGATGGAGTAATGAGGCTCAAGCCTGGTATCCAATAATCACAGCTGATGGGTAACATCTGTCAGCAAGAAGAAGAAAGAAGATCATACATTAGTTGGTTAGGGGGGGACATTCCTTACTACCCCTCTCGGTATCTCTTTCTCTATTCTGCTCCTCCTCTCTCTTTATTCCATGCTTCACCAATGTATATTTGTTTTATACACGCTCCTCCACTCCATATCACTATCTTCCACCCTCATCTTCTGTGTATTCCTCTTTCCCACCTTTCCCTATTTTCGATCCTCAACCTTCTATCCCTTCCTCCACCGCCCTAAGCATATCCTTCACTCGACCACCTTCTTTTTTTCTCACTTACTCTCTTTATCCCACTCTCTCCCGTCTTTACCACTCCCTTCATCGAGGTTTACAGTGATAGCTTGCTCTGCATAATACAGTTATCCGTCAGGTCCACTTTGTAGAATATCACTTACGACTCAAAGTTTTGAACAGGACAAAGTGCTTGGCTTGAAAGATTTCAAGCACTGGGAGTTGACCTCGGAAGAAAGTTTGGGCATGCATTTGAACAGTAACTCCTTGTTTTTATTGTCACGGTTGATTCGTAAGGCATAGACACATTCAAGACAAGTTTGAAACAAGATCGAGGGAAGGTGTGACTCTGGACATGACCTTTGGGCCGCCACACTTTTAGAAGTCTGCATTGATTTCCTTCTTTGTGGAAAGTATTGCAAGAAGCCAAGGGCGGGTGCCTGTCAATTCCCAGGCTATTAAAGCCTGCACTCTTCTCACATATTGATAGTGATGGCTGAGCAGTTAGGGTTAGATTATTCAGGGTGGAGTGGGGTGGTTTCCGGGTCAATTTGAGACTTTAGCACAGTGAATAAAATGAATATCCACTCAGAAGTAGCCTTAGCGTACTTTTCTGTGGTAGATGCAATTACGTTTTATTTAAATACAAAGGACGTGCAAAATGTTAAAAATACCAAGTTTCTAGACGCATCATCCAACAAATCACAGTGGTTCTGGGGATCATTATACATTCTCAATGTACCTGGAAGGTGGTGGGGGGATGAATGTGGACAAAAGAGAAGGAATGGAGTTGGCAAGGAGGAAATAAGACAGACAATGGAAATAATAGAGATGAGAGGTGGGGAAGGAAGGAAGGAAGGAAGGAAGGAAGGAAGGAAGGAAGGAAGGAAGGAAGGAAGGAAGGAAGGAAGGAAGGAAGGAAGGAAGGAAGGAAGGAAGGAAGGAAGGAAGGAAGGAAGGAAGGAAGGAAGGAAGGAAGGAAGGAAGGAAGGAAGGAAGGAAGGAAGGAAGGAAGGAAGGAAGGAAGGAAACTAAGAAGGATGAATAGGTAAGGGGGCCCTGCAGCAGGATTCAAGCTTGCATACTGCTTTCATGTCAGAGGCAGCACTTTACTTGTGTAGCTGTCCACTCTCTGCTATCGCGATGGTGGATGAAGGGAAGTAATAGGTGGATGGATAGATGGATGGATTGAAAATGAGATGGAAGGAACAAACAAAGAAGGAAGGGAGGAATCAAGTGATGGATTGATTAATGGATGGATGAGGAAGGAAGCAAGTAAGAACGGAAGGAGAGGGTTAATTGAGGGGGAAGAAGTCATGGGCAATGCTGCCGGGCATCCCCAAGCGAGGCCGGGTAACTACTGCCCCATGGCAGCAGGCCCCGGAGAGGGGCAGCAGCCCTCCCCCAAAGCCCAGCTCCCCTGTCTCCCCCTAACAGCAAGGCGACACGCTGTCTACCCACTACAAAATGTCAAAAGGGTGAGGTGTAAAAAAACACCTCACCCTTCCACAACAACAAATGGGTGCTAAGCACCCAGGGGAAGAAGCTAGGTCAGCCAGGCAGGGAAACAACAAAGATGAGCCCCCGCAAGGGCTCAGACTGTCTGCTACAGGCCAGTAGCCACAGCCCCACAACAAAAACACAGTGCTACCCCTGGTTCCTATATAATGAGCTGCTTTCAGCCCAGAAAGACACAAGCTGTTTGTGGACTCTGCACGGGGACCCAAACATCCAGAGACTTCGCTGTGTACTCAGAGTCTCTCTTTTTCTTTTCCACAATACCTCCCACCCTAGAAAAAGGGAGAAGAACAACGAAAGGGAAAACAGGACACTGTACGGTGACCACCACAAGTCGTGGGACAAAGAAGGCGGCACGGGTCTGAGGGGGTAACCTCAGGACCCGGTGCCCAAAAGTAATATATGATTACGATATGCGAATATTGTTCATGTTCCATAACCATAGCTGTAACAATAAAACCTACGGCCTTTTTATTGCCAACACTTGACCAAATGTTGTGGTGTCATATTTCATGGGGCAGGAAGGGGCCGACAGACATGACACCCACATCCCAACACAACAAATGTAAGTTTGCCTGCATATGGGTCCAGCAGTTATGAGAGAAGGAAGTATGATGGATGGAATGCAAAATGTCACCTTTGCTCTCAAAATATCTACGACTGCCACCAGTGACTGCTTAGTATACGTGTTTAGGTTTGTGGGATTTAACTCGTGTACATGAATTAGCAACATCTCTTTTCCATTAGAAGTATGTGCAAAAGAGTGTTGCTTTAGGTGACCTCAAAATATGTATTAATGAATGTCTGTGTTTTGTGTGAGATGAACTGTCATTGCAAAGGTCTCCCAAAAGATTCAGTGAAATACATTCCTGTTTTGCATTGTCTTCCACGATAGATTCGGAGGGCCAGGGGCCGCAAGCAGCCAGAAGCAGCATTGCGGAGGGTTTCTCCCACACCACAAGAGCCAGTGGGGGACTCCTCTCCTTGGGCCATCTGACTTCGAATCCGACTTTTATTTGTGTAGGAGGCTGGAAAGTTACATCCCGATGACGAATGTTCTGAACGCACGGCCTTTTAAGGCCCTCTGGATGCAAGGATGCGAAGCAGACTTACTGCTACTAGGCGCCATAGTTGCATCTTTCGTCACACAGCCGACGTGAATTCACTGCAGGAAAGTGAGACGGCTTGTCTGCACAGGCTTACATTTGAAAGCAATCATTTCACACTGCTAGGGTCTATGTTCCAGGGCTTAGTTGTGTATGTATTCTGGTGCTTGTGTACTTGCAGCTACTATTATGCAGAAAACAAAAGAATACCCATGTCCCCAATCTCTTGATTGGGAGGGTCTGGAGATGCCAAAGGAACGAAAAGGATTTCATTTAGGAAAGCCAGGCGTGGAACAACCTGACACCTCTGCAAAACTGGAAACCAGAATACAGTTTAAAAACTGTCAATTTATAGTGGGAATTATTTCTGAAAATGTATAATATACTGTTGTATTGGCACGCACAGTTAAAAGGGACCACTGTGGGTTAACACGTTTCCGTTCCAGGTTTTAACAGCCAATGCATTGCTGCGACAGAGGGTTAGAGCCGTGTCTTCAATAAATGCATGATCGTGTTCACCTGCAAACAGATTCCAAGATGGGACTGCTTATTTATGTGTCCCTATTACTTTGCAATTCTCCAGCGTCTTGTGTCTAAGTGCACATTTAGACAGCCGTCGGAAGATGCATGCGGTAGGGCTGTCTTTGGCTGGATGCCAGAAGCATTCCCTTCTGCTTTAGCGGTGGAAAAAGGCTTTTAAATATTTAATCTCGTACTTGTTAGGGTTTTATTCCTCGGAGAGGCTTTCATTCCATGAGGGAACGCGCAATGTGTGCCCCAGCCTGCAGTGCTTTCCCATCAGCCTTCCTCTTACTAAAGAGCAGTTTAGGAATCCGCCTGGGGGATCACATCCATTGCAATTGCTCTTCAGAGCCTAATACAAGTCCCTAATATGACTAATTCACAGAGAGAGCATTCTTTTTGATCCCTCAGATGGGGCTTCACCGTTGCAATGGACTGAACGCTGCTTGCAGAAACCTATTTTGCTCTTGGGGGAAAGGTAAAATGCTGAAGGAAATGATTAATTACAGTGAAGGGCGTTATTTATATAGGGGCAATCCTCCAAGAATTGGTGCACACTTTGCCCTCCCCCATCACAATCTGCACTAGTAACATCTAATTCTAAAAATGAATTTGCAATGGGGCATGATATGCTGTCTAGATATGCAAGCGGAACACCCCAAGCCCATCCATGCATATGTAAGTTATGTTCCGGTTACCTCGATATGCACTGGCTGACTGGTATCACCCGTGTGGGTGCTGGGGCCACCTCCTTAGCAAATCGGAGTTAATGTTTCTCAATGAGTAGCACAACATGTTCACGTATGAGTTTTACGGTGCACATTATTTTAAAATATTTGTAGGGCAGGTTCGGGGCAACGATTGTAATTTGCGATTCCGCTCCACCTTCCTCTCTGTCATGCCAATACTCCAGCATTTACGCAAGCATAACATTTTCAACAGCCAAGGCTATGTATTCCTATGGAATGCACCATCAAAAAGCAGGCAGATTCCATAGGAATCCATTATAAACGCTGCCTGCCATGGGTAAAAGGCAGGCAGCGTTTATCCAATTTGCACTGTGGAGTGCGGAAGGGAGTCATGGAGGATATTTCACCACCACTTTACACTGACCTTTGGTACTCTGAAGTGCAAATGATGAAAATTAAAAGGCAGGGGCCTGTCTTCCCCAGTATGCTTAATTTACAGGGATTTTGAATATGAACCCCATTGAGTCAGTAAGGACATTTAAAGTAACAGGCCTTAAATAGGCGCTGGTTTCAAGTGAAACTTTTTGCACCGAATTCAGTGTAATATCTGGTGGAAACTGCTGGTCACCTTTTCCCTGTGCCCACCCCCATTCCCATATGATGTGTACCCCGCCCTAGTTCCCTGGTTGAAGAACTTTAAGATTATCAATCTTTCTCTTTAACTCCTCAGATCATTGCTGTTGTCTGCTCCTGTGTTCATCCCTCCAGATTCTGAAGACAGTTATGTCATTTCTCTCCATCGCTGAACAAACCAAAGTTGTCACTACTTTCATCTGCACTAAACTAGCTTATGACAAATCTTTTTTTGACACCAGCTGTCCCACTTACTGTACACAATTAGATGCCTACAGAATGTCCGAAACGTTGTGGACAGATCTACTGTCTAGCACGAAAAAGTCGGGGCATTTATGCATCACATACATTAACTGTTGGCTCATCCACTCAAAACCACTAACGTTAGGGTGTGGCCTGTAACAACACTTTCAGTTGAACTCAACCACATTCAAGGAAACTTAACCACCCATTCCCACACAAGACGTGACTCTTGCTGCCTTCCCGCATCATTATGTGGACGGCTCTCAGTTCGGGCCAAACTGCATCATGTGGGACGTTGAGCTAGGAAGGCAGTTGGGTGAAGGGGTCACGTGATATGGGATTTCGGCATTTTGCCGTTGGTTGTGGTAATAAAGAAGACCCGTTTAAACCCACTGCCTGTCTGCGTATTTATGGTCCTGTCGTGGCCTCACCTGCCAATCCGTTCTAGTAAGCCCTGTGTTGTGCTCACACAGGGGACTATACAATTGGCGACGAAGATCATTACATGAACGAGATTTGACATTGTGCCAAAAGTCGATGCATGAATAGGTGAGAAAGCTGTCAAGGAGGGTGTTGGCTGTGCACTTTGTTACGTGTGTCGGCGCGCCTCCATATGCTGTCGGTCAGGACAAGGATGACAGATATTTAAAGCAACATATAAATACTGAAAGCCTGGCAACGACAGAAAATTGCATATCTGCATGAGCGTGCACGTTTCCCCTCAGACCCACTTTACAAAAAGATAAAAAAAGGGGGGGAGGAGGAAGAAAAACAAACGGGAACCCGGCACCGTTAATAAGAAAAAAAAGTGAAACGTCACAGAAACGCGACATGGTAACTTTGGCCTTGTGTGGCCCAGCGTTATAAATCCTGCGAGGATTAAATTCTGACAACCCACTAACCATGACTTAAGATATAAAGAAAAAAAAAAACATATAAAACAAAACAGGTTAAGTTTTAACTGTGAAGAAGCACCTGCGAGAAACCAAGTCCCTAGCCATGTCAGGGGAAGAGCCTGTCTCCACGTCGGGGGCAGGCCCATCATTTGAAACTACACCTCATACCAGTGGGGGTTCACAAATACTACATCTACCTAATGCCTTTGACATTACAGATACTAGTAATTTAGGGCCACGGTGGGCAACCTGGCTATGTGATTTTAATTTCTTTGTAGGTGCCATTGGACTACAAGATGACACCAGGCTTAAAAGCACGCTCTCCATGGCAGTGGGTCCTGCAGTAAGAGATATTGTAGGAGAACTAATACATCTTGACACTGCATTTTACCAAGAGCTGCACAACAAATTAACAGAATGTTTTACGCCACTAACCAATGTGAATTATGAGAGACATATTTTTCCTACCACGTGGCAAGAGGAGGGAGAGTCTATAGACAACTTTGTAATGAGACTTCGTATCAAGTTGAATCATTGTGAATTCCATTGCTATTCCAATGATGAAGCACTCCGATCCCAAGTAATAGCTCGGTATGAATCTCAAAGTTTTCGCAAAAAACTATTACAAAAGCAACGTTCACTTGATGAAATTCTTGCCCTAGCACGCATGGAGGCAGCGGTGGAATCCCAACTGGATAATCTTGAGAATGTGAACTTACAGATGACATCCTCTGGATCCTCAGGAAACTGTTAACAAATTTGTCTCCTCGGCTCATTCCCTACCAAAATCGCCCTGAGGCCACATGTTACAGATGTGGGTACGAATACCCACATGCAGGAGAATGCCCTGCTATTGGACAAAAATGTGCTGCTTGTGGGGGTTATGATCATAACCGGGCCATGTGCAAAAACTCCCATATCCAGCCCAGTCTCAGGAGAAGTTTCAAAGAGTCAAGAAAAGTTGCAACGGCAAATGCGCATGAAGGAGGCCCAGACACAGACCTAAGATGGCACAGAGGTGATGAGAAAGACACCAAGAAAGTGTATTCCAGAGAAGAACACTGATGCTCTGACATCTCCTGACGCAGTCGGCGTTGGCGCTACGTCCGTTACATTGAAATGAAATCGCCCTCAAATACATCATCATCGGTAGAAGATCAATGCAAGAAAGGGTATGTGTGGGTCCTAAATAATAGCGCCACAACTGAGCACAGCCCTGTTCTCAACATCCAAGTAAATGACACACTCATGGACCTTCTCAGTGACACTGTCGCCACTGTCAATATAATTAGCAAAGAAGCCTACAATACCCCCCCGAACGCACCAAAACATAAGAAAGCCATGGTGGACATCTATCCATACGGTTCTACCACACCTGCCTTGGAAAGGCGTCATCTCGGTCACATGTGCACACAAATCCCACGTCGCTAAAGTACAAGAAGCAAAATGCGAATGCATCCTCAGTTACAAGACTGTAGTGAAAATTGGATTAGTCCATCCGCATCATGTACCTGCTGTTGGCTCATAAATATTTCTCTAGGCCTGAAGACATCGAGGCAACTTTCCCTAAATTGTTCACAGGCTTAGGGAAGTTAAAGAATAGAAAAATCCAGCTCCAGGTCAATCTGCATATAAAACCTGTCACCCAACACTATTGAGGCATACCTATTAATATTCAAACTCAAGTGGAAGATGAAATTAACAAACTTCTCAAGCAGCAAGTTATGGAGCCAGTAACTGGACCCACTCCATGGGTTTCACTGATAGTGCCTCTACCAAAGAAATCTCCAGATGGCTCCATCAGGTTATTCGTGGATATGAGAAGGAGAAGGACAAATAAAGCTATAGAAAGAGAGAAACACTAAGCGCCGAGAATCACAGACATGATTCACCTTTTACATGGAGCTAAGTACTTCTCAAAATTGGATCTCACCAAAGGATATCATCAGATTGAAATAGCACCAGAATACAGATACATTACCACTTTCGTCACTCAGTTGGGTTTATTACAATATAAAATACTACGTTTTGGCATATCGTCAGCTGCAGAGATCTTCCAAGAGTAGATCCACAAGGTCATTCGTCATGTCCCAAACTGTCTGAATTACTCTGATGATGTGCTAGTATGTGGAAAAACCAAGGAGAAACATGATGCAGCTCTTCACAAAGTCTGTGCAGCTCTTGAAACAGCAGGTCTCACACTCAATCGAACAAAGTGTGAATTTAGAAAAGAATCACTCAGGTTTTTCGCCCACATATTTTCAGAAGGGGTATGAAACCGGACCCTGAAAAAGTGACGGCCCTCAACTCTGCCCAGCCGCCACACAACGTTTCAGAGCTACATTCCTTCCTTGGTCTAGCAAGCTATTGTTCACGTTACCTACAAGATTATGCGACAGTGAGCAATCCACTATGCCTACTCACCCAAAAAAAAAGAAACCGTATGAATGGACATCAGAGTGTCAAAGTGCCGTTGAGACCATCCGTGATAGCATTGCCAAGGCTGAAGACATGGCATATTTTGGCTCTGGCAATAAAACAGAAGTGATAGTGGATGCAAGCCCTGTCGGCCTGGATGCCATTTTGACACAATGTGACCCCAAAAATCCTTCTGCAAAACTAGTCATGGCATATGCAAGCAGAAGTCTAACAACAACAGAAGAGGCCTACTCGCAAGCAGAAAAAGAAAGTAACAGTGGTTTGGGCTTGTGAATATTTTCCCATATTCTTATATGGAAAAGCATTTACAATTATCACTGATCATCAAGCACTTCTTACAATTTTTGGTGATCCTAAGGCGAGAATGCCTTCTCGTATTGCCAGATGGGGATAACGCCTTCAAGACTATAAATTCGATATCATAAACCACCCTGGGAAGGAAACAACCCATCAGATTACCTTTCAAGACACCCTACAGGCTCAGACCAAGCAGGTCCATCAATAGCCGATAATTACATCAACTACCTCATACACCATCTCCAACCATTACTGGTGGAATGGGCCACCATACGCAAAGAGTCAGAAGAGGACAAAGCTCTAGCCATAATGACTCACTGCATTCAAATCAACAAGTTGTCACATGCTAAACAACAGGCTGCACAAGAACAAGAGACTGTAAAAGAAGACATCAGAGCGCTGGAACTAGTAAAGGAAGAGTTGACAGAAGTTGATGACTACTTCTTGATGAAAGGCTCTAAGATTGTCCTTCCTTCTTCAGTACGTGAATGTATGGTCATGGTAGCACATGAAGGTTACCAGGGAATAGCCTCCATGAAACGTCTGCTGCGAGAGAAAGGGCCTCATTGCGACCCTGGCGGAATGGGTTTAATGGCGCCGGTAAAGGTGCCGGTGCCGTTAAACCCATTCCGCCATATTATGAGGTTCCCTTGCGGGACTCGCTCTGGACGTCTGGTCAGACCAAAGAATCAGGGAAATAATCTCGATGGAATATCAGGGTCATGATATTAATGTAATGTTACCCGCCGCCAGCATCTCTAATTTGACGTGCGGGTGACTCAGAGGGCTCGGGTACCAGAACGTGGCATATTGGGCTTGTGCAGCTGTCCAATACAACATCAGATCCGGCGCTGTGACCCCCTCCCCTCTCGTATGGGAGCACCATGTCCAGCCATTTCTTACGGATCACGCCCGAATGCCACATGAACTGTGCACATGCTTTGTGTAGCTTCGTGAAGAATTGTTTCCCAGGCCAGATTGGAATGTTGCTAAAGACATAGCAGTTTGGGGACCAGAGTCATTTTGATAAGGGAGAGTTTCCCAGCAAGTGACAGCAGAAGAGAATGCCATCTGGCCATTTTCAACTCAGCAAGCTATGCGACAGCTGCATAGTTATCTGCCAGCAGGATGGTCTTTGACAGGGACATCTGTACACCTAAGTACTTGATACCTCCGGAGTAACAGCGGAGTGGGTCCTCTGAAACAGGTTGTTGGGTGTTATTAGTGAGTGGAAACATTTCTGACTTGGAGCAGTTGATTGTGAAGCCTGAGCAGGTGCCTATGCATGTGATATCCCACAGAATGGGGTTAAGATTGGTGGCTGGGTCTCTAGTATATAGCAGCACATCATCAGATATTATTTCAGGGGGGTCCTTTAATCGAACCCCTCTGTAGGCATGTCGTGCCCTAACATGATCTGCCATAGGCTCTATTACCAGTGCAAAAAGAATTGGGAAGAATCGGAAGTCTTGGCGGGTTCCCCCAAAGAGTGTAAATATCACAGATGTCGGGGAATTGACCTGGACCCTGGCCACTGGAGCAGTGTACAACACTTTGATATACCCAATCATGTTGGGACCGATTCCCAGAGTCTTCAGGACCAACCACATATATTTCCACGAGACCATATCAAATGCCTTTTGAGCATCGACTGTAACAGCAATGGCATTCAAGTCCTGGTCAATTCTAGCCATAACATTGAAAATCCGCCGGATATTGTGGGAAGAAGACCTCCCAGGCACAAAACCCCCCTGCTCTTTGTGTACTAAGTGTGCCATTATCAGAAGGAAGCGATTAGCTATCACCTTTGCAAAGATCTTGGTCTCAATATTAATAAGCGAGAGAGGCCTGTACGAGCCACATTCATTACTCGGCTTGCCAGGTTTAAGCTGCACAGTAATGACAGCCTCACATAGAGAGGAGGGGAGGACAGCTAGATGGAATGATTCATCCCAGACCTCCAACAGTTTGGGAGCTAAAATAGCGACATGTTCCTGGTAAAACTCGGGAGTAAGCCCGTCGGGGCCGGGCGCCCTACCCTTCGGGAGGTCCGAGATCACCTTAACTATCTCCTCTAACAAGATCCGGGTATCCAATTGATCCCTAGTTGAGTCAGAGATATATGTCACGGGGATCTGAGCAAGGAGATCTCTCATGTGTTGCTCGTTGTGCTCTGAGGGTGATGTGTAGAGGTTGGTATAAAATTTGGTGAAGATCCCCAATATTTGTTGGTCCGATCATTGCAGCACACCCTGTGTGTACTTGACGACACAATCTGGGCTTGGCCCCATTCCGCTCTCGTTAAACTAACAAGCGTCTTACCGGGTCTATCACCCTCCCCAGATGTCTGTGCAGCTTGTGGGCGACTGATTAGCAGACCTCCCTAGTGGCATGCGTCTCAAAGACCTTGAGTTCCTCAGTAATTTGCGTGAGTTTAGCGGGGTCAGCCACAGTAGTGCAGTCCAATTCTAGTTTCCGTAGCCTAGATTCAGAACTGGTGAGGTCATTTCTTATAGTTTTCAACACTCCTGACTCCCTGGAGATGGACATCCCTCTAATGTACACCTTGAAGGCATCCCAACAGACTCCAGCGGTGGTGGCCGGTAAGGAGTTACATTCGAAGAAGGTCACATTATCTGCCACTATGTCAGCTTTGAATACTATGTCTAAGAGGGCAGCGGACTTGAAACGCCATGTGCTACATGTTGGCACAGGCAATCCAAACTCTACCAACGGTAATCGGTGCATGGTCAGATAATGTACGTGTCAGTATTTGGGCCTCAATGATCTTACCAATCAAGTCACTGGACACCAAGAAGAGATTGATTCTAGATGAACTGTCATGCGCGGTTGAGTAATAAGTGCATTCACACAGATGGGGATGGAAAGCCCTCCAGACGTCACGGACCCCGCGCTTAGCAGTGTGCATGAGACGTCTACATGCCGCCCTTGATAATGCCCTGGGCGCCAATCCCGTTCTGTCCAAACCAATGTCAAGTATGAGGATCATATCACCACCCCAGATGATCTGGACACCCACAGAGCCCAGTAGGATTGCGGCAACAGTATCGAAGAAATCAGGGGAGTCAATATTGGGGCCATAAGTGTTCACCAGAAGGTATTCCCTGTTAATTAACGTGCAATATATTATGACATATCTACCTTCAGAATCTATGTAACTTTTCAAGAGAGTACATTTAATAGATTTATGGATCAACTTTGCACTCCCCTGGCCTGTGTAGAGTAAGTTGTGTAAAATCTATTACGCCCCAGGATGGTGCGATATTAGTTGTTAGATGTGCCTGTGCGTGTGTTTCCTGAAACATGAGTATCTTAACACTATGGGCCTCATTACGAGGTGGGCGGTAAGGGTTAACAGACACCGGTAAGGAGACCGGTACCGGTAAATCCTTGCCGCCCTAGTCCGAGGTCCCTTAGCAGGTCCCGCTATGGGTGCCTGGTGTTGGGTGTCCTGACCCACGTTTGGACTATCATGCTGCAACATTTGGTGCTGTGGGCTTAGAAAATCCAAGATGGCCAAAAAGCCCACAAGTGCGCCAGAATCCAGGAGAACCACGCAGTTTGTGCGCACACCAAAATGGTTACCTAACTTGCCACCCACCAGTGTAAAGAAAGATCTTTGTTAACAAAATCCACTGTTACTGATGTCAAAAAGTTGCTGAAATCGTGGCTCACCGGACCACTTTAAAAATTCAACCCTTTTGTGGGGTTCCACATAACCATTTTACTGTAAGGAGCCCCATCAAAACAATGTTAAGCAAGGATTTACTACCATGTAAGAACCATTCCTGCTTGGAATGCATTAATCCAAGAAAAATCCCCAAAATGGGTGCATTACCAGTACTCACCACTATCAGAAAGCCAGCGTTTTAAAACCACCAGACTTTGTGTAAAACTGAATAAATGAACCCAAAGCAGGCCAAAGAAAGACTTCCTGAGGGGTGGATACAATGTAGTTATATTCTGAAGTGACTTGAAGGTTTATAACAAGACTGGCTGAGCTGTGGATTTCAGCAGTTTAAGTAAATTTGGACTGAAAGACACTAAAAATCTAAATGTTTAAAAGAAATGAGTGACCTACTTTTGAGTGTCACATAGGTTGCAATTGTTTAAATGTCATAGTTTTAAACTTAGAATCAGCATTTTAGCTGCATATGTATAAATGGTTAGTTTTATTTGAATGCAGAAAACTGGGCAACTAAAAGTGACATTAGCTGGGGCCTGGCTTAAGGAACTGAATTCTGCCCACCAGCTACCCCCGACAGGAGATGAGACTTGCACAACAGCTGTGTTCCCAGGCCTAGCTGCCTTTTGCTGCTCCCACCAAAAGGGATATGACACTTCTCTGATTGAATTACCTGGGCTCTGCAGGAAATTGAACAAAGCCCTGTCCTGACTCAGGCAAATGTTTTATTATGGGGGCCGTAAAAGTGGCTTCCTCCTGGAAGGAAAGGGGAGGAGCACTGCCTGTGAGAGCAAGCTGGCTTGGCAGAACTGGAAAAACCAGAAATTCAACCTTGTGCTGGGGGGAAACCACACCCCTGTAGCCAGAATATGGTTTTAGAAAAAGATGAATAACTCATAGTACAGACTTGTCATAATTATTTAAATGATACCATAATTCTTGTGATTTTTCTGCCCACATTTTAAGAGGTTTTTAGAACCGGTGGTATGATCTGGGGGCAAGCTAGCAGTTAAGAGGGTATTACTTAAAATGCATGCATGTTAAAAATCTGACACTTCATCAAGTAATGTCCATACTCCTTGCGCACATGTGTATAAATTTGGGGTAATGTCCGATATTACGAAACCAGTTAAAAAGTGCAAATGTTGCCATTTCTGAATGCAAGCTCCCAGGAAGAGCAGATTTGGACAGGGTATACCTCCTGTGATATGTGATGGGGGCATGTAATTTTAAACAAATGTGTACCTGTGCAAATATGTCTTTTGGGTCAAAATATAGATTGTGTGTAATTTGACAGGGGTGGGTTCTCTGTACCATAAACAGACCTCATCATGATGACACTTCATTTCATTCCCCCAATCAAGGGGAAGAGGATGAAGTGGCCAATGACAAGTGGAGAGGGGTAGGGCCTAGGAAGCTAGCCTCTCCACCCATTTTCAAAACACATACAAGCAGACAGTCAGGACAGATAGGGACATTCTATTCCATCTGCTGCGGGACGCTCTGCCGGGAAAATCCATACTTTACCTCCATCAACCTCCAGAGAGCCAACATAGAGACTTCAATCTGTCCACCTTCAGAGACCAAGACTTTACTTCAGAATTTGTAGCAGAGAGGTCAACTACAAGCTAAATCCCTCTTTAGCAGGCCTCAAATCATTGCCACTATTCACAGCCAGGCGAGTTGTTTGAATTCTTTGCAAGAACTCTTGCCATTTGCCAGAAAGCAGTGTTGTATCCAGAGAGAGACCAGCTGAACCGGAGACCGCTGTATCCGGACCCACAGACCTGATCAGAACCAGCGACCCAGACCAGCAGAGCAGAGCTGACCCAGACGCTGTGCGCAGAGACCGTCCGTGGCGAGTGAAGAAAACCTGACCAGATCAGTGGCAAGGCCCATTCTATTTCTAAATATATTGTGAGTACCTAGCAGAACTGTGCAGAACCAATCTCTTAGTTAAAATAATCTAATCCAAGCTATTTTAATCTAAGTAGAACTGCCTCCTAACTGTCACCTGTCATTTGCAAAGCTGTCACCTGTCATTTTCTAATTGCAAGCTGTACTTGTCACTTTGAATTTTTAAAATTTCAAATCTGAAAAACGACCTTTACCATATCGCTCATATCTCCGTGACCGTTTGTCTTAGAGACTTGCAGTAACTTTCCTCCGAAAACTGTGAATCTTGGCTTTTCAACGAACCTAGAACTGCATTCCTACTCCCGATACTTTTGCCGCAATCGCGAATAACGCACTCGCGAATTTGCCGCGATTTGCAAATTTCTCCCCGTGTGAAAACAGCAGCTTCCTTGCTTTCCTTGCTAAAAATTCGTTTGCCTCTTAAGAACCATCCCTGAATCATTGCTAGAGTGAGCCTGGATTAATATTAACTAGATACCACTCACCCTGAACCTCTAGAGGGAATTAAAAGCATTTTAGCATATTTTTCACTTCATTGCCAGCACCTATCAAAGCATTTTGGGCCTGTGTTTCAAACTTCTGTAGTCTAAGCTTGCTGGGGTGAACTGAATCACATTTGATTGCATTTCTGAGAACTGTGTGCCTTCCTTCCATTTCCTTGCATTGCATAAAGGGGGGAGTGGATTGCCAGAGAAAAGTGATTACATTGTTTTGTTGAAATCATATTGAGTATTTTCTGTACTGCCTTTCATTCAACATTGCATCCATCTGAACTTATATAAAGCATTCTCTACCACCTTATTCTTCTGTTCCTATTCACAAGTGTGCTAGTGCCAGACTATCCATTATTGATTACTGCGCAGATTAAGTGTGATATTCAATTATTAATTATCATAAAGTGTGATATATATATATTGTTTAAATTCTCAAATAAACCTTTTAACTTGCAAAACACAATTACTTCTTGGCTCAGTGGGGTCAGGGGGATTCCAAGAGAGGGGTGTTATATAGGGGTAGTCATCCAGAACGCATGAACTGGACATAAAGATATATCAATAAGGGTTTCCATTCAGTATCCCAGACTAGGCATTGACTTAGCTGTAGTATTGAATTTAATCCTCTTACAAATTGGGGGCTCGAGCGGGACGTTTGGGTTAGATCTACCATTTGTGCAGTTTAATACAGCGTGCCAGCTGACCAGATACACATATCCGGTCGGATCACCACGCTGTGTTACGCTGTAAAGCACTCCTCAAAGGAACGCTCTAAGGAAAAGGTCTGTTTTGCAAAAATAAAATACAAACTTCTGTAAGTCAGGAAGGAACTCAAAGCTCTAGAATGACGACCTTAGTAGACATGAAAATAGCCAGAGAGCACTTCTTACATAAGTTATTTGTGAGAGGTGAGTGGACTCATCAGGACCAGACGGTCTGGTTGCAAGCAATCGCACCCCAGATCACGGAAACAGCGTCAGATATATGGAGAGACCAGGGTCCCTTACATGTGGCCCTGAGTGAACTATATATGTCCTCTAAGGCCAAGGATGAGCACAACAAGATTGCCAGGGTAGCGGCATATTTATATTTACATATGGGAGCCATGCAGGACAAATGTGCTGAAGGCCAAGATCTGGCAAGTAGGCAACTGCTGGCATTACAGAAGGCCCAATCTGATCTGGACTCTTCTGAGCAGAGGCTGCAGAGGAGCCAGGAGTCAGAAAATGATAGTAGGCAGTATATCATTAAAATAAAAGAGGACATGGATATACTGCAACAGGAAAAAGCTGACCAGGATACTAGATTTCTGGCCCTGCAGAAGGAGCACCAAGACAGTTTAGACTCCTTACTGCAGAGCCAGAAAAAGCTGGAGCAACAATTGGACTTTAACAGGGCATGCACGGAGCAGGTAGCCACCCTCAAAAACATCTAGATAGAGTGAAGGCAGAGAGCAACAAGCTGATTTTGAAAGACCTGGATACCCAGGCAGAGTTTGATGAAGAACGCCAGAAAGCTGGTGCCTTTCAAAGGCAGAGGGACGACCTGGCGGCACAAATGCAGGCTCTTAGCCAGGAAAGAGACGCCTTAGGCCAGGAAGTCTGCCATTTAAAAAGAAAAACAGAAGAAAATCACTTGGCCCTCCAGGGGCTGGGTGACCTCCAAAAAGAACACCAGAACTTGTTAGAACACACCAGGAGGGTGGAGGATGCTCTGGCAAGAAAGGAGCAGGCCAATAGGGACACAGCTCAGGAGGTAACCCTCCTGCAGCAAAGACTGGCCCAGTGCTCCAGGACCAATCAGGAGGCACAGAGAGAGAATGAGGCTCTCTGCCAGCACAATGATAGACTCCAACAACAGGTAGCGATGCAGGAGAGACTGATGGAGTCTAGTAAGGCCTTAACTGAGGAACTGAAGGCGCAGGCTCTTGCATTGCAACAGGGAGCAGGGGCGGATAGAGAGGAGATTCGCTGGGAGAGGGAGACTCATGAGCATAACCTCAGGAGCCCTAGTACCAGAGGCCTTTATCTCTCTCAGTCCCTGGACTCTGCCACCCCCATGTCCCCTAGCGCACATGAGCACCGGGCCACAGGGATGGCAGATTACTATCCAGCCAGAAGCATGGGGCTCATAGGCCAGTACCTCCCAGGAATGGATGGGCGGGCATCCGGGTATGGGCACCCAAGCACAGTGCAATTTGATGGGGAACCCCAGGAGAGTAGGCCCATTAAGGGCATCCTGAAAACCTCTGCCCAGTTAGGTCAGTGGGGGGGGTACCCATCAAATCCTGGCAGCAAGGAGGGATCTGAAGACTCCTCTGAGCGGTACAGGACACAGGAGACCAGGTCCCCACATTCTGCCAGCCATTCCCAGGCTCGCAGAATCCGGGAAAAAAAATGGAAGAACAGACGGGAACCTCTGGGAGCAGTGCCTCTGAGTCAGAAGATGAATGGACCAGGGTTACCCGCACCAAAAGGGCCAATAAGACAAAGGGCCTTGCTTAAGGACCCCTTAAAGCAGGTTAAGGCAATCAGGAGCGTCATCACGCCTTATCATAAGAACGCCAAGTATTCTGTTTGGGAGCACTTAGAGTTGTTTGAGCAAATGATGGAGACTTTCCATTTGAAGGACAGCCAAAGCTGTATTCGATATGTAAAGTGGACCTTCTCCCCGGAATACTCCAGTTTCTTTGCGGGGCTGGAGGACCAAAATCATTTAAGATGGTCCACCTATAAGGCGGCCATCTTGAAACATTTTTCTACTCATAGAAATCCTCAAGAGGCTCGCAAGGCAGCCTACAATTTACAATGTGGGGAGGATCAGGCCCCACAAGAATTTGTGCAGGAGTTAAAGCGTGCTTTTGCACAGACCACAAGAAGGGTGCGCATGGATAGCAGAGAATTTATTAATACGTTTTTCCATGCCTTGCCCAAATACATAATGACCCAGCTCGTGAGGGATTTTCACGAGAAAAGATCTTTAGACTGGGTCATTGAACAGGCGACCCGGATCTATGAGGTGCAGAAGCCAATAGAAAATAAAAATAATGCGCCCAAAAACCCCAAAGCCAACAACACCCCTGCTGCTGCCAGGGTGGCAGAGGTAAAGGTCACCCCCGTTTTAGAGTTGGAGATGGGGGGGCCTAAAAACCTACCTGCACCTAATAATGCTAGGCCCAGAAGGTCCTCGGGCCAGTCACAGAAGGGGAGCCAGGGAGGCAGCCCCACAAATGGGGTCCCTCGCTCTCCTGATTATGTAAGCCCCCGTTACAAGGGAAACAGACCCATCCTGGGTTATGTGTGGACTCCTCCAGCCCAATGGGGGGGATCCAGCCAAGCACCTAACCCAGAGAACTTCCCTCCCAACTTCTCACAGGAGGGCAGAAACTCACCAAACCCTGGGCAGAACTTCTTCCCCAGGTATCCACCCAACTTCCAAATTCCCTGAGCCCAGACAACCGAATCCGGGAGAGGGGAGGCCAAGGGTGGAGGGGTATCCAAATCTTCCCAACCAGGGGTACTACCAAAGAAGGGATAGCTACCCTTCCCGGGATCATCCCAGAGGAGAAAACAGGGCCCCGTATCAGCCTGAGCGGGTTTCCCAGTTAGAGCGCCAGGTTCAAAACATGGCGCGGGATCTGGGTCACATACTGAGGGCTCAGCAGAACCCTCAGATCGGCATGCCGGCGCAAAACGCACCCAACTCTGGACCTGGTGCTCCAGAACAATGACGGGGGCAGCACCCCGATAACTCACCGGTTCCCAGGGAGGAGGCACAAAGGGAAGGGGGGTGTAAAGCCTTGGAGGAAGCTTCCTTCCTCACTTGTAAACAGCCCCTGGAAACCCAGGAACCGGAAACAAAATCTCTTGCCCCTGAAAGTCTGCCTCCTAAGGAGCAGAGGGGGGGTAGGAGAAACAAAAGACCCAAACAGACACAGTTTGAGGAGGAGGTACAGATTTTCCAATTTGAGGGAGAGGGATCCTCAGAGGATCCTGGGAAAAGGATCTTCTCCTTCAGAGAGGGGGGAACTCCTCCCAAAGAAAAATGGGTCCCTAGGGATGCAAATCCAGACTGGGGAGATGTGGAGACTGAGCTACCGCCGCCCACCATCTCATCCCAGAACCAACCGCAAGAAAATCCCCTGGTTCAAACCCATCCTGATGACTGCCTCCAAAAAGGGCGGGGCGTCCCAGAACCGGAACCAGGGGAACCCACAATGGCTCTGATCTCCAGTTGCCAACTTTTTCTTTCAGATTCCCAAGGCTCTCCACAGAATTCTGCCCAAATCTCTTCGCTAGCAATGTCCAAAACCAGAAAATTAGCCCACCAGTTGTCCAAAAATGTGCATTATCTGTGCCCCCTTGAGGAGAAGGAGGGAAGATACTATGCCCCGGTACAAGTACAGGGGCAGGGTACAATTTTGGCACTGGTGGACACTGGATCCCAAGCTACCCTTCTGTCCAAAAGGGCCTTTGAGGAACTAAATGCAGGAAGGGGAGATAATTACCAAATTCCTCTCACCTCTCTTCCTGGACAACTGCAGAACTTTGACGGGAAGGAAATTCCTGTTGAGGGGACTGCAGACTTGGACATTAAGATCGGGCGACACAAGTTGAAACACCCAGTCATAGTTGTGACTCCAGAGGGCACCCCTTGTTTACTAGGGAATGACCTCCTGAGAAGGTTGTCACCCCTAATAGATTGCGTAAACAAGGTCCTCTGGACCCAGACTAGCCGACCCATAAAATTAAAACAGAGTGTCAACCAGGTTAGTTTAAACGGCACCTGCCACATGGTTGAACAAAAATCTGACCAACTAGAATTTCACTTCCAGAATAGCCAAATTCCAGACGTGACAGTAATAGCAGTAGGACAACAGACTGGTGATGGAGGGTCCTCTCTATTTCTGAAAATCAACCTTCCTTCCAGTCTAAAGTGGTATTCCACGCTGGAAGGAAACACTCTGAAATTCTATACTAATCCACAATCAGAAACTCCCACTCCTATAGTCCAGAAAGATGTGAAACCAGCTCAGAGCCTGGCTGATATTCAGCAAATTGGAGAGCAGTTGTTCATCCCTGTTCAGTTAAATGATGGGAAGGACTCTGTTCTCGCTCGAGTGTGTGTGAACAACGGTAAGAGCTTCATCAGCGAAGCCATGTTCCGCCAACTCCCGAAAGATCCAGCCATTCCCACATTCAAACTGATAGACAAATGGGAAATGTACCTGGAAGCACCTAATTCCAAACAGCTCCTGCCAAGCAGGTGTATGCTCAAAATCTCCATTGGCAACAAGAGCATAGTCCATAATTGTTGGGTCGTGCGAGACGTCACTGCCGCCTTTTACTTAGGCAGTGACATTCTCAATCGCTTTGCCATTAGTTTGGACCTAATAAACTTCAAAGCTTGGTCCCGATTAGCGGATAATCCCATGGGCTTTGATGATCCAGAAAAAGCATTTAGGTCAGCTCAATTGCTACCTTATGCAGTTGAAATTCAGATCAAAGAGGAAGTCCCCATCCCAGAAAGGACCCGACAATTCTCCCTGGAAGTGAAAGTTAAAAGAGGACAATATCTGCAAAACCCTGATTCTTACATACATCTAAACGCTTCTCTCCAACAGCAAGGGTTGGGGGTAAACCCAACTCCATTAGTCAACATAGAACATGACACCATTCCAATAGAGGTGGATAACAGCGACTTAAAGAGTATTACTCTAGCCGCGGGCACCATTATTGGAATGGCGGTTGATGACCGACATTTTTCCATAGATTTAGGTAATGAACTGTTAGGGCCAATCCCCAAGGACTGCTTTGACAGTGACAGTGATGACAATACAACACCAGACAGGATTTTTACCCGGCATGGGGGGAACTTCCTGGTGTACACTTCTTGCCCTTATGGTAAGGAAGATGTGACTTGTGCCTTCAGGAGGGATGAGGTGATTTTCCAGGTCCATGAGGGCTGCCTTTCCCACCTGAAGCCTCCAGTCCAAATCAGCACTCTGACCAGGGACTTCTCCACCCAGCTGGAGGAGGCCGCTGAAATAGCCAAACCAGAAGTCTTTCCAGGCTTCAGGCAGATGGTGGAAGAGAGAGTCAACCTAGCTTATGCCTGTGACACTCTGGAACAAAAGCAAAAGTTGAAACAAGTTTTCTTGGATTTCCAAGATCTCTTTGCGGTAGACTCATATGACTGTGGCCGCACAGACATCCACACAACAACAATCCCCACGGACCCTGGCATGACTCCTGTGTTTGTGAAGCAATATCGCTTGCCTCTCGCATCAATGGAGTCCCTTACTGAAATAATTAAGAACCTTGAGTCCCGGGGAATAATCCGTCCAGTTCACAGAACCTTCAATAATCCGGTGCTGGGAATATTGAAGCCAAACGGCCAGTGGAGACTCTGCGCTGACCTTAGGGAGCTCAACAAACGGGTCCATACTTCCCGATGGCCTCTGCCCTACATTGACCAAGGGCTGGCCCAGATCCAGGGGTCACAGGTATTCACTGCAATAGACCTGACCAATGGATACTGGACCGTGCCTGTCAGCAGGCAGGACCAATACAAACTGGCTTTTACCTTTGGGGGCCAGCAGTACACATGGACCCGGACTCCCTTCGGATACCTTAACTCCGGTAATGAGTTCAACATTTTCCTACATAAGGCCATGCCCGACCTGGGTGCGAGGGGTAACCTGGCTTATGTAGATGATGTCCTCATCAAAGGTTCATCTGTGGAGGAACACATAGCGGAGATCCGTTATGTTCTGACCCAGTTGAGGGCCGCCGGAGCAAAACTTTCCTTTCAGAAAGCACAGTGGTGTCGAACCCGTGTTAATTTCTTGGGGCATGAGATTACTCCTCAGGGTCTCTGTCCCCAGGAAAAGAAAGTGGAAGCCCTCCAAAAACTGAAAGACCCCACAACTCTGTGGGAACTAAGGAGCCTCCTTGGACTGACTAATTACAGCAGAAAGTTCATTGAGGGCTACGCAGAGATCACCAGACCCCCGATTCATCTCTTGAAGGGGGGGGTCAAGTGGGAATGGGGTCCAGAACAAGCCGAGGCAGTAAAGCAACTCAAAAGAAGCCTCTCACAAGCGCCCTGCCTAGCTTACCCTGTCAGAAACAAGGAGTTCTTCCTGGAGACGGGGTTCTCTAATACGTGCTTGACGGCAGTATTATACCAAAAGCATGACAAGGTCAATAAAGTAATCTCCTATGCGAGCAAAACTTTATCCTCTGTGGAGGAAAAATTCAACGATTGTGAGAAGGCACTCCTGGCAACGGTGTGGGCATTGAAGAATTACCGCCCGTTTATCCAGGGGGAACACATCATAGTGGAGACTCCACACCAGCCTCTGCAATATCTCCAAAGTGACAGAATCCGAGCCGGGAATGTGAGTAATTCCCGAATTACTTCCTGGATTCTGTCAATGCAAGGCTTTCCTGTGGAGGTCAGATATGGCCAAAACAAGAAGAGTCCCCTCGCGCAAGGTCTGGCTGACTTGCATGATTGTGCCAGAGAAAACTGTCTCGAGGACGAAAGTCTAAAAATCAAGGACAACACGGAGGCATACCTTAATTCCCCACACAAAGTCTTTGAAGAGGACAAGTGTGAGGGAATGCCCACTGTCTATGTGGATGGATGCTCTTACCATGTTGACAACAACGGGGAGAAAGAACTGGTGGCCGGCGTAGGGAATGCATGGGTGAATGAGTCCCCAGAACCCTCCGCTGGATACAAAATTGGTCCCCGAAGTAGTCAGGTGGCAGAATTGATGGCTGTGCATCAGGCCATCCTCACTGCTGTCCAGCATCAACTCCACGAACTGGTCATAATCACAGATTCGGATTATGTACGGAACGGGTTCGTGGAGCACCTGGTTAATTGGAAAGCCAGAGGCATGTTATGTGCTAACAACAAACCCTTGAAACATGGGAAGTTGATCCAAAACATTGATGATCTGGTCACCTCGAATGAGATGACCATTTATTGGAAAAAGATCAAGGGTCATTCCAAAGTAGAGGGACCAGACAAAACTGGAAATGACTTAGCTGATCAGCTGGCCAAAACCGGGGCCATCCAAGGGGATATAATTGAGATTGAGTCCCTGTTGGGGGAAATCCAGGTCACTGCTATCACTAGGTCCCAGACAAATGCTCACAACGACCTTTCAATTGCACAATGGAGTAAGGAGACCCCTGATGCTGATTTGATTACCGCTCAGAAGGGGGATCCAATAATTGGTAAATTTTACCAGCACCTTGAGGACCCTGAGAACTTTCCCCTGACGGATACCGATTACATTGGGAAAGAGGACCTAAGGGTGTTGATGAAATGTCCAAAAATGTTCCGGATCCAAGACGGTTTGCTGGTAAGGAAATCCAAAGCTGGCCACGATCAGTGGGTGGTTCCTACCTCATTCCGAAGCCTGATGTTAAGTCACGCCCATGATGCGGCCACCGCCGGTCATAGGGGGTTTCACACAACATTGGAAATCTTGAGAGGTTGCATACTGGCCACACATGGGGCAGGACCTCGACCAATACTTGAAGGGGTGTCTTGTGTGTGCACAATTTCAGCCATCATCCCTCACGCACCGTGCGCCTCTCCAAAAGAGGGGGATGACACTGCCATGGTCAGATTTACAAATCGACTTTGTAGGCCCCGTGATTCGCTCTGCTAGGGGGAATAAGTACATGTTGACTGTGACATGCTTGTTTACCAAGTGGGTGGAATGTCTCCCAGCCCCAAATTGCAAAACAGAAACAGCAGCTGCCCTGATGATTAACCACATCTTTTCCCGTTTTGGTCTACCTCAAAGGATTGAGTCAGACAGGGGTAGCCACTTCACCAGTGAAGTAATGACAAAGATGTGGGAGATACTGGGGGTCAAAAGGAAGTTACATATTGCTTACAGGCCAGCTTCTTCTGGGGCAGTAGAGAGATATAACCGAACCATTGTGAGCATATTAAAGAAGTTTGTGGCAGATTCTGGGCCAAGTTGGGATATCCGATTACCTCTGGTCCTAATGGCCATCAGATCTACCCCTTCATCTGCAACCAAAATGTCACCATTCGAGTTGATGACTGGACGCAAGATGGTGCTTCCGCAGATTTTGCTCTACAGGACCCAAGAGCAGACACTAATAAATGCCTCCACAACTCATGAATGTGTGGAGAATTTAAGGAAACACCTTCAACATGCTTTTGCTTATGCTCAGCGGAATCTAGAAAGATCAGCTGATAGCATGAAGACCCACTATGACCTGAAGACTTCCAGGAAGGAATATCAGGTGGGGGACCGGGTCTATCTATACAATTTCCAAAGGAACCAGGCCAAACAGCGAAAATTTTTGCCTACATGGAAGGGACCCTTTGAGATTATAGACAAAATCTCCCCTGTGGCCTACAAGATACGCATCCCCAAAGGCGGTTTGGCAGAGGGGGAAGACAAGTGGGTCCACATAAACCAGTTGAAGTGTTGCCATCCCAGGCACACTCTGCAACAACTGGAGGAATCCTCTGGAATCCTAGAGGGTACCGTCTCAGATTAATTCAGTTCTAACTTAAAATATCCTACATATCGCCTATCAAATTCTGAGTTTCTCAATGTGGGTGTTTTGGTTTTTGAATGCAAAAAGAAATGTGCATGTCCATATGTTTTGACTATAAATTTATATGCCACCCCACTATCAATGGTGGGGGTAAAAATGTCTATGAATAGGTATTGCCGCTCTTCCTTTGTCGTCCTAGGAGAAAGAAAACCTCGAGACTGGCCAAGGAGGACGATCCGGAGACCGGGAGCAGAGACGCGAGGGGCCCGGGGTACCGCCCAATATTCCCATCAGGACCGGCGAGGGGAACCGATCGATCAGTACCGGATGGAGAAAAAGATGCTGAACTCTGCCATCTATTGGAAGAAGATTATGCGGACAGACCAGTGTGTGGGTCAAAACCCCTGTGCACCCGACTCCCCATCGACTCAAATTCAAAGGGCAGTCACGTGGGGGGGACTTGTTGGGTGTCCTGACCCACGTTTGGACTATCATGCTGCAACATTTGGTGCTGTGGGCTTAGAAAATCCAAGATGGCCAAAAAGCCCACAAGTGCGCCAGAATCCAGGAGAACCACGCAGTTTGTGCGCACACCAAAATGGTTACCCAACTTGCCACCCACCAGTGTAAAGAAAGATCTTTGTTAACAAAATCCACTGTTACTGATGTCAAAAAGTTGCTGAAATCGTGGCTCACCGGACCACTTTAAAGATTCAACCCTTTTGTGGGGTTCCACATAACCATTTTACTGTAAGGAGCCCCATCAAAACAATGTTAAGCAAGGATTTACTACCATGTAAGAACCATTCCTGCTTCGAATGCATTAATCCAAGAAAAATCCCCAAAATGGGTGCATTACCAGTACTCACCACTATCAGAAAGCCAGCGTTTTAAAACCACCAGACTTTGTGTAAAACTGAATAAATGAACCCAAAGCAGGCCAAAGAAAGACTTCCTGAGGGGTGGATACAATGTAAAGTTATATTCTGAAGTGACTTGAAGGTTTATAACAAGACTAGCTGAGCTGTGGATTTCAGCAGTTTAAGTAAATTTGGACTGAAAGACACTAAAAATCTAAATGTTTAAAAGAAATGAGTGACCTACTTTTGAGTGTCACATAGGTTGCAATTGTTTAAATGTCATAGTTTTAAACTTAGAAACAGCATTTTAGCTGCATATGTAAAAATGGTTAGTTTTATTTGAATGCAGAAAACTGGGTAACTAAAAGTGACATTAGCTGGGGCCTGGCTTAAGGAACTGAATTCTGCCCACCAGCTACCCCCGACAGGAGATGAGACTTGCACAACAGCTGTGTTCCCAGGCCTAGCTGCCTTTTGCTGCTCCCACCAAAAGGGATATGACACTTCTCTGATTGAATTACCTGGGCTCTGCAGGAAATTGAACAAAGCCCTGTCCTGACTCAGGCAAATGTTTTATTATGGGGGCCGTAAAAGTGGCTTCCTCCTGGAAGGAAAGGGGAGGAGCACTGCCTGTGAGAGCAAGCTGGCTTGGCAGAACTGGAAAAACCAGAAATTCA
This sequence comes from Ambystoma mexicanum, assembly GCF_040938575.1. Taxonomy (NCBI): domain Eukaryota; kingdom Metazoa; phylum Chordata; class Amphibia; order Caudata; family Ambystomatidae; genus Ambystoma; species Ambystoma mexicanum. The sequence goes on along the minus strand of NC_090937.1, from coordinate 582,738,188 downwards.
ACCTTGTGCTGGGGGGAAACCACACCCCTGTAGCCAGAATATGGTTTTAGAAAAAGATGAATAACTCATAGTACGGACTTGTCATAATTATTTAAATGATACCATAATTCTTGTGATTTTTCTGCCCACATTTTAAGAGGTTTTTAGAACCGGTGGTATGATCTGGGGGCAAGCTAGCAGTTAAGAGGGTATTACTTAAAATGTATGCATGTTAAAAATCTGACACTTCATCAAGTAATGTCCATACTCCTTGCGCACATGTGTATAAATTTGGGGTAATGTCCGATATTACGAAACCAGTTAAAAAGTGCAAATGTTGCCATTTCTGAATGCAAGCTCCCAGGAAGAGCAGATATGGACAGGGTATACCTCCTGTGATATGTGATGGGGGCATGTAATTTTAAACAAATGTGTACCTGTGCAAATATGTCTTTTGGGTCAAAATATAGATTGTGTGTAATTTGACAGGGGTGGGTTCTCTGTACCATAAACAAACCTCATCATGATGACACTTCATTTCATTCCCCCAATCAAGGGGAAGAGGATGAAGTGGCCAATGACAAGTGGAGAGTGGTAGGGCCTAGGAAGCTAGCCTCTCCACCCATTTTCAAAACACATAAAAGCAGACAGTCAGGACAGATAGGGACATTCTATTCCATCTGCTGCGGGACGCTCTGCCGGGAAAATCCATACTTTACCTCCATCAACCTCCAGAGAGCCAACATAGAGACTTCAATCTGTCCACCTTCAGAGACCAAGACTTTACTTCAGAATTTGTAGCAGAGAGGTCAACTACAAGCTAAATCCCTCTTTAGCAGGCCTCAAATCATTGCCACTATTCACAGCCAGGCGAGTTGTTTGAATTCTTTGCAATAACTCTTGCCATTTGCCAGAAAGCAGTGTTGTATCCAGAGAGAGACCAGCTGAACCAGAGACCGCTGTATCCGGACCCACAGACCTGATCAGAACCAGAGACCCAGACCAGACCAGCAGAGCAGAGCTGACCCAGACGCTGTGCGCAGAGACCGTCCGTGGCGAGTGAAGAAAACCTGACCAGATCCGTGGCAAGGCCCATTCTATTTCTAAATATATTGTGAGTACCTAGCAGAACTGTGCAGAACCAATCTCTTAGTTAAAATAATCTAATCCAAGCTATTTTAATCGAAGTAGAACTGCCTCCTAACTGTCACCTGTCATTTGCAAAGCCGTCACCTGTCATTTTCTAGTTGCAAGCTGTACTTGTCACTTTGAATTTTTAAAATTTCAAATCTGAAAAACGACCTTTACCATATCGCTCATATCTCCGTGACCGTTTGTCTTAGAGACTTGCAGTAACTTTCCTCTGAAAACTGGGAATCTTGGCTTTTCAACGAACCTAGAACCGCATAACTACTCCTGATACTTTTGCCACAATCGCGAATAACGCACTCGCGAATTTGCCGCGATTTGCACATTTCTCCTCATGTGAAAACAGCAGCTTCCTTGCTTTCCTTGCTAAAAATTCGTTTGCCTCTTAAGAACCATCCCTGAATCATTGCTAGAGTGAGCCTGGATTAATATTAACTAGATACCACTCACCCTGAACCTCTAGAGGGAATTAAAAGCATTTTAGCATATTTTTCACTTCATTGCCAGCACATATCAAAGCATTTTGGGCCTGTGTTTCAAACTTCTGTAGTCTAAGCTTGCTGGGGTGAACTGTATCACATTTGATTGCATTTCTGAGAACTGTGTGCCTTCCTTCCATTTCCTTGCATTGCATAAAGGGGGGAGTGGATTGCCAGAGAAAAGTGATTACATTGTTTTGTTGAAATCATATTGAGTATTTTCTGTACTGCCTTTCATTCAACATTGCATCCATCTGAACTTATATAAAGCATTCTCTACCACCTTATTCTTCTGTTCCTATTCACAAGTGTGCTAGTGCCAGACTATCCATTATTGATTACTGCGCAGATTAAGTGTGATATTCAATTATTAATTATCATAAAGTGTGATATATATATATATATATATATATATATATTGTTTAAATTCTCAAATAAACCTTTTAACTTGCAAAACAGAATTACTTCTTGGCTCAGTGGGGTCAGGGGGATTCCAAGAGAGGGGTGTTATATAGGGGTAGTCATCCAGAACGCATGAACTGGACATAAAGATATATCAATAAGGGTTTCCATTCAGTATCCCAGACTAGGCATTGACTTAGCTGTAATATTGAATTGAATCCTCTTACACTGGTTTTACCAGGCGCCCTTAGCGGGAGCCGCTAAGAGACCAGGGAGCTAATAACGGGCCCGCTATAAGCGGGCCCGTTATTAGCTCCATTCCCATTCCCATTGAGCCCTATGGGGGCTCGAATGGGAATGGGGAATGGTTCTCAGAATGGGGACTTACTGGGTCCTCCAAGGTTGGAATGACCCGGTAAGTCCCTATTTTGAGGACCCGGACCCGGAATGCGGTAAGGGGGTAGCCATGGTGCTAATAGCACATTGGCTACCTCCTACCTCGTAATGAGGCCCAATGTCTTTGGGCATAAGCAATAATCTTGCAAGCCTTGTTGTAATTACCCAAGCCCCGGACATTCCAGGACAATATCTTTGTGGGCATTTCATAGGCTTAGAGTACATCCCAACAAGTGTGACTCAGTGTATGTATCCAACTGGTCTTGTTTTTGTTATGACACTCTTTCATGATGTGAATTGCCGTTCCACCCCTGCCATTTTTGATGTGATCTCCCCAAACCCATCCCACCCCCGCTCACCACCCAACCACAACTTGCAGTGTACCTACCCACCTCCCTACCGCAATCACCAACAATCCCCCCCAACCAGACTTCAGCAGACTTACCCCAACATGGTCCCACTGCTCTCTAGGCCCAACAGGGGCTAGCATTGAAAGAACCCTCTAAAATAGCAGTTGCAACTGCAGTGGGGTACGCTGTTGCTGTGCAGTCAGCTAAACAGGAGGACTGAAGCACCAGGGGTGGTGCGTAGGTCGGCAGTGTACATCGCTATCACTCAATTTATCGAACCAGTCTATGCAGTAAAAAAGAGCAACATTAAAGCATATGTGGACGTGGTCCATCAGTACCAGATAACAGAAATAAGAAAGCGGTATAGCCACAGATGAAAGTATCAGCTAGTGTCACATCCAACCAAATGGAACAGGATTTGGGAGGTGGCAGAGCTTAATTGAAATGGTCTGGTGTACCACAACCCAACAAACTACACACACATGTTGGGATAGCTAGTTTAATGAAAGCTACTATCAACCCAATAGCTAATGGATACTAATGATGAAAGCATGAGTAGTACGAAGACAAACAGGCTATGGTTCATTCATTATCCATACGGTCATCAGCCGGACTGTGGAGTGGTATCTGCGCCTCTATAAACTTCACTGCTTCATCAGGGGCAGTAAAAAAGTATAGTTTTTCCCTAAAAGTAAATTTGAGTCGTGCCGGAAACAATATTGCATAGGAAATATTCCGCTCCCTCAAGAGCTTTTTCACACCAAGAAATTGGCACCTCTCCTGCTGAACTCCCACAGAGAAGTCGGGGAAGATCCTGATTGTTTGGGTGCCGAGGCGTAGTTCACCCTTTTCACTTGACAGGCGGAGGATGTGGTCCCCGTCTCTATAGGTGAGGATTCTAGCAATGACATGCCTGGGGAAGTCGCCAGGTTTAGGTCGTGGTGAAAGGGCGCGATAGGCACGCTCAACAGTGAAAAAGGGGGACAAGTCAGGGTTGTCTGGCAGGTTTTTTTAGGAGGTTTTTGACTGCCACCTCCATGCGGCCCTTGAGAGCATTTTCCAGGACACCAATGAGGCGTATGTTGTTCCTGCGTGACCTGGATTCCAAGTCCTCGCATTTCGCCTTTACGGTCTTCATGTCACGGGTAAGGGAAGCAACTGTGTCCTGGAGGGCGTGCAGACCGTCTTCATTGGCTCCAATTCTAGCCTTAGCGATCCTAGTCCCGGCTTGATCAAGCTGAGACTTAAGCGATGTGACAATGGCATTTAGGTCGTCCAACTTTTCGTGGAAAGAGGCGAAGTTTTTAGCCATGGATTCCATCATCACAGGGAGGTCAGGAGTCAGAATACTTGGGCGTGAATCAGGTTCTTCCTGGTTAGAGGACGTATGTACTGATTCTGGCCTAGATGCTACTTTGGTGAATGTATCCATGGCTCCCCCTTTGTTGTCACCGCAAGATCTGTTAGACATTTCACTGTAACTGAGAGCGTGGTCGTGCCCAGAGTAATTGTGCCTGGTAGCGGTGAAAGACAAGCAGCCCAGTTCGCGGCAACGGTACCCAGCTGCCATGACAGGGGGCGATGAGAGACCGAGTTGGAGACCCAGCAGAACCTGGGTCACACAGCAGCTGGAGCAGACCAGACAATGTGCAGGCAGGAACTTTAACTCAGCAGAAAGGCCGAGTTAGCTAGGAGACATCAGGTTGGCATAGGTAAAGATGAGGCAATTCGTTATGACATAAGTTACTTAAGAGGTGATGGCAAGAATCATATGGGAGTATGGATGATATGAAACGACGGCGAGGACGCCCGTATCCACAGCACAGCAGGATATGAGTAATGTACATGAATATGCTATCCCATATTTAAGTCCTATTGCTGGTTTAAATGTAGTGGTGGAGAGTCCAGGCAGATTGCAGTATATGTACGGGATAGGGCATTCAGGGGGGACCACAGGAGGCACATGTAGCACAAAACAATCAGGTACACCCAGAAAGTATTTTGCCCCCAGCTCATGGGACCACAGGGCAGGAAGATGAGCACGTGGCTCCCAACCGCTCCCGGACTGAGGAAGATAATTGTAGCAGTTGGAGATGATGTCCACACTCAGGGCCGCTGCAGGCAGTCACGGATCATGCAGCAACACTAAGGCCTGTTGGATGTCGCAGCATTGTTCAGCACGGGCAGCGTTAACGGGTATCAGTATCGATACAGGGCAAGATTAGGGACATGCGCCCAGGCGCACGGCCACCACCGCGTGTTCTCGCTGATGTCGGGGCGAACGTGCCTGGTCCTCTGAGTTATGTCACCAATAGGGCACATCGGCAGGTGGACGCCAGAGGATCGATGGCTGCGCCGCAGCACTTGAGTAGGGCTCAGAGGGGTTTCACCCTGGCTGCCGCGCGCCTATCCCAATGTCATCCACCTGTGTAGGGGCGCCAGGCAGGCCGCCACAGAGGTCGAGCCATCCCGCTGTAGTATCCTAGGCTGGGACTCGGGGCTGCTGATGCTCTGCAAGCTGCCAGCAGCACCAGGCAAGGTTACATTGCAGGCTCAGGGCCCGTCCGCACAGTGGGTCCTGGGTAGTTTAGAGCATGCCGGTCCAAGCATCTCTGCCACTTCTAGGCTATGTTCAGGATGAGGCGCTGGCTGCTCACACAGGGCACGAAGCAGCCTGGCCCCACTGCGCAGCACCCCTTAAGGCAAGGGGAGCTGCAGGCGGCAGAGACCGCAACAGCGGTGACACGGTGGTGGGTGGCAGGCACAGCCACTGGCGACTCCCGATGGTGCAGAGTCGCCGCGGATGTTGGCCTCAGCTGAGTTGCAATTCCAGGGTGGCCGCACAATGCCACCACGTAGCATGAGTCATCGCAGTTAACAGCCCGACCCCTTACACCACCAAAGTTCGGAAGGCAGCAGCGGGGACACAGAGCTCCGATTTTCCCCAGAATTAGGTTCATACGTGCTTCAATCCAACAGCTATCTGTAGTGGCAGTTGCAGCTTAAGGATGACAGAGAATCCGCTGATGTAGTCTGATGAAAGTAGATGGCACAAAGAGCGACTAAGCTAGGCAGCCATTTTCCAGGCTGCTCAACAGCGCCCCCCCATTAAATCCATATTTTATTACCATATTACAAAGATACATAGTACTTACACAAATAAAACATGTTTTCAAAAACAATCAACACATTATTCACATATATCTTTTACTTGCATATCAAGCCTGTATATACACCATATGACTTAGTGTCAAACAATGCCTAAATCCTTCACCAACCCAGTGACTCTGTGCAAAAAACCCTAAACACCAATATTTTAACAACACATCTACAGGACATTCTGTGCTGCCCTACTCACATTGTCCTTCTGGCCCAACATGCTTCTGTTTTGTATTATTAAGGACATTTTTCAGGGCAACCTCCACTTCAATTCATGTTTCAACAGCAGACGGAAGCTCAAATTCATTTATGCAGAGTGGTATGTCTTCTTTAGTTTAGCTATGTCCTAAACTCAATATCAAAGGGTTTTATTACCTGGTAGGTCATATCTTGAACCAATCCTATTGTTCACATGTTAAAAGCCCTATAACTGTGTTAAATTACTTGCATATGCCTTCCTATGAGAAGGGGCTGCCAGGGGCTCACTTCGACAAGGGTATCACATCTGTTGCCCTGTGGGCATACATGCCCAGTTGCAGTTAAAAGTGAGGGGGATATCCCTATGGTGGTCTCTGATACGCTTGGGATTGATTAGTGATGCTAGAGTTACCTAATACACTTTTTATATATAAGATCTGGATAGCTGCTTACACTGGTATTATGAAGCTCTGCACCTGCCTCATAAATTGACAAGTACAAAAGCATTGAAACTATACCGATGTGATTGCGCTTATCCGCTCATCGTGAAATATACAATGGTTAGAGTTCACATATACAGCAGTCTGTGTTACTTTCAGCACAAGCTTTTAATTGTGTGTCATTACAACATCTTGATAAACTTGATATACTTTCAGCCAACTATCAGCTGACACGTGTTTCAACCTTTGGTCTTAGTCAAGGATTCCATATGGTACAAAGCTGGTTTGAAAAGTTCTATACCATTGCCAAAAATGGTAACAGTTTCAATTAACAGAAAATAAATGTACATCATATATCAAATATAAGGGAAATATGTAATAGCATGTTCTCACCAGTGGATATATAAGGGGGGGAACAGGTGGGCAAAGAGAGAAAACAAAGGTATTAAATTAATATAGGAGAAAATAAGGAATATTTTGGGCCCGATTCATGGAATAATCTGCCCAGCAAAAATGGGACTTGCATGCGAAATCGCACGCTTGTCCTCATTCGTCGATTCATAGAATATAATGCGCAGGGGCTTACCTGGGGCGTGCAAGGAATCTACGCCAGTCGAACACGTCACTGCTACCCCATGAACGCCTTGTGTGAGACTCCAATGGAAGGGTAGGCTGGGCCAGCGCAGCCACTTAGAAAGGGTGCAGAACACGTGGAACGAGGAAGAACAAGCAAAAATGTGGGCATTACGAGGGACGTTCCACCGCCAAACAATCGCACCGCCCATACGCACGCTAAACAACCGTATTCATGGAATTGAACAGTGATCGGAGGTGCACGAGAAATAGCAGGCAAATCCCAAAAATCCCACTCCACGCAATAGCAGGCATAAAACGTCAACGCGCACACAAACAAATGCATAAAAAGCATACACCATCAACAAACTCACGTATACAGCTATGATGAATGCACCATTTGTTGCAGCAGTCATCCTGGGACTACCCAGGAGGAGAAGGATGTACATGGCCCAGATCCTACACCCAAGGACCAGCCTTTTTGGGATGCCTGATGACTAGGTCTATGCCAGGTATAGGTCCCTTCCATATCATCCTAGACCTGGGCATGGAGTGGGAAGAGGACCTCACATCATCTACCATGTGCTGCCAAGCAATGAGCCCCTTGCAAAAGGTGCTTATGGTACTGCATTTTTTGGCCACTGGCTCATTCCAGCGGACTACCGCCATAGTCAGTGGCATCTCACAGGCCACGCAGTTGTGCTGCCTACACCAGGTATTGGGAATAATAACTGCACATCCTTCTGTCCGTTGGCATATCTATATGCCCAAAACACCTGCAGAAAGGTAAGCAGTGGCCCAGGGTTTTTATGGGGTGGCACACTTCCCAAAAGTGCTAGGTGCCGTTGATTGCACATGTGTTGCTCTACGTCCACCTTGAGCCACAGAGCACATCTACCACAAACGGAAACACTGGCACTCCATCAATGTTCCGGTTGTTTGTGATGCCAAGGGCATAATTCCTAAAGTTTATGCCAATTATCCTGGCAGCACCCATGATAGTTACATCTTCAGGATGTCCCCTTTACACCGGGCCCTGGAAGCATGGCAAAACATGGCTCATTGGTGAGTATAAATGGCCATACACATGCATTCACATTGCACACAGACCAATAGACACTGTCAACAAATGACAATGACAACCATTCTCACCTCTACAGGGGGCTTTGCCTTCCCTCTGAGCACATACACAATGACACCCATATGCAACCCCAACACACCTGCCGAGGTAAGATACAACACGGCCTATGTTGCAACTCGGGGCATAGTTGAGCGTTCATTCGGCATGCTCAAGTCACATTTCTGCTCCCTTGACCACTCTGGTGGTGTGTTGCTATATGCACCACCAGTAGTCTGCATGAACATTGTGGCAGCAACTGTCCTGCACATTGTTGCAAGATGGCGTAGCGAACCAGTGGACATGGTGGTGGCACCCCATCCACACCCAGAGGCCCACCGCTTGTGTATGGCTGGGCAAAGGGCACATGGAGCGGCTGCACGTATCCAGGTTGTGCAATCATATTTAACACAAAATCCCTCCCCTGTGAAGTGCACACAATCATAGCGCATCAAACACTCCCATATTAGGTGTGTTAAAACCTAATGGCCAATGACGTTTGTGTGCAGATCTACGAGAATTAAAGAAAAGTGTACCTGTTTCAAGGTGGCCACTTACATTTATTGATCAGGGTCTCACACAGGTTCACGGATCAAAGCTGTTTACCACATTAGATCTTACAGCTGGATACTGGTGTGTACCACAGGCTGAAGCTATCCAAAATGTGTTTGCATTTTCTTTTGACAAATCACAATATGCATGGTCCCGGACACCTTTTGGATATGTCAATAGTGGGAGTGAATTTGGGATATTCCTGAGCAAGGCGCTCCCAGATGCAGCAGAAAGGGGGACAATAGTTTACGTGGATGATGTGCTGATTAAGAATGAGAATCTGGAAAGCCATTTCAATGAGATTAGACATGTACTTAGCCAGTTACGACACGCTGGAGCCAAAGCATCTTTACAGAAAGCACAATGGTGCAAAAAGAAAGTGAACTTCTTGGGTCATGAGGTGACCGAGAATGGGTTAAACCGGCAAAAGAAGAAAGTGGAGGTGGTACATAATCTGAAAGATCCTATCAATCTGAAAGTGTTAAAAAGTTTGTTAGGATGACAGGTTACAACAGGAAATGTATTGAGAATTATGCAGAGATTACACAACCTTTAACAAGATTACTAAAGCAGGGTGTACCCTGGAAATGGGAAAAGTAACAGTGTGAAGCAGTGGCCAAGCTAAAAAAAATTCTTATGAAGGCACCATGTCTGGCTTGTCTCATAAAGAGCCAGGATTTCTTTGTAGAAGTAGGATTCACTGATCAATGTATGTCAGGAGTGTTATATCAGAAGCATGATGTGAATAAAAAAACTATTGCATATGCCAGCAAGGCCTTGTCACAAGTAGAAATTAAGTTCTGTGTATGTGAAAAAGCACTGCTAACAACTGTCTGTTACATTTCCATCCGATAATTCAAGGGGAAGAAAATTATTGAAACAAATCATCAGCCTCTGCAGTTTCTGCACAAAGTAAAATAATTAGGTTATGGAATTTGGCCCAGTCCAGAATTACTTCCTGGATGCTAGCGCTTCAAGGTTTTCCTGTAGAAGTGAGATATGGACAAAATAAGAAGAGCCTGGTTGCCCAAGGGCTAGCAGATTTACATGATTGTGCAGCAGAATGTGAATCTGAGGCCACAGAAATAGAATCAAGTTTGAATGAATTTGAAAAATCCCCACACAAAGCATTCAATGAAGAGGTATGTAGGGATTTACCAACTGTGTATGTAGATGGCTCTGCATACCATGTAGACAATAACACAGAAAAAGATCTTGTGGCAGGAATAGGAAATATCTGGTTTAAATGTGACAACATTCCAAGGGTAAGCATGAGGATTGGGCCTAGAAGTAGTCACGTGGCAGAATTGGCCACTATTTACAAAGCAGTTGCTACCGCAGTAGAAAACAAACTCAAAGAGATAGTGCTAGTAACATATTCTGATGATGCCCGAAATAGTTTTGTAGAATATTTACCTGGTGGAAGGTAAAATGCATGCTCACCTATAACAAAAAGCCACTTAAACATGGCAAAATGATTCAAGCCATAGACAAATGATTTGGTAATACATTGGAGAAAAATCTGTGGCCATTTGAAGATGCCGGGTGAGGACAAAGAGGGGAATGATAAGGTAGATCAGTTAGCCAAAATTGGAGCTGTGATGGGAGAATTGTTTCCTATTGAATACCTACTTTGTGAAGAACAGCTATATGCGATAACATGCTCCAAAACTCCAAAAGCAGTTGAGCAGCCTGTGGTGCAATTGTTTTTTGATGCTCCAGATCAGGACCTGATCAAAGCGAAAAAGAAAGATGTGATTTTAGGCATATTGTAAAATCATTTGTTAGATGCAGAGCAAAATCCTCTGACGGAAGAAGATTGTAAAGGGAAAGAGGAGTTGAGGATGTTGATAAAAAAACAAAAAGATAATTAGGTTACAAGATGGACTGATGATTAGAGAATCTGTGACAGGTCAAATACAATGGCTAGTGCTTTTGTCATTTTAGGGATTGATGTTACATCATGCCCATGATTCTATAACTGCAGGACACAGGGGTTCACAGAAAACTTTGAAAATGTTAAAAAAGATTATGCTTATTGGCCACACATGTCCCAAGATGTTGAACTATACACCAGAGGGTGTCGAGTATGTGCACAATTTCAACCTGCTTCACCTACTCATAGAGCACCATTAATGAAAAGGGGTTTGACCCTCCCATGGTCTGATTTGCAAATCAACTATGTTGGGCCTGTAAAAAGATCAGCAAGGGAAAACAGATATATGTTAACAGTTTGTTTAATGTCCAAATGGGTGGAGTGCATTCTAGCCCCAGATTGCAGTGCACAAATGCCGGCCACATTACTTGTAAATCACATTTTTTCAAGTCAGAGCGGGGAAGTTATTTCACTAGTGCATTGACGACAAAGATATAGCAGATTTTAGGTGTGAAGAGAAAACTACACATTTCTTACCGGCCTTCCTCTTTAGGGGGAGTGGAACGGTGTAACAGGTCAATAGTGGATATGTTAAAGAAATGGGTGGCTGAAGCAGGTTCTATTTGGGGCCTTCAGTTTCCATTGGTATTAATGGCCATTAGGTTGACTCCTGCTAAATCAACAAATCTCAGCCCTCATGAAATATTAACAGGAAGAAAAATAGTGCTGCCACAACATTTACTTTACAAGACCAATGAACAAGCCCTTGTAAATGCCTCCACAATTCACAAATATGTGGAAGAGTTGAGGAAGCACTTACAACATGCATTTGCATTATGCAGTGGAATTTGGAAAAAGGCAGCTGACGGGAAAAAACAAATTATGATAGGAAGGCATCTGCAAAAGAGTACAAGGTAGGAGATCAGGTGTAAAAGTTTAACTTTGGAAAGGGAAGACATAAAAACTTTACATTTTTTGCAGCATGGCAAGGGCCATTTAAAATTACAGACAAGATCTCGCCCATAGTTTATAGGATTGCTAAAAAGGAGGTGAGTTGACAGTGGAGCAGTTTGTTCATGTCAATGAAATCAAACCTATCCACCGAAACATGAGAAGAGGCTTCAGTAAGTTGAGGCCAAAAATAAAGTGTGCCATATGAAAGGTTGCCCTAACAAGTGGGCAAATATAAATATTACTTTACATGGACAGTGCAAAGGGGTTCTGGTAAAAAGGGGGGGTGTATTTTTTTATTATTTTGATTGCACGGCATGTTATATCCCTGATTTGTATAATAATACATTTATTTTCAGGCGCTCCAGTGTGGCATGTTACATCCAGTGGAAGAGGGATTGTGCTTGGTGCTTAATGGGTCTTTTTACTCTAGAAAAATAATTGATTTAATCGTCAGCGCCGGATCCTTGGAGAGCTGGACCCCTGGACCAACGGGTCGAAACACATGTCGGTTGACCACACGGGGCAACTAGAACCCCCCTTTACTTGTATCCACCAAAGGTGTTGACAACCTAAGAAAATAAACTAACCGTGCTACAAATATAGCACTTCAAACAGAAGATTGTGTCGACAATATATTATTCCATTTATAAAACTAAGGACAAGGAATCCAGGTTTCCCTTCATTTCCTATTAACCAAACAAGGTGTGGGCTGTACCTGCATCTTAACCTGTGATCTTGCCGCAACATTAACAACCAAGGAAACCTATTACCAGAGCTCAGCAAGGTCGGTTCCAACCTAGAGCCCGTGCCCTTTTCCAATGGAATTCACATATAGTTTGCCCAATTCGGTTTCCTCAGGTTAACCAATGCTCATTTACTGTATGTTCATTTTGGTGTGGCATTCAGTCTATTACATTAATTCATACTAGTGAGCAGAGTCCATTAATACTAATTACCTTTTCTGACATAAATAGCAATTCTCTTGTCATGTGCATTTCTTTGAAAAGTAAAGTAATACAAATGCCTTTATTTAAGCATATAGTAGGTAACTGATGATGAGAGGCCACTTATCAGATGCCATTTTCTGTTTGACAACATTATGCGGGCCTTCTCTTTCCGGTGCTTCAGCATTTCACCAGAACTCTCCGCCGGGTTGCATTGTGTGGTGGTTCAAATGTAGCAAAGCACAGTTCGTCCATCCTCTAGTCCATATAAAAGGCAACTATTGTGAGCAAAGTCATGCAGGCACAATATTTGTATTGTATTTTATTCATTATTTACAGAGTGCACAATGACCAATTATAGGTAACATGATGCTGTGAACAAGGTACAAGAAGACGTCAGAGTATAAACAGAAGGCCAGACATGTTAAACCAACACAAAGCTCCATCAAAACAAACAGTTGCAAATAAGACATTTCGCAATGGCACACCAACAGCCAAATAGAAATGTAGGGGGTCAAAATGTGGGGCTTTAGGAGGAGGGTTTAACACGACGTCCAAGTTTGACATGCATCACTTGCCCACACCTCCCAAATGGCAATATGGCAATCAGGTCCTCCAAATTGCAAAGATTCAAGACACTCACCATCAGAGTATGGCAAATGCATGGCACCAGGAAGTTACCAGATGAAAACACGTGAAGGTAGTGACGGGATTAGCCACTAGAAGATGCATGCCAGCAACACCGGCTAAGTGTGGGTGGGAGACAGGGACACAATTCATGAAGTGGTCACAGTCTCATCATGGCAATACAAACAGTGATAGCAGAGGACTAACAATATAACGTTTCCCCAGTCCCATAACAAGATTCCATAGCAAGTACGTTCCTCTGACTGGAATGTCTCCAGCAACCATCACTGCCTGGACAATGATACATTAGGGCTCATCCCGTGTTTCCCGGTATCTGCCAGGATACCAGCAAATGGACCTACCGTTACCGGCGCCTGATATTCCGGTATTACCGGGATATTCCTGGTGCCGGTAACTAGGGTCCTTCTCTATTCCATGGAGCCCCATAGGACTATATGGTGGGGGTAGCCGGTATTATCGGCATGAGCAATACCGGTGCTGGCAATACTGGCTGGTTTTGCTGGTGCGGTCCTGATTTCCCTCCAGCTCTTGGCTGGAGGTAAATTAGTAACACCCCCCCCGGCCCTCCCCACGGCAAACTTGTACTCTGCCGGTCTGGAAAAGTGCTGGTATCAAAATACCAGCACTTTTTTTCCAGACCGACAGTGCCGGAAAGAGCCCCATTGTCCTCTTCTCCACCAGTCAGTAGGCCCTCATGTCACCGGGAGCCAGAGACAACCCATAGTCTCACTATCACTGCTTTAGGGCTCATTCTCACAGTATTGCTTGCTCCAGCTGCAGATTGACTTGCAAACTTGTGCCTAGCACCATACCGTTCCTCAAATTCTTCCTCTTTCTTGAAGTATTCTATTCTGCAGAAAATACATTTGAATGTTTCGTGATGGTATGAATGTGTGCGAGGGCTCCCATGCCTCGGTATTACCCATGTCTGATAGTGGAAAACACGTTTTGCACAAAGGGATCATGAAGTGGGACCTAAAACCTTGATGAGGTGCTATTAGTGAAGGGAGGTCTGTGTTTTCTAACTGTGACAGACCTAGAACTCAGGGACGTCATTTCACCAAAATGCCAGGGGTAGCGGAAGTGACATTACACGACCCTTGACCCCCCCCTGATGACATCGCAGGGATTGATGTAATTTGACCCCACTCCGAAGTGATATTGCGTGAAGCGATGGAACACAATCTTTCACCCGTTTACAAAACAGGAAGTGGCATCACATAGCATTGTACACTACGAAAAATATGGTTACGATATCACTATAATGTGATGTACATTTCATCCAGGAATGGATCGCCATATGTATCGTTAAGATCAGTGTGTATAGGCCCCCATTACCAAATTACTGTGAATTCAAGCAGACATCCATGACCAAATGATAATGATGTGTTATTATATAGCACTAACGCTTAAGCGCTTATATAGAAAAAATATACACCCAAAACCACCCAACCTGTGTTGTTACTCATTTATCGACCTCAGAAGGATGAAAGGCTGAGTTGAGGCATTTAAGAACAAACTAAATCAGTGACTCTCCCCGTGAAGTGTGCCTGAAATAAACCTTTAATGAGTCTAGCAATTATTGTATAGAAATCCAGAAAGGCACATTATTTGGTATTCCTATTCTTTCTTATTTAGGGTCAGTGCTGAAAGTGTTAGGCTTGTGCCACAATTCTTTTTTTGAAGGGGCCTGAACAAGAAGGCCAGCCACTCCAGTAATAAAGAGCCATATGGTGCTGGCCACACCCCAGGAGCTTGCATTAAAAAATAAAATAAATAATAAAAAGAAATTCCCTACTTTTTTTTTTAGAGGTCGCAAGGGAGTCCACAGAGGTCGCAAGAGAGACCTCAGAGGTCGCAGTTGCGACCTCTGGCGACCCCCAAATGACGTCCCTGCTAGAACTCGCACTTCTTCCTCAGAAAGGTGCTACTGCATTTCTTGTACCTTGCATTACTGTCAGTTGAACATGGAATTGTGATTATGTTGCTCAGTCTCAGTGTTAGCAGGAATTGTGAATGTGATGCTTATTTCCTCTTTGGTCAGGACACAGAATCTGAGTGTGTTTGAAGGAAGTCACTTTAGAACTAAGATTGATACAATTGTGCATATAGACAGGTCACAGAAAATTCCACTGGCTTCTGTAATGTTCAGAAATATGCTGGCACCATTGGAAAATTGTTTTATTACAGCCAAGTTAAATGCATGCTGTTTACCTATTAGTACAAACATCTGACCACTGCACATGAGGGGCAACAACAACATTGAAGAAATTGCGGGAGGGATGATAGCTATAGGAAACGGTTTATGGTGATTTTTTGGAATGCCATATTTTCGAAATGCCATTGTGTCGCCACAAAATTGCCGAACATTTTTTTTCTGTTTTTTTTAAAACAATTTTTCAATGGGAGGGTCCCCCCAAGTTCCCTGTTTTTTTAACACTTTTTTTACTTACAAAACAAAAAAAAACATAAAATAAAAAAAAGAATACATTCGAAAAAAAATCTGCAAAATGTTTGACAAAATGGTGTTTCGAAAATACGTTTTTGAAAATATGACCGAATACCATAGAGAGGTCATCAATTTGCTGGAAGGCATGGCTTTTGATCCCAATAAACAAATTCTTGTCACTCTTGACATAGAAGCACTTTATACCAATATCCCTCAGGATAAAGCGGTTAATAGTTTGCGTACTATGTTGGACAGATGCCCTCTACCACACAAAGAAACTTTTTTTCTGCAAAGTAAGGGCACTGCAATGGGCTGTACATTTGCCCCAGATTTGGCAATTATTTTTATGGCCTTATTTGAAGAAAATAAAGTGTTACAGGACAGCAATCCATTCTTCAAACAGATTAAGCTATACCGAAGATACATAGATATTTTACTAATCTGGGAAGGTAATGCTGACACACTTCTCCAATTTGTGAATTGGCTCAACCAGATTCACTTTTGAATTTTCTGTCATGAGAATTTCATTTTTGGACCTCTCTATCTATAAGGGATCTGGTCATATACAACTGGAACTATATAGGAAACCAACGGAAAGAAACACCACATTGCAATTTTCCAGCCAACATCCCAAAAGCCTACTACAGAATCTTCCATATGTAATGTTCTTACGGCTTCGGCGGAATTGCTCCAATATGGGTAACTTCAACAAACATGCACATGTCTTGGAAACTAGGCCTATTGAACGAGGGTACCCTAAAAAACTAGTCAAACAGTCCAGGAAGCGAGTACGATATACGAACCGTGAAGTACTCCTTAACCCGCAGACTAAGATTGCTGACCCAGAGCAATTGGTATGTGTTTCTACCTTTTGCCAGTATAGTCATGCGATCAAAGGTATCATTTTGAAAAATTGGAGAATCCTGAATTCGACTACAATGAAACTTCAAAAACCACTATTTGCCTTTAAGAAAGGAAAAAACTTGAGACAAAAATTAACTTGTGCCAATCGATGTCCACCAAAATGTCACTTTATCAGAGACATTAATTTAAACCCAGTAGTAGGGCATTACCCTTGTACTTCGTGTACAGCTTGCAAATATTCAAGGAAAATGACCACCTTTGTGGGGGGAAGGAAAAACATGGGACTTACGTACTTTCACCACTTGCAAAAGCAAAAATGTGGTGTATGCAATCCAGTGTCCTTGCAACAGGCTATATATAGGAAAAACTTCAAGAGAGGTCCACGTTCGCATTAACGAACACCGTTCAAAAATTCGCACTCGGAACCTTAATGCGCTCATGGTTCTTCATTTTGTGGAGACAGGTCATAGTGTGGAAGATCTTATGTGGTTCTGCATTGAGAAAATTGCCACTAGTGGACCGGCTCAAACCAGGAACAAGTTGACATATAAAGAACAATTGTGGATTTTTAACCTTAAAACATTAGATAGGGGGTTAAACACGTTGGACCCTTGGGAGTTCAACTCATGTTGACTCCCATCCCCCTTTTCTTCCTGTGTGTTTGCCATCTATATTGGTTTTTCTAGTACGATGGGTCACAACAATAAGTGCAATGGCTAACTCAGTTCTTGACCAACTTTGTTCTAATTATATTTTCGTTTCATTCAGTAAAAGCACTAGTTTTTAGTTAGCTGTCCCAATACCTGGAATACCTGTAAAGTGGGACTTTTGGATTACTAACTTTTAGCCTTACTAATAAAAATAAGTGCAATAATTTAAAACTTAGTTTGAGCACATCATGCCCATATTGCCTTATTT
Source organism: Ambystoma mexicanum (assembly GCF_040938575.1). NCBI lineage: Eukaryota > Metazoa > Chordata > Amphibia > Caudata > Ambystomatidae > Ambystoma > Ambystoma mexicanum. The sequence continues at coordinate 582,720,741 of NC_090937.1, read as the reverse complement.
GTAATCTCATTGCACTTACCATATGAAACACCTTGCACCTGGGTTTCTCACCATTACCTTTTAACTTATGTTAAACTTATTTTCATGCCAGCTCAAAATTAAAATATTGTGTCGACTTCATTATATTCTAACTCTAATCAATTCATATTTAGTAAATGCACCGTCTTTTGCCTGGCGGTTCAAACAGTGGAATGTTTAGCATAGTGAGACAATTTAACACCACTTAGAGGCTCTCTGGCGTAGCACACAGTGCACCTCCCTTTTGTTTTCTCAAATTAAGACGGGTTCCTTTAATTACTACAGGACTTTACCCACGTGACCGTCTTCTGTAGTAATCACATGGCCATGTCAAGGAGACCGTTCAACACCACGCCCCCCACGTACATTTGCGTGAGATCTAGAGCCGTTTCGGAGAGATCCTCACTTTTGCCGGCATACCGCCGACATTGGAAACGAGTCCAAATCGGAAGTATCCTTTTGCAGTATGCTAGGCTCTGTCCAGCGTTCGGTAGTGGTAAGTAACTGAATTCAATTTCCATGCCTCTGCAGTACGAATGTTATTTCTTCTAGCCTCCGTTTAATTTAAAATTTAACAGCCGCAAAACGGAAAGCCTGTTTCGTTTTTGTAAACTGTATGTGTCTCTATTTTAACACAACCGTTTAAATACAGCTATTAGGACTGACTGCTAAACATCAGGCTCTATAATTAATTTAAAACATTTATTCCCCCCCCCCTTTTTTGCACAGATAACAATGGAATTTTGATTCGTGCAAGTTGAATTTTTATCTACTTCGATGGCACACGTGGCACATGTAGGCTTAGCACTGGAATAACGCCGACACCTGGCCCGGGGTGAGTGGTTGGTCTAACTATGGTGCTCTAGGCCATATACAACTGAAATGCAGTTCAATTAAATACTCTTTAATTTATCATGGTTTACATACATTTTTTAGATCTGGAATCCTTCTGAATTCGTTTTGAGTCATATTTGGGGCTCCAACCATTGAGAGCATTTGACACTGGAAATCAGGTTAGCATGGCTGTGTCGGCCATTGTGTCTCGGTGCTCTGGTTCTTCATGGTGTTGATGTAATCTCACTTTAGACACAGTGTCTTTCTTGGTGCCAGGGCTTCATATGCCCCCCCACCCCCTTTTTATACTTTGGAACAATAAGAGACACCTTGGGACTGATCCCTTCTTGGTGACTCTAAGAAAAAAATGTAAAAGTGCAATTGAAGAATTGTATGTTGTCAGTTTGAGCCAGCTAGTTTAGGCAAGTGCATCATTGCATATAATTGTTGTATTTCTGTTTTGTTTCTTTCAGTTGTTATATTGCAATAATTGGTTTTCCCGATGAAGACGTTGTTTTAATTATCCTCAAACGTCGAAACCGGTAGAAGAACATCGGGGGATGGGATTCGTCATTTTTTGTTGAATGCACCCACTCCGCGGAATAGAGCACATTTTGGATAATTATTGTGCTAATACATATTGAATGTGGATGAAATGAAATGTCAAAGATTATGTGGGGCTAATTAATGAAGTGCTACTACACATATATATTGCACCAATTGTTTGGTCCAAAAAAACTTTTTATTGTGAATGAATGAGGTTGATGAGGCACAAATGATGGTTTGATTGTTGAAGAATGTTGGTTGTGTTAGGTTGTTTTAGAATCTGGTGTACCATGCTCTCCTGCAACATTTATGTAATTTAATGTGTACATTAATAGATGATTAATTCATTGAAAAAATAATCTATCTTAGTAAATAAAATTTGATGCCTTTATAAAATAAAACAAACTCTGGACATCAAAAATGTTTCAGTATACCCCGAATACCATAGGAAACAGCACACAGAGCGAGAAAAGGGAAAGCATGACAGATTGACCGAGAGAGAACCATGCAAATCCACAGCAGATTCGGTGTGCTTGAAGGTGATAGTGCTGAAGCAACAGCTACTGAATAGACCAATATGCCAAAAATTATACAGGCAATGAATGGGGGTACATTTCAAGTGTTGTATGATGAACTAAACACAACTGCAAGGTGTTATCAGTCTATCTAGGACCAACTCCCTGTACTGAGAGGCTGAGCAAATCATATGCCTTAATGCATAGCGGTTGTCATGCATGTCTTTGGTGACTCTACTGAAGCCAGTGAGAGGTGGTAGCCTTGTATTGGGCCTCTGAGAAGAACCCAGTTTGGAACGAACTGAACAGAGAAGTGACTAAGGCCACAGGTGGCAAGCAGGGGGTGGCATGCCAGGCTTATGCTTTATGGCTGTGCTATGCTACCCTAACCATAAAGCAAAAACGTGGCATGCTACCCCCTTTGCCGAAGTGTTATGCTTTCTTAGGTTTGGTGTGCTGCGCTATGCTATGCTGTGCTATGCAATGTCACATTTAAACTCCTGGGGCATATGCATGAATAAATAAAACAGGTGAGTGACACTCAGTACATGAAAAGTGCCATAATTCACAAAGTTGAAAATGTAGTTGTTAACCAGACTCCACACACCTTTTGCAACACAAAGCGCCATGCTGCCCTTTTTACAGGTATAGGAAACTGCATCCCAGATTACGAAGATTAGCCATGCTTTAGTATGCAGATTAGCTTCCAGAAGGACCCAGCCTGAACCAGGGTCCATCTGGCACAACAAATTAGTAACAAAGTGTTCAACTACCCCAAAAAAGGCCCACATTTGAATACTGTGGGTAAGACCTTTTTGACTAGTGCATACTCTAAAATAAATCCCCTGTAGGAAATGGAATATAAAGCACTGTGAGATTAAATGAGTTATTCAGGATCACACACTTTGGTAAAGTGTTGACGTCAGGGCATAAACCCAGTCTCCAAAGAACATACATGGCTGCATTATTTTGCAGTACTATTTTCGGGTGAAGGAAGGAAAGAACCAGAAGACAGGCTGTCTAGCCCAAAGACTCTGGGACCTTCTCCCCATCAACATCAGACTCACCCCTTTGCTTCTACTGTTCAGGAAGGAAACCAAGACCCTCCTCATCAAGGAATGGGTCTTTCCTAGGTCCACACACATTCCACTCCCCACCCTGCCCGAGAAGAGGATGGGTGGTCTGCTCCCCACTGTTTCCTTCCAAGCTTGCATGTACATTTATTGCTGCCAAACTGCACACCCTTTTAGCTCCCTTGTCCCTTGTTTCTCTGCTTCCCTCACAGTTTTCCGGCAGAAAAATCAATGAAGCTTCGGCACCGTTACTTACAATGCTGGTTCGTCAGTGTTCATATTCCCACAGAGTCCTATTGAACTCCATAGGAATGGGAACTTACTGTTCCTCCACCACCCGTAATATCCTGGTATTACCGGGATATCGGGCTTGGATAGGCGTTTCCATCTCTTACCTCCATGCATTCACACGCCTCGTGTAGAAAACTGGCCTTTGGGCTGTGACATTTACTACAGGCCGCTGACATCTCCGTTTAGTATGTGTGGTGTTTGAGAGGGATGTTTGTTTTATTTGTTTGTTTGTTTTAATATTTGAAATGCGCGCCAGACCCGAAAGTATCAGGGCGCAATGAGCATCAAGAAGGTTGTTCAGCTTTGGTTACATTACTGTGCAGGTACAGACATTTTATGCAATAGTTTGAAGATAAGGCAATTTCTATAAGGTAAGACTAAAGGGCAAACAGAATACACATTTAAACAATATACAAAGTATACAATATACACAGTATGTACATATAAAACAAGAGTTACATGATATGAGTAAAGGGGAGGTCAGAGGTCTTTTTCCTTGATCCAGTGAATGAGGTTGGACCTAAAGCGAAGGTAGGGTAGATCTTCCTTCAGGGGCGGTGGGAGGGAGTTCCAATATTGGGCGGCTTTAACCGGGAAGCTACTTGCACCAATCTTAGTGCGTTTAAATCTAGGCACTGTTAGGAGGTTGGCATTGGCAGTTCCTGTGGGGCGTTTGGAGGGTTGTCTCGAGAATCTGGCTATGAGGTATTGCGGGGCGACATTTTGGAGACATTTGTGGGTCAAGGAGGCTGTTTTGAGAAGGATTTTATATTTCATGGAAAGCCAGTTATTGGATCTTCTGATGTCAGAAATGTGGGCTTTCTTAGGAATACTTAAGGCTGCTCTCAGAGCATTGTTTTGTAAAATCTGGATCTTATAGTGCATTACAATAGTCCAGTTTAGACAAAACAAGGGCTCTTACTAAGGTGATACAATTGTTAGAGGAGAGGAAAGGTTAGGGTAGAGTCTAGGTAGAATCCAAGGGTTTTGACTTCCTTGGCTACTGTAATGTTGTTATCTATTCTGAAGTTGGAATAGTTTTGGCCCAGTTTGTTAAGGTTTGCAGGGGTACAAAGGATGAGGAGTTCTGCTTTGTCATCATTCAGGCATAGACCATGAGAGGCCATCCATCTCTGAATGATGAGGTACTCTCTATTCACAAAGGCCAAATCCTTGGTGTAGTCTCCCAACAATGGGATGAGGATCTGGGTATCATCGGCAAGTTAGTGTAGGCGATACCCAGGCCATCAAGATCGTCAAAAAGGTGCTTTGTGAAAATGTTGTACAGGGTAGAGAACACACAAGAGCCCTGAGGCACACTGCAGGTCATGGGTATAGGGTCAGCGGCTGCTCTAGGTGAAAAGACATGCATTGTCCTGTTGTCGAGGAAGGATTGGATCCAGCCTATCACTTCTTGTGAGAAGTGGCCGGCGGAGTCCAGGTGGTTACACAGAATTTTGTGGTCCACTAGGTCAAACGCCTTTGAGAGATCAAGTAGAAGCAGTAATGCTGCCTTTCCACTGTCTCTCAGCCCGTCGATGTGTGCCTTTAGGTCAATCAGTGCAGTTTCAGTCTTGTGTTGGGGTCTGAAACCTGACTGGCGCACTCCTAGAAAATGGTTACATTCCAAATATTGTTGGATTTGAAGGTAAGCTAACTTGTCTAGAATTATGAGCAGGAAGGGGACTGTGGTGATAGGATGGTAATTGGTGGGTATGGACGGGTCAAATGTTTGTTTTTTTAAGTAGTGGGAGAACCCAAGACTGTTTCAGATTATTGGGTATGGTGCCGGCAGAGAAGGAGGCGTTAATGAGTTTGGAGATGAATGGGGATAGATTGAGTACAGCGTTCTTTATGATTTGGGCTGAGCAGGGGTGGCCAAGAAATTTGAAGGTTTGAGGGTGAGGATTACTTTTTCAACCTCTAGGATGGATACTTTATTGAAGTTGAAGCAGGGAGAAAGTTGTTGAGGGGGTGGCAGAGAAAGTTTGTTGGGCTTAGGGGTAGGGTGGAGAGTTTCTTTTTTGTGGTCAATCTTGACTTGGAGGGTTGTTACCTTATTAGATAGGGCATTCTGAATGCTGGTGCACCATATTTTGTCCTTACGACAGGTGTCAAGGGCTTGGATAGGTGTTTCCATCTCTTTAAGATGCGATAGGCTTGGTGCACGAACTTGTAGGCCGATAGTCTAAGCCTGCTATTCAATGCTTCCCTCCTTGTCTGTAAGCATGCTTGTTTCCACTTCTGATCCATGAGCCCCTTACCTAATGCTTCCTCCCATTCCTCTAGTCTTGTCCTGTCCTGTGTTTTTGTTGTAGGTGTTTTGATCATTCTGTAAATGGAGGAGACTCGGTTCATCACAGTGGATTTGTGATGTATTCAGCTATGAGTGAAATGGTAGGCCTCTCCAGTAGGCTTGGTATATGTTGTACTTGATTTAGTCTGAAATTCAGGAAGGGTATGATTTGATTCCATTCAACCTTATCCTTTAGTTGCTCCAGGGTGATCTTCTTAACCTCTATGAATAAGTCTTGTATTGCGTTTATGCCCAATGTACTGAAGCGTATCTTCAATAGTTTTTCAAATGTTATGTCAATCCCTTCATTGGAGTGTATATAGAACTTTGGGGAGTAGAGTCGCACTGCCCCTACATTATTGGCCATATTGTCCCACGCGTTACTGGTTGTATATACTGTTTTTATTTCTTTCCTTTTATGTTTTCTTATGAATGCCTTTTTGATCCTAACATGTGGATATGCATAAGTGTTAGTGTACCACCAGGTCACATGTTGCACATGAGCTGCCAAGTATTAAGCGTACAGCTCAGGATAGTCCAATCTTTTGTATTGGTATTGTTTCATTAGCGTATCATAAGCTATCCTGAGTTGCTAGGTAGGCCTACAGTATGAAGTGGTTAAACAATAGAGGTAGTCAAGATCCACTAAAAGAGAGGAGTTCTTAAATGAACCAGCAACAGGTAGAGGTTAGGTACTGTTGACTACATATTTCTTGAACTGTATGCTTGATCCTCTCCTGAAAGTGAGGAGGGAAGGGACCTGTTGCAATTTCGAGGTTTTGCAGTTTCAGAAGTTTGGTACACTACTGGAAAAGAAAGTTTACTATTTGTTGTTTTTTTAAATGTGGGGTTCCAGGTACAGTTTGCAGCAAAGTTCGCTGCTACCACCTGGTATAGTGAGTTTGTCTTCCAAGCCATTTAGTACATTCAGTAAAAGGTTCCTGGTAGATGATACATGACAATTCAAACATCCATCCAGCATACACTGGGCACCAGTAAAGCCAAAGAAGGACAAGTGCTGCAGGTCCACTCCAAATTGCCATAATCTGAATAGGTGATGTATTCAAACATTGAATGGAAGAACTTACTTTGTACGCTAAATTGACTAAGCCCCACTAACAGTTGAAGTGCTCCTGCATATATACATACACATTGGAATGTAAAGCAGATAGTATAACAAGAGTTCCAGTGATAGCCAATTAAGTTTAAACTTCCCCAAGGAAAACTGTTTGTTCTATTAAACTATCATGGTGAGTTCAATGCACCCTGTTTGTATAAAACATAATACAGGACACGACAGTCCAGTATAGTACTGTATGTCCCCCGTCTCTCTTTGCCAATGTCACCTTTCAACATGCTTCTGCTACTCTCTTTCTCGTCCATTCAGACGCCAGGGTGCAATATGTTCTTCTTATATTGTACTCCGTACACAAATGACTGTACATCTAGAAATGTGGTGTCCAGGAATTGCAGAATATTGTATTAGACATAACCCTTCTATGCAAATGTCCATGACATGGAGGATACCATGCATCAATTAGCAAATGACGGAACAGCAATGTAGACATCTGTACAAACTAATACCAGGAGGCCACCTGACAGTACTTGCATGGTGGGTTGGATGCTTTTTATGACCAACTAAAATACGAAACCACTGCAGAGCCGCTTCTACTTCATGTTTGCATGGTTGGGACGTTTGTGCACCGAGCTGTAAGTGACATTTGTGCTTTTATGGAACACTGTGTATTTTAAAATGCACTCTGCATAAAGAACATGGGTTGACGACTGCCCAAATAAAGCAGCGCCGAAAGAAAAATAGGTGTGCTTATTTTAACCGCTGCTACAGTATTACCTTCAGGGAGAATTGGTAATCTCATTCGTCCCCCCAGCAGACTTATAGAGCACTACTAGCACACCACTAAGTGCCTTCTCTTCCACAAACTTGCACAACAAACCCAAAGCCCCACAAGAGATGTCCCTCCCCTCTACACCATACGCAACTGACATGGCAGTTCAATCCATTGTACCAGCCCACGAAATCCACAACATTAGATTCGCTGATTCCCCCTCTACTTTCTGAACCCAGTGAAAATGCATCTGCCCCAGCTTTTGTCACACAAGTCACAGGCCCATGGGTAAAGATGCCAAGCAGAAAGAGAACAGTAGCCCCTTTTCTCGATTAAGAATGACTACCTGTCAATGTCTGTCCTTTTAAGTGTGGGAATAAGACACATGCCATTGGGTGACACACAGGAGGAGGAGCAGTAGGAATTGAGAATCCTTGGGGGCAGATAGTGGGAGAGACTTGCACATATCATTTTTTCTGGATGGGACCAGCTCAGATTCGGGTAGGCAGGAGACACACCAGTCAGTGCCTATCTCTTGAAGTGAGCAGATGCATTCCGTGCCACTGAATGACATCTGGGATGAGGAGTGGGAGGAGCTGGGAATCCCAAAGTGCAGATTTCGTGCAAGGCATGCTCACCTGTTATTGCTGGGACTCAGAATGGGACGTGTGTCCTTATGAGTCAGTCATTCCTGACAGCAGTCTCTCGGAGACACACGCTCACCTGATTTTGCTGGATATTTCTGGGTGGGAGCAGATGAGATTCAGGAAAATGGGAGACACGCCAGTTTGTTAAATCACACCATGTTTGGAACAACATTTCAACACTGAAATTAACCAGAGGCAGATGGAGAGATACTCCCTGTGGTCTTTGTACTCCGCAGTGGGACTGGTTGTGTGCGCTAGAGAGTCCAGAACAGAAGCTGCTCAGTTGACGGAATAATGCTAATCACATTCCACCCCCCTGTCAAAAGTCACCCTGGGGTACATTCACAAGTGTAAGAACATGCATTGGCACTGCAACATAACACTGCATATCCGTAGACAGTCAGAGGATATAGTACATTCAGGTCTGTCCACTATCCCAGGATCAAATGAGCGATGTGTTCGGATCTTATTTACCAAAGATTAGTCTAGAGCAACACACATAGTATGTGAACAGTTAGAGGGGTTTGAAAACCCAGTGTCTCATTCTCCACTGTTCCCACCCACCCACTGGTGAGACTCACAATAGTGTTGATGAGATGCATAATCCTCAAGACAAAATCTATGATCCGTCAGATTCCCCACAGGAAAAATCCCTTGTGCTGGAAAGTAGTGATACTGAGGAGTAGGTTGAGAAGGACAACACAGATGCAGAAGCTGTAGTATTAATAGAAGAGTGGCCCCCATCTGTGTGCCATCTCTTCTAGAAACAGCCTTTCTTTAACAGATCATAAAGCACATCTGGCTATATTGTTGAATCTATAACACCACCAGCCTAACCGCAGCCTGAACCATCACACCCATATGACCCCAGACTGTGTGGTATCATACAATGAAAGTCAAAAGTGTGTACTTCACAAAGAAGAAACAGCAACCACATTTGTATGCGTGCACTCTCTTCTTGAAAGTGTTGTGCCTAGGAAAGGTTTAGGTCTACTTGGTCGAAAATATTTGACCTTATCACATTTGACCAAATTATGTTTGTTTATTGTTTTATTGAAAATGCAGGGGGAACCCCCCGCTACGCTCACCCCTATTCCCCTACCCCACCCTATATATATATTTAATTACATTTGACCGATTTTTAAAATGGTTTTCTTGGTCGAAATTCGGTCAAATGTAATTAAATATATGAGGTGCAGTAAGGGAATAGGGGTGGGGGTAAAAGGTCCAATGTTTTTCGAACAAGTAGGCTAATAACTCTAGGAAATGCATCGAAAAACTAGGGCATGACATGTATGTGGCCCCATTTGCGGAGCACCATGCACAGACATGCACAGAAGCCAAAAGATTTGAGGCACATCTGTCCCCTGTGGCAGGTCAGAAGAAGGACGCGGATACAGTGATGAAATTTCTAATGAGTGTTTTATTAAATTATAAGAAACATTCTTTTCCTATTCCTGTTCCTTGCCTATATAAATAACTGAGGTGCTCGTCATTCATCAGGAAATGTCCACATGAATAAGCCTTCTGTCCGAAAACAAGTCTAACTGACCCTACCACTATTCTAACAAACTACGATCAGGGAAATTCCCTCCCTTCTCCTAATCGTCTGTTTGGGTAGAGTTGTTGCTAATGGGATATTCTTAAATAGTCTATTTTCATGCTCTATATGAGTTCTTTTTACCACAGGTTTGTGGGTATTTCCTTTACTTTATGGGTTATTCTCCAGGAACCCTTATTTGTTATTTGCTTTATGCTTTGATTCAGACTAGAAGGTCTTGGGGTTTCTGTAACATGCACTTTCTTATGAGGCTTATACCTTACTTGCTGTTCTTTTGTATATCTTTTCACTTATGGGTGTTTGTGGACTTTATGCCATCAACTTCTTCTTCTGATATGTCCCATGCTCTGTTTCTCAAACTTGGTAATACTTTCCCTACTTGCGAGGGTGTTGGGCGCCAGGTATTAATTATCTCTTTCTCAGGTTCAATTGTGATTCAGGTTCTCACATTATTAAAGTTTACCTTCATCAACTTTACATTCAATACTTTGTTAATAGCATGGGGATGAGTTTCTCCTGTTGAAAGCTAACACTAAATCAAACTGTCTGTGGGTTCCTGCTGTTGGAGGCAGCAACACACTGCTTTTCAATAATAATATCCTGGTGACCTTGCATTTCTTCAGTTTTCCCCTTTACTTCTGGTTTTACAGAGGAACTTCTCCCGGGCTTGCACTCACTCAAGTCCTTCTCGTTTGTTCTGCCTCTCCATCCCTTCGTTTCCACCGGATTGTCACTCTCGTACTTCTCTGGCTCAGCATCCTATTATCACTGCAGGTAAGCTGATCGTTCTCTGAATGCTCAGCATGAGATTTTGGTGTCTTTGGATGGGTGTACTGCCCAACACAAAGACGTCCTGATCATGCCACCACCCGGATAGTTATCCCATTTTCTCCCGTCTCTTTCTGTGGACAAACGCTGGATCTCAAGTGCTCTGTTCTGGCTGTCAGGACAGTTTGGAAAATCATGGGCTTCACAGTTTTCCTCAAATCTCATTTAGGTGCTACACATTCAGTGGGCCTCCCCTTCTGGTGTATGCGTCTCTCTTACTCGCCTTGGCTCTGCAAGTCCTCCGTTTTCAGTTGACTCATCCCAGTTCAGTGGATGTCTCTTTAAAAAAAAAAAAATTACTGGCCGCCTGGCGGAGTCCTGATATGCCCAGGAGGGTACATATACTAATAACAAAAGTAATCAGGATGAGAGATCCTCAGACAGTTAAACAGTTTTTGGACATATTTATTTCAATCTCAAAAACAGTTTTTTAAAAACTTTTACACTGCTTTCGCTAAGCACAAAAGCGACAACGGACAGATTTCATACAACATAGGGAAGTGCAACTGTGCACCCTCGTCAAGGGTGTGGAGGAAGAGTTCCCTATTGAAAAGCACATTTTAGATACACCGTGGATGATAGATCTGCAGTGCCGGGGTCGGAATTCTCAGACGGCACTTGGCTTATGATTGGCCATAGATCGGCTGCAAAATTCTTGGGTGCTCGCTGCGTTCATGGCGGTGCTTCCAGCACGGCAGATCTGTTCTCCACGGTGTATCTAGTACACCACCAGTCCTAGGACTGCTTCCAGGACTGTCGACAGCTCAGCAACACCGCCTGACTCCGGCTGGACGATAACATCCACGAACAGACCCACCAAACAAGTCTCTCCTGATGAAGGCCACCATAACCACAAGCTCCAACCAAGCAACTGTGGACGAAACACTACAGTGTCGATCACCTGTGACACAACTCTGAAAATACCCCTTGTTGTATGTTTCTATATAGTGTTCTATACACCGTTTTGTTTAAACACACCCGGACTGAATATCAGCCTCGGCCAGCACTCACTTCAGCTATTTGTTTCACAAATCTTGTGTACTCAAATGTGCTTTTCAATAGGGAACTCTTCCTCCACACCCTCCCATGGGTTAGGAAGTTCCACAAAGGAACAGGAGTCCTAGTCCTATGAGGGGGAGTTTCTCCCAGTGAAGTCCCTCTTGCCCAAACCCCTAGGGAGGGTCTTGTGAAGCGGGCTTATATCCCTAGCCTCAAATGGGGATAATGTCCCCCAGTGGTCAAGGGAAAAATTCCCTTGATTTGAATATCTGCCCTAGTACAGACAAAACCCCTAAAAATACTACAGCTTTGTTAGTGCTTGGGAATGGAAAACTGATTTATCAACTATACAATAGCAGCACATAGCAGTCATGCCCATAGCTCAGGTCTGTCTTGTCAAAGCGTTTAAGTGTGGCAAAAAATATCACATGTCCAATGACAGACAGTGCTTGCTTGATGCTAACCTGGATACCATGTTAGCAATGGATCCCCTGCCTTTCTCTTTTGTAGAAATCCTGAAACTCCAACCGCATACAGGAAAAGCCCATCGCCTCTAGGAAGATCCCAGTTCAACTGTTTTCTCTCACAAAGCTGTACCAGTATTGAACCAGTAGATATGGCTATTTTGGTGCTGGTATTACAGCAGTCTGTGGGACAACATATCTACTTTACCACTAATTCACATATCCATGGTGAACGCATGGACTACATGGTTTGCTCAATGCACTGGCTGGTTTGCCCTTCCTCTACCAGCCAAGAGGGGACTGAGAGTAATTTAAGGGGGAATCAGTTGTATGCAATTAGGCACCCACCAGTGTTGTGCACAACAAGGTTTCAGGGCAAACACCACAGAGGATTAACATTAATACATTTATTCAAGGCCTTTGAGTTTCAACACATAGGGCCTCATTACGTCCCTGGCGGAACGGGTTAACGGGTGCTGCAAAAGGATGCAGACCTGTTAAACCTGTTCCGCCACATTAGGTCTAGGTCCGGGTCCTTGGAGGGAGGAATTACTCGGAATGGCCCGGTAATTCCTCATTCTGGGAACCCGGACCCGGATGCGATTTCGGTGGCAGCCATGCCGCCTATAGCCGCATGGCTACCGCCGAGGTCGTAATGAGGCCCACAATAATTATCAACAGTAATACCTTTAAATCAACACAATCCTACTAAGATACATATATACAATTCCAAGTGGCCTAAAGGGTAAAAAGCACAGAATGGGTCCACAACCTGAAAGGAAAAGAGTCAAATAATGCAAGTAAACTTTAGGCAGTTCTCCAACATTCAAATCCTAACCGAGAGACAGTCCAGTCCCAACGAAGAGAGGAGCCTAGCACTCAATGTACTTTCAAATGCTGGTGCAAGCGATAGTGCAGAAGGGCGAAACGGGGTCTCTTGTAGGGTCTGTAGCTGCTCAGGAAGGTGGGTGAGGTGATGCAGAATAAGTTCCCACTATTCATGGAGGATCTCCCCAAAAGGGCAGAACAGGTTCCAGGAGTTGGGGATGGTTTGATAGCTCAGGCTATCTGTGGAAATAGAGTGGCTGTGAGGGGACACTCATGCATAAAAGTGGTTGGATGCACTAGGGGCCACGGTAAGGGTTTTACAGATGAGTGAAGTAGAGATGCAAACCTAATAAAGTTATCAAGTTTCAACTTATAAATCAATTCACAGTATAATTAATCTACTTGTAACACAACTTTAGGTGCGCCCATAGAGTAAAGTGCTAACTTTACTAGGAAATAATGTGGCTGGGAAGATTCACTGCAATTACACGGTGAATGAACTGGGGCACTACAATAAAGCAAATCTATTGCACTGATTTGATTAAATGTCAAGGAATACAGTGTATTAGTACTTCAATAATTAAAGTAATTCAAACAATATAGTATGGACTTTCACAGTTTATATAAAAAACATATATATGTATTTTCCAACATGCATGAATTCAATTCATTCCGCAGATTGTGTCAATAATGAACAATACAAGTACTTCTTTCACAAAACTTAATATACATTTAGACTGTGGTTTTCAACAATTCATTGCAAATTTCAAAAACTGAGTCCCAATATTAGAGTTGACCTAAATTATTCGGTATTAATGTGACCGTTGTACCCTCTTCTCAACTACGCGTTTCGGGCGTTAAACGCCCTTCTTCAGGTTATAAATATTGGGTAACCATTCTTTCTATCTCTTCTGCAATTAATTATAAAGAAAATTCAATTCAACCTGGAGTGTGGTCCAAATGTTTACATGCTGGTAGATTACGTGGTCACTGAAAAATATGGATATAGCAGTGTCAAACTCTGGTAATACATAGTGTGGCTCAGGGGGAGCAGGCGCCATATCATAGCGCTGGGTCCCCCTGTCGCAACACAGAATTCAGTTTAAATAGCAAGTGTTATACAGAAAACAGCCTGGTGCTTACCTAGAATTACGTGACTGTAATCAGTGGTGGATGTCCGGTGAAATTACAATTTGTTCAGTAATTATACGTATCACCTCCTGTAACGTATATTGTATGTAACATTAGGGGTTACATTAGTATTTCATTCTATGTTTCATAAGACATAGATAGTTAGTTGAGTACCCACCTACCTGTCTTATGATCAGCGTATCTCATATGTTCTGATTCGATGTGTGACCGCTCGCTTACTTCGATCGCTCGTAAGCGTGTATTTCAAAGATTCTCTGTTAACAATAACCAAACAGAGTATCGGATATAAATACACTCTGTATATGACCCAAAAGTTATATTAAATACATACAGCCTAACACATATCTGTACCTTGGTAACTCTCATGTGATTGATGTATATCCCACTCGAACGCCTCCTCTGTATGTTACTCTCTGCCGTCGCGTTGCGAGCAAGGCAGTTTAAACGAGACAGTACTTCTCTGAAAGTCCATCTCTTATTTCCATGGCGATTCGAATTCGGGGTCCATTTTAGAATGGTCTACACTGCTATTCGGTGTATGAAGTTCCCTCATCTGCATGGTGTTCTTATATTTAATGAGGTACTGAAATAGGATACATTTTGAACTACTCGGTAAGGGTGTATGTTATAAATCCGTACAACAGAGAAATACACATAACACTGTGTATTAGGTCTCAAGTCACATATTCTGGAAATCGTAATACCTAGCTTCATCAGAGCCCATTTGCATAGTATTGATAAGTTCATACAGAGGGCACAGTGATGTGAATTGCGTACAAGATGACATCACAGGTTATTAAATTATAACCACATTCCACTTAGAAATGATAAGATTGCACAGTCACGTTCATTCCCACATAGTATATGATCTCACAGAAAACAGTTCAAATCCCAATCAATATTCATTCCACAAGGATACATGGTATCAAGTCTTTCGATCCCAAAGATCTCCTTCTTTTTAACAACTTCATCAGATTACCCCCTCTTCTGGGGAGTTTCACTGATTCAAGGATAACAAATTTCATTTGTGTGTCTTTCAGCAATAAAGTGTTGTGCAACCGGTGACTTAGTAGAGCAGTTCCTTATGTTCGATTTATGTCCCCCCCCCCATCTCACTTTGGCTTTCCTACTGGTAAGTCCCACATAGTACATGCCACAGGGGCATTTGATTCCATATATTACATTTCTTGTGTCACAAGTTGATGTGTGCAATAGTGAGATTTTTTTGCCATTATATGGATGGCAGATGGAATCTCCTTTCAATACATTGTTGCAGCAATTACAATTATTGCACGTTAATGTACCCCTGTATGTCTTTTTCACTTTTGTTTTTTGTGTAAACTCAGATTTCATTAGGTGGTCTTTCAGAGACCTACTTTTACTGTATGCAAAGAGTGGAGGGTTTGGGAATAACCTCTAAGGTTGGATCCAATGCTAGAACATCAGTTTTTTTGATATTTTTTTTTTGACTTTGCTAATTTGTTGCGAATAAGTAATGACATACACTATCTCTTCTTTCACATTTACTTTGGGCTTCAGGGCCACTGTTCTTGGGATCTCCTTCACCGTTGAGTAATGGTAAGGGTTGCAAGTACTTACCGACCCCCGGCGCAGTCTGGACCAAACCTCGGCAGTCAAGTTCACTTCGGTTGCAGGTTCAAATGCAGCAGTTATGTGGGTCTGCAGCTTTCAGTGGCAAAGTTACAGCAAGGATTCCCTGGCGGGACAGTGGCGCTCCTGATGGATGGATCAGGCCAATTTTACTGTAGCAGGCTTCATGACACAAAGGGGCACAGCAGGAAAGTACCTGCGAAGTTCGTCACCATGGCTGGTTGGCACGGTAACTGTGTGTACTCAGGTTCAGGCGCTCTCTCTTTAGTCCAGACCTGGGAATGCCAAGTTTATGAAATTCGGTGTGAGAGTTCCGTGAACACAGAGCTTGCGATGTATAAAGTTTTAAGGGTCTGTCCAAAACGGCGGCGGTGTCAGAGCAAAGGTCCTGCACAAGCTGGTCAGCCCACTGGTTGGCCGAGGGACATTTCCAAGAAGGCTTACTTGCAGGGTTTGATGAAGGTGCTGAGAGTAGTTGGTCCCACTATTCTATGGTGTCGAAGCATCTTCGCAGACCTTTTAGTTCTATCAGATGCAGAGGGGTCCAGCGGGACACCAGTGATTCCTCGACTCGGCTTCTTAGTTTCACAATACTTGGATCCTATCCTTCATTCAGTGAGAACTGAAGAGATCGACCTGGTGTGGGTGCTTGTGGCCTTCTCTTATTCAGAATCTCCTTTGTGCCAAAACAAAGAGGAACCAATGGGAGATCTGCTCACATACAGGCACACCAGACGTGGGTCAATCATGGACCATGGTGGTCCCAGTCATTCACAGCACACCAGGCTCTCTGGCACCCAGGAGGTGTATTGGAACTAGACAGCCCAACCCACATCTTGGAAGCACACACGCAAGGCATGCAGAAGCCTGCAAATGCTTGGCGTTTCTCTGAAGAATGCATGCCCAAATAAGGACTGACCTGGGCCGACTCGACCAGGGGAAGGCAAAGTGGCAAGATGGCCAAAGAACACGACAAAGGACCTCGTGGTATGGCTATTTTGGTGCCAGGCCACTTCCTGTGCCCAACGAAGTAAGCGCCGTTTGCATGTTATGAAAGGATCAAAAATATGTCAAAAGATAAGCTGCCACCAGCCCTGTCCAAGGAAAATCTGCACTTCTCCTAAAAAATCCCTAGAGGAAGTCTATGGCCTTTGGAAATGAAAGGTAGACCCAAGCACACTTTACTGTAAGGTACATTGTGCACTTGTTACATGTTCCAGAAAAGTTGCAACACGGGAAAGGACTAAGGGAAACAAAATCTCATAGTACTGACTGTCTTTAAGGGCATGTCAGTTTCCCCATAACAAAGTGAGCGAAAGCCCAGTGGAGGGCAGCTGAAGGATGTGCTCCACTGGAAAAGTCAGACTATAGTGTTAAAACAGCAGCAAAAAGTTGGGGGGTACACAACTGGAGGGAAAACCTCACATAAATGGGAATCTTTCCTAACACGTGTCGCTCACAGACCAAGGACAGGGGAAATTAATCCACCAATGGATGAGTCTCATGTTCAGGTTGGTTAAACATTCTGGACAACCCATCAGCATTGCTATGTTGGACACCTGGTCTATGCTTATGGACCACCAGGGCTACTTTGGATTCTCTCCCTTCATGTTCATTAGCCACTTTAAGGGCTTATGGACAGTTTGCACAGTGAAGTGGGTCCCATAGAGGTAGGGCCTCAGCTTCCGTAGGGCACACACAACGGAGAAACATTCTTTCTCTACTGTGGACCACCTGAGCTTTCCGTCCTTAACCTGGTGAATCCAATAGCGTGTTCTTTACCCTTCTAATCTATTTGTGATTATACAGCTCCTATCCCAGTGTCAGAGGCATCTGTCTGCACAATAAAAGGTCTTTGGTAATCCAGGTCCCTCAGAAAAGCAGCCTGGCACAAGGAATCTTTTAAGCCATTGAAGGCCTTCCCACATTTTCAGACCAAGTTACCTTCTTGGGTTTCTTAGGAGTTGTGAGAGCAGTCAGAGGAGCAGCTATGGTACCATAGTCTGCCATAACATTTCGGTAGTAACCTGTGAGTACTAAAAATGCTGTAACCTGGGTATGTGTAGTGGGGAAGGCCAGTATTGTACTGCTTGTACTTTACTGGATAGAGGCTGCATCCTCCCTCCAGTTACTTCATGCCCAAGATAGACTACTGAAGCTTGTCCAATCTGGCATTTACTGGCCTTTATGGTCCACATGATCCTCCCAGGTGCTGCTGAAAACTGCTATATCATCTAGATATGCAGGACAGAATTTATCTAACCCATTAAGGACATGATTCACAAACCTCTGAAAGGTGGCAGGTGCATTCTCAACCCAAAAGGCATTACCCTGAACTGGTAAAGACCCTCGGGTGTTGAGAATGCTGTCTTCTCCTTGGCATATTCTGCAAGTGCTATTTGCCAATAGCCTGCAGTGAGGTCAAATGTGCTGAGGTATTTGGGGGTACCCAAAGTATCCACCAGCTCATCTGTTCTAGGCAAGAGTTGTACATCTGTCTTGCGGGGCAGAATTCAGAGCCCTGTAATCCAAACAGAACCTCAGCTCAGGGGTACCTGCCTTTGGAACCAAAACCACAGGGCTGGACCAAGGACTACTGGAAGGCTCAACCACCCCAAGATCCAACATTCTTTTGACCTCTGTCTAATGTAAGACCTTACTTTGTCTGACTTTCTGTATACCCTTCTTTTAGTCAATATCATGTTTGCACCAAGGTGTCAAACCAGGAGCTTGTGAAAACAAGGGGGCGAACTGCCTTAGCAAACATCTCACCACCTCTTGTTGATCAGAAGTTAGGTGAGGGGCCACTTTGACACCCTCAATGGAGCTATCTAAAGGATTGCCCTGGAACAGGTCAGGGAGAGGTTCTGACTCCTCCTCCTCAACACCTGAAGCTAGCAGCAGTGCAGTGATTTCAACTCTTGGGATGAAAGCCTTCAGCCTATTCACATGGAACACTTTTGGAGCCTGTTCAGCCCTTCTAAGGTCCACTAAATAGTTGACCGCACCCAGTGACTCCACCACTGTGTAAGGGCCTGACCATTTCTCCTGAAAAGCTCTAGGACTTATAGGATTCATGATCACAACTTGCGGACCTGGTGTGAAGTTGATGAGGGCAGCTTTCTGGTCATACCAATGTTTCCCCAGTGCTTGCCCAGCCTTCAGCTTCTCACAAGCCAGACCCATCAGACGTACCATTCTTTTTGTGAGTCTTAGCAGATAGTCTACTACGTTGGTAGTGATGAAGGGAGTGGGCATCTCCCACCCCTCCTCGACTATTGCTAAGTGTCCCCTCACAGGGTGACCAAAAAGAAGCTCAAATGGGCTGAAGCAAACACCCTCCTGAGGTACCTCTCTGTAGGCAAACAATAAGAATGGTAACAGAAGATCCAATATTCTTCTTTGGGGCTCATGCTCTTAAGTGTCCTGTTAAACTACTCAACTAGACCATTGGTTTGTGGGTGTCGTGCAGATGAAAATGTATAGGTTGCACCACATTCCTTCCACATGGTCTGCATGAACTTGGACATAAAGTTGCTGCCCCTATCAGACAAAACCTCTTTAGGGAAGCCAACCCTAGTAACTATTCCAAGTAAAGCTTTTGCAACTGACTTGGTAGTCACAGTTTTTAATGGGATGGTCTCAGGATACCTGGTGGCATGGTCTACCAGCATCAGGATATACCTATTGCCTGAGGATTTTTGGTGCTCAAGGAGACCAACAATGTCGATCCCTACCCACTCAAATAGTACCCCCACAACTGGGAGTGGTACCAATGGAGGTTGGATTGTTGTGCCAGCTTTCCCAGATAACTGGCATGTGGCACAACTCCTGCAGTAGCTTTCTACTTGCACCCCCTTCTTGGGCTAGTAGAAGTGCATGGATAACCTTTGCTTGGTTCTCTTGATGCGAAGGTGACCAGCAAGGGGGACTTTATGCACCAACAGCACGAGGAAGGGGAACCACCAACCTCCTATGGTCTCCTTCTGTAGACTCCGTAGGTTCACTGTAGAGGAGCGCACCTTCCCAATAAATCCTGTGCTTCCCAGAAGGTTCACCCTCAAGTTGTGAGCAGGCCTGCCTCCTTAAGCCTTCCAAAGATGGGCACTCACGTTGGCCCTTTCTGAGCCCAACCCTGTCAGGACCACCTTCCACTAACAAACTTTGTAGTTCAGGATGGTCATGGGGATTCAGGATTTCAGGCAACACCTCTTCCTCGTCAGGTTCAGGTGTTTGACCAACTACCTCCAACTCAGTGGTAGGTGATTTAGGGGGAATATGTTCTTTCCCTTTTCTATCTTTTTTGACTCCTTTAGCCTTGGGTTTCACCTTTGGCTTGGGCTTGGGCTTGGCATTGGACTTGGCCAGTGCAGCCCTTGTTCGTGACCTTGTGCATGGTCTCTCTGCTGTGTCACCCACAAGTCCTAAAGCTCTGAGATCATTCCCCAGCAGTACCTTTCCTGGGACTTGCCTCTGAATGCTCACTGGAATCCTGACTACTGTACCATTTATAGTAAGATGTACAGGCATAACTGGGAACCTGAGAGTGGGATCATCAGCACACTTAGTGGGTAGAAAAGGAGCTCTGGCAACTTCCTCTGGGTCTACCAAGGTAGAATCCACTACTGTTCTGCTGGCCCCACTCTCCCTAAGGGCAGGAGTGTCAAATCCATTGATCAACACACTGGGCCTCATTACGACCCCGGCGCTAAACCATGGTGCTATTAGCACCATGGTCCATGCCGGGGTCCGCCATGGTGCATTCCCCATTCCAAGGTTGGCGGGGCGGTAATTCCCCCATTCACCATGGCCCCTTCCCCATTCCCATTTTTGCCCCATAGGGCTCAATGGGAATGGGGAAGGCGCTAAGAATGGTGCCGCAAATTGAGGCACCGTACTTAGCACCAAGGTCCCTTTGCGGGTCCCTACTTTAACGGCTGGTAAAACCAGCAGTTAAGGTTGGGTCCCGCAAAGGGACCTCGTAATTAGGCGCTAATAGGTTAACGGCGCCGCAGCCTTTTACAGCGCCGTTAACCGATTAGCGCCTGGGTCGTAATGAGGCCCACTGTCTTTGAAATAGTGCTTGGTGTTATCAGGAATCCTAGCATAAGCCTGCAAGATTTTAGACTGCCAGGAACCCAGCAAAACTATCTCAAAGGAGGAGAAGGCCAGATTCGCAGAGTGGACCCCCAAGGTTTTGACCTTACATCTGGGCCCCCCCTTCATATGCTCACTTGCTCCACGAGCCAGACAAGATCCACTGGGTCTTGGAACATAGGAAGGTTTACTGTAACCAGAGTTCTGTTTGGAAGGATGACTTCCACTACCCTGTGCATTTTCTTGTGACTTACCCTTACATTTATTTTTTGTGGCTCTTTTGGGAGGACTTTATCAGAATCCCACCCTCTTCATATATGGACTTTTCCCCCTCCTCCTGCTTGCCAGGTTGAGTCTTGTCCTTATGGGACACTATGTGACACCCACAAATCTGCTGCTATGGCCAGCTTTTTAGGATCTAACTCCTTTGGATCTGCCAAATGCTGCTTAAGCTTAGGGGAACAAGATGCAAAAATATGTTCAAGCATGAAAAGACATATCATACGCTCATAGGTGGAGACCTTATAGCCTTCAACCAAACCAGTCAAGTTCTTTAAAGAATCAGTCACATTCCACACCCAAGTACTACCTTCTTTCTTTTTCTACTCTGTAAACCTCTTCAAGTATTGGGCATGAGTCTTCCCAAACTTTAAGATGAGAGTTTGCTTCAACATTGCAAAATCTACTCTTTCAGCTTTTGACAGTTCCATAATAGCACTGCAGCCAGAATGGGTTAGTCTGCTAAGCAACCATGCAATCTTGTCAGCATTTACAATCTCTTGAACCTCACATGCATACTCAAGTGCATTCAGCCAGTCCATAATGTCATTCTTCTCATCGTACACACTGAGCATATCTTTAGGAAACCTTGAATGGGAGGAGGACCCAGACACATATCCAGATGCGTTGGATCCATTTGAAACTTGAAGCTTGGCCAGTTCCAACTGTTGATCCCTGAACTTCTGTTTTTCTGCCTGCTTCAGCCTATACATGTGCAATTCAAGCTCCTTCTGCTTAAACAGCAGCTCTTGCTTCTTGAATTCCAACATTGCATCAGCATCAGAGCTGGCAGAGGAAACTTGGG
The DNA here is from genome assembly GCF_040938575.1 of Ambystoma mexicanum. NCBI lineage: Eukaryota > Metazoa > Chordata > Amphibia > Caudata > Ambystomatidae > Ambystoma > Ambystoma mexicanum. Next base: position 582,699,050 of record NC_090937.1, on the reverse strand, counting down.
ACATTACATTATCCGTCTCATCATGGGTACCATGGATGAGAGCAGCAGCAGAATTGTCAGTTCTGTCAGTGAGAACAGCCCCATCTCCTTCTGCACTCTCATCTGATACTATGGCTTTGAGTTGGGACTCTTGCCATTCCATGATCCTTTGGATCATTTCAATCTTTGTACCTTGAGCAGGCAAGCCTCTCTCAGTACACAATATTCCCAATGTTTCAGATTTTGAATCATCTAAGGTTATATTGGTAATTGTTTCCATTATTCTAGATAGGTCTATGGCCTTTACAGTTACTTACTACTGAGGTCACTGTGTGTCCTGGGTAGGGGTAATCTGAAATGCTTTCACTAGTGTGCAACACTGGATACCTTCAGTCCTATCCCACCGCTGTACACCAATTTGTTAAGATGGATTTCTGAACTCTGACCTGATGGGCAGAGGTTCAGAATGCCAACCTAGTTTCTTGGAACAGGGTAACCTTCTGGACAAGCCAGACCAATCAAGGTAGCATTGGCGAGGGGCGTGGCCAGCCGGCTAACGATGCAGACGTGAGATTGCATCTCTCCCGTTCCGCCAGCAACATCCTGTGTCAATCCTGCTCTATTTTGCCAGCCTGAGAAGATCTAAACCGCCTTATCGACATGGGAATCATTGCTGCACATTTCTACCTGGTTCCGGAGTGAAATCGGAACCGAGAGACCCAGCTACGAAGCCTGCAAGACGTGGGCCCAAGCGGCGTAGGCCCATCAAAATGGCCACTGCATGCTGCGGATGTGCAGAGGGCGGCGCACGCCAACGACTGACCCATCCTGCGAGAGAACAATGTGATGGCGTGCAGAGGAAAGTTGCTGTGAGCCCGGGTGCGGACATAGGAGTGTGGGGACTGCCGCCGTTGCCGCTCCCTCTCTGCGAGCGGGCGAAACCCAGCGGGTGCCTCCCTTTTTCCACCTACGAGAGATCCCCAGGGCGGGCGATTTCCCTCCCCCGCTGAGAGTCGGAGAGTGGGAGCGGGGTGACCCTGGGTGCAGTCACTGAGCTCCCGCCGTCGACGGCCTGCACTCACAAGGGCACAGATATTCCCGCAGTGATCGCCTCCACGGCGTTGCGAGTGCTCGCGAACCATCGTAGTTTGTCCCAAGGACGAAGACACAGCAACATCAAGGCACCCGGAGCCACAGCAGAGTCGCGCGCGCTCCGCTCTGCGTAGAGCGCCTGCCGGGCTCACGGAGCGGCACCCACCCATCTGCCTGCAAGTGACGGCTGCCCAACACGGCGGTAAGTAGAAAGAGGGACAGGGGAATCGGGGCTGGAATCACTGTGTGACACTCCTGCATGGTTCCCTCACGAAACATTACTACCCCAGGGCCCCCATTGCATGAACTATAGACGCCATATGAATGCCTGCCTTGAACTATATGGACAATAATCCATCAGAGTGAGCTACTGGAGGTGCCTAACTGGGGCTGGGCACCCTCCCGCCCCCCCGTGCAGATGATGCCGGTCGGGGGCTGGTGGGAGTGCTCACATGCATTGGCGCCACTATCAAGCAACCCTCATGAACTGCTCAACTCGACTGCAGTGTGCCACCAGCGAGGCTACAAGTATAGTCGCAACTACCCACTCCAAAAGGGGTGCCATTGGTGCAGGAAGTGGAGACACGCCACAGCAAACTAGTTCTGTCACGCACCAGCAGCAGAGTGCTCCACCGAGCAGCACAATCGGCGTATGCATAACAATATGACTGCACAGGCGAGTCTCACGCCCCAGTAACCCTGTCAGCTCAGGCAACCAGACACAGCCAACGCTGCTCGGCAATCAAAGGCAGAAGAGACAGAAAGCCGAAGAATACCTGCGAGACAGATTAGGTGGCCACACTTAAGAAGCACGAAAATAAGTATCCTACACGGAGGTATAAAGACGATTGCCACCTCCATCACAGAGTGGAGGTGAAGTGAGCAGACAAACTCCAGAAGGTCTTGTGCGGCCGCTGCCCTTGCCGCTCTGGCGCCCAGAGCTAATTGCCGTCAAGACTTCAGAAATTTTGCGCTTACCTAACCTGCCGCTGCCTTCCCCTCCTGTACACTGTAAAAGCGCTCGAACATAGCAATACAAGTGGAACTGGGCAAAGGGTCTACAACAAACAAAGCGCACAGAAGCACGAATCCGCGGCAGGCCTGGGCCCACATATAGGCTCACACTCAACACAATTCCAGATGAAGGCCACCACCCTGTGGTCACCCTATCCATAAAGCGGTAACAGTATATCATAGACATATCCGACACAAATCCACGTGACCGCCGCCCTCATTACACTAAAGGTGAGGTGCACTCACCCCCGGCCCCCTCAATAACATTTGCCTATCCGCTCTCCCACTTGCGTCTCCCGTCAGGGGAGGCACAGACCTTCGAGGCCAGCACACCAGGACATCGGAAAGATAAGCCCAGGAAAACCTCCACACAAAGTAGAATCGAGCAATACGCAACCACATCGGTGACTCGCTCCCCAGAGAGGCCGTCACTATCTGATACAGACTGCGTGGAGGAAAACATCTCCCTCAGGGACATAATGAGTGCAATTTCCAGCTCTAGAACTTCTATGGAGAAGAAGATGGACAGTATTGGCGCGGACATGTCCCTGCTAAGACATGACTTGCAGAAGCTGACCTCACGTACCGGGGAAGCAGAGGCACGGATTTCAGAAACTGAAGATAGTCTACGTGGGGTAAACCGCCAGATGTCCAGCATGTTAGCACGTATAAAGCTTCTGGAATCGAGAGTGGATGACAGTGAAGGCAGGTCTAGGCGGAACAACGTCCGCATACTTGGCCTTCCCGAGAAGGCAGAAGGGGCTTGTATGGAATTGTTCCTTGAGGAATGGCTTGTAAACACATATGACACACAGTCCTTCTCCAGGTTTTTTTCCATTCAGCGGGCCCACCGCTTCCCGACCGGCAAGGTCACGCCACATGCACCGCCGCATACAGTCATCGCAAGGTTCCTGAAGGGACAGAGATACGGTACTGCAGCTGGCGAGATCTAAAGGAACTGTCACGTACAATGGATCAAGAATCGCCTTCTTCCCTGACTTTACCAGAGAAGTACAGAAAGCACGCCAATCATTTGATCCGCTCAAGAAACGCCTGCAATCAATAGGAGTCAAATACGGGCTAATCTTCCCCGCCCAGCTCAAAATATTCCACAAAAACACAACGGTGCACTTCACAGATCCTAATGAAGCATGGAGCTGGGCCGAAAGGCACATAGATGGCGACTGGAGCGCTGAGGGGAGGAGGAGAGGGGAATGCAACAGACCACAGCCTGAGCGGCCACCTGACCTAGATCCGCAGCAGCAACAACAAATGGAGAACCCACAGCAAGACGTAGCATAACAGTAGCAACATTATCTAGAATGTCCACATCACCACAAATGCAACGCAAAGGAGCCCACACCTCACATTGCAACCTTAGGTGTGAGTAATAGCACGGCTGGCGGTCAACCAAACAGCCGCCCCCCCCGACAAGAAAGAGTACCCGGAGCACCGTAAAGTGGTGTTCTACTGCCCAGCCCCAAGTTATATTTGAAGTCTGGGAGGGGGGAATAGGACTCCCGAACATCCAGATCTATTACTGGGTGACCCAGATGGCGACAGTTAATTACATACGCATGGGGACCCGACCATCCCCCATATAAAGGGTGAATTAGCTGCACGACATGGCATGTCGATTGAAAGTCTCTACTGTAAACAGACTCGTCCTCCTGAATGCACGATAGTAGCGCACACAGCCCTGGTGTGGAAGGAAGTACATAAACATTTAGGGTGGGTCAATAAAATTACCCCAGTCCAGCCCATCTGGAACAATGCCCACCTCACGGGCCTCAGTAATCTCCCGAAATGGCACGCATACAAACCATTCAGCAAGTATTCATGAACGACCAGATGATACAGTTCGCCGAGCTTGTGTCATCACACAATCTCCCAGTCACCAAACACTATCACTATGGACAATTACAACATGCACTCACTGTGCATAGGGATCAGTTGGCAGACATGCCGGAATGTACGCCCATGGAAAGAAATATAGTTATAGACAGTGTGAGGAACAAGGTCACATCTACTACGTACAACGCCATCGCCTCATTTGCCACGAAAGAGCTGCTGAATCTGAAAACAAAATGGGAAAGAGACGTGGGCCCAATACTACCCGAAGAATGGATATCGACTCTAATGTATCCTAAAGACTCTGCAATCTCGGCGAGAATTAGGTTCATCCAACTGAAGATACTTCATAGGATATACTATCCCCGAGTAGGTTTGTATAATTGGGGTAAAATGACCAACCCCAAATGCCTACGCTGCAAACAAGAGGAAGGAACCTTCTATCACATCCTATGGCAGTGTGCACGTGTACAACACTTCTGGCATAAATGTAGTGACGACTCTCAAAAGTCATGTGTCGTCCGATCCCAACGGACCCCAAACTCCTTCTTCTGGGTATTGAAGATGAAGTAGATATGTCTCGCTTTGAAAAGTTACTTCTCTCGACAGCCACTGGAATTGCCAAAAGGAATATTGCGCAATTGTGGGGCTCAGAAAGCACATCGAACTTTGATCAATGGATATCAGATGTAGACGCTATCATGCTAATGGAACACCGAGTCTACCAAGCAAGAAGCTGCCCGGGCAAAGCAGACAAAATTTGGGGGAAATGGGAACAGACATTGTAAATCATGTACAGCATAGTCAGCAGACTTTGCGATGCAACTCTGCAAAGGCCACGTGCTACAACATCACCATTGGATGCCGCTTGAATAAGATCAACAAGAAAAATGCCAATTGCTGACCGGACCCTATCTATATTTTACAGCATCTGTGTCTCTAAATATGCTTATACCCAAACCTGCTCGCACTGATCTGCCATTTGTATGCAAAGTTATATGGTTGTGTTTTGTATGTTTTTGTATTATGGAACAAAAACAAATAAAATGTGTTATTAAAAATACATTTTAAAAAAAAAGGTAGCATTGGCGGCGGTCAAGACTAGGTCTCAGGAGGGGTGAGTTTGACTGAAAGACCTCAATGAGCACACAGAGTAAAGGACACTTACAAATCACTCCCAGTCAGGTGTATATATTTAAAAAAACAAATACATTTATTCAAGGCCTTTGCGTTTCCAACAGTAATACTTTTAAACCAACACAATCCTACTAAAATACATATATACAATTCCAAGTGGCCTAAAGGGTAAAAAGCACAGAATGAGTCCACAACCTGAAAGGAAAATAGGCAAATAGTGCAAATACACTTAGGCAGTTCTGCAACATTCAAATCCTAACTGAGAGGCAGTCCAGTCCCTACGAAGAGAGGATCCTAGCGTTCAATGTACTTTCAAATGCTGGTGCAGAAGGGTGAAAACGGGGTCTCTTTTAGGGTCTGTAGAAGCTCAGGAAGATGGGTGGGATGATAGGGTCTGTAGAAGCTCAGGAAGGTGGGTGGGATGATGCAGAATAAATTCCCACTATTCGTGGAGGGTCTCCCCAAAAGGCCAGAACAGGTTCCAGGAGTTGGGAATGGTTCGATTGCTCAAGCTACCCTAAGAGGATATTTGTGCGTAAAAGTGGGTGGATGTGCTAGGGGCCACCAGTAAGGGTTGCAAGTACTCACCAACCCCCGGTGTATTCCGCACCAAACTTCGGCCGTAGAGTCCACTTTGGTTGCAGGGTCAAATGTGGCAGTTGTGGCGAAGTTACAGCAAGGATACCCTGGAGGGACAGTAGTGATTTCTCTTCTCCTGGTGGATGGTTCAGGCCAGTTTCAATGTAGCAGGCTTCAGGGCATAGAGGGTCATAGCAGCAAGCCACTTGCGAAGTTCGTCACCCCGGCTGGGCCACACGGTAACCGCATGTACACCTCTTTGGGCGCTGTCTCTTTATTCCCGACCTGGGAATGCCAAGTGTATGAAATTCAGTGTGAGAGTCTCGTGAACAACGAGCTTGAAATGTACTAAGTTTCAAGGGTCTCTACGAAACGTCAGCGATGTCAGAGCAAAGGTCTTGCGCACGCTGGTAAGCCCACTGGTAGGCCCACGGACACTTCCGAGAAGGCTTACTTGCAGGGTGTGATGAAGGTGCTGAGAATACTTGGTCCCACTAGTCTAATGGGTGGAAGCATCTTCATAGACCTTCTAGTTCAATCAAATGCAGAGGGGTCCAGCGGAACAACAGCGGGCTCAGGGTGCCTAACCTTCTTGTGGGTCACCAGCGGTTACTCGACTTTTTAGTTTCAGGATACTTAGATCCTATCCTTCGTTCATTGAGAACTCAAGAGATCGACCTGTGTGGGTGTTTGGGGCCTTCTCTTATCCAGAATCTCCCTTGAGCCAAAATGAAGAGGATCCAATGGGAGATCTGCTCACATACAGGCACACCGGACATGGACCAATCACGGACCACGGTCGTCCCAGTCATTCACAGAACACCAGACTCTCTGGCACCCAGGATGTGTACTGGAACTAGACAGTCCAACCCACATCCTGGCAGAAAACACTCAAGGTCTGCTGAAGCCAGAGAAAGCTTGGCATTTCGCAGGAGAATGCATGCCCAAATTAGGACTGACCAGGGTTGGCTCGACCTGGGGAAAACAAAGGTGCAAGATGGCCAAAGAACAGGACAAAGGACCTCGTGGCATGGCCATGTTGGAGCTAGGCCACCTTCCAATGCCAAATGCGGTAAGCACGGTTTGCTTGGCAAGAAAGGGTCAACAATATGCAAAAAGATAAGCTGCCGCCAGCCCTGTCCAAGGCACATCTGCACTGCTCCTAAAAAATCCTTATAGGGACTCCAGGGCCTTTGGAAATGAAAGGAAGACCCAAGCGCACTGTACTGTAAGGTACTTTGTGCACTTGTTGCATGTTGCAGAAAAGTTGCAACATTTGAAAAGACTAAGGGAAACAAAGTCTCATAGTACTGACTGTCTTTAAGGGCATGTCAGTGTCCCCATAACAAAGTGAGCGAAATCCCAATGGAATTCAGCTGAAGGCTGTGCCCCACTGGAAAAGTCAGACTATCGTGTTTAAACAGCAGCAAAAAGTTGTGGGTACACAACTGGAGGGAAAACCACATACATGGGAATCTTTCCTATCAACGCTTTATTAGCACGTGTGAGCCTGTTAAAGAAATAAGTGCTGTGGCCCAACAGACTAGCTCTCCCATTGTCACAATGCCAGAAGTTGCCATTGTGTGACCTGAAGAACTCAGCGCCACCCTGTTCGAATTTGGAATTCACAAGCTGTACAGGCTACCTGCACAGTGGAATGCCATACAGAGATTGCTACAACACTCAAAGGGGAAGGTGAAAACATGACATTTTTAACACTATGTCAGTGGCATGTGCTGCCTAATTTTTGCTACAAACTATGAACTTTCGAGGAGTTCACCAAGCGTGTTTGTCATCACAATGCATCCCTAGAGAGATTCGCCTTTTGGTGTTTTGCTTAAGCCTTACATGGCAAATATGGGTCAGACCTGTGCCTGGGCAGTTGATCTCAATGTGACACAAGTGGGACCAGATTTCAACCATGTGTAGCAATCTAAATGTAGTTACATTTAAAGTAGCATTTAGACCCTGCTTGCTTCTTTATGGACCATCAATATGAAGTAAATGCGGGTGCATTTCATACACATATATTGGGGAGGTGGCTCACAATAAGCACCACAAGAGACATTGTGCAATTGTGCAATTAATTATGGTGATGCCTCGACTTTGGCTGGGGCACACTCAGTAGAACTATCACAGGGCAGTACCAGTTATTTCTTATGCCAGTACAGCCTCATTTGACCATTTGAAAAATTGCATGCCAGGCAGTAATTATATGGTAAATGCTTCTTCACAACCAGGCACTTCTATTAAATGATAGTTGATAATTGCTGGCTCATATACTTAATGTCATTTTATGCCAGCCAGGCAAATCCTCACAGAGCCTCAGAAGACAATGTGCCGTTAGTTGAAGCCACTGCAGCCTCAATTGCCCAAGTGCTGTCATTTTATGCCATGTCCAGCGTGATGCCAGGTATAATTATCATATTTAAGATACAGCCTCACATATCCAAGTGTTCCCATCATGTCAAGAGTAAGTTCATTTGCCCAGGCGGACCCTTGTTACACTGGGCCATCCATGCCACTCAGCACTAGCAAATTTAAGACAACTGGCCCTGTAGTAAACATTGTCAACGAGGGCTCAAAATGGATAGGGTGTGAAGGCAGACAGGTGAGCAGGGTGTAGTTTGGTTGTGACAAGGGCACATTTGTGGGTAAATGATCCAGGCAGTTGAATGTAAAACTGAACTTTATCTGGTCTCAATTTGAGCAGTTAAGGAAGCAAAGACCCTATAAGGAAAAGTGATTTAGCCAGGATTACACCATTTGATTTAGTAGACGAGCCTTTATTTGGGGACAGCTGTATTTTCTCAGAGTGTCCAATTTGCCATGTGTACACATCTTCTACCCCTCTAGCTTTGCATCAGCTAACTCATATTTCCAGTTTGTTTCTATCATGAACATTATCAGTTGTTTGTATTTAATAACAATGGGTTTGCAAAGCACCCATCCGCATTCTATGTTAAACTGGAAATATGTCATCAAAATGCGTAGTGTAAAAAAAGTATGATGTATTCCTTTTCTGCACAGTGCTTGCTAACTTCATATTTTCAAATTTCACACTGCAACTAACAGATATGAATGGAATTCAGATCTGTGACAGGCTGAAAAAGAACACATTTTCAAGCACTTAACTCACTGAGCTTTCTCCATCTTTTTCATCATACAGTATAAAAAGAGGGACATTTTATGTACCTCAAAATAAAACGGACACACATAAGACAGAAAAGTCACCCTCAAGCAAACTGGAAACACTGTCGAAGATACACGTTGAAATCATGCACATTAAGCTCACTTTAAAACAACAATTGTTAAGATGCCTTTGCAGTGGAAAATGTTCTGTTTCTTTATGCAAATGGAAACACCTCAAGAGCCTGCCTGAATCTCATGTGGTGATAGCCTCCACTGAACAAGAACTTTTAATTTTGAAATGATTAAAGAGATGGCACACACTAGAACTGTCAAAACCAAAGTTATTTTTTCAGGCAAATAGTGGTTTTTCAATGAGTGATATATCATCTAATTATTAACGGTAAAAGGCCAGGTGTCACAAAGGCAGAAACTAGGGGGACATGGGAGAGTGTCAGGGATAGCAGCTGCTCCTTCTTGCTACCCCCAAATTATGTCCACGCTAACAAGCCTACATTTTGCAAAGTACACCGGGAATGCCCGTCTCAAGATTACCGGTATTAACCAGCAGCACATCACTGACACCTGTTGAAAGCTTTGTGAGCAATGCACGAACAGCCTAAAGGGAAGAGATTAAGAGGATATCCACCTGACCAATTTAGGCATCTTCAATGCAGATGGGCCATCAATAGGAACAGACAGTGGACAATCAACCGCACAGATGTTTGGTGTCTATCTACTGGGCACTTTGCCGTTGTGAAGGTATGATGACGCAGTACAGTATTTTTGCAAATAGTGTGATTTCTGCCCAGCAGCCTGTGTGTGAGTTTGCTGTTGACATGCTAAGATGCCATCATGCCAGAGTTCAGTATGAGAGAGGTTTTGGTGTAGCTGGAGCTATTGTATCTAACCGCAGGATCACTCTTGCAGTGCCACATGTTGAACAATTGACATTTATAAAACAAACAGGTAATTCATTGTAGAAGAGCATCTGCCAACAGCCAAAGCGCCAGCTCAGACGATGCCAGTGATTTGTTTCCTGGTGAAAGTTAAACACTGAAAAGTGGAGCTGTGTTGTTTCATGGTGCATGTGGTTTGGAAATAGATAGCTGTAGGTGAGTGGCCCTGGCCAGTTGTTGTCTTACACATGATGTTGACTGTTGTGTGAGTAATATTTTTCAATTCCGATATTGTCTCATAATGATAAACATTCTGAGATAGATGCAACCACCCACTAAGGTCCTTAGGTTCTCCCAACAAGCCACCCCTTAAAGTTCCTAGGTTATCCCAAAGTTCACAGCAACCCCTTAAAGTTCTCCTATTCTCTCACAGGGCACTGTTCAGAGACCACCAAAGTATTCAGGCTCTTTCATGGGGCAAACCACCGACTAACATTTTCAGATTTGCTCACAGGGTGAAGCCACCAACTAAAGTTCTCAGGATCTTTTACAGAGGGCATTTTCCCTCTAACCATCTCACATTCTCCCACAGAGCAATTTCTAAAATTTTCTAGGTCTCCCGCAGCACACTGCCACTCTTGCAGATGGCACGTCCCCCTATGAGGCCAGTCCCTTCCCAATTACTCTTTTGTTCCTTTCCCCCACACAATGCCCATCAAGAGAGAAGGGTGGGGCCTTCTCAGGTTTACTACCACCACTACATGGTCTAATTTTTCCAGATAATGGTGTGGCCGCAAAAAAGTCAGTAGGTGCTATCATGTATCATTATTTAATGGAGGGAGTACTACCCAAGATGGGCATTGCCGTGACACACTTCTCAAACCACTTGTTGAGGGCAGTCTGTTACTGCCGTGGCGGTCTTGTCATTGTGTGTAGAATGTCATCACTTGGTCACACCCTTGCCCTGGGAAGTGCTAGGCCCATTCTCCCTCCTCACCACGGATGGAGGCTGCAGAAGTGGCAGCTGGATCACTAACTGGAACTGCGTAGAGAGAGGACTTGTAGGCCTGCATACATTACAGTGGCAAAAGTGAATGTTGTTCTTCATGGCTTTCTTATCTATGGTACAACCCTTTGCCCTTCCAATCTGTCCCTCATTTACCCTTGTAACACATCTGTCCACCATGACTAAAACCTCAGCTCTTCCCCTTGACTGTCTTTTCTGGTGGCAGGGCAAATAGTCCCAATCCAAGGACCTCTGTGCTTTGTAGGCAGGTTGAGGTATCTGCTTACTGGGGGCATTCCTCTGTCTCACTTGCCCTCTCCTATGGCAGGCACAGGAATAGTCTCCTGTGACACCTCCTTCAGCCCCTCTTCTCCCTGATATTCCTCACTATTAGGTAATTCCACCACCATCTGTGGCACCTCCACATTCAGGACCATCTTCTGAGTCTCCTCCAAACAGTCCTCTTCCTCATCCACAGTAGCACCACTTCCTCCTTAAGGGTCTCCCACCCAGACAGGAGGTACACCATACTTCCCCTCAAGGGCTCTTGCTGTGGCCAGTTCTGTATGCATTGAGTTGTTTGCCAACACACATTTCTCCCACAGGAAGTAATAGAGATTTCACATCAAGACCAAGGGCCTCATTACACGGAAGGCGGTAATGGTTAACGGCCACCGTTAATGGTAACGGTGACCGTTAACCATTACTGCCTTACTATGAGGTCCCTTAGCGGGTAGGTGCTTTAACGCCTGCTTTTTGCAGGCGTTAAAAACCAACCCGCTAAGGGACCTCGGAGCTAATTACGGCACCGCAAAATTGCGGTGCCGTAATTAGCGCCTTCCCCATTCCCATAGAGCCCTATGGGATAGAAATGGGAAAGGGCAATGGCGGAAGGGGGATTTACCGCCCCACCAACCTTGGAATGGGGCGGTAAATCCCCTTTCCGCCAAGGCGGTGCCGGTATTTTACAGGCATGAGCCATGGCGCTAATAGCGCCATGGCTCACCGCCTTCGGTGTAATGAGGCCCCAAGCCTTTAATAACAGTTTGGAGTGTAACAAGCGATTGACTTTAATACAGGAGTAATTAAGGCACATAATGAGTAACCAATAAACCCAGGCACATATGCACACACACACAGACCATAAAGCTGTAATTCCACCCCCTCTAACATCACTGCCCCCGTAGAATGCACCCTACTAAACACCATTCATATACATTATACCGATTTCACCAAATGTACAATCAGCACTGAATGTCATTTTCGTTTACCCTTTGTTCCGTACGTGCTGTAATGAAATGTAGATACAACAAAATGACTGCTTAGTTTGTTGAATGAGAGGATGCTAAGAATCTTAGGGTGCCCTGATGGTGTTAGGACAGAGCAGCACTCAGGTGGTGGATGAAATGATGGCTCGCTGGGGCTGAACTGATGTTGGAGTAGGACTGCACTCATGGTGTAGGTGCAAAGACGGACTCAGTGTGCTAAAACTGCACCAGTGATATTGAGGATGGGTGTCAATGAGGGTGGGGTTTAAGGGTTGGATTTGTCTTCTGAAGCTGCAATTGTTGTGTTCAAATGGCCATCACTCAAGATTTGGTGTAACGATGGACTCAGGGTCCATGTCCTCCTCTGATTCTTTTGAGTAAGGGGAGCACTGGGAATGCAAGTGCAAGGATGTCCTCAGTCTGCTAAAATTATTGAAAGAATAATATTAATAATGATAACAATAATATAATTCTGCTGTTTCATATGGCAGTTCTATTACCAGCGGTCAATGTGCACACATCTTACTAACCACTGTTTCCATTTTTCAACAGTATTGACCGCAATGTTGTATCCAGTTTATTGGTCTCTGAGACTTGGGGCTGGGGGTGGAGCACTAAGTAAACACGACCAGGGTATTGAAACCATGATGAATAGAATTGTCCTATTCCCAAGACAAGCACGTTGAGCCATCCCGCTAGTATTTAGCTGGAACACCCCACTTTCACTCCCTTTCTTTAATACATGAAAAGGGCAAAGAAAAATATTGTCTATTCTTTTGATTTTGGTGGAACAAAATAACACACATGTTTGCACAGTACAAAAAGTACTGAGATAGCATATTAATTTGGAATGCATTCTGCTCAATGATCACTGGAAGAACCTTTTTTCGATATTCCGTTATGACGCAAAGGTTTCTAGCCAGGAGCTTTGCTGAAAATGCTTTTAATTTATTGAACAGCTCTTGATTTCTGGTTGGTGTGGGCACATGTTTCAAATATCCTTGGAACTAGGCCTAGACCACCAATAAGTATATATTTTCATGTATTTATATACAGGAGGAACAATGCTCTTTTGATCACAAAAAGAACGTACAATAGATAAGCAATCAGATTTGACGGAAAGCAGTGAACTTCTTAGAATGGGGTGAGTTTGAGGGACATTCCTACCCAGTTGTGGAGGGGAGTAAATGGAGAAACCACCAGGAACAATACTTAAGTGGACATAAATAGATTAAGTTCAAAGAACATTGGACATGTGAGAGCAGGCATGCAGTATGGCTAGCTGTGTTCGGGATGTGACCATGATGCGTGAAGTGCTACAGTGGAGGCAGAGGAAGTGAGGGACAGAGGTGGGTTAGAAGCAAGAGGACATGGTAGCTAGCAGGCAGATGAGAGGTAGGCTAAGAGGGTAAATCTGAGGCAAGGAGGTAGGCTTTAAGTTTGTTTTTTAACAAATTCTGTGTGGACTGTTTCTCGGATGTCTGGGAGATGAGAAGTCCATTCAAGTGGAGAAAGAAGAGAAAAAGAGCAGAAGTGAGAGTAAGCATAGGGAGGGCGAGGAGCCACATGGTTAGTCAAGGAGGCATAACAGAGATTACGAGAAGGGATGTAGAGTTGGAGAGAGGAGGATAAAGACAGTGGTGCCTTACCAAGGATAGATTTGTGAACCATGAGAAGAAATTTTAATCTGCCCATATTTTGCATCATCAGCCATCCAGCCTGGTGATGGTACAAGGTAGTAGGTGTGAAGTGAGGGATTGCAAGAGATTCCTTGGTGAGAGGACATAAAGCATAGTTGGGGAGACTAATGAGGATGCTGGCACAGTAGTCCAGTTTAGAGAATACAAGAGAGGTTAAGAGATGCTTTGTGGTGTTGAAAGGAAGGCAGTGCTTGATTTTCCCAATATTTAGGAGGTTGAGGTGAGCTGCTTCTCCGGTTTTGGAGATGAAAGTAGAGAAGGTGTGAGAAGGGTCACAGATGATGCTGAGGTTTCTAGATGAAGAAGAGTAGTGGAGAGAGTCACGTGGGAACTGAATAGGCAAGGGAAGATATGAGAGAGAGCTATTTGCAGGGAAGAAGAGCACCTCTGTTTTAGTAGAGTTTAGCATCAGAGCGCAGAGCCATCCAATATTTAATGGCAGAGAGACAGTAGGACATTTTGATAGACAGATCAAGGGAGAGTTCAGGAAAATAGCAGACGATTTTGGTGTCATCCGCAAAGAGTTGGTACGAGAACCCAAAGGAGGAGATTAGTGCCCCAAGAGCAAAGGTGTAAAGAGGAGCAGACCCAGGATAGATCCTTATGGAAGACCAACAGCTAGAGGAGTCTGTTGAGATGTGCTGTTGCTCCAGGAAACAGAATTTGTGAGTTGCAAGGTAGGATTCAATCCAGGAAAGGGCTTGATCATGAATTCCAAAAAGAAAGACAATATTAAGGAGTTCAGAGTGATCGACAGTGTCAAAGGCAGCAGCCAGGCCAAGGAGAATTAGGATAGCGGATAGGTTGGACTGCCTAGCAGAGTCCATGACGTTGGACACATTCATGAGGGAGAGCAGTTTCCGTGGAATACAGGAGCAGAAACCTGCTTGCATGTTATGATAAGTCATATACAACGCGCCTGTACACACGTGTTTTTCTAGGCGTGACAAAACAAGGGAGGGGAAACAGATGGAGGACAAAACAATGATCTTACTTGGCCTTGTGTCACTCAGATTGTGCAAGTGCGATAACGTAAAGTGCAGGGGGTGGGAGAAGGGGGAAATGCCAGGGAGAGGGAAAGGGGAAGTGCAAATCGGGCAGAAATGTTCTGTGTAAGTGCAGCCAGGGCATTGTGGCTCTGGGTAAGTGCAAGGAGGCAGGGGACTGTAGGGTTACAGTTACAGGTAAAACTGGTCATGGAGGAGCCTGGTACCTAGTAATATTCTGAGGGTAGCCCAGTCAGCACAGCAGATAGGCAGGTCAGCAGGAAGGAGAGAGAGAGAGAGAGAGAGAGAGAGAAAGAAAGCAGAGGCAAAAGGGAAGGCAGGCACCTTCAGAGAAGAGAGATATACCCTCCACTCTCTGCCTGGAGAATCGGCTGACCCGCAGAGAGTTAGAGGTAGTTGAGCTAAGGGCTTGAGAAGGAAGGTGTTTAGGAAGAGAGAGTTGGATGGAGTGCAGGCCTTGGCCCCAGAAAGCCTTGTGGAAAATGCAGAGGGTCTTGAACTTGATCTTAGTAGCTACCGGGAGCCAGCGAAGAGATTTCAGGGCTGTAGAGATACAGTCCATGGTCTTGAGACCAAGGAAAAGTCTCACAGTACTGTTCTGGATTAGATTCAGAGGGCGGAGGGTAGAGGAAGGGAGATTGAGAAAGGGGATGTTGCAGTCGTCCAGCCTAGATAGAACCAAGTCTCTGGAGACAGTGAGCTTGTGGGGGAAAGTGAGAAAAGGAAGAATACCTCTGCTGAGGAGGTGCAGCTGGTAGTGGGCATTCTTGGCAAGGTCTGCATTCTGAGGTGAGAAGGAGAGGGTGGAGTTGAAGATGACACCAAGGTTTTTTGCCTCACAGGAAGGCAAAGGAAGAGGGCCCAAGGAGGGTGCCCAGAGTGAGAGGGGGAAAGCAGGAGCGGGGGTCCCAATGAGAAGGATCTCAGTCTTACTGACATTAAGGCAGAGATTGTTGGAGGTGCACCAATCCTGAATCGCAGATAGACAGCCAGGAATGAGAGAAGGAGGATAGCAGGCTGAAGGGAGCCTGAAAGAGAGACGAGTGTCATCCACATAACACTGAAAGTTATAGGAGTAGGTATATATAAGGTGGGCCAAAGGGGCCAAGTAGACATTGAAGAGCGAGGGTGAGAGGTTAGAGCACTGGGGAACACCACATGTGGAGACAGAGGTGGTGGAGAGAAAGGACCCAAGTTGGATCTGTGAGGGTTTGGTCCAGGGGGAAGGAGGACATCCACTCCAGGGCCTGATCCATCAGGCTCAGGTTCTCACAGTCGATTGATCAGGATGGCATGGTTGACCACGTCAAAAGCAGAGGAAAGGTCAAGGAGGATAAGGAAAGAAGGAAAGCTGGAACCAGGATTAGAGAGCTGATCTTCACCATTGTTCAGGAGAGTTGTTTCTGTGCCTCTGGCTGCTCCGAAGCCAGACTGATGGTCATGGAGACAACCAACAGATTCAGTGTGGAGAGTAAGCTGAGAGATGGACAGCTTTTCCAGGAGTTTTCCCTGAAAACCTCTCACCCTCGCTCTTCAATCTACAAAACTGATGGCAGTTGAACACAACCCTTTCAAGCACTTTACAGTAGTGCGGAAGGAGAGACACAGGGTGAAAGTTGGGTCAGCCCTTTACTTTTTGGGAGGATGACCGAGGCATTATTGGGTTCATGTTGTTCCACTCCAGTGGAGTGTGCACACATTAACCACCTTGTATTTGTATTAATGCTGCAGCTGATGCAGGTTTTTTTTTATATCGTTTTTAGGTGTTGGATCTTTTTCTTTAGTTGTACTCAGTGTGCAGGTGCCCTGTGTATATGATGTTTTCAGATGCAGTTCCAATGCATTGCTCACAAATGGCTTCTTAGAGAAGGCAGTGTTCATCATGCTTTAAATCATAACTAGTCATCGTGGGCTGCATTTGGTCATGCCTCCACTGATTAGCCCTTTTACTAGATGTGTTGACTGAAGTTAAGTCAATAGATGGCATTTCTTCGTAAAAATCATCCTGTTGAAATGCCCAAGCACAGCACAAGTTTCAACAGTGAACACCATGGGCCTCATTACGAGTTTGGAGGTAGCCATGCCTCCAAACTCGGGTCCAGGTCCGGGTTCCTTGAATGAGGAATTACCGGGTCATTCCAACCGTGGAGGACCCGGTAATTCCTCATTCAAAAAACCCATCCCCATTCCCATTGAGCCCCTATAGGGCTTAATAGGAATGGGGAGGGAGCTAATAATGGGCCCGTTATGAACGGGCCCGTTATTAGTTCCCTGGTCCCCTTGCGGGACCCGCAAAGGACGTCTGGTCTGACCAGACGTTCAGAGAGGGTCCTGCAAGGGAACCTCGTAATAGGGCGGAATGGGTTTACAGGCACCGGCACATTACCGGTGCCGTTGAACCCATTCCACCCACCTCGTAATGAGGCCCCATATATGTGAAGCACTAGCATGTGTTGATCCATAGTTTGGCATGTTCTATGGTTTCTGCTTATTGACCTTATGTACAATTGACAACATCCTAAGAGAGACCTCTGCAGTGTAGTGCAGTACAGGACACATCATTGTATCAACAACATCCATCCTGTAAGCATCATTACCAACTGATGTCAGCAAAGCAGGGAGATGAGGAATGAAGGAGGAGTACGGGGTTATGACTATAAAATACAGTATTTTCACTACTGTACTAATGACCCTACAAGGGCTGAGCTGACTAAATATGTTGGTTGAGATTGGAGGCACTTAGAATTAGGGTGCGCTGTATCTTCCTTCTTTGCACATCTTTTCCTCATCCTCTTCCGTAGGACATTCAAAAACACTTCCCCCCCATTTTCCGACACAAATGCTTTCTCCCGACACAAAAGACAACAGACTAATATGCAACCTGTCTACCTGACATGTCCCAACCCAAGGGTCAGCAAAAGAGCCCAGTACGAGAAAGGCAGACCGCATGACGAGACAGCTATCCAGGCCCAGCAGTTCAAGAGAAGGAGAAAGATGGTGAATATCGAAAGGCTAACAAGGAGAGACACGCCCTTACCCTTTTTGACGCAGACCCGTAAATCCTCTGCAGAAGGAATCGTAAGACCGAGGACCATAGCCCAAGTGTGTTGCAGCATATGCCGATGGTGCACAGAGCGTGCTTAGGAAACTCCTGCTACCGTGGTGCCGGTCTTTACTCTAGATTCAAGGAAAGCCAAGAGTTTCATCACAGCTGGCGAGTCAAATGGAAAGCTGATCAGAACTGAACTGTGTTGAATTAAGTCTCAAAATGGCCATTTGAAGTTCGTTCAAAGAACTGTAAATTGTAAAAGGGAAAACCAGCTGCACAGGGAACCGGCACCACATGGGTGCTAACTCAAGAGACTCTGGTCAATCCCATGTTGAGTAAAACTACTGATACCAGAAAGCCAAAGGAGAGCCACAAAGACAGGTCAAAGTGGTCATGCAGGAGGCCTTGCAAAATCCCTGTACAAT
Source organism: Ambystoma mexicanum (assembly GCF_040938575.1). Taxonomy (NCBI): domain Eukaryota; kingdom Metazoa; phylum Chordata; class Amphibia; order Caudata; family Ambystomatidae; genus Ambystoma; species Ambystoma mexicanum. Next base: position 582,680,915 of record NC_090937.1, on the reverse strand, counting down.
CGAAGGTCTTTGATTTATAAACTGTTAGGACGTAAGAGAAGTGAATCCCTCAATCATTAGAGGCAAAAGGAATTAAGATTGAACCCGATGGAGGGATGCCAGTAAAGAGGGGCTAAATCTAAAGTCCCAAGAAAAAGAGTGTTGACAAACATGTACCCAGGAGAAGGATGCCCACAATGAACGGTATGAAAAGACATTAAGAAGCAAAGAGCAAAGGGGAGTGAATCCCGCTAAAGTGAAGAGAAAGCCATAGTGGACCCGGCAGAGTGAGGTACATATAATCGAGAGGGATTTGAACCCAGAAGAGGGGGACCCAGAGGTAAAAAATCATCACCCCAAGTATAAGGGGAACAATAATGTTGTGTTAAAATTCGAAAAGGGTCTGCGCCCTCAAGAGGAGGACCTAAGGGTGGAACCATCATCTCAAGTGCAATCTGAAAGGAATTTTTGTTTGTTGTTCTTATTAAACCTATCAGGCCCTCAGAACCAGCAGAAGCAACCACCGAAGGCCCTGATATCGAGAAGAACTGTTTTGGGATCCAGGCCCAGAAGAGCGAGATCCAGAGGGTGGGAAAACGATCACCCAACATCACAAGGAACAAAGGGTCAGCTCCCAGAAGAGGGGGACCCAGGGGTGAGCGACTATCAGCCCAAATATAGTATGAAAGGAAGTTTTGGTTTGTCATTTTCTGACCCTCAAAGGCAAGACATATTTGAGTAAAAGAGACTTGGCCATCGAGGATCCTGACAAGCTAAGAACTGAACTGTTGTCTTGTGCTGGGAAAGCTCAATAAGTTTGCTGTGCCCAGAGGTTCCACCTATCCCATGCTCAAAATGTGGGGAAGGAAAACCCTGACTACTGCATCCTGACATTATGTGAACACTCTTTTCTTTTCTTGAAAACTATCCCCCACTCTTTTGTATTTAGCTAAAGGAATTGGCAATATGTTTTTCTTAGTATGGGCCCTTTACTTTGACACAACAACACTAGGACTGCCTTATTTTTCGTTTAATGGCCGACGCTCACTCCCATTTTAGTATTAGGTTTAGGTTAGGCATTTTTCCACACGGCATTTACAGTTTAATAAACACCCCTGGACTGTGATCACTTGGGTCTGTCTTTACTGTTGTCACCATGAGTTCCTTACAGAGCACGCAGCTCAGGTAGTTGCTGGGCTCTGGTCCTCTCATGGCCCACTTCGGTAACAGCACCTCTCACCCCTTGGCAACACAAGGAATCCTCTCTGCCGGCCCTGCTCCAGCCTGCTCCTCAGCTCGCAACTGCCACCTTCTCACCAGGCAGGTTCCCTCTTCTCCTGTCTCGGTCTAAACATTTTATACACCTGTGGCCTGTCCATTGGTCATAGGTGCAAGTCCTTTGCCTGATCACACTTAGAGCAATTAACATGACCTGTCTGACCTTCCATAGTCCTCTTCCTTGTCTCAGTACCATAGTGGTGAAACTGACTGGAAGTGTTTATTACTCCTAGTTGCCTCTTCCTCGTCCCAGTTGTATAGGTCTGTGAATGTGGGATAGTGGGTGTGTAGGGAAGGGAATGAGACTGAATAACAGGGGGTATTACTCCTACTTGTTTACTCACTGGTTTTCCATAGGTTTGAGGTGTCTTGTACTCAATATAAGGATTTTGAGGTGTGTTTATCTTGCCCATATAAAGAGAGGTCCTTCGATGTGTTCTGTTTCTAAACATTTATTATAAGGTTGTTTACAAGGGGCATTCTGAAAGGAAGGCAAGGGGGTTCATCGTCAGTACCCTGTTAAAGCTTCTGGGACTGAAGGATCATCATTTATTTATTTTATTCATGTTCTACATCTGTAAAGCACAAGAGCCCAAGGGCATCAGGGCACCATTGCAATCCAGTTACATTGAGGTTAAAAAATTAGATGGTGGTGAGGTAACAGGCAGGCATAAACAGGTGTACATGTCACTTCACCGAATACATTAATGTCAGTTTAGGAAAATAGCCAAGTTTTCAGAGCTTTTTGGAAGGGCCAGGAGGACACTTGAGCCCTTAGGTCAGGCAGGAAGACATTCCAGTGCTTCACTGCCACTGCGGGGAAGCTGGATACCCCACCTTTTGCTCTTTTTACCCTAGGTAGGGCCAGGCGATGTGCATACATGGATCTTGCATGTCTGGTGGACTTGGCTCTCGTGATTTTCTGGCATAGATATTGGGGGCCATATTCCCAAGAAAAGGGAATGGCAAATGCTGTGTCTCACCTAAGGACACCCTCACTCCATTCCCCAAATCTCCTCCACTCAGGTGATCCATCCTTGCATATCCACCCTGAGGGTCGGGATGCAAAAGTGCTGGCCTTTCCCTGGCCACCTGAGCAGAGGATGTTGGGGAGAAGGAAGTGAGGATGCCCTCAGGTTTCTCACAATACTGAGCATGTAATATGCACCACAAACCCCCAGATACATGCAGCACATTTGGCATGGCACATTCAGTGTGTATTGGTCAGGGAACTACATCTACCCTGACTGGTCTTCACAAACATTTTGAAACAATTGGTGAGAGCCATGGAGGGCCAGGATGAAATCAGAGTGGAGGAGCAAAGATCGGATTCTGGAGAAAGATGAGCAGAGGTGGAAAGAAAAGCAAAGGTCAGAGAAAGAGGAGTGGGGGTGGAAGGAAATGCAGAGTTGGGCAAGAAACTAACCAAGGACTTTGATAATGAGATAAGGTGAGAGAGGTAAGCAGAATGGTGAAGGGTTAATGAATGAGTAGCATGGCAGAATGTAAAGAAGGCCAACAAGACGAAACTAACAAAGAGAAGGGATTGGAGAGGAGAGAAAAGCATAGGAGTATGAGAAGGAGAAAGGTGAGGAAGAGATAAAAAGTAAGGCGAAAAAGACTGTGGAGGAGAAATGTTGTGAAGGACAGAGTAGATAGAAAAGAAGACATTTTCCAGGATTCTGGACTCCAAGTAATCCGGGGATGGAGAATGGTCAGAATGTGACTGAAGGCTTGGAAGAACCTGCTGAGCCAGAGCTGCACTACAGAGAGGAGGGAAGTATGTTAACAATGCAGGGCCAATCCAAGCTAAACTGTCTGACTCTAAACCCCCATCAAGCTAATAATCTAATTTGGCAATGTATATAGTGCTTCATGTGGTATTTTACCAGGCTCTAAGCACTGGAAAAATCAATGTCTCTATTATTACGCTCTCATGGTACTCAAGGGATGGACCTTGGGGAATAGGGGTGGTGAAGAGCTACCTCTGCCTGACCAGGGTATCAAACCCATGGCACATGGTGTTGTCCTCTGCCTAAGGTGAGAAAAGGGTGCTACATCTGTTCTCTGTACTAAGATGACCTAAGGCTAATGGTGGTTGGTGAAGTTTTGAAACTGGAGCAGCATAAATGTATCGGCCTAATATGCGTGAGCATGCAAGCATAACGAGGGAGCCTGAACCAAACATGGGGTGTTCACAGGGATTCTCCCTCGAGGCAATTTTTAAAATAATGGGTTAAAATTGTTTTACAGTCCCTACTGTGATGAACTGGGTAAAAATCCACACCGTTGGCAACTGTTTTGTATGACAGCTCATGAAAAAAACCAATAGATGCAAGTCACTAACAGTGCACAGGACCATTTTCCAATGCATTTTTATGATACCTTTTCCCACAACATAGGCCAGCATATTAAACATGTTCATGCTGGCTGTGTGCATACATGTGCCAGTAATACGATATAACACAAAACATAAACTAATGAGTGTATGGATCTTAATAATGTACTGTTGCTTTCCTCTTTGCTCGCGTCAAGTAAGGGCAAGCGTGCCTACGTAGGAATAACTCGTAGCTAGGCCACTACTGCACGGTGTGTATTATTAGGTAATGCACTGCAGTAACATTCGTGTTTAAATAATTGATGTATTTCACTGTTCTAGTGTGAAAAACATTACATGCGTGTACATTCTGCTATTCACATACAATACGTACTTTTTCTTCTTACACACTCATACCTCATATTACAAAATGTGTTATAAAACTTGTACAAACATTTTAAAAAATTATACTAAAAAGTTATAGAATGTGACTATTGAGCGTACGTTTCATACTATAGTCAATGTTCATTTTTTTTTATTAATCAAATATCTGAAACCCTATGCTTGTATGAGCACTCCATAGTGGATCACAAATGGCTATGGGCTGCCTGCCTCTAAGGATGCTATCTAATTTGTCATTTATGATAAGTCTAAAGACTAATTTTCCATTTTTATTGTCCATGCTGTGTCAAAGTGCTCAATGCCTCAGTGATGTAATACCAACTAGAAAAGTTTATTACAAAGTTCTGTGGCTGCGTTTAGGTGGAACAAGACTAACTCTAAACCTGTGCTAGTTTCAACAAGGACTTCATCTTCTTTAGGGCGCAGTGTTCTTAAATGCTGCAATGCAAAGCCATAGGGCTGAATCAGTGTCTGTAATACAATCTAACTAACACACACCACCCTGATGGACTACTTAATAAGATAAACAGTACCCCTAAGAACTGAGTACCTGATGATTCTGGTGCTCTTCTGGGGGCACAGTGAAGGCAGAGCTTCAAGACTAGGCTGTAACTGTCTGTCAGTGGGAGGACCACTTAAGATACATTGGGCCTCATTACGACCCAGGCGGTAAGGGGTTTACGGCAGCGTTAACAGCGCCGACCCTTACCGCCTGAGTACGAGGTCCCTTAGCGCCATGGCGCTTTTAACACCTGCTTTTAGCAGGTGTTAAAATCCATGGCGCTAAGGGACCATGGAGTAAATTACGCCACCGTAATTTACGGTGGCGTAATTAACGCCTTCCCCACTCCCATTATGCCCTATGGGGCAAAAATGGGAATGGGGAAGGGTAAATGGGGATTGGGGACTTACCGCCCCGCCAAGGTCGGAATGGGGCGGTAAGTCCGCCAACCACCATGGCGTAAACGTAGTTTACGCCATGGTGGTAAAGTCACGGCCCAGGCGGTAACTTACCGCCTGGGTCGTAATGAGGCCCATTGCGTCCATGCGTTGAACCAAATTCTGGATTCTGTTGAGAGAGTAACGACAGTAATCAGCCCAGTTGGATAAAATCCTCTTTTTAAGGACTGTTCTAATAGTGCTTTGTATATAAATACTGTGGATGGGCTCTTGCCTCTACTTTTGTGTAAAGAAATGGACAATACACACTCCGCTATGCTGCCTGCTGTTTACAGAAATAGTTATAGTGCAGTCTAGAAAGTACTCATGCTGAGGTCTTTCCCTCTTTTTACTTTATAAAAGGCAGTTACTACATATAGCTATTACTAGTTGCTTACCTTTCTGCTCGTGATTCCTGATGTGTCAGCGGTGAAGGATTCTGTGTGCGGTTTGGTTACCAAAAAGATGTGTCTGGCTCAGAGGGCGAATGCTGCTTCCTAGAAGGAAATGAGTGCCATGATTCTTATCCCTGAGCGAGATCATGAATTTATATTGTCATACCTGTTCTGTCACTGACCGCCTATGGAGCTGCTGTTTAGATTTACTTACCTTTACTTACCTTCCTGCATGGCTATGCTCTGCCCGTTTAGCTGTACTTGACCATTTATTTACATGCTGTGCTCATACTCAAATGGTGCCAATAGTGGCTACAACAAAGAACAAAGACTTTCTCACGGACAGCCCACTATGAGAGAAAACAGACTAATACCCAAGCAGTATACCTGACGTGTCCAAATACAATGGTCAGGTGAGGTCAGGCAATTAATGACCATTAAACACACACCTGACTTCCACTGAGCTTCCCCACAGGGATAAACGGCACGGCATGAGAACACAATCTGAGTGAGGCAAATGTCAGTTGAGACAGCAGCTGAACGAGAGATTAAAGACAGCAAAACTGAAGAGGATTGCAAGGAGGGAAGTTCCCTTGACCTTTTCGACAAAGAACCATTACTTTCCAGAAACCTCGAGAATAGAAAACGGAAGACCATGAAACCAGGATGAAGAATCCTGCATTGTGTGTCGGAGATACCCAGGGCACTCCTGTGTCAATAATGAAGGTGGGGAGAATCACCAGCCACTGTGGTACCGTACCGTCCTTGGCTCCAAGACCAAAACAGCATCAGTGAAATCAACACAGCCAGTGAGTTAGGGAGACCGAAACAAGACCGGTCTGTGTTGAAGCCATGGTCACAAGCAGCAACATTGTATGGCGGGCGCTGTAACAAACATTGTTTAAAAGCATGTGATAAAAGATGCAAGTAAAGTTGAACTGCTGATGAGTGACTAACTTTAAAAACAAGATCAAGCGAAACCCTTCGCAGTCGAAAGTCTTTGATTTTGATAAAGTAGAGAAATTAGGTCCAAGCCCGGTGGAGGGAGACCAATGGAAGGTGTTGTGTTAAAGTTGGTCTGAGCCTAGTGGAGGGGTACCCGGGTTGAACAGTAAAATGCCTGAGAAATTGTATATGTGAAATATTTGGTCTGAGCCCAGCAGATGGAGAGCTATTGAAGATTTTGTTTCAAAATGGGTCTGAGCCCGGCGGAGGGGTACCCGGGGTGAACAGGAAATCACCTAAAGAGTTGTGTATGTGAAATCCTAAGAAGAAAGGAACTTTATTGTTTGTTGTGTTGTATCAGGCCCTCTGAAATAAGAGACTTTGAATGGCAAAGAGACTTTGGCACAGAAGGCCCTGGCGTTAATGTTTTGAACTGCATCCTCATGCTAGAGAAGCCAGAGAGTGTGCTAAGCTTGAGTGTGCCGCCTTGTCACATGCTGAAACGTGGCCAATGGCTTGAATATCCTGACATTTGATTTCTTGAACACATTTCTATTTTATAACATTATTTCCCACACTATTTGTATTTAGAAGGATTGGTTATAGGTTTATTAGTGTAGCCCCTTTCATTTTGACAGACTTGACTAGGACTGCAGTATTATTATTTCATGGTCATATCTTGCTCTCATCTTTAGATTTAGGATCAGATATGCATTTTTCAAACCCAATTGAAGTTCAATAAACACCCTTGAACTGTGATCACTTGTGTCTGTTTTACGGCTTGATACCATGCCTTCCTTTGATATGGTGTCAGAGTGTGATAGGATTCAATTGACACAAATTGAGAATCCATGCTGATAATTGTTGTACCACCAGAAGGCGAAAATAAAATGGTTGAACTCCTCGATTCTCATTGTGTATCCACTTTAAAAGAGGTTGTGTTTTCCCAGCTTCACGTCCCAACTGGTCAACACGATTTCATTCTCCACCACCAGAGGATTATTTAATTTCAAAGTCCTTCCCTTCAGACTTCATGGGGCCCCAGCAAGCGTTCGGCGGCTGATGAACCAGTTACTGCAACCCTTTTCATGCTTCTTAAGCACATATATGGACGATATTGTAATCCACAGCAAGACCTGGGAGGAGCACATGTTTCAATTGTATGAGATCACCAATGCTTTGAGTCAAGCCGGTCTTACCTCCAATCCCCAAAATTGACACTTAGCCCAGTCGGTGGTAAAGTATTAAGGCTTTATATTGGGTAATGGGCTAGTCCAACCCCAATTGGAAAAAGTCATGGTTATACAGGAAACACCTCGCACGAGGAACATAAGAGGCCTAATGCCCTTTTTGGGGCTTACTGGGTATTATAGAGGTTTGTTTACAAGTACTCAGTCATAACAACTTGTCTCAATGATAAACCAAGAAATGCAGAGGCACAAAAACTACGATGGCAGAAAGAAGATCGGGCTAGCTTCAATACATTGAAACACATCATGTGTATTGAGCCTGTACTGAAAGTCTGCAAGTTCATACTCCAGACGGATGCTTCCAAGGTAGGGATAGGGGTTGTTTGATCCCAAGAATACAATGGAACAGAGCATCCAGTTTTATACATCAATAGGAAGCTCTTCCCAAGGGAAAATACAATTATAACACCATCGAATTAGAGGCCCTGGCAATCAAATGGGTGGTGGGCAATTTAAAATATTATCTAACAGGGAGAAAATGTACATTAATAATCAATAACTCCCCACTTACCTGGCTAAGCCTGCGGCTTGGTGTCCTTTCACCATGCCGCCAAATTACCATTTGCAGAATACAAACACCCAATACTAAATGTAAAATCGCATTTTCTCCAAAATCAAATAGAGTCTTCTAAAAACCAATATAAGGAATTAATTTCTATAATCACAAACATTACTTCTCTTTCCTGTGCAGCATCTAGGCTATCTCCTTCCCTTACTTTGGCTAATCAATTTAATGATTTTTTCACTGAAAAGATCAATTCCATTTGACTAAATATTGACTCTAAAACTACCAGGTCCACCCAGGTCTCTGAACGGTCACCCTGTTTGTCCTCTCCATTGGCTTGTTTTGCCTTAACACCAGTGGAGCCAAATGATATTGTAGTCTTGATTCGAAAACTTAATTCTACAAATCACGAGTATGACCCTATCCCAGCATATTTGCCAGTTAAGCATGCCACATCCCTCAATGTTTTTATCAGATAATTTGTGAATGCAGCTTTGGCTCAGGGATCCATACCAGCAGAACTTAAAAAATGTGTTCTGACTCAACTTTTGAAAAAACCCTTTCTTGACCACCAGGTCTTGGCAAACTACTGCCCAATTGCCAGTCTTCCTTGGCCATCTAAGGTCACCTTTCGACTACAGAAATTCCCGGTGGAAAATTCTATTAGACACTTTCCAGTCCGATTACAGGCCCAGTCATGGGATGGACAAGAGGACATTTTAAGGAGAGCTGATTAAGGGGAACAAAGCATGCTAGTCATGCTCAATGTAACAACAGCCTTTGACACAGTTGACTTTGGTATCCTCTTGTCTAGACTTTCCAAGGTAGCTTATGTTTCAGAAGAAGCCATGAAATAGTTATTTTTTCTTGATAATCGCAGGTTTCTATTCCGCTGCCTGCCCAGTCATGTATGGAGTGCCTCAGGGATCATCCTTATCTCCAATCCTTTTCAATATCTTTTTGAGACCCCTGATGAATATCTTCCTGAAGTATAAATTGAACTACCACTTGTACGCAGATAACACACAAATCTATGTCTGATTAAAATGTGTACCGGATGCAATTGAACTTGTTTTGCACTTTACCAAGAGCAAACATCAGCACAATTCCTCCAAAACAGAGGTAATAGTGTTTGCGTCAACACATCTTAGAAATTATCACAAAACTACCTCTTGTCCAGCACTTTTTGACACAACATCTTTTTCAGACAAGGTCACAAATCTTAATTGTATCTGGCAAGCACCACTGGGCTGTAATGCCCATTTGTAGGAGGAGGTCACGTCTGTGTTCTACCAAATTAGGCTCCTCAAACCCATTCAGCAACTTATCCCTGACTCTGCTCGGGCTCTGGTTGTGGGCACAATGATTAATTCCAGGCTAGAGTACTGTGGCACCCTACTTTTGGGAGCACCTGACAGTCAACTTCAATGACTACAAGTGGCCCAGAATGCCAGCATTAGGCTGATATATGATCTGCCAAAAATGTCCCCTATTTCTAACCATCAGAGGAGACTACATTGGCTACCCGTCCGCATGAGAATTGAGTTTAGAGCACTGTGCCTCATACAAAGATGTATTTAAAGGACAGCTCCCAAATACCTGATATCAAAGATATAACCCTACTCGTCTTCGCGAGTCCTGCGTTCATCTTGAAAAAGTCTGCTGTCTGTCCCCTTCTCTCATTTTGTTTCCTGAGGTGACTGCTGTTTTTTAACAGGGGCCCCACATTTGGAATTCACCCCCAGACAACCTGTGCAATATCAGGTCTATCGCTCTTTAAATAAAATGAAAAACTGAAAACCCATCTGTTCCACTGAGTTCTTACTATGCTAGTTGGAAGGATTGTAACACCTGTGCCTAGATGCAGGTTAGTGCTTGGTTCCGTAAGGATATACGCAAAATACATTTCATTAATCAATCAAAGAAACAAGGATTGTGTGCTGGTTCCTTGATCTACAGCCTTTCAATTTTCATACTGAACACAAAAAGGGCAAAGAACAGGGAAATGTTGATTTCCTTCCCATATTTCCCTTAGAGGGACATGAGGAAGCCAGCAGCATTAGGGAACAGTTATGTGATGATTCACATGGTGTTGTCACTACTCCCCAAGGGGGAGCCCCTTCTCATGGGGCTAGGGAGGTGTGGCAGCTACCCAATAGTCCGCCTATGGTTGGTTTAATGTTGGAGGATGTCATAGGGAGGGACTCCACCTCTGGAGACAATGCCCACCACGTGGGATGCAGCCCTAGCAATTCCATCTCCCCCACACATTCCCTAGTCCTACACTCCACCTCTACTCCTTCCTGAGAGAGCAAACTGTGAGGAATCCGATGGTGTCATCACTTCTTTCCTGGTGGTGACCTCTCCCCATGTGGCCAGGGAATGGCAGCCACTACCTGATCCTGAGCCTGGGGGTGGGTTCATGAGGTAGGATCACATGGGGGGAGGCAATCCTCAGGGGAGTGACATGACATCAGCTGACAAGACCTGGTATACCCCTTTTCCTTTTGAGGATACCCCGTCCATTCCCAATGCCTTAATGGCATATTGTCAAACCTCCCCACACCCACCTAGGCATGTTACATAAAGCCCTTTCCCTAACTCTGTATACAAGTCATCAAAACCTGACTTGCCTGTCAAGACTACTGAGAACACTTTACGAGACTTTTCAAAAAAGTCATCAAGAACTGACTTCCCTTTAACGTAGAAGATGAGCTGAGTAATGAAGATCAATGAAGACGAAGAGCACATGCTGTGCTCTAGTTGTTGCAGGAACAGGACTGATGCTGGGAGATTTAAACCAGCAAACCAGCTGACAATGAGAGGCTGGCTAGACAACTCTGGTCTGTTGACCGAGGGAATGCGGGGCTGGTGCGGGGTCCATGGAGACAACTGGCTTACCAAAAAGACTGAGGAGAGCTGACGAGGAGGAGGGCATGCTGTAAATGTGCCAGAAGACGTAGAAAGCCTTACAAGCATTCACAGGTACCAAAAGGCAGCCTCCACACCACCGAAGCCCAGAGAGATGCCAAAATCTTTAAACCAGACCTATTGGTTCTACTACAATTGACCGAATGGTCATTTTTGGTGTGCAATGCATTTACAATCTGGGCCCAATCATAGAAAACAGTTCTCTGATTAGACAAGGACCCTGTGGTGTCGTTGCCCAGTTGATGATCTTGATTTGGACCGGCAACAACGTTAATGAGTAATGGTTCACGTAAAAAAGCCAGTTAATTGACAAGAGGATAATTTCTAGCAATTTCATTTCCAACATTATTTAAATCATAACCTATGTACTTGAAAAGTTGGACATCAGATAATACAATACCATGAATCATTTTATATGAAAAACCGATCTTCACCGTATCCACTATGACATTTTCCACAAATTTAACACAATGTCTGAAGACATAATTGACACCAAGTTGGGTATTTCCTTAAATAAGGCAAAAATATGTAGTCTGTTAAGTGGATACTAACCCTTTAATTTAAAATTGTGATCTAAGATCACGTGGTGTAAAATGTCTCCATGAAGTAGAGTGGTTTTGGTGACTTCTGTACAATGCAAGGACTCAAAGGAACCATCTGAAATCTTAGGTATGGTAGAAGGCACTTTTGGCTGCTGCATAGGGTCACATGTTGGAATTAGTTCTACTACTGTACTCCAAGATGAGCATTTATTAACAATCTCTTTTCTTCAAGAGTACCAAAAATAGGATAATGATCTTTTATAGAAACCATAGTTGTTGACGGTATAAAGGAAGGTAACATACGAGAATCTTCTGAGCCCGTCCCACTGGGTAACCTCATCACTATGGTCTTAACTATAAAGTTGCAGGCAATAGATGGTATAGTAGGTTCCTCAAAAACCGTTGTCAAGGGATGCCTTATTCATAGCTATATACTTGGTTGTACTCACATTTTGTGGTATTTTATTTGTGAAAATGTTTAAACACCGCAGAAATTCACTTTAGCCTTGTCAAGTTTGTATGATTTGAAGGTATTATTACCATGATCAATCGATTTTGCATCCACACAATTAGAGGCTAACACTTTTGAATTACTTCCATCACACATTACTTGAAAATCACTACCACAAGGCTCAATAATTACCTTACCAGGGATGTTCCAGCATCTGTATTGAATCTTTCAAGGAGGGTTTAAGGTCTTGTATGCATTCACCTACATTACTAAACATAGTTTGATTACTAACACGTAATTTATTCCTAACATCTGCAACACTTAAGGCACTATGTGTCTTCCTGTATCACAGACTTCGAAAATTTAGTGTCAAGTGCTGTAATAAAGCCTTCTATGAAGCTCATTTAGGCAAACAGCTCCTTTAATGACAAACACACCTCACGTAGTTCATATTGCAAGTTGTCATTTCCCATACTCATTGAATTCAAAATTCTAGATAAAACAGGAAAAGAAAAGGCAATCTCAATGTGTCCCCCTGTAGATAAAATAGCCAGAGCCGGATGAGAGTCATTAACTAACAGCTGATCCTTGTCCATCAACATTGGAGTGTTCTCCAAGACATGGTTGAAGCTGTTAGTTAATTATATTTTTGTATTGCCCCCATCACTCCAATCCACCTGAGACGATGTATTAAACAGGATCGGAGAAGATTCAAATGATCGACAAGCTTGGAATCTGTACAACTGCATCTCTTCCTTTTCTACATCGCCCAATGAAGATGCAGGACGAGGACCAAGGGAAAGACATAGGAGGTCATTATGACCTTGGAGGTAGCCATGCTGCTATTTGCGGCAAGGCTACCCCCATTCCGGGTACCGGGTCCGGGTTCCCTGAACTGGGAAATACTGGGCCATTCCGACCTTGGAGGGCCCGGTATTTCCCCATTCAGGGAAGCCGACCCCAGTACATCCCCATTCCCATTCGAGCTCCCATAGGGCTCAATGGGAACGGGGAGCATGTTAACAAAGGGCCTGTTAATGGCGCAGCCCGTTGTTAGCATGCTGGGCCGCTCGTGGGACCCGTTAAGGATGCCTGGTTTTACCAGGCGTCCTTACCGGGTCCCGCGAGTGGACCTCGTAATGAGGCGGTAGGGGCTTAACGGGGCCGGCAGCTCTACCGGCCCCGTTAAACCCCTACCGCCAGGGTCATAATGACCTCCATACTCTTTTAGCCAGTTAACATAATATAGCTGGAGCCAAGATGCGCACATCAGAGATTAAATCTGCATGTGGGCAACCAATTAAGAGAAACTGATGACTGAGTTCAACGTTGGGTCCTTTGACATTTGAATGCCATTAAAATGATCTACCCCAAGTATAACTCATCCGTCATAATAGATGACAAAACGGCAGGTGAGCCAACTAAAGGCCTTGAGCCATGTGATATGTTTAAGGGAGAGATTGAATCTGAGTGCATCACAGATGGTCCCACACACTCCCTCTGAGTCGAGGGTGCATTAGCTGGCATTTAAAGAAATATTGCAATTAGCCTTTAGGAAAGCAGTCAGTTTAGTTTGATTTTTTTCCTTTAAAGGCAGGGACTGGAATGGGATAGAAGACATTGTTGGGCATTTCTTAGATTTCCCACACCTCAAGTCATACACCATCAGAACACCCTTTGTCTGCAGCACAAGACTTTAAGCGTGTTCGAGAGGCAGGCTGAATCCGACTCCTCCCCCGCCGATGCAACGACATGAAAAGTTCAAGCTCCAATTAAGTTCCGATAACACATAAAGAAGGAAAACGTAGGAATCTTCAAACAGCAAAGTCGTACTCACCTGGTAAATCACTGTTCGAACCGGCCGAAGCCTGTACTGCCATACCGTGTGACAGCGAGACAGCACTCGACTTGCACCAGCTCGATCCAAGCGCACAGATGTGTGATCAGTCCTGCTTTCAAGGATTTCCGGGTCCTGTAGGCGGGTCCAACAAAAGAGCCAAGAAAATCACAGCAAATTGAAGGCAGATGCTGTAACACCTCCGAAAAAAGAAACTGTTCAATAGTGCTTCCAATCAGCACAGGACAGAATTTTCGCCAGCGAGACAGCACTCAATTTGCACCCACTCGATGCGTGCCTTATTATTGGTATTTCAATAGGTGAGAGCAGTGGGCTGGACCGGATTAAGTAACTTCCGCATACTACCAACTGGTATCTGAATGTTATCTATTTCCTGCAGTATGAATAGAAACTCTAGCCCCACAAGATTGACTAAGTCGTTGTTTGATCTCAAATCAACGACATTGGAAACGGTGTTGACAAGGATTACTGGAGCCTTCTTCATTTCAGCAACATTCCTGTTGGCGAAATAGGAGCTGATATCTTGTGTGGCAATTTGTTAACTTCCATTTTTGCAGCAGTAAATGTTTTTTTTTCATTTTCTGATTTTTATTTCCCACTATTTCGAAATGTTCTTATTCATTCCTAATTATGGTAGTTAAGGGTTTATTCCATTTCATTGAGTTTACATTTTCAGGGCCAGTAAAAGTTTAGCATTTTGAACCTATCGTTTGCTTGTTTTTTTAAAGTTTTCTTTATTTATTTTTGGACTTCTTTTGCCTACTGCAACGAATACTATAATGATAATAGCATATTTTTGGGAATAGTTGTTGTTGTTGGCACTAGAGGAATATCTCGAGTATTATATTCGTCAACATCCATATGACTACCACTTAGACTACTTATCACAATCTCATTGAGCTGAGGATTTGCCTATTGCCATTCGGTAGGTGTAATAGATTCAGACAGGATGCATACAACATTTGTCATAGGTCTCCTTGGGGTCGTTTGTTCAATTATCTTAGTTGATAAGAATGGTCAGTCATAGTTTTGTGAAGACATTCACATAATATGATTAGGGAAGTGAGGAGGTAATCAATTGCAGATGGGATAGAGTAATGTTAATGTTAAGGTTAATGTTAAAGGATATTTGTACTGCTCACTATAACCACTAGAGTGGTACCCTGGCGCTCTGGTGGCTCTGAAAAGGGGGGGGGGGTTAAGTTAGTGGTAATAAGCTGGTAAAGTGCACGAGAGCAATGATGTGCTGTTGGCAGACTCAACCCTGTTAACACCGTTAGCTGCGATTGGGGTGTTTTCCGGTCGGTAGCCATCATGTGCTGTTTTATGAGTCTATGTGTGGTTTGTTTTGTTGTTGCAGTGCGGTGAAGCTTGTGTGGATTGTTGTGTTATAGGCTTGTGGTTGTGTTTGGTTAGAGTTTGAGAGGTGTATGCAGAGGGGTGAAATAGTTAGTGGATTGGTTAATTGGCATTGCTTTCTGGAAGCAAAGCGCTGAACTTCCATATTCTCTCCAGGTGGGGCTCGCAAGCATCTCTGCACCTCCATCCAGATCTGGGACTGGCCGACACCCACAGTCCCTTCCACACATGATGCCCACCCACATTCATAACCGTGTACAAGTTCAGCCCCAGCCACCTCTGTATGCAGGGAAAGCGGGTGTTTGTGAATCCATCCAAATCTGGCCCAGATAGCATTCCCAATCCAGTCAATACGCAGCATTCGTTAACCAACGCTACTCCATCCGGATGTGGCAGTGGTTGGCATTCCCAGTCTTATCCAGCTGCTCACGCAGGTTACCGCTCGCAGCCCCTTCGAAGCGTGGCACGTGCCAACGCTCGCAACTACGTCCAGGCGCAGCACCTGCCATCATTCACAACTCCATCCTGGCCCAGCCCATGACAATGTCCACAACTTACTTCAAGTGTGGCAACTGCTAACGTTCACACAACTCTTATTCAAATATGGTACCAGGCAGTGTTTATGGAGTGGGTGAGGTTGTTGGATAGAGTTGGCTTTGGATGCTAATTTCTGTCCTCATGGGCTGCCACTTGTGTCCTATTCGACCTAGTGTCGTCTCTCTTTATATTATAGTAGTCTCCCTTAGTCGGTTCTGGATGTTGTCAGTGTCATCCTATATTCTGTCATCATGTTCTTTGTGTTTCCTGTTTGATAGTTTAGTTTTTTCAATTTGAATCTGTGGTGTTGAAGAGCCAGGTTTTTAGTTGTTTTCTGAATTGTAGGTGGTCTTTGGTCTTTGGTGTTTCTTATTTCTTTCGGGATGTTGTTCCAGGTTTTTGCGATATGGTCGTTGATTGATCTGAGAAGTCTTGTTGGCTTGTAGATTGTTATTTTCTTACATTATTAACATAAGTAACATAATTATCTGCCAACTCAAACAAATGTTCTGTGAAATTGGAGCTCCAGGCAAGTCCTTATCCCGTAGAGCAGCATTTAATACAGACAAGTGGGGTGTCACCAGCAGAATGGAATTTATTTGAATATTATTGGTTGAATGATGAATCTCTAGATCATTTAAAGGAATCATTTTAGTTTTCAATGTGTTGTTAGTGTTCACATCTGAGCTGATATGGCCTAGAACGTTCACACCAATGTCAGTGTTATAATCTTGTTGGGTAATGTGAACTGGGGTCGAAATATGCATTTTAGATGGAGAAACATCAGAGGGAGAAGCTTGCTCAGGAGATGGCCATTGTATTTCAGGAAAGGTTGTGGAATTGGGGCTATTAGACGCCGAACTAATGGGCAGAGCATTGTGAGAATGCACCAGGGGGTTTGGCGCAGCCAATGATTTTGATTACTAGACCTCAAACTTTTATAATTAGGTTTGTCCCTAATATGGTCTTGAAGGTAGGCAGGCAGGATACCCAATTTACACTTGAATGTCATGACAAGCAACCTGAAGGTGATTCGTGCTTCCACAGGGAGCCAATGTAGGGAGCATCTGGCCTCAGTTACATGGGAGCGATAAGCCAGGCCAGTGACAACTCTAACTGCACCATTTTGGGCAACTTGGAGTGTATTGACAGTTGCTTTACGGACTCCTGCCAGGAGACTGCAACAATAGTCAATTTTGGGCCCTATTATTGCCCGCACAATGGCTTCAGCAGTGTCTTGGGAGATGTACGGTCTAAGATAGGCTAAAAGTTTGATATAATAAATCGCTATTGAGACCATACCCCCCACATAGGATTTCATGTTCAACAGCTGGTCAAGAATGACCCCCAGGATTTTGATCTTGCGTTGAGGAAAAATATTCACATCCCCTAACTGGAAGTGCTGGTAGGCCGGATCCAGCTTGCCAAGTGTCCCTAGAGATCCTACTATCATAAGCTCTGTTTTTCCTCTGTTAAGCGCTATGTTATTTTGCATCATACAGAGTTCAATGATAGTAAATATTCTATTCAGTTCGATTTCATCTTGGAAATGAGAGCCGGTGAGCGGAATAACGCATTGAGTATCATCAGCATAATTGGAGAATAGGACCCCCTTCCTGTTCAAGATGAACAAAGAAGGGGGCCATGAAGATGTTATAGATACACAGCGGTGTGCAAGCACCCTGCAGCCCTCCAAACGGTATGGAGATAGTCAGGGCCATAGATTCATCCACACTAACCCTGCTTACTCTGTTTGACAGGAAGGATAACATCCATTGTACTGCTGCTGATGAAAAGTTGGCCACTTCCTGCAGATGGTCTGGCAGGATGGTGTGGTCGAACAAGGTCGAAAGCGGCAGATTGATCTAACGAGATAAGAAGGGAAGGGAGACCTTTATCCATTCTACTCAGTAGCTTAGATTTTGAATCTAGAAGAGAAGTTTTGGTCCCGAAGCCCTGTCTAAAACCTGATTGAAGCAGGTTCAGGATAGGGAAAAGATTAAGATGTTGAGCAATCTGTGATTAGGCAACTCGATCTAGAATTTTGAGGAGAAAAGGAGTATTGGTTATGGGCTTATAGTTCGAGGGAATATCCTGTGCCAGGTCAGGTTTTTTTAGAAGCGGAGTGATCCATGCAAGTTTCAAATCATCCGGTACCACGCCAGTTATTAGTGAAGAGTTAACACATTTGCATATCGCCTCTACAAGAGTTGGTAGACAAGTCGTAATGATGAGGGCGGAACAAGGATCGCCCTTACATTTTGTAGCCTTGAGCTGGGAGATCACTAATGCGAGTTTCTCCATGGTGATAGGGCTAAAGAAATAAATTGGAATAGCCGCATCTCTAACAAAGGGTTTACGCTCCCTGATGTCCAGGTTACAGACAGTTAGAGATTATTTAGCTATAATGCCTTCTCGAATGTGCAGAAGTTTCTTACCCATCACATTTTGAATTTCAAGATACCACTTGGCATCTTTGACAATTGTGGATGCCGGAGGTTGGGGTGTAGTTTCCTGCTCTTTAAAAATCTTAAATAATTCCTTCCAGTCAGAGGTAGCCAAGGAGATTCTTAGGTTGTGGTTATCCTTCTTGGCTGCAGCAGACTTGTAGCTCTTAGAGGCTCTTTTGAAGGTCACCAGAGCTAAGGGTGTTGGGTTTGCCTTCAAGATGTAGAATAGCTGAAGTGAAGTAGATTTCATACTTTGTAGTTCCGGGGGAAACCACGGTTTACTCCTTTCTCCCTCAGAAGACTTCTTTTTAGATTTCGGTGGGGCCAAGGTATTAGCCATGTGTTCCAAAGTGGTTTTAAGATTCATGGCCATGGAATCCGTCAAATCCAAATCTGAAAAGAATGGCAGATGCCCTAAAACGGGGTACATTTTTTCACAAGTAAAGTGCTTAAGATTTCAAACCAAGACAGAGTGAGCATAATTAGGCTTAATTTTAGTAGGAAATGGTACTGTGAAAGAGAAATGCACAAAGGCATGATCTGACCAGGGGCAAGGAGAAACCGAAATATCATGACGCAGAATGTTAGAGACTGATAACCAATCCAATGTATGACCCATTATATGGGTTGGAACATAAATGGATTGCACCAGCCCCAAGTCTGTGAGCGATTGTGATAGCTCTGCAGCAATCGGATCATCAGCATGGCCTAACCAATAGTTAAAATCCCCAAGAACTATAAAGCGTGCGTTAGGCTTTAGAAGAGGGAGCAGCTAACTAGAAAGGGCTGAGGTGAAATCTTCTGTTAGGGAGGGTGGCCTGTAAATTAATATGATGTTTACTGTGGCCTCAGTATTCATACCAGGTTTCGCATGAATATACTCAACAACATCCAGAAGGTGGATCACATTGTCATCATATTCAAGTGTAGATTGGGTACCATGCCTACTTAGCTTCAAGACCATAGTAGGGACTAATTATAGATGTTTGAGTGTCTAGTGATCAAAATTACCTCTTCTCACCAAAATGTAAAACCAAGAAAGTCTGGGAGGAGCTTTTTTCAGCGCTGCTCCCTTATTATGGAACTCTTTACCCACTTTACTGAGAGGCTATTACTCTTTGACTCTGTTTAAGAGAGAGCTTAGGACATTGCTGTTTAGGTAAATAGTCCTCTTCTTATTTCTCTGCTGCTCGACTGCTCCCCCTTCTAACTAGGACTGTATTTGTTATTTTTTGTGTATGTCTTTGTTTGTGCCCTCACGCCCACGGGTTTATGGATGCGCACTACAAATAAAAGAAAGTAAAGTAAATGAGGTTTTAACAGCTTGGGTAAATGTACTTCCTAGGCATACCAGCGAGCTGTATAATGATTCTTCCAATGTAAAGTTTGAGCTCCCAGGAGAGCCTGTTGCTGGAGATATTTTTTTAGAAATTTCCGAATCGTTTTTCTGAGCTCTGGGTACAGAGGTGCTTGATTTGTTAGATGTAACTTGGCATGAACTATTTGCACATGTGCAGCGTGTCTTTGTGGTCAAAAGTGCTGGGGCTGCACTCACTGCTGGAGTGGTTAACAAGTTAAAGTCTGAGCTTTCAGCATCTTTAGTAGACTGTACTACTGATCCACTGTGACACACTGTCTCTAATCCAGCATTCATTATACTGCTAGATGGCAGGATGGTGACTCCATTTGCATGCCTTGCGTGTTTCGCAGTAGCGCCACTTACATGCTGCTTCAGCTCTGTGGCTCAATTTTTATCCAAGATGGAGGGTGGTTCAAAGAGCCTGTAACACCCAACAGTCACTGCTACACCCGCATCAGAAAAAGCAACATAGGTGAATGAATAGCAGAGACAACACAACTTTAGCTCTGTGGCTCAATTTGTATCCAGGAAGGGCGGGCTGATCAAAGGCCGGAAAGCCCAACAGTCACCACCGCACCCACAGCAGAAACAGCAACACAGGTGAGTGAATAGCAGAGTCAACGTCGCTTTAGCACTGCAGCTCGATTTTATCCAGGAAGGAGGGGTGATCAAAGGACCCAGAACACCCAACAGTCAGAAGAAAAAGCAACACAGGTTAGTGAATAGCAGAGACAACAAATGGGTGATATTCAGCAAATAGCTTCTGTCCTTGAAAAAAAAAGGCTCACTCAAAATTCTTGAAGCTCAGTAAGAGGCTACACAAGAGAGATACGAAGTACGCTACCACGTCTCCTGTACCAATTTATGCTGGTATTCCCATATAAGAACATACTCATGTTTGCTTTGCCCTAAATGCCAGTAATGATACTGTAAGAAAACATGTCCATGCTGCCTCTGCCAATATATGCCAGTAACCCCACATAAGAACTTATGCCTGTTGTCTTTTTCCCTAACCAAGTGTATTGCACAACGCACACCTTCCTTTTGATATTTAAAGATAACATTTTGATCTATTTATCAGAATCAGGGTAATCAGATTCAAGGTGCGGGGGAGAAAACCCAGACCTGGCTCATGGGTTGTACGAAAATGGCCATGAGTAAAGTTTCCAAAATGGAGGTAACTCCCGTCCCCTGCACACTATCTGGGGCTGAAAAAGCCAAACTGTTCAGTATTACTAAGGATTAACTATTGTAACGAGTATGGTGTATTCAATGTTGGTATACTTCACAGGAATGAGTCTCAAAAAAAAACTTGCAATAATGTACTTTCAAATAGAACAATGACATGTAATAAAGAACCCAACGATTTCAAAATATCCATCTATTCATCAGGGGTACAAAACATTCACATATTTGAAAATAATAAAAAACAAATGTCCATAAGTATGTTGACATGAGGTATCAGATAATCTCATAAAGGTTACAACAAAACTAGACAGTACCATAAGTATGATCATTTACCTCGTGAACTCCATGGTCCAATCGTCACCAAAGGACTTAAGATTGGCAAAATAGTCAATGGAAGAAATTCCACAGCTTCTGGGAAGTGAAAAAGGAAAAGGTATAAAATAATAAAATAAAGATGTGAAGGGTAGCCAATAATGGCACAGGTAGAGGTAAGAGCTCTCACCTTATCTACATGACAGCAACAGCAAAGACCTGCTTCTTAACATAGGTACGCCTACAGTGAGGCATTGCTCCAAGTTCTTTGACCTGGGGGCTCAGACCAATGTATAAATAATGTGTGCCAAGCTTGCAATATGCTGTGATGCCATAATGGCAGAACATTATACGGGAACTCACCTCGATCCAGGTGTGCTTAAAGTTTGGTCCCAAGACAGGAAGTTACACCCCTAAAAGTGATGGGTGGAAGGTTTTGAATAAATCTGAACTTCTTGCACTGCTCTGGGCAACCTTCCACACCACTGTTTTTTTGCCTGTCTCCGCCATTGCAAAAGGGGTCCAGCCATATGCAAATCAGACAGGTACTGCCACCAATGGAAGCAGCCCAGCCCAAACTGCTAGGACAGGTCCCCTCTGCATGGAAACAGAAGCAACCCCAGACATTTTTGGCCTTGTTGTGGCTCCCCAGTGAGGTGCAGCTTGGTTCCCTATGGTGCAGCGATATTATGGATCGCATGAGTGCTTTGAAACACTTGCCTGTGTATAGGCGCTATATAAATAAACAATGCCATACCAACTATACCATGGTCCCCAGAGATTCAAAGTATCAATTTGCTGTATGAACAGATACAGGAGAGATAAAACGCATATCCTATGAGAATGTGTGCTATGCACCTTTGTCTAACGCCAATAGAAAATGCCATTTCACTGTAAGAAAACATATCCTTGCTGCCTGAATAAAAGCAATCCCTCATCTCCCATTTAATAAAACTCATCATATTGGCTTTGTCATTAATACCAGTAAAGCTTGCCATGCCACAGTAAGAAAACAAAACATGTCATTGCTGGATCTGCCAGTATATGGCTGTATCCGCATGTAAGCACATTCTTCTGTTAGCTTCGACCTTAATGTAGGTGCAATTGCCAAGCCACAGTATGAAAACATCTAGGCTGCCTGCCCCAATATAATAAACCTCCCCTACAGCTTCTCTGTCACATAATAGCACGTATCAAGTTGGTGTTGTGCAAATGTGAAAGTAAAACATGCAATGACACTCTAAGAAAAAGTCCATACTGCACCAAAGACCCCCATCAGCACACACCCACACACTGTACACACACAGTGTACACAGACACTCAAGAACACACACACACACACACACACTGTGTACACACACAAAAACACACAACACATAGAGAAACACACAGGCATTCACATGTAAACACATATTTGTTTTAAACTTGCATGTGCTTTCTAAGCTGCATGAGCTCCAAACCCACCCTTTCCCTGCATGCTCACCTCCCTGATGGACCACCCTATGTGCATGCAGGAACCATAAAGCAGAGGAAGTCGTCAATCACACATCTGCCTGAGTCCTGTCTCCACCAGCACTGCTGCAGTCATCAGGATTTAGGTGCTTGTGACAGACAATTAGGGTGTGGTTGCACAGAAGCTCCCGGCTATGCCCTAACAGTCTGCATTAACACAGCCAGAATGCCCTGTGAGCTATGCAAGATTTGTGGAGCAAAACTCCTCTGGCCCAGCATGGCCCATTGGGCATGCATAGCTGGAATGCTACTAGCCAAAGGCAAACCTTGCTACCCTTGCAACACGACTGGCCAAGGAGCACTTCAATAGCTGCTCTTTTCAGTTGAGGGAGGGCACAGGATTCAGTGGGCTAGATTTGGCTGATTGGCTCCTGCAAAATGACTGTCAGGTCAGGGCCCTGTTTCCATTGTGGATGAGCCACCACTCGTGCTCATTCTGTCAATGTAACTTGAAACTGCTGCTTCCAAGCTTACCAGGTCCCAAAAAAGGGGTGCAAACGCAGGGATGGTATGCAACAGATCCAGTGCACAAGTGTGATTGGCACCTACTGCCATCCCTCAGAGATGTGAGTCATGTAGTTAGTTTACTCATTAGCACATCCTGTGACTCCTCTCTCTCTTTCACCCCTCACATCATGGGCCTTGCCAAAAAGGGCCACTTTTAGCTTCACCTCCTCGGAGGCATTCTCGCCTTCCTTACCTTCCCACCATAAACTGAATGTCTCCAGAGCTCTGGTCCTCTCTAGGCTTTACTACTGCAATAGCCTCTTGCTCAATCTGCCTCTTTCATCTCTTCGCCCGCTTCAACTAATCCAGAATAGGACTGCAAGACTTATCCTTGGCCTCAAACCCAAGGACTGTATCTCTCCAGCTGTTAAATCTCTCCCTTGGCTCCCTGTGGATATAAGGATCAAATTCAAGACCCTCTGCATCATCCACAAGGCCTTCTGGGACCTGAGACCCCGCTACATCCAACTCTTTCTCCCTAAATACCTCCCTGTTAGAGCCATTCGATCCTCTACCTCCAACTCTCTGCAGACAAATCGTTTTTCCAAGCAAAGAGTGGGGGTTAGATCTCTATTTCTGGCTGGTGCCCCCCTCTGTAATGGCCTCTCTGCCCCTTTCAGACTTGAGCCGGACCTCCTTAAGTTCCAGAAGCTTCTCAAGACCCTTCTCTTCACTACCTCCTTTGCTCTCCTCCTCCTCTGCTAACTCCCACACCTGCCATTGCGACTGGCAGCCTGGTTTACTGACGAGTCACACAGAGCACCAGTTCCTTCCTGACGAGTCTTTCCAGCACACCCCTTACCAGCATTGCCCTTCTGAGACCCCTCCAAACTAGTCTGGTGGAACTGGCATCCTTCCTGAGTCTGGTCGACCCTGTCATCTCACTTAGAAGATGGTTCACCCCATGCATCTCCTGGCACTTACCCGCCACCCTAGGCTCAGCCCAGCACTTGCCTAACCCCTGGGCCCTTCCTCCTTCTTCCCCTCCCTCTTATGCCCCTGCATTTATCCCCTTCCCTGACCATCTCTACCCTCCCAGCCCCCGCTCCCCCTGCACCTCTCCCCTCCCCTCTGCACTTCATGTTACTGCACTTGCACGATCCGAATGTCACAAGGCCTAGTACGACCGTTATTGTTTATATCCCCTGCTCCCACCCGCACCTCTTTTTGCTGTATAGTGCGCTTTATAAATATTCGATACATAAAATAAATAAATAAAATCCAAATTAGTGAAGCAGGCAGCTCGCTGAGATGAGCTATATTGCATTGGGTGAAACGGTGCATTCTGTGTGAGCAGAGGTTCCTAAATGCCTATGTCTGGTATTGCATATGGCAAAAGGGAGCATGTTAACAATTATCTATAATGATACATTTACCTTGATTTCATTTGGAGTTTTAAATAAACATCTCGTGTTGATTGGTGTTTGAAGTGATTAGAGTAATCGCGTTCCACTTGAGACGGTGGGGAAAGTTCAGGCGCACAGGGCTTATCACCTGTGTTTGTAGGGCACCCTACAGCACTGCCCGCCTCTCTGCATGCACGCCTCAGGTGTCAGGGAGCGTGCTGTAAATACATTCAGCACGGGGCCTTCGTGTCAGATTGCATTCCTGGAAACCTGTCATTGATCTGTTTTCACTGGGCTCCAGCTTCCAGCTTCAAGCTTTTTACCCGTCAGAGCAGCGGCATTTTGACAGATTTTCCCCGAGAAGGTTGATGTATGTTTTGGTCTAACTACATATTTGTTAAAGGCTGACCTTTTGCTTTGATTGTTTGGCTGGCTCCTGTGCTAATAAGCTGAGGGATGAGGTGTCTAATGAGCTCTGCCTATAGGAATGGTGATAGATGGCTGGTTTAGGATTCCACAGACACAGCCCTGCCCACGCTGCCAGAGAGTCCCTGGAACCGAACCAAGGCTAGAGTGGATGCTTCATTGATTACGCAGAGACAGGGCACATTTTAATCATTTTTACTGCACTGCACTGCCCACGGTACCGACATCTATTAGACGGGGATTATAAACGTTGTCTCAAACTGGATTCTAAAATGCTTCTTGATGTACAGTCAACAGTAACTCTGCGAGATCAATCAGCGTGTAAAGCATTTTAAGATCAGCATGTTTCGTTTTATTTGTACAGATGCCCACGCCTCTTCCAGACATCTGTTCATGAAAAAACATGTTCTGCCTTGCCAGAATATAATTTGAGTGCATTGTTTTAGGGCACGTTTATCCTCATCTCATTTCAATTACCCGCTCCCCTTTCTTCAGAGTTGCCCTCGAGGAGTCAAAGTTGCCAAATACGCGCTGAATTTTTCTGCATCCACTGTCAGTCAAAAACCTGCAGCCCTAACAGGTGTGTCTACATTGTTTTTTCCACGCGCGAACTGTGCAAATTTCCCGACTTTGCTGATTGATGAAGTTGTTTTTTTTTTTCCTACCTATGCCAGATGTAAAGTTGTTTTTTGCCTGCACCATTCATTTAGCTGATAACATTTCTCCACCTTCGATGTGAGAAAAAGGTCACTGCAGCACCCACGTGATGCAAGACGGACCCACTGGGCTGGAACCAATGACCTGACATCTGTTATTCTTATGGAGCAGGCGGATCATGTATAGGCACACACCAACCAGCCATGCAGGTTTTTACTGTATGTATGGCGTCATCTATGACAATGTTTTCCTTTATAAGATTCTACTTGTACTACTTTTTGGCAGGACGTTCTTAGCAGCAGAGCTCTTTGCTGTTGCTCTCATCTGTGGGTGAGATTAAAACTTGTTGTCCTTACAAGATCAACTTGGGCCTTTCTTCCCTAGCGGGTTGTATTCTCTCTGGTGTGAGCGTTCAGGGACTTGCCTTCAATAAATTAATCAAACTGTTTGTATGGGAATATTTCTCTGCACCCATTTCCTTCATTTAGTCAGTAATGTTCTCTACATTTGTTCTTTGGTTACAGCTGTTAGTCCCTCCAGAACACTTTTTTGTAACAGAAGTAGTTGCTTATAGTACTTGGCCACCCAAAACAAAGATTTGTTGGCCTTTATTGGTACCAGCGGACAATGTTCCAATTTCTTCAAGTTTGGGAAGTTTTGCAGTAAACTTAAGGAAGTGTGCAAAAGTGAAGTTCTGCAGCTTTGCACAGCCCTACTCAGTACATGTGCCACATTTATGAATGTTTGTTACCATGGAGATGTAGCTCATTATCACAACACCGCAAACATGTGTTTGTAGGTTTGAGGTTCCAGGGTTCATTATAGAAAATATGACTGACTGCAAAAGCGACCCTTCTATTTTCACACCTTATCATTTGTCAACTACCCAAACATAACAGTCTGCTTTAGAGTAGATTTATGAGAGGACGCTAACATCTATGGGTGCCATCCATTTTCTGCATTTGGATTTCAGTGTCAAAATTGGAAAAACAAACCGGATCCTTTGTGTGAAGTTCAAATCATTACATGCAGTAAGGAATGTGTACACGTCTGTTAGTAGCAAAGACCAAAAACATACTGTTGAAGTAAAACAAGCAAACCTGATGCAGGTCCTATATACATTATTATCTAAGGAGGTCTATGCTTTGGGGAATAGGCATGTGCACAAAATAACCTCTCTTCTCAGCTCAGTCCCCATTAGTTGCTAAACGTATCCTCTGTTTCCATATGGAGTACCAGAAGTTTCAGGCAGTTAATAATCCTCACTTTCAAATCATGAGGCTGTCTGAATGAGCATAAATATGCAAGGTTACAAACAATTTAATGTTAGGGTGAGTGTTGTTAAAAATCAATTGAGCACCAAGCCCAGTGTGCATTACATGCTCAGTGATTCAAGCGTACAACCTTTGTTTCACAGATATATTTGTCAGACATAAAGATCTGTGGTCATTCTTATGTTTCCAAAATACAAAGCTGACGGGAACACTCACTCGAGCTATTTGTCTCCTCCCCCTTTCTTTTTTTGGATAAAGTATAATTTCAGTAAAACAAATGTAGCTTTCTCTTTATTAGCAATATATATTGGAAGTAACCATTAGAGATGAGCAATGTCAAATCTCCTTTTTAATAGCTTTTCTTTTAAAGTGCTACATGTTTTATCTCTGAAAGTGCCTTTGCTTCTTGGAAAAGGTCATACTCCGATTGAAACCAATGATCTGTTTCTTCTTTGAGTTTCAAGGCAATATGTAATTTTGTGTGCTGGATACTGACTTTAAAACCACTAATAATTACATTAACAAAGATGAGAAAATTAAAAACACAGTTCTAGACCCTCCAGCATAGGCCTCTGGTTTCTTACAAGGTATGCTTGAGGCCCAGAAACTCGACCAGAGCCTATGAAGTAAGTAAATTTACCTTGAAAGTAAAGAAATGTAGGATGTCTTGTAAAGAACATCCTCCCCATGGTCGGCGTCCTGCATGTTTCCACTGCGGGCGCCATATTGGATTCCTATTTAAATACGGCTGCTGATTGTAGAAGAGTCCAACGTATAAGGCGTCAGTGCAGAGTTGTCAAGTCAGCCACGATTTGTCCTTGAACTTGAATCATTAATCTTAATCAGTTTGCACCAACATTCTAATAACATGATCGCCTATCAAAGCTTGAAGAATAAGCAGTATCCAGTGAGAATATTATCAGCAAGTTTCCTGACGCACTGTATTGGTGTAATCTAAGGACAGATGTAATAATTAAACATGCACTGTGCATACTAGTATTAGTTTTTTCTAGTTATCAAGGCTGTATTAAATGGCTTACTGCTTTAAAATATGCCGGTTACAAAGAGTAACTACAAAGTGAATCCTGATTTAACCAGGGAATGCACACATTCGCTAAGCAATGCACCAGGTCGGTCCGCTTGATGCCTCATTAGTTATACAATTGTACTATATTCTATTGCTGCCACATGAACCACTGAAAAAAAATCTGATGTATAATATGTGTGTGTTGTTTATTTGATTATGGCATGTATATCCATCATTGAAATGTTGCACTTAAAGAAACATAATGCAGCATCACTTGCAATTATAAATCCCTCTAAAAAGAAGCATGCATGGCATAGGGCCTAAATAGGGTTTTCAGCAAATAGACATTTGTATTTTATTTATTTGTATAGCTCACAAGGCCCGAGGGCAACCAGGTGCATATCTTAAGGCACATAGGTACAGGAATGGCATGAATACAGTTACGGGCAAAAATATATTAAATGCACAAGGCAGTTAAGTGCAGGCAAAACAGGTTGTCGGGCAAGGTGGTAGCTGGCTGGGTGGTATAGAGGATCAGGTGGCTTAAGATGGCAGTAGGTAGGATGTAGAGGATAGCCAGAGCTTGGCTTTGTGTTTCAATAGGGTAGGGGAGGGCAGGGTTGTGATGGAGAGTGGCAGTGAGTTCCAGAGTTTGGCTGCAAAGACTGGGAAGCTAACACCGCTGGCTGTCTGTAGGTTGTATCTGGGTATCGTAAGGCAGTGTGCTTGGCAGATCTGAGAGTCCATGAAGGAGTGTACTGAGAGAAGTGGGAGGCTAGGTAGATGGGGGCCTGGTTGTTTACACATTTGTGAGTAAGGGTCAGTGATTTGAGTGATATCCTTTGGGCAACAGAGAGCCAGTGTAAGCGCTTCCTAGTGTCAGTGATGTGTGCTGGTCTGGGAATGTTGAGGGCTGCTCTAATAGCATTGTTTTGGGAGATCTGTAGTTTGTTGAGGTTGCGTTGGTTGGTGCCTTGATAGAGTGCTTTGCAGTAATCAAGTTTGGACATAACCAATGTCCTGGCAAGAATAATGCAGTTCTGAGTGGAGAGGAATGGGCGGCAGGCTGTGATCAACTTACATGTGTAAGCCGAGGCAGTGGCGACTGCATTTGTTTGTCGATTTAGGGAAAATGTAGAATCAAGGTAGATTCCTAAGGTTTTTAGTCTCTCTGGCCACTTTAATGGAGTTACCATCGATATTGAAGGTGCTGCACGACGGGTCAAGCTTGTTAAGTCTTTGTTGGGTACCAAGGATGAGGAGCTCCGTCTTGTCGTCATTGAGACAGAGCTCGTGTTGTGCCATCCAGGCTTGGTTAACTTGGTAGATGTCATTCAGAGCTTTGGAGTCTGCAGTGTAGTCACCAGTGATGCGGATGAGTATCTGGGTATCATCTGCGTAGTTGGTGTAGGTGACACCCAGATAGTCAAGCACATCAAACAAGGGTTTGGTAAATACATTGTAAAGTGTAGTAGATACACACAACCCTTGAGGAACTCCGCAGGGGACCGGGGATGGATCAGCAGATGCAGTGGTTGAGAATACTCTCATGTGTCTATTGTCCAGGAAGGAGCTAATCCAGTTAGTGGCTTTTTCCGAAAAGTGGGCAGCTGATTTCAAATGTTGGCATAGGATTTGGTGATTGACCAAATTGAAGGCTGCAGAGAGGTCCAGGAGTAGTAGGAGGGCCAGTTTGCCATTATCTTTTAAGTCCTCTATTTGCGTTTTAAGATCCAATAGGGCTGTTTCTGTCCCATGCCTGGGTCTGAAGCCAGATTGTCTTGTGCCGAGTAGGTTGTTAGTCTCCAGATGCTTCTGTATCTGAAGGTAGGCAGCTCTATCTAAGATTTTTAGAAGGAACAGGACCGTGGATAGGTCTGAAATTGGTAGGTATGGATGGTATGGATGGTATTTTCAGCAGCGGGATGACCCAGGCTTCCTTCAGATTGTTGGGGACAATTCCAGAGTGAAATTAAGAATTAGTGAAGGTGGTAATGAAGGGAGCAAGGTCATGAGCAGATTCCTTAATGATAGGTGCAGGGCAGGAGTCACCTTGGCAGTTGGAAGGTTTAAGGTTACTGATGATTTTTTCAACCTCTGGGATGGTGAGAGGTAGAAAGCTAAATGGATGGTGGGTGAAGGTGGAGGTGGTTTTGGGTGCAGGGAATTTAGTAAGGAGAGAGTTTTGTTTGGCATTGATTTTGGCTTGTAAGGTGGTTATTTTGGAGAGGAGATCGTTTTGATTGTTATTACACCAAGAGCTATCTTTGTTGCACGTATCTGGTATAGGCGAAGGGGATTCTAATTCTTTGAGAATTTTAAATAATTTCTTCGTGTTGGATTACGATTGCTAGATGCGCAGGTTGTACATCTCTTTTTTAACCTGACTGATCGCTTCCTTATAGTTAAGGGTTGCGATGAAGAGGTTGTCTTTGTTGGAAGCACAAGGGAGACTTTTCCAGAGTGTTTCCGCCTTGCGTTTTTCTTTACGCAGGGCTCTAAGTTGTGGAGTGAACCACAAATTCAAGTCAACTCGTTGTTTAGCTTAGTTTAAGAGGGGCTAAGGTGTCAATAGCTTTAAGCAGAGTTTGGTTGAAAGTGTCCACTAAGACCGTAGGGTCGTTGAAGGATGCAGCACAATTGTTCAGAATGGGTAGGATAAGCGGGAGTAGCTTATCCCTAGTCATATCCTTTTTATTCCTGGTGGGAATAGAGGGGGCTATATATATATTTATATAATGATGTGGTGATCGGACCAGGCACAACCAGAATTGGAGCTTATCGTAGTATTGCAATTTAAATCTACGATCCAGTCAAGCGTTCTTCCTTTGTTATGTGTAGGTTCGAGGATGCGTTGTTGAAAGCCTAAATTGGATACAATACTAGCAACTTCGGTGGCCATGAGATCCTTTGGGTCAGATAGGCCAAGGTTAAGGTCCCCTAATAGCAGCACTTGTGAGTTAGGCTTAGTGTTGTTGGCCAGGATACTGGCATATAGTTGGCATATTCCTAGATACCGACCTATAGCATAAAGCTCTGAGACATAGACCCATCTTTTGAGTAGATGAAAGACACTCTTAAAGTACATTTTGAAAAACGTGTTGCCCAATATGCTGCATTGGCCGTCATACCCGAATGTCCATGACAAAATATATCTATCATAGTAAAAACACCCATTTCATGTTCCTTATTTAACCCATAGTATGTTGATTGTATCCTACAGATCATCCAAGATTCCAATTGGCAGAGATTTAATTGCAAGTCCCAAACTCTTTTTCCACAGAAGGCTCTCTGTAGCCCAATAAAACTCATGTCTCTCTTGTTCACCATGTGATGTTCTTTCTGCCAGTGATGAGCCCGTGGTAGTTTGTGACTTTGATTGCCAAGAGTAGCAAGATGTTCTCAGATTCGTATCTGCAATTCATGTATTGTGCTCTCCACATAGATGTTCTTACACACACAGAGATGATTGCATTGACAACATATTTCATTCAACAATTAATGAAGTTGTTCACATGCACCTTGATATCAATGTCATTTACAAACATGTCAGTACTGTCATAGGCATATCTGCACATGTTGCAATTTCCACATTTACAAAATCCCTTGCCTAAATATTTTAACTAACTTATTCTGCTGGGGGTCGAATCCTCATCACTTTGCGTAAATGATGGGCTCAATTTGTTCTTCAAGGTTTGAGGTTTGGTGGAAATTATCCCAGGTTTATGATCTATAAATCCCCTAAACTCTGTGTCCATCTGCAATAAGTGCCAGTGTTTGTGTAGAATGCGGTAAAGATAGTTATTGTCCTCGGTGTATCTTGTAATTACTTTAATATAGGAATATTGATTATTAATGATCCTATTCTTGGGTGTGAGAGTAGTGTCCCTGACTGTCCATTCAATATATTCTCCTGCCTTTGTTATACAGCTTAAGGGATATCCTCTGTTACAAAATCAGTTTGTGAGTAGTGCACATTCTCTTCAAAAATCATGTTGTCACTGCATTTCCTACTGGCTCTGTAAAACCCACTATTGGGGATATTGTGGATGGTGCTTTTGCAATGGCAACACATGGCATATAGTGCAGAATTGACTTCTGTCGGTTTCCTATAGGTTCTGGTTCTTAATTCTCCTGCATGTACATATATGTCTACATCTAAGAAGTCTATTTGCTCATAGTTGCCATGGCTGCAGAATCGTAAACCAAAGTTACTGTCATTAAGATGGTCAACACATTATCTAAGTTGCTCATTGTCCCCTTGCCAAATCATGATGCCGTCATTTATAAATCTTCACCATATCACAGTGTGCTGAAGAAATTCATGATTGAACAGTGGGTGGGTTTCTCATACTGGCCCTTAAAGAGATTTGCCAATGTTGGACATACTTAGTCCCCATGGCTACTCCTCTTGTCTGCATATAATATTCATTATTGAACAGAAACATGTTATGTTCCAGCATACATTTCAAAACCTCTTTCATCATCTGAAAGTGATAGAAGTGTGAAGCTGAGTTGTCTGCAAAGGTTAACTCTATGCATTTGATTGCCAATTGGTGGTCAATGGACGTGTATAGTGCCTTGACATCTAATGTTATCATCAAATATTGTGGTTGCCAATTGATTTTGCAAACTAATTGTAAAACATGAGTCGTGTCCCTCAGATAGGATAGTAATGCCATTACTTGGTCTCGTATTATATTGTCTATGTACTCTGACAGTTTTCGAGTCACCCAACCTAGGCCACTCATATTAGGGCTGACCTCTGGTAAAGCCTAAAAATGTTTGTGCACTTTCGGCAAAAAAAAGATTGTGGGAATGATTAGATCTGTTGTACTGAGAAGCATTCCTTCCTCATCTGAAGTAGTCCTTTCTTATGCCATTTGGATACGAGGTCTCGTAGTTGAGTAATTATCTCTTTAGAGGGATTTGGATCTGAGTTTTTATTGCAGCCTGGGGTTTGTAAATGGGCATCCACCATATTGATGTAGCCTTGTCTGTTTCATACAACTATATTGCCCCCTTTATCGGCTTCCTTGATAATAATGCTTGTATCCTCAGCCAGCATTGTGAGTGCTTGTCTCTCTTCCCTCGTTAAGTTGTGGTGCGCCCGACTGCGATGTGTATGATCACGATCTATTAGCTTGTGTATTTCCAAGTCACGGCTTTATAGACTGCATCTATTTCATTGTCCATTGCAGATGGGGGAATGCATTTAGGGCTAGGTGTCAATGCTTGGGAGCCTGAACTGGCTGCCCACGCCCTTCTTTCTGGGGCTTGAAGTAAATCACTCTTTTCTAACAGCCCCACCAGGAACACTTCTACCCCTTATGCTGCCCCCGTCTGTAGGTTTTCTCGGCTTAAATTTTTCTTTCATGTTCCTTTTCTAATAAGTATGTGTTCCGTATTAAATATCATTATGCTAGCATTTCTTGCTTTCATGACAACTATGGATCTTTAATTTATTTTGGCATTCAGACAGAGGGCTTGCCTGCTGGGGAACCCTATCCACTCTTGCCACTGCCCTGATCATGCAAATCCCACGTTGCACTACCATGACACTTCTCATGCAGCTCCCCTCTTCGCATGCACTGCATCTTCGCAGCGAAGGCATTCTTGCTTTCAGTTACCCTTTCCTATTTACCACAGTAACTGCCACCACATTGGCCCTGCAAAAACGGACCAAATTCTAGGTAGAGTCTTGGCATGAGAGTTAAAGAAATATGATTATAATGGTCATATGCACTATCAACATGCATAAATATAGACTAGAGGGCTAGTGATGACAACGTATTGGAAGTAATCATATTGTTTTATTCTGAGCCGCAATAGCACTGCATTCTTTCACATTGCGGCATTGCTGTACTGCCGCTTAGCATACTAGGCCAGTGCATGCCAATTCAGTTAGTAGTCAATACTTAATTTCTCTCTGCCTTCCTAAATCACTGAATGAATGTACTTTGGCTTCTCAGCTCCATGATGCCATTTTAGGCCATAAGCCTGCACTTCATAAATATATATAAAGTGTAAACTAGTATATGTGTACCTGTCTGATGGCCATGCATCTGATTAGCCGCTTATGGGTTAATTTACCAGGTCACATGACCACATGGAATATGTGCCAAAGGAAAATAAAAAGGAACCCCAATTATTTTCCATTGCTGAAATTTCTAGAGGTTCAGCTTGGTTCTTCTCACCTTCGCTTTGAGACAAAAGGTGTACCGTCATCTGATTTGCCTGTTCCAGATCCCATGTCTCACGCTGTATATCAAGAATTCTATCATCATTCGCGTTCCACCAGTAAGAAGTCAGTCCTAATCCTCGTTTTAGGAAAGCGTAGCTTAACCAATAAAAAGTTTGCTCTGTGAAAGTGCTGGACAGGAAGTCTCAAAACCGTTCTTCGTAAAATAAAACGGATGCAAACAAAATCAGGATCAAACAATATAACAAAAAAGAACATAGAAATGCACACTGAGTGAAATCTGAAATTGTGGAGAAACGTTTGTAATATTGGAAAAACGCTAGAATCGTAATGGTTTACATGTTTTTGGGGCAATGTGGTGCTTTGATGACGGATACATTTGACGAACTGGCAAAATATGTGCAGTATGTATGTCCTTTCGCACACAGGCAACGTCCAGTGAATATTTTTGAGAGTCAAGAATCTCACAGTTTGACTGGGCAAAGGGCACCCAACAGATGCAGGGATGTTAGCAAGAATGTTGAATTAGATGGAATCGTGGATGTGGAAAGGGTACCAAGGATTGATGGTACCTTTGTAGAACATGAATTCTTGATGTTGCAAGTGGATTTTGTCCAATATTTTGCTGTACCTGATAGCTACTCGTCTCTCTGTCTTCTTTGCATGCCATGCCATGCTGATGGCCTCAGACTACTGTTAAGGGTATTCAGGAGCACCACACCACTTGGGAGGTATGAGTTCCAATTAAGCAACTCACAGGAATACTTTCGTCACATCCATGCCTTTTTCTTCCAGATAGTAGAGATACAGTGTAGATTCTTCTTAATTAGAATGTGTTCCGCACCTCTCAGCACAAATATTTGGGCGCGGGGGCATTTAAAGCTAAGCATCATTTTAGACTGCAGGTCAGATCTCACTAATACGAATTTCACTAATAAGAATTGCTCGGTTTCTGACAGGAAAGACTCTAAAATGTGCAGAAGATGTGGTGGGGTACACTGGATTGAATGCGCTTGGGTTTGTAATTTATGTTATAGTCTAAAGTAAATATACATGTGAGACAGATGACCCCTCTAGGAAAGCAGAGATTGACCCCTAAATCTCTCTGAATTGACACGATGAACACTCTCTCTAACGTGCGTTTATCAATAAACAGATAAAACAACTAAAAAATAATGCTTGTTCAGTAGTTATTGTAATTTTTAATGATTGATTCCTCAAACAATCCAACACGTGTTTCAACCCAAGGTCATTTTGAAGGCATAGCACAACTCATATATTCCTGATTAGTCTTTTCTTTATTTTATTTGATTGGCTGAACTGTTTATATCAATCCCTATGTTCAAGCCTTGTCAATCTCTAAGCAAATAGGTCCGCTCTTAAGTGTTGTCAATCGGTAGTTATATTATCAGCATCAGAATAACTTGAAATTCTCCCGCTCCCACCGGTCCATCCACGATTACACTCCGGAGTGGGAGAATTTCAAATTATTCTGATGCTGATAATATATCTACCCTTTACCAACACTTAAGAGAGGATTTCTTTGCTTAGACAGAATGAAAAAACTTTGTTAAGGGGAGGTTATGGTTAAGTTGGACTAATAAAAACCTATGGAATTCAATGAAAAAACTTTGTTAAAGGGACGTTATGGTTAAGTTGGACTAATAAAAACCTATGGAATTCAATGAAAAAACTTTGTTAAAGGGACGTTATGGTTAAGTTGCCCTAATAAAAACCTATTAATGATGACGTGTCCGAGAACCCGTCCGCACTTCATGATAAGATCTGTGCTTCGCAGACAGTTCAAAACTGTATTTTCTACTGATCTAGGAACTTTCAACTTTAAAGTTTCCCTTTCACAGCTCCAACACCTATTACTACTCATTATCCATTAACAATCTAGTACACAGTACATACTTTTAGCAAAACGGATATTTATCTCAAAATGGCATCATCTATTGCCATCCTTCCTCCCCAAGAGCCACCACCACTGCTGTAAACACTGCCCCCTACCTTAGAAATAACAAATGCGCAACGTTTTCCCCTGTCCACCTGCCCCTGCATATTGGTGTTTGGTGCCTCTTCCCTCATTTCTCATTCTTAGCGCTCCTGCCAAAAAAAAAAAATACATCCAAAAACAACAAAAGAAATGTTCCTTTAGGAACCACCGTTCACAGTTAAAAATAGAACAAAAAAAGTATATACTCCATCTACTTTACATTTTCAGTAAATTGCATAGACTCAATAAGATTTTCCAACATTTCCATTTGCATTTTGTGTTATGCTAATGGAAATATTGTGGCGTTCATCCCCCGTTCCAGGGAATGGAACGGTGGATACTGGACCAGCAGCCCAAGTTATCAGCCCAAGCGAAGCGAGGGTGGATAATGAGGTCTCCGGACCATTATCCCCCCATTCCAGCACCTGTAATGAGGGATGAAGGCCATTAGCACCCTAGGTTCCCAAAGTAGGAACTCAGGGTGCCAAAAAAGTATTTTCCAAGATGGCCACCATGGAAAGGGAAGGTGGGGTTCCAATCTGGCCACTGCCCATGGCTACCGGCTATACCTCAGTCACCAAAAAGGTATATCACTATTTTTTGTACCTACATTATGACACTTGTTCAAAAATAAAACACAGGCACATTTGCAAAACCATGCTTTCAGATCCTTGCCAATTCTCCTTCCACAAGTTTGCTGGAAATTCACACGTTTTATGTTTTCAAAAGTGTCAAATGTATGCACACACAATAGTCATATAACCTAGCTCCCACTTGGCAAACTCCATATAGACTTTATGAAAACATTTATATCTAGATCTAAAATCTTTTTGCAAACTTTTGTGTAGATTTGTCAATTTGCACCACATTTATAAGCCTTTAAAATATTTTGGGACCCCCCTCTAATTTTGCCCCCACTGGACAAAATCCCACAAAACATTGCAAAAACATGTATATCAACATCTACAATGTTTTTGCACACCTTTTTGTAGATTCGTTAAATGGCACCCCATTTATAAGCCTTTAAAATAATTTGGGACCCCTGTCTAATTTTGCCCCCCTTGACAGAATCCCACCAAACTTTGCAAAAACATTTAAATTTAGATCTTTAATCTATTTACAAATCTTTGTGTAGATTTGTCAAATGGCACCACATTTATAAACCTTTAAAATAATGTGTGACCCCCCTCTTATTTTGCCCCTCTTTACAAAATCCCACCAAACTTTGCAAAAGCATTTATACTTAGATCTTTATCAGTTCCCCAACTTAGGTTTAGGTTAGTCAAATGGCACCTCATTTTTAAGTCTTTATATTATTTTGGGACCCCTTCTCTAATTTCGCCCCCTCTTGACAGAATCCCACCAAACTTTGCAGACTCATTCAGAATCAGGTCAAGAATATAAGTGCAGAATTGCATGCAGTTTAATTAAGTGGCACCAAAGTTATAAGCCATCCAAGAACTCCTTTTCACCAACCCTGTAATGCAGAGGTGTCCGCGAACCTCACAGGACTGTTCACGAACATCCGATCTGTTTGCGGACTTTGTGGCAAAAACCGACTGTTTTTTTACCTCTTGCACCTATATCCCAACCCAACCTCCTCACCCATCACCTCCCCAAAGATTATTTGATAAGTTTGACAAGTGCAAAGTTTTGTTTTTTATATGTTTTTACCGCAATGTCCACGGACAGCAACCGCTGTCCGTGAATCCAAGATGGCGGGCGCATCGAGAAAATGTGACGCACCTCACGCTTCACTCTAACCAATAAGCGAGCATGTTGCATGACGTAAGCCAATTGGCTAATCAGAGTCCTGTCCGCGGAAAACTACTGGTTGGATTTTCACCAAATTTACAAAAGCACGCTTTCGGGACCAAGCCACTGCTTCTACTGCAAATTTGGTATGTATTTAATGTATGTATTTAAATTTGTATAGCGCTGGGAACCTGCAGGCATCAGGGCGCTTTGGACAAAAAAACACATAACATGAAAGACACGATCTCGCCATTTACTAGGCCTGAGTCAGCGTGTCTCCTAACGAATATATTTCTTACTGACAAATGTGAGTCTTGAGACGTTTCCTAAATGGCAGATGATTTTCTTCTGTTCTCAGGGCCTCTGGCAGGTTGTTCCATTGTTGTGGGGCCAGGACCACAAAGGCCCTGCCCAGTCCAGTTTTCAGTCTAAATTTGGGGGTGACCAGAAGGCCCATACCTTCTGATCGTAAGCTCCTCTTCTGAACATTTGGGACTATACTTTTCTTTAGGTAGCCGGGTGCATTGCCATACAGGCACTTGTGTACTAACGTGAGAATTTTACATTTTATCCGCTCCTCCACTTTGAGCCAATGAAGCGATCTTCTTTGGATTGTAACATGGTCCCTTCTTTTTAAGTTTTTAACCAGCCTTACCGCGTCATTTTGGATGACTTGGCATTTAGCCAGGTCTTTGGCAGTGGCCCCTATCATTAAGGCATTCCCATAGTCCAACCTTGACAGAATGATGGCTCTGGCTATTGTGGCCAGATTATTTTCATTCAGAAAGGGCTTTATGGCTTTTATGAGCCTGAGGTAATAGGTCGTGTTCTTTGGAAGATAGTTGGTCTGCGCCTCAGAGTTAACCACTGAGTTAACCATCATTCCCAGGGTTTTGACTTGTGAGAAGACTTGAATCTTTGCGTCCCTAATCTGGAAGGACATGTATTCCCCTCCTAGTTTAGCTAGCTGCCTATTTGAACCAAAGATTATCAGTTCAGTCTTTGTGTCATTTAGACACATCCAATTGGCTTGCTTCCACTCGTCAATCATCCCATATACTTTCCCAATTATGACACTATCAGCATTGTGATTTCCACTTAGCCCAAGGATGAGCTGTGTGTCATCAGTGTAATTTGTAAAGAACACTCCGGCCTTTATTAGGATGCTACACAGGGCCCGCATGTATATGTTAAATAGCATAGGAGACAGGCTTGCACCCTGTGGAACCCCAAAGAGTATAGAGCATGGGTCAGAGAAATTATTACCCTAGTGGAATCTTGCCTTGCAATCAGAAAGAAATAACACCAGCCACTCTATTGCTTTTTCAGAGCAGCCTACATACTCTTTAAGAGCTTTGATGAGGAGCTGGTGGTCTACCAAATCGAAAGCTGCGCTTAGGTCCAGCAGCATCAGCAACCATATTTTATTGCCATCTACCAGACCCAGCATGTGGTTCTGGAGATCCAGCATCGCCGTTTCAGTACTGTGTGTTGCTCTGAATCCTGATTGTTGTTGGTGGAGAGATGAATGGTTCTCCACATACAATTGTAGTTGCTATGTGGCTAATTTGTCCAGAACTTTAAGTACAACATTGTAATTAGTTATGGGGCAGAGATTAGCCGGTCCTTTAGAATCCAAGCCCGCCTTCTTTACTAAAGGGGTAATAGTGACCTTTTTTAGTTCTTTAGGAACTAAGCCTTCCTTAAAAGAGGCGTTCACTATTTCTAGAAGAATTGGTGCGAAGAGTTCTTTATGTTGCAGAATAACACTTGATGGCAGTATGTTTTCTGGGATTTTCTGGTGAAAATCCATCCACCGGTTTGGGCTGTAGGCACTACAGAAATGTTTTCTCCATTGAGTCTATAGGAAAAAAGAAATTTTGGGACCCCCCCTATAACTGTGCCCCCCATGGACCAAACCTTACCAAACTTTGCAAAAGGAGTGGGACATATACTATTTTTGCAAAGTTTGGTGAGGATTCATCCAGGGGGAGCGAAGTTATAAGCTGCTCAAAAATTGCTCTTCCTAAGGGTGTAGCAACAAAGCATTATATAAACTTAATAAACATTAAACATGAACATAAACTTAACCATAACTACATGGCTGCTACCGCAGGCCATGTAATACAGGAGGAACAATGCTCTTTCAGTTTAGTTCAGTTTATTATTTGTAGAGCACACCTAACCCTGAGGTATCTGGGCACTTGAACGTAAGTAATTGTTACAAGTACATAAATATAGGAACAAAAGACACATAGCTTGTTGACAAGGGTTACACATTGGTGGACAAGCCAGCATTGGAAAAAAAACATACAAGATACAAAATACAGAACACAAATCATACGAGTGCTAAGGAGCAATTCACAGTGGCCCTAGGGCCCTTCAGTGTTGCTTGGCAAAGAGCCAGTTTTTCACTTTGGCTCTAAAAGACCAAAAAGAGGGTTTGGCTCTAATGGCTGAGGGAAGAGGGTTCCAGCCCTTAGCAGCTAGCACAGTTAAACTAGATCCACCTGCAGTTTTTAGTTTGTAATTCGGGATGTTGAGACAGTGTGAGTAGAAGGATCTAGTGGGTCCGGCAGGTTGGTTCCTAGTGAATTTGTCAGCCAAGTATTTGGGGCTGAGTTTGAGAAGCATTTGTGTGTGATAACTATAGTGCGCAGGGAGATTCTGTTGCGCACTGGGAGCCAATGAGTGTCCTGTCTAAAGGTCGAAATTTGATTGGAACAGGGATTTAAGGCTGATCTAAGGGCATTATTCTGGAGGACTTGTAGTCTGTTAAGGTTACGTTCGGTAGGGTCTAAGAATAGAATATTACAATAGGCCAGCTTACCAAACGACGCATTTACTGGACACCGGTGAGGTTGAAAGGGAGAGGTTTGGCTGATGTGGATTTATGCTGGGGGTTAGGAAGCTTGAGAGGGACTAATTTGCATATGCTCTGGGAATGTAGTAGGGTGGTTGACTTTTGGAGAGATGTTATAGATTGCATTGATATGGTAACTGGTATGTTATTGCCTCGTACATTTTTATCAGTGATTTTCCTTTCAACTGATGGTTGGAGTGTGGAGCTGTGGGACTGTTCGGATTGGATTGACAGGGCATTGCTAATGGCCATAAATGGAGGTGTGGAAGTCTAGGAAGAAGCCGCATTGTGAAAATTGGGTGGCGGATATGCGTACGCTCTCTTGGTATGAGAAGACTCAGGCAATTCGGCATCATAGGGAAGTTGAATATGAGAAGAGGTGGGGGTCATTTCGTGATCTTTTCGGTTGAGGAGTAGTTTATGTTTTTTCTGTTAATGGATTTAGAGACTGGGGGGGTGGGTAGGGGTGCTTGTTTTGTGTTGTTGTTGGTTTTGTAGTTTTGTCTTTTGGTGTTCTGTCTTGTTTTGGGACGGGTGGGTGGGGATGATCTATGATTTCCTTTTTTTCTTTAAATTGCTGTTAACTTATTGTGTAATTTACATTTCAATGAATTGCTGTATATGGTGTGATCTTTTGCTTGTTCTCACTCTGATATTTTTGAGGTTATTTAATTGTATTGTATATTTTTATTAAAGAAAGGTGAAAAAAAAACAATAGGCCAGTTTACATAAAATCAGAGCCCTGGCTAGCATGATGCAGCTGTTGGTAGACAAGTAAGGTTTGCAGGCGTTAATCAGTTTATTGGTATATGCTGTCTTTGAGGTGGTAGCATTCATTTGTTACTTGAGGGAGAGCGTGGAGTCTAAGTAGAGGCCTAAGGTTTTTACCTTGTTGTCAACTTTAATGATGGGTTCCTGTCAATATTGAAGGTCTTGTACCGTGTGTCAAGTTTGTTTAGACATGCTTGGAATCCAATGATCAGAAGCTCTGTTTTATCAGCGTTTAGACAAAGGCTGTGGGCAGCCATCCACGCCTGTATTTCAAGGTAGATTTCATTTAACAATTTAGAAAACTTTGTCATAGCAGCCAGCAAGCATAATGAGGACCTGGGTGTCATCGGCATAATTCGTGTAGGTGACACCTATGTTGTCAAAACAAACAAAGAGGAGCTCTGTGACAATGTTGTAAAGCGTAGGTGAGACGCAAGAACCCTGTGGTACTCCGCAATAGATAGGGATTGAATCTGCGGATGCTGAAGGTGCGAAGACCCTTGTTGTTCGGTTTGAAAGAAAAGATTGGATCAAACTAGCGGCGTTCGACTAGAACGCAGCAGCTACAGTCAAATGTTTGGTAAAGATCTGATGGTCATCGAGATCAAATGCTGCTGAAAGGTCCAATAAGAGATGGCTGGCCAGATTGCCTTTATCTTTGGCTTCATTTATTGGGATTTTTAGTTCCAGGAGGGCCGTTTCAGTATTGTGCCTAGGTCTGAAGCCAGATTGGCCCATACCTAGAAGATTATTATCCTCCAGGTGTTTTTGAATTTGTAAATAGGCCGCTCTATTTAGAATTTTTAGGAGGAATAAGTCTGTTATAGTAAGTCTTTAATGGTCGGTTTGTTAGGTTCTAGATTGTTTTTTTAGGAGAGGTACAACCCATGCCTCCTTAAGATTGTTAGGGACCAAGCTGCTGTAGAAGGAGGAGTTCATCAGGGCGGCAATTAATGGGGCTAGGACTTTTGCTCCTTCCTTAATAACTGAGGCGGGACAGATATCTCCCTGGCACCTTGAGGGTTTTAGGCCAAGGATAATGTTTTCCAATTCTTTAAGGGTGACTGGAGAGAAGAAGAAAGGGTGGCACGGTGGAGATAGGGGGTCAGATGAATTTCCGGAGCTGGTGCTTGTGGCCAGGTGAGTCTTTTTAGTCTTTGACTTGTAGCAAGGTTATTTTGTCAGATAAGGCCTTCTGTATATTGGCACGCCAGGCTGAATCTTTGACGCAGGTTTCTATAGGTGGTGCTGGGGACTCCAGTTCCCTTAATATAGTAAAGAGCTCTTTCGTGCCCGATTTTGCATTTAGAATTCTGTCATTGTAGGTCTCTTTTTTGTGTTGAGGATGGCTGTTTTATATGTAGTAGCGGCAGACGAGAACATTTCCTTGTTACGGGATGATGGTGATTTTCTAGAAGTGGCTTCAGCTGCTCTTTTGGCATTGTGGAGGGTTTTTAGATTGGCAGTGAACCATTTATTTAGGTGAGCTGCAGGTTTAGCCTTTCTTAGTTTGATGGGAGCAATGTTGTTTAAGGCTTTTCTACAGTACCGTTGTACAGGTCAACCAGTTTGGTTGGGTCCAGATCGAGGTTTTTTTGGTAGCTCCATGATAGGGTGGAGTAAGGGTCATAGATTATCTAATGTTATGTTC
Organism: Ambystoma mexicanum; assembly: GCF_040938575.1. Classification (NCBI taxonomy): domain Eukaryota; kingdom Metazoa; phylum Chordata; class Amphibia; order Caudata; family Ambystomatidae; genus Ambystoma; species Ambystoma mexicanum. The sequence continues at coordinate 582,637,927 of NC_090937.1, read as the reverse complement.
CGGTTATTTCTGGATAGGGTTTGTGGGGAAATGGCGGTGCTAGTATTAAAGTGAGCGCTCTCCTGTACAGTGAAGGTGATACAGTGGTGGTCTGACCAGGCACAAAAAAAACATACAATGGATAAGAAATCAGATTTGATGGGAAGTAGTGAGCTTCTTACTATGGGGTGAGTTTGAGGGACAAACTGACCATGCTGTAGAGAGCAAATCGAACAGTCACTGGGGACAATACAAGTGGACATACATAGATTAAGGACAACCAATATTGGACATTTTTAAGTACAGGTACACGGTACGGCCAGCTGTGCTTGGGATGTGACCATAATGGGTGAAGTGGTAGAGTAGAGGCAGATGAAGTGAGGGATAGAGGCAGGATAGAGGCGAGGAAACAATTTTAACTAACAGGCCGGTGTGAGGTAGGTTAAGAGGGTAACTCACAAGTGAGGAGGTATACTTTAAATTTGGTTTTGAACAAATCTGTGTGGACTGTTTCTCGGATTTCCAGGGCAAGAGAATTCCATGCAATTTGAGAAAGAAGGGAGAAAGAGCGGAAGTGAGAGGAAGCACAGGGAAGGCGAGAAGCCACAAGGATAGTGGAGGAGGCAAAGCGGAAATTACTAGAAGGCTTGTAGAGTTGGATAGAGGAGGATACATACAGTGGTGCCTTACTGTGTATATATTTGTGGACCAGAGGAAGATATTTAAATCTGACCCTGTTTTGCATCATCAGCCACCCAGCCTGGTGACACAACGTGGAACTAGGTGTGAAGTGAGGGTTTTCAAAGAGAGTCCTGGTAGCGAAGTAAATGATCTTGCCGTGAGGACAGAAAGTGTAGTTGGGGAGACCAAAGAAGATGCTGGCACAGAAGTCCAATTTAGAGAAGACAAGTGTGGTTAAGAGATGCTTGAGGTTTTTAAAATAAGGAGGTGACTGATTTTCCTAATATGTACGGGGTTGAGGTGAGCTGCTGTTCCAGTTTTGGAGATGAAAGTAGAGAAGGTGTGAGTAGGGTCCTAGATCTCATACAGGTTTCTAGCTGATGAAAAGTTTCAGATGGGAACTGCACAGTCAGAGGAAGAGATAAGAGAGAGCTTTGACGGGGAAGAAGAGCACCTCTGTTTTGGTACAGTTTTTATATCAGAGAGTGCAAAGCCATCCAATGTTTAATGACAGCAAGACAGTTGGACATTTTTAATAGAGAAATAAAAGGAAAGTTCAGGAAAACAAAAGAATATTTGGGTGTCGTCTGAGAAGAATTAGTACAAGAACCCAAAGGAAGAGATTAGTGCCCCAAGAGCAATGGTCCAGAGGGTATAGTGGAGTGGACCCAAGACACAGCCTTGTAAAACACCAACAGTTGGAGGAGTGGGCTGAGAGGTGTTGTTGCTCCAGGAGACAGAGAATTGGAGATGTGCAAGGTAGGATTCAATCTAGGTAAGGGCTCGATCATGAATCCTAAAAAAAAAGTAATGAGCAGATGAGAGTGATTGACAGTTTCAAAGGCAGCAGATAGGTCAAGCAGAATTAGGATGGAGGATAGGTTGGAGTGCCTCAGCAGAGGCGTTGAAGTTGGACACATTCATAAGAGCAGTTTCTGTGGAGTGACAGGAGTGTAAACATGCTTGTAAGGGGTCCCGAAGGTTGTGGATGTCTAAGAAATTGGTAAGACTGTTGAACACATCCCTTTCGAGCAGCTTGCAGTACTGCGGAAGGAGAGACGCAGGGTACATTTTTGCCGGTAGGTTCGGGTCAGCCCCTTGCTTTTTAGGAGAGAGATGACCATGCCTGCTTTCAGAACAAAGGGAAAGTCGAAGGACAGTTTGAAGAAGAGTTCAATGAGGTGAGAGGCCACTAAAGTGGCAATAGGCTTGACTAGCTGAGAAGCAAGAGGGTCTGATGGGTCACACAAGGGGTTAATCTTCATTAGTCGAGATAGGACTTCATATGTATTAGTGTGACTAAAGAGGGGTATAGAGGTAGAGTAGGGTGAGTGTACAATGTAGAAGGAGGGATTGTGAGGAATATCAGGAGAGAGTTTTGGAAATGTTTGCAGTGAAGTATTAGCTAAGTCATTAGCTGTGAGAGTGGAATTGGCAATCAAAGACCTAGGAGGAGTGAGGAGTGACTTTAGGGTGCCCTGTAGTCGGTGAGGTTGGTTGGAGTGAATGTCAATGAGGGTTAGGTAAAATTACATTTTCGATTTATCAAGAGTGGACTTGAGCGAGTTCAGGGCAGAGAGGTAGAGTTTCAGGTCCTCATGCGAGTGGGTACGCCTCCATTTGTGCAGCAGCCGACACATGTCTGTGCAGAGAGAGCGTATGAATGGGTTGACCCAGGGTTGAGGATTTTGAGACTTAGGGGTGAAAGTAAGCAGTGGGCAGTGAGAAGAGAATGAGTCCTGTAGTAGGGCTAGGAAGCTGTAGAAGGCAGTGCTGGTGGAGGAGGCATCAGGTGTGAAAGAGGGGAGTGTGAACTGTAGGTCAGAGAGAAAGGGGGAATGGCAGAAGGTTTTAATTAGCTTACAGCAATAGGTGAAGCAAGTGGTGAGGAAAGGTCAGATAGTAGAAAAGATATGGTTATAGAAACAATTGAGTGATGAGATGTGGATGGCAAGACAGTAGTATCAGTTGCTGAAAGTGAGATGGAGATGAAGAGGAGATCCAAAAAGGGATGCCTCTGTTGGTAGGTAGATTATGAATAGAGTGGAGAGCGTGGTCAATAATAATTGTTTTTCTGTTTATTGAAACACTACCCTGTACACTCTCACCTACCTGCCACTAAGAGATGAGCTCTATTGACAAGGAACTTGTGTTTCCTAGAAACAAGACTGCCCACACAAGATAGAGGCTGTTCGTAGGGAGGATGGTCCAGGGAGATTCAGGAAATTACAAAGTTTCTTCCATGCCCAAGCTTGGCCTAATGAATCCCAAAATGATCACTCTGTGAAACCAGATGACACTCACCAATCCAGAGTAAGACTTCTAATCACATTTTCTCACTGATCCCAAAAACTGACCTGCATGCCTTTACTGTAAGGACATGTATAGAATTTTGCAAAAATGTAATATACCATTTTTCTTTTGCCAGTATAATCTATAACATTATTGGTAGTATGCAAAGTATAGGATTTACAACACAGCCAGGCCCAATTTGAAACTGCAGATATTCAGAGCACACATACAAAAACGTAGTGTACTGCCAGGTTCAAATAATGAAGTGCACCATGTTTTTTTGGATGCTTCATGTATGTAGACTACATTTTAATACACAACCGTCTTACATTATTAACATTACTAAAATACTAATTCTAACTTCTCTAACATTAAAATGCAGTCTCATATGCAAAATGAGGTGAAATCCATGTTTTGGTGGCACTGCTGAGATTCATTTTTAAATGCACACTGGTGTTTTCTTCAGCTTGTGGAGAACAGAAAAAATGCAAGCGACAGGAAGCAAAGTGAAACAGTAACTCTGGGCCTAATGCTTTCATTTTTCTGAAAATGAGTGCTGGTACAGAGCACATTTTTTTTACTATGATTGGTGGAAATTGTAGGCAAGCAAGCCATGTCAATAAGGGGATGGATAAGAGTTTTCTTAGTGACGAGAAATGAGGAGAGCAGTTTGGTCATGCTGGGCTGAGGAGACAGATGGAGGTTCCAGCGGGCAGAGCATTAGCTTTGAGACATAATCAACTGGCGCTCCCCACACAAGATTACGGAAGAGTTTCGCGCTCACACTGGGTCTGCATCTGCGAACACAACGAGGTTGTGTGGGGGACTTCAAAGAAAGGCCGACCTTGGTAAGATAAGTGTTAAGGGAGGACCAGATAAAATGCTGTATGTGTGACTAAGAGTTATTGCAGTGTAGGGAAGTTAGGAAATCATTGCACGTTTATTTTTCATTATATTCAGAATGTGGGAACATTAATCCATTTTAAAAAAAAATATCTGCTTGTTCTGTTTTGTTTTCTTGTATTGCAGATGATGCTGTAATTAACCCATGGTAAGACTTGGTGACTTGTAAATAAGATACAATACAAGAAGTATTTATAAAAACCAATGGGATTTTTGTGTCATTCATGCATCTGTGAATTATTTACATAAGTGATGTATAAAGGGGAGGCTCATATCAGTACAGTAGTGCATTTGCCAATTTACCAATGCAAGTAAAAAAGCAAACAAGAGAACGCTAGTAATAAACAGCTATAAAGCACAGGTTTGTGTGCGGTGTGATTAATGTTTCCTTACTTACATGCTGATGGGAAGGTGTTTGATCTGATACATAGATTACTGGATGTACATAAGCCAGTAATACCAGCCACAAACTGTAGGTGGCGCCATGAATAAAATCATTGGGTTCTACTAAAGTGTATAAGTCTTCGGCTCTCTACAAACAACTAGAAGGAATTGTAATAGAAAGGAAAGGTTTGTTTTATGATGGGGTTATAGTATAAAAAAAAAACAATGCTCACCACTATACCACAGGAATAAAATACTGCAAAACAAGATACCACTACAATTACCACCAATGCAAGCAAACAAGGTATGGTCACTAAAATAGTGTGATACCAAACCCAATCTAAATGTAAGACTAATTTACTGCCAAATTACCACCAATATTTTTACGGTAAGAATATACTGCCAAATCCTGAATTTACCCCAATAAAACAAAATCTCTTACATTACCCAAGCCAGTTTATTCACTTGCACTGGCTACAGCGTTGGATTGGCCCCCCGGCCTCTCGGCCCGTGGCTGGGCCGAAATCGTCCCTGGGGAGTGGGGGCCGGTTTATTTTTATTTGAAGAAAAAAAAACATTTGAAAAAAAAAATGCATTTTTGAAGGAAAAAACCCACCTGCAATGGCATCATTCATCAAAGCAAGGTAACACGTGTTACCTTGCTTTGATGATTGATTTTCATGCATGATGTGTGCATCATAAATTATGATGCATGCATCATTCACATGCTGCTGTAGCATGCAAAGTTGAGGGTCCGCCGTCGAGCTGGCGACTGTCACCAAGCCGCCACTCCAGGGGGCACGTGCCCCCTGGAGTAGCTTTGCTGTTGTATTAGTGATAAATATGTATTAGTGATATTAGTGATAAACGACCAATTTTAGAGTAGAATAAGCATTCATTTCGGACTATGTATTTTGCCTTTTGCAAGTTTCAGTAATAGCATGTTTTTTTTCTGCTGTTGTCTCTGTTACGATTATCACAAGACATTCCATCTCAGTGTCCTCGGTCACTTGACAAAATTCTTGTAGCTAAAAGCTTCTGTGCAGTGTAGAAATATTTGACCATAGCACATCAAGTGGCCATTGAATTGTTTGTGCCACAATGAATGCTTTGTTGTAATGTGTCTATCTTTCCCATCTCCTGGCATGCTGTTCAGGATGTTTGTTTGCAAATGTGAGGTAACGACTGCTCAGAGTATGGGATCTCCTGTGGGTGCGCTGCTTTCCCTACTTTGCCAACCCTTGAAGCCTGAAAGTAGATGCATGCAGGCCTGATATGCGGCCAACTTTGCACCAGACCTGCAGATTAACTAAACTGGTCTGCTGTTAAATCTCAGTTACTAGTTTAATGGTATCCACTACAGAATAATTGCTCATTTTACTATAGCCGTTATGATAGCTCGGTGGGTTGAGCGCTTGCTGCTATGATGTGTGTGTGATCTGCAGGTTCGAATCCCAGAAAGGCCATCTCAGCTTTTCATCCTTCTTAGGTCGATAAATGAGTAGCAAAAGAGGTTGGGTGATATTGTATGCATATTTGTTCTATAAAAACTTAAGTGTAAGTGCTAAACAATAACATATTATCATTTAGCCTTGGACGTCTGTTTGCATTCACAATAATTTGACAATATAGAGCTATACACAAAGATATTAATGATACATATGGTGATCCATTTTTGTATGAAATGTATATAGTGAAATCATAACCATATTTTTCGTAGTATACTTATGAACAATGCTATTTGATGCCACTTCCTGTTTTGTTAAGGGGTGAAAGGTTGTGTTTCATCGCTTCACAGGATGTCACTTTGGGGTGGAGTCAAATTTCATCACTTCCGGTGATGTCATCAGAGGTCAAGGGTCGTGAGGCGAGGGGCGGGCCACTTTTTTTGAGGCGAGGGGTGGGTCACTTTTTTTGGGTGTCCGGGCCTATTTCTTGTCCCAGTCTGACTGGCTACATCCACAAGAGTGTGTGATACACCTCGCTACTACCCTCCCATTCAGCATAACTCTACCACATCCAACACTCTCTCCCTCAACATGACCTTGATTATTTGCAAGTCGAGTGACTAAATGACGCAACACATTGAAATGCACCCCACGTACACAGACTGCATATCCCACTATCAGACTAAGATGGCTGCCAGCCCCTTGTCAATGGCTGGAACTAAATGGCACGAATCTTCCAACTCAAACTTTTCACATAAACATGTTCATCCCCAGTTCCCCACATTACCTAGGGACAACCACAAAACTGGAGGCAAGACCACTATTCGAGATTTTCAGTCTCAGCTTGCAACATCTTTCTGGCTCAAACACACACATTCCATAATGTACAAAGCCCTGAAGACAGCTCAGAGGGGTACATTGTGCACTTGCATCTATTGGAGAAGGCCACGGAATGAGACCTCCCCATGCAACGGCCCACATACGGTAACCAATACATGGAAGCTAGCGAATAGCACTATGCTTATTAATACAGTCATCTGTCACAAGAGGCCATTCAAAGGGCAATTCTTTGCTTCGCAAATGCTATCCAATATAGAACTTCAGAACCATGAGATGCAATTGAGACACAAACAGAGAAACAGTCTACTGTTGGTAAGAACCATCCAGGCCTACAAGCCATGTATTATGGCACAACCAATGACGGCCTAAACCGACAATCCGAAACCCACACCCAAATACAGAGTGCAAAAATCACTAACTATCCACACAAATTGTAGACTATATTAACATAACTGACAGAATTATGAATTCAGCAAACATGTTCTCAAGACACAAGAATAACTTAGCAGTAGACCGGAATACTTGCAATTAAAAGCCCTGCCAAACAGATCACCACATTAACCAACCCACACCATCTTATTGAACAGAAACAGCTTGCTATGCTCCTCAGTTCTCATACTTAACAGGTCATATTTCACCAGCATCCACAAAAATAGTTCATGTAACTAAAGACACTGCACCCCACTATGAAAGTGTGGTAAAGGTAAATACATATGTGAAATTAAATACCACTTATTTTTGAAATACCACCAAATTATGAGTTGGGAACAAATGGGATATGTGCTGCCTCTGACAGATGTCAATTATTGGGTTAATATGTTTTTTTACCCCACGCAACACTATCTTTGTGCCACATGATAAAATACCCTTTGCAGTCCCAGCTCATCATTAGGCTTTCATAAACTTATGTTCTTAGATTTGTAAGAACATCATTCTTAGGAGATGTCAGCCACCTCTTGATTTCATTGGGAAAGCTTTCTTTGGAGGCTCTCAGCTACCTGATATTTTTCTGGCAAGCTGTTTCAAATATTCTTCAGGGGTTTTCATCAAGCTTTTGTATCAACCTTTTCCCAAAGCTCTCACTAACCTCTTGGTGTTAAGAAGTTAGGAAGGCATTCATACAAGCGTTTCCAAGAAAACAGTCTCTCTGTGTCTTTTCCTAATGCAGGAGGCTCTGGCACTGTATCTACTGTGGTGAGTTAGAGAAACTCCACAGCCTTTTATATGAGGGAGCAAGCCACTCCTACAAAAGAGCTGGGGATTGGGTTGGTTTAGCTACAACCCTATGTGCTTCCCAGAGAGTAGGTAGAGCATGATTCCCTAGGCTTGCCTTCTGCTCACAGACATGTAATCACTTTAATCCAGAAGGATGCATCTTTACCTGGGAAGGTGATCCAGAACTGCAGAGTCCAGCATGCCCCAGAAGGGTTGCACTATAAAACAGGGTACATGGCAAATGTAAGTGCTTCTTAAATTAAAACTTTAAAAAGCAATTATACATTATAACATGACCCTCAAAATGCAGTTAACAGTTGTTTTGAAGTTAGATTTAACTGTAATGCTTAAACAGGCTTGATCACTGAAGGAAAGAGAAATTGTGGGAGTTTGCACAATGCTGAGTGTGGTAAGGAAAATAAATCCATGGAAAACACAAACAATGTACCTTCTAAACTAGAACCAGATTGATTGTGCTCTACTGAGCAACTGGGTTATGTTAATTATACGTTTGCTGAGGATCTCTGCACATTGTGAAGCACATCTGACTGCATTTACCTACTGATCCAAAATAGCACTGAAGGCATGAGCCCTGCTTGAAGGCATTGAGCCGAGTGTTAGGCAATGTATTCATCTATTAATATATGACCAGTGCCAAAACGGAAGTAATAATAAGCTCAAGAATACCTGATCAGGTAAACTAAAACAAATTACACATTGAAAAGACCAAACCTAGTCTGCCATAGGAAACCTGCCACCATGCCAAAATTATGAAAGAACGGGAAAAATGCCAGTTATAAACAAAAACTGGCAGTAAAAAAACATGTTTTCATCCACTGCCTGGATAGACCAGGTACATGGGGCGGCTACTACCTGGGAAAAGGTAGTTCTTTTACTCCCAGATGTGCAGCAGTCATTCTGACAAGGGGATGTCAGATGTCCAACCATGATATTAAGTTGTCTGATGAAGAGACGACCTAGTGACAGATCATACCCACGATGGATGTGGTACTACAAGAAGGTCTGAGGATGAGGCAGTCCCTGGACAAAACTGAGAAGAAGAAACCCAGGCTGCAGAGAGAGAATATTGTTAGATAGAAAATGACACTGAATGAGAGGTGGGTGGATATCTGTTATTGTATTGGCAAGAATGTTGTGCTGAGAGATTCTCAGGTCTTTGAGAGACACAGGAGAAGTCTGAGAGAATCCAAGATCATGGATTGACCTTAGGGAATTATGAGAGTACCCCAGGACATAGTGAGGCCCAAGAGAAGCTTGCGAAAATCTGAGATCCTGGAGAGACCTAAGATGGTTGATGTTCGAATGGAACGAGAGGCCTAATCAATCTGTGCTGATCAGCGTTTCTGCAGAAGGCAGAGCCATCAGTATCCAGAGGAGGACTCTAGGGCAAAGTTAACAGTCGGAAAAGACACTTAAACCTGTGAGCCTTCCCCTCCCTTAACCCAGATAAAAGCAAGCATGTACAAACCTGATGGTGGAATGACGAGGCCTATGAGTAAACAATGTAAATACAATGTAAACATAGGTACGCGTGTAACCGGAAGCTCTTATGCTAACCTTTCATGTGAAAGCACGGTGTATGCCAACCTATGATTCTGAAATGCTCATAACAAATGGTTGCAATATTACAGTGTTTAACCAAATATAAAACTATATATACTAGCACACGCTACCTCATTCTTGACAAGGCTGAATGTAAATGCATGTACAATATCGTATTAGTACAATGTAGAAGTTAATCCCTCTTAGCTGGCACGCATATAGATCCTTAGCGGCAACCTGCACGTCTATGAATAAGCGAATCTCAAGCCAAAGAAATGTTTTAATACTTGGTTATTCGTCGACGAGTTCTTTGTCTCTCTTTTGTAGTAAAATGCCTAGTTACAAGAAGATAAATGCATGCTTCGAGCCTATGTAACTTAAGTGCAAAACAGCCAGCCACCTGCTAAAAAGCCACATGTTAATTGTATTCTGAAAGGCCTTTAGCCCTTGTATAGCATGGATCAGACAAACAAAGGGGAGCCTCAATTCGCCCCAGTCCATTGTTGGTGTCAACAGAGAGTTAGTGATGTTTGGGCATTCAAACACTGAACCCCCACCGATATATGTACGTTTTGTAACCTGGTCATCCTAGCCATATATTCTGAAATTCCCCTTGTTGGTGTTAAATGGACACCCCAACCATACACTGACCACTTGACCTCTACCCCGTGCCTAGTATATTCCGAATACTTTCGGACAGGGGAGTAATGCCTTTGATAGGGATGGATAATTTATGACTAGTAATAAATAAGCCTGCCTTAGAACCCTGTTTTCACAAGTGTTAAGATACAGGCCGTGTCACCAGATGATTAGGTCAGAGTTCTGAATGGATGAGAATGTGTGGCCACAAGGACAAAATGTTGCGAAGATAGGATGTCAAAGAATCAACATGAAATACCAGGCTGATCAGCCCAGTTGAACGTTTGACCCCAAGCACCGTGTCATCTCATGACGTGCCGTGGACCAATCAGCAGTCGCCGACCCTACAGCACTTATAGGTGCCTACTCTTGGTGTCCAATCCTGATTGATTCTGTGCCCCTTAGGCCTCCCCTCTCTTGGATGACGAAAAACTGTATAAAAATGAGTTGTAACATGTTTTCTGCAGAGCGCTCTCTCACTTTCACTATTCATCCAACCCCAAGACCTTATATTGTTGATAATAATAAAACATTGTTAATTAAAGTGTGTTTTAATCATTGTAGCATTGCTTGAAATCTCTACAGTTCTTCCTGTCAACTGGTTGTTGCTTCTGCTTCCGAACAGACAATTTTCTGCCTCTCACTCGCTTGATGGACATTCTCAGGTATGCTCCAAGTTATTCTTTTATGCTCCACATTCTGGATTTCCATCGGCATGTGCATTTCCTCTTCTTTATACTTTTCCGGATTGGTTTTGGGGGCTTTCAGCAATGCTTGTTTTTTTCTACATACCTATAGTTATTTCCCTTGTCGTTTGAGGGATATGAAAGGTTACAAAAGTCCAGCATAAACATGAAAAGAGATTCTATGCACCATTTGAAACACATACATTGATACCAAGTAATTTAAAAAAAGTGTATGTAACAGTTTATTATGTTGGATATATTAATGTCATGTAATATTATGTTTTTTGTTGGACTGTGGTAGCCCTTTGGGCTTAATTCTTTGTGGGGTGGCTATGTAATATAGTGGCGCATAGGTTGGAGAACAACACATTGCCTACAGGTATTAAAAATCTGTCACAAATTGCCTTTTGGCGCAATTTCTATATGTACATTGTAGTTTGTGATGGGTTGTATTTTGGATGTATACTTTGGATGCACCATTGTGAATATTGTATTTTTAATATATGCTGTCTTCCAATTGATATGATTATAATACACTGTTGTATACACTTTTTTTTCAAATTACGTGGTATCAGTGTGTTTGCTTCAAACTTCATATGATCTCTTTTCATGTTTGTACTGTGACTCCCACTGGTCCTATGCATGAAATAAAATTAGGTGTGTTGACCTTGTGCACGTGGATATACAAAAGTCCAGAAGCCAGTTTCATGCGCAGTCAACTAATGAGTCATAACATTGCAATGGGAATACACCACCACACCAACTTATTGTAAATCATGGGGTATTCATGTAACCTACTTTTCCCAAAGAATGCAATAGCAGTCCTACAGCCCTGTTAGTATGGCCTATTGCATGTATGCTATACCAATCAATGGCTTTATGCAGATCAGAGCAGTTGGACATTATGCAGATGGACCAATGCATGTGACTTGTCGGAATGTCCTTGAAAGGTGCCAACATATTCCCATTGCATTAGGTGGGACATGAGCCAACAAGGCATTTTTAAGTTAATTTCCATCATCAAATCTGCAGCAAACATCTCTGGAAAGGGAATCCTGAACCAGCCATCAGAGTTTCTGAACATGTAGTGCGCTATCTCTACAGTTCAGGTGGGTCTTGAGTGGGTATTAGCACATTTGAACACACTATTCAATGTCCGTCCTTCAAATCATGTAAATAGGTTTGAATGCAATTATTTGACACTGTTCCTACATATGTTGATGATGGGCCATTGGTTAATAGTTTAATTTAGGGTAGGCAGCTGAAGGTCCTGAAGTGTCTGCACCAATATCAGTTCTTGGAACAGATTAATACATTGGATATTATATTGACTATTAAGTGTGCCTCATCTATTTCTCTTAATTTGAATGCAGTTATTGCAAACTCAAATCACAACTTGACTTAGTTGGCAGAGCATTGATGTCAGACATGGTCCTGGTGGGGGCATGGTCATGGTAAATACATTGCTGGCCATACATAAGGGCAGGCAGCAGATAATGCACACATGATTTCAAGTTAGCAGTGTGTGCCAGTCCAGGAGTGCTTGCTTGAACCTACAATGTGCCACCTATTTTGAAATTACTTTGAAGTGACCCTCCTTGTGGTAAGCAATATAGCGAGCTTGTCTTCCCCAGATGGTCGAGTGTCTAGTGGGCTGCGCTACAGATGTTATCCCTTTCGTCCTAAGTATGAGAAGGACCAAATACATCCACCCACTTTCTTTGGGTTGAGATGTGGGGGGGTGGGGGGGAGGCAGTGAGTGTCATTGTGCTGTGATTTGATACAGGTGAAATGTTTGGGTTGGAAGCTTGAAAAGCTGCTGGTGAAGTAAATGCTTCTCATTCAGATGCAGTGTCAGGTACAGCATCAACCCTAACAGTGTACCCTAATTAAACGATAGCCGTCTCATATATATAGTGACTTTGTGTTGGCCTCACTGTTGTTATGTTTGACTATTCGATCGCTTCAGGATATGGGAAGTTTGCAGATTGCATGCTTCTTAGTTGCAGCTATGTGCTGTATACCCACTATTAACTAGAGCAGATATAGAGCAGTTGGAATGACGCAGAAAATGCTAGTTATGGCACCAGCCTTAGCCACCTCAATGCGCATTACGCATCTTAACAGTTCTCTAAATACTCCTCCTAATTTTGCTGTCCCATACGAAAGCACTTTAGCCTACAGGACGTCCTTTGATTTGGGGACTTTCACACATTTCATTGTACCATACACGCCTCTCCTCACTCACTAGAACCAGCTTCGGATTAAGCAGCCAAGCAGGTATGGCAAAGTAATGGACTGATCCTCCAATCTCTCATCCTTTTGAGAATACATCATTCACATTTTACAAGTCAACTCTGGAATATTTCAGTGGCATTTATCATTCACATTTTACAAGTCAACTCTGGAATATTTCAGTGGCATTTGTCTGAGAGCGGTAATATGTAACCTGGAAAATAACAAAGACTTCCCGGTTCACCCTCTCGTGCCGTTCCAATTTCCCCAGTAATGTCTGTACTACCTACTGCCTCCTATGGAACTGTCTCCCACTCCTCTCCTAACCAGTGCTCACCTTCGATTCTGCACTGATTCTGCATCACACACACTACCCCATCTCCCTTACCCTGCCTTCCTTCTGCCCCATTTCTTCATGTCTTTCTAACCTGCTCCCAATCTGCACATGCTCCACCCCTCACCCGTTTCTTCTCCTCCGCAGAGCACGGTTTGGATACCCCTGGCGTAGGCTCAATTTACAGCTACAAGGACAAGCCTCTGTGGTGCTATACAAATGTGGTGGAGACTGGCATAGTACAAATGCTGGCAACATAACATGACAGTGGCAGACGATAGCTTCCAGAACCTGATGGTATGGTAGTGCATGGATGCTGTAAGCTTTTCATGCCTGTCAGTTGCTTATCAGTTCTGCATGCTTCCAGGTTGGTGAATTATGTGTTGGGTGCTTTAGGACGCAGACTGCTTAAAAGTGGCCATTCTGTCAATAACATTTGTTTTCATTGATTCCAGTCGGCACTGTATGTATTACCAAATATATACCACATCAATTTGAAATGGTTTCTGTTATTACCCTTGCTGGGAATGCAGGCCCCAGTACATTCATGCATGCACCCTGGGCCTTCCACTCTGGACATCTCCCCCCCCCCCTTCAGCTTCCTGTGCCTTTTCTTAAGGTCGTCCTCCGTTTAAGGCAGTCTCTGGTCATTTTCCAATCACACCATATCCCCCCACTTAACATTGAGCGTCCCTCTCTTTTGGTCGGTCCACGGTCATTTTCTGATCACAACAGTTTCCATGATTATGGACATGCTTTTAACTTTTGAATGTGTTGTCTGCATTGGATCATGGGGCTATTCAGTACACCAGACTATGCCCGAGTACCTGGTAGAACGTGGTTTGCAGATCTCAATAAATCTCCTCGGGAGATTCCGGTTTACGAGTCAATGGGCCTCATTAGGACCCTGGCAGTGATGGTATGAACGGTGCCGATAACGCACCGGCACGGTTCATCCCGTCCCGCTGCATTACGAGTTCTGCTCATGGGTTCCTGACAGCCCTCCAGGTCTTACCTGGCGGGCTGTGCGGCACCCGTTTGCATAACTCGTAATGCTGCCAGCACCGTTATTAACGGTGCCGGTGCATCCATGCTCCCCACCCCCAATTCTGCCTCATGGGGCAGAATGGGGATCGGGAGCTCAGCAATATCGCCACCCTCGAATGGGCATGCCCATTACCAGCCCATTCATCTTGTGATGGGCCAGTTATTGCCCAATCACGGGAGGCGGTGCCGGTACCACCATACTTGTAAGGAGGCCCAATGTGACATGTTCTGATGGCTTTCCTCTCCTCCCATATTCATGTATCTCCATAGGAAGTTTGAGGAGGTTCGGGGTGATTCGATTTTCAAGGCAGGACACAGAAAACATTGAAAGAAAGACAGAAAGAGAGAAATGCCTTGAGAAATGTAGAACAGGAGGAGTGGTAAGAGAGATGATGGTGAGGCTAGTTAACGTGTTAAGAAGAGTACAGTGCTGCACCTCTGTAAACAGATAATACACCAGGTTAATGTAAGCAGTGACATACCTCTGTGCGTTAACGCACCTGATACATATATCTATGTGTGACTTATAAATTGCAAAATTGAATCTGAGAAGCATTTACTCAGACTTTCATCCTTCTGAAATATTTCAAATTTGAAATGATACCTTGGCCTGTTTTTGATCTTTTGCGGGTTGGTAAGAGGAGCACCACCAATAAGGTTAGCAATATATTTGAAAGGCCAATGAAGCTGAGATGTAGGTACATGTCAAACCTGCATGCGGCAACAACTCAGCCTTCAGATGCTGCCTGAATGAGAACTGTGGAGGTTGTTCATATGAAAAGAGTGACCTATGACCCACACAGATTTCATTCTACACATGTAAATCCTGAAGGCACATGGGGTGGGTGCACTTCTTGGGTAAGGACCGAATACGTGGCTCACTTCAGTGTGCAAAAGTGAGTATATGGCATAGGAGTGGGACAGCCTAAATCCCTCCCCAAGCTGAAGCTCCCTGGAGACGGGTGTGCTGAGTCATGGCAGTGAAAAAGAGATCCCAAGACAGAGTGCTGGGCCAAGCAGCTGTCTCGGGAGCAACCAGCAGAGGGGCAACTAGGTGCCATTATGCTCCTAAAAACATTAAATCTGGCCACATTGTGTTGGGAAAGGGGTAGCAATATGGCACTTTGAATAGGACAGGGCTTGCCAGAGTTGACATGAGAAGGAAAAACACGAGAGAGTGTTACCCTCTTAGAAGGGTCAATAAGGAGGACGCGCACACGGAGTGAAGAACAAACGTCTGTTTATTAACAGATACTAAACAGGAACTGGCGCTCTCGCGCCTTACCCAGAACTCCCCTTTCTTCCTCCCACTCCCCGTTACAATAGCTCTGCCTTCCCAACGGCGGGGGCCGCACTCATTACCCTTGAGTGCCTGCCAACACCACCCCCGAACAATATGTCCAAACATCAGAGTAAACACTCTTCAACTAATCCCGCCGGCTTCTTGACGGCTCTCCGAGGTCTCTCGTCGAGGGTACTCGGCCGTAATGATTCCGGAGTTCCTTCTTCCTGACTTACTTTTCCCGGGTCTCTTCCCAGAGGGATCCACAAGTCATCCCGCGATTCTCGCGGCTCTGGAGAGATCGACCGCTGGGGCGGTTCCACTCCCTCTCATCTGCTGTAGTGTCTGAATTGTTGACAGTTCCTGGTGACAGCTCTGTTCTGGTCCTCGGCTGTCACCATCGTGCCTTTTACTGCGGTTACCCTCATGGGGCTTGGGGCAAACCGCGGATCTGTCTTCCTGGGCGTTGGTCCTGGGCGTTGGACGAGCACTTCATCCCCTATGTGAAAGTCTGGTATCACCGCGTGGCGGCGGGAATCAGTGTCCCGTCTTGCTTTCTCTTTTGCCTCTGCGTCCCTTTGGAGTACGTCCATGTTAGGCAGCTCCTCATATGATGAGTTGTGAGGTATGCGGGTTCTCACATTGTAGCGGAGCATTAACTCCGCGGGCGTCTTGTTTGTGGCTTCATGGGGGGTGTTTCTATAGTCCCGTAGGAGTCGGCACAGTGCCTGGTGCGGATTGACTGCCTCTACTCTGGCTCTTTGTCTCGTCTTCTTAATTGACGCCATGAAGCGTTCGGCCATACCGTTCGCTTGCGGGTGGCGAGGGGTTATCTTCATGTGTTCAAACCCCAAGTGTTCCGCTAGTGTCCTGAACTCGTACCCGCAGAACGGTGGCCCATTGTCGGATTTGACTGTTTTAGGGATCCCCCACTCGCTGAACACTTCCTCTATTGCTGCCGCTACTTGCGGGAATGCGGTGGTGGTGACTGTCTTGACGATGGGAAATCTTGT
Source organism: Ambystoma mexicanum (assembly GCF_040938575.1). Classification (NCBI taxonomy): domain Eukaryota; kingdom Metazoa; phylum Chordata; class Amphibia; order Caudata; family Ambystomatidae; genus Ambystoma; species Ambystoma mexicanum. The sequence continues at coordinate 582,621,386 of NC_090937.1, read as the reverse complement.
GTGCTCGTCTATGAAGAGCAGTAGGTAGTCACCGGCTTCCGTCGGCCCATAGAAGTCCATTGCTACGCGCTCCCACGGACGTTCTGGAATCTGTGTGTGTTGTAGCGGGGGTGGATGTTCCGGAGGGGCTGTGCACTGGCATACATGACAGTTCCTCACCCATTCTTCTACTGCTGCGTCTAAAAATGGGAACCAGACGTGGCACCTCAGCTGCTTCTTCGTGTTGTCGGCTCCTCTGTGTCCCTCATGGGCCGTGCTGACGACCTCGTTCCTTAGTGTGGCGGGGATGACGATCTTGCACCCTCTGAGGAGGATGTTGCTGTCCTTGACGGCCAGTTCTCTATGTATCCTGGCCAGCCTCTCGATCTCTTGTCTGCACACCCCTGGGTGCGCCAGCATTGCTCTGTGATGGCCGTTCCACTTGTTGGTCGACGTGAGGCTGATGGCGAAGGCTGTGGTAGGGTCAGCGGCTGAGGCGGCGGCAACCCTCTCAAGGGACAGCGCTGGGGGTAGTGAGTTGGATGATATGTACTGCACATAGGCGACGTCCCCTTTCCGGGTCAGTGGCACCCCGACGGGATGTCGTGACAGATAGTCAGCGGGGTTCAGGTCACCCCCGGGACGGTGGACAATGTCGTAATTGTATTCCTGCAGGCGGATGCCCCACCGCTCAATTCTGGGGGGCATTTTGGTGTGTGGGTTCCCAAATAGGGACAGCAGGGCCTGGTGGTCTGTGATTAACGTGAACTTTTTCCCGATGATGAAGTTATGAAAATGCTCACAGGCCCAGACAGCAGCTAGGCTCTCCTTCTCTGCCTGGGAGTAGGCGAGCTCCGGGGTGGACAGCGCCCTACTCGCATAGGCGATCACATGTCTTGGGTGGACATCTGCACCGCTGGTTTGGGCCAGGATGGCGCCAAGGCCCACCGGGCTCGCATCCACAACAATTTCGGTGTGCCACGACGGGTTGAAGTATGCTAGGCGGTGCGCCTCCGTAAGGGCTCGCTTGATGTCAGAGAACGCCTGACGGCAGGCAGGGGTCCACTCGAAGATTGACTCCTTTTGTAGAAGTTTCCTCAGCGGGTCGGTAAGGGACGCATAGTGGGGTATGTACCTTGCACAGTAGCCCGCCATGCCGAGGAACGAGCGGACATCTGCTACCTGTTTCGGCTCACCCAGGTTGGTGATAGTGTCGACCTTGTCAGGATCTGGGAGCATCCCTTCGCGGGAGAAGATGTGTCCGAAAAATTTCAGTTTTGTCTTGCTGAACTGACACTTGGTGATGTTGAGAGTGAGGCCCGCTTCCTGAAGTGCCGCACATGTAGCATGCAGGGCCTTGTCATGGGACTCCTTCGTTGATCCAAAAACGAGGATATCGTCGATTGCCGGCAAGAACCTCGGACGCGCAGTGTGGCGGACTGCCAAGGAAGGAGCTCGGAGGCTCGGATGCGCCCCAGGCGTGGAGGTGGCGGACTGCCAAGGAGGTGGAGGACTCCGTCGTGCGCACGGAATGGCCTCGTCGCCAGTGTTACCCTCTTAGAAGGGTCAATAAGGAGGACGCGCACACGGAGTGAAGAACAAACATCTGTTTATTAACAGATACTAAACAGGAACTGGCACTCTTGCGCCTTACCCAGAACTCCCTTCTTCCTCACACTCCCCGTTACAATAGCTCCGCCTTCCCAACGGCAGGGGCCGCACTCATTAACCCTTGAGTGCCTGGAAACAGAGAGGAGGATTGCCCTGTACATTGGGGGGTGGGCCATAGGTGTGGGCCATAGGAGTGGTGGTAGCAAGAGATGAGGAATGCCAGCAGTGAGGTGCTTTTTGAAAAGTGGCCTTAGGAACAGAGTAGCTTGGGAAGGAAATAAGATTGGAGGAGGAAGTCAGGTAAGATTTCTCAGATGAAGAATGGACGTGGAAGTCAGGCAGCCCCTGCTTATCTTAGTTTCAGTGTGCTAGAACCAAGGGCTAACATGCCGAGGTATTCGCTGTTATTGTGCTTTTCTCCTTTTTGGCAATTTCATTTTTGGTGACTACTTTGCCAAATAAAAAACATGACCATTTTGCTCTGTTTAGTATCCTAAAATCTGCATTATACTAAAATCGATGCTTTCACTTTTATTTTTTATAAATATAAATTAAGTTTTCTTTTTAAAAGAACACACAGTAAAAACATATCTCTGTAAAATTGTGGTGTCTTGTTATTTCCACTGGTAGCCTACCAAATGTTTAAATAAGAAGGTACAAGGAGAAAAACAGAGGAGTAGAGACGTAAGTGTTGTCTGCGATGAGCTGACACGTTAATGTTGCTGGTTGTAGGAGGTACAGTGCGGTGACATTCTTAGCACATCATTAAATTGCATTAAGAACTCAATTTGAAGCAGTTACATAACGAGGCATCAAAGTGAGATGAGGGATTGTGATGCAGTTAGAAAATAAAACTGCAGAACTTTAAAGAGCAGACAAAAGTTTTGTTCACAGTCTAATTCCATGCTATTATGTTGATGCAAATAACAGGCTTCTCAGTAACCTGGCAGTGCACATGTTTTAGGCTTTAGACCAGCATTTTCTTTAGTTTTTATTAAGCATTCTTTTTCTGCAATTACATACACAGATTATAGAATTAAAAGGTACAAAAAGATTAAGGGCCTGATTTACAAACATGTTTTCAATGGGACTTTCTCATGTTAAAACTCAGTTTTGAGATTTGGAGTGGTGAGAATATGGAGATGCGCAAAGCAACATTTTGGGGAACAAAAAACAAAAGTTAGTGGTTATGGAGTTTGAATAGAAAACACATGAGGCGAGTTGGATAAGGAAAATGTTTCACGCAGAAAACAAATAATAGCATAATTGCACATTGGAATATAATTCCAAAAGGTTTTCTACTTCCAGAACATTCAAAAAACATGTATAGCAGAGGTGTCAAAGGAAATCTCTGCAAATTTGATAACTTCTAAATTGCTCAGCTATGCAAAATTAACACATTTCAATCGTTTCCTTCACTCATGTCTGCAGCAGAGTTTTTTGTCAGCACCACTATTTTCACAGATTAAATCTCCTGCTGTTCTTCATTGGGTGCAAAAATCATCCCAAACATGAATGTGAATGAAATTGGAGTATCTAGTATGCCTGAGTGGCAGCTGGTGTCACAAAATAAACCCTCCCCCATAACAAAGTCTTCCCGGGAGACTTTATTCTAAAATAAAGTCTCCAGGAGAGAATTTATTCTGAAATGGAATCTCCTCCTGTGCAATAAATTCTCCCCAATGACAAGAAATTAATTTCCTCTCATTTGGAACCCTTCACCATCTGGCATTCTTTAAAACTGGGTCTCTACTCTTCTAGGAAGGGTTTTGTAAAAATCCAGTCAGGTGAGGGAAGTCTCTGTTTTGAAATATGGTTGAGCCTTCATCTTGATGGGGCAGACTCTGTAGTAGAATAAGCTCTTTCCACGTCAATTGGGGAGACTCTGTATCAGAATAAACTCTCCACCTTGAAGGGTAGACTCTGTATTAGAATATTCTGTACCCCTTGAATGCGAAACCCTGTAGCAGAATGCAATCTCCCCTTTGAATGGGAGACTCCATAGCAGAATATTGTCTTCTTTTTGAAGTGGAGAATTTGTATCAGAATAAAATCTCGCATTTGTTACAACTCATGTTGCAATGCTTTGGCTTGTTACTGAAGTGAGCATGTTGACACTGAGCTACCTGCTATTATATTTGCACTGCTTCACAAGTGGTGTAGTGGTTTTTAGTTTTTCATGTGCACACATTTTGTGTTGTGTGCAGATAATTTGGCACAATTTTATTTGATCCATGCAGTATATTATATTGAACTGAATTATACTGCTTAATTTTGTGTACTTTGGGAACAATCCATATGTTGAGCTAAACTGCTGTCCTGTTTGCACATCATAATAAAGTAATGTCCACAAAGAGAGTAATCTATTCTGATGTAAACTGTTGGATTTGATTGCTTTGTTCTATTGTGTACAATGATTATACATTCTTAGGGGCCAACGAGCTGACAAAGAACATCTTACATCTCATTTAAAACAAGGTCAGTGACATTTAATGACCAGGTTTGCAAAATGCACATGGAGGCAGTGAAAGTTGGTCCCAACACCTCAATCTAATCACGATTGTGGTTTTGTTGCCCCTTAGTTGGCTCGGCTATTGGTCAGATTTCACAACCTTTCAAGTTGTCCTCAGAACCCTTGTACAACCTTTGTTTGGAAACCCTTGTGTTGCCAAAGGATTCTCATCAGTCAACTATTATTTGTGCCTTTATAATTGTGCCTACAACTGTTTCAGATTTTATTCCCTTTGGTATATCAATCTAAGCAACAAACCAAACAATCAGATGTGTTACCTGCAAATATCACCAAAGCAATTCGGACTACGTACTGCCATGAATTGGAGCTGTATTGCATTGCAAAAGTAAAACAGGGTTTATTTGGGGTATTTGCAAAGTTGGGGAAATGTGTAAGATAAAGCAAATGCAAAACACAACACAAATACTAGGATGACATCTCTTCTAAGGGCATGTAGTCCTAAATCCATCTGTAGTGCCCTGTGAATCCATCCTCCTGCCGGGATGCACAAAGAGTTACTTTCCCAAGTGTCCTACCAGACACTTGATTATCAAACTCCTCATGTCTGCTTCTAGTTCTCGAGTTGTTGGACACTCTCCATTCAGAGTCAGGTATTGCCATAACATGATATCAAGCAATTGAATTTAGCACCTGGATCTGGGCTTCATCTAAGAGCCAATTTGCCGGGTCTGGAGAAGGATATTGGGATTAACAGGGCTCTCAAATAGTAAGGCCTTCCCTGCTGAGCTCTCTCACCACTTTGCTCTCTCAGAGTGCTGGCATTTTCTCTCAGCTCTACATCTCTGTCATCCTCCTTAAGGGCTCACAATCCTTTCATTCCTAATGAGAGGTTTGGTCAATTTCTTCTACATCTTTTGTTTCTCTTCCTTTCCCCTGTTCTTCTACTGCCCTTTTCCTTCCTCTTCATTAACATTGCACACATTTCTCAGTCCTAAAGGTTGGTTAGCACTGCCTCTTAGATTCTCTTCTCACCCTTCCATTCTTTACATGCCTCTATCTTCTTCCTCTATGCCATCATTTTCATCATACTCAATGTTCCACAACTATCTAATTACAAATACTCTCTCTGATGTCTTTTATTTTCTCCTTCCTTCTCTACCATCCCTCGCCTCCTACAACCCGTCCTGCTTGTTTATGATGTGTAATTCATTCTCCTCTCTCCTCCTTCTTATTCTTCCAAACAGGTTATTCCTCCCTTTTATCTCCTCATGCTGCCTACAAGTGAGGACAGCGTTGGCAGAGCCCCCTACTGGGCTTCAATTTTGTTCTTTGTTTGTGGCTTGATTTTCATGCTAAGAGCACCGTTGGTCTCCCTCTTCCCTTCCACCCTCCCCTGCATCCACTTCCCCGTTGCCTTCCGTCACGCCTCCCTGCCCGCCCAACTCCCCTGATTGGTGGCCTTGCTGCTGTGTGTTAGTTGTATTGGGCTCCGAGTCCTAGACTCGCTTTATCTCCTTGTGCTGCCTGCAGATGAGGACAGCGTTCGGAGAGCCCCTCCTGGGCTTCAATTTTGTTCTTTGTGGCTTGATTTTAGCGCTACGAGCACTGTTGGTCTCCCTCTTCCTTCCCACCCTCCCCTGCATCCACGCCCCGTTGCCTTCCCCCCGCCTCCCCTGATTGGCGGCCTTGCTGGTCACTACTGACCCTTCCTGGGCAGCCCTCTGCCCAGCAGCCCCTGAGGCTAAGGGCCCCAAAGCAAAGGGCGGCTCCAACAGAGGTGGCTCCAGGTTGTTTCTGCAGGTGGCAGTAGGGGAAGCCAGTTGTAAACCGTCAACCAGCAGTGACTTAGGAAGGTAGGAGTGGCCCCGGCTAGGTATAGATCCTCACTCGACCCGGCAAACCTGTGCATATAGCAGACTCCCAAACTTAGGCGTGTTTTCTCCTGTTTATAATTGCATTGTGAAAGTATTTAAAATTGCATTGTGAAAGTATTTAAAATTGCATTGTGAAACATAGGCCTTCCCCACTGTTCAGGACTCTCAAACTTAGGTGTGTTTATGTCCTGCTTTAAAATTTCACTGTGAAAGTAGTGACGTTCTGTAGCCTGCCTACTAGCAAAGCATTCATCTAGCAAACCTTTCTACCACTATCTAAGCATCTGTTGTCTTGTCCAATTGTCACCTTGTCTCATCTCTGTCTCCTCTGCTTGCACCCTGCCCTGTTTCCTTCCCTAGTGTTCTCCCCTAACCTTTCCCACTGCCTTCCTCTTCTCTCCTCTCCCGACCTACTCTATGGTGCTCTCTGTCTATCCTATCTTTTCTAACTGCTTCTCCATCGACTATCCTGCTCTCCTCAATGAATCTGGTAGGAAGAAGTTTAAAATGGACACCTTGGTCTCCAACCCAGGCCTCCCTATCGCTGACACCTATAGCAGTGCCTCCTCCAGGCAAAATTTCACCAACATCCTCTTTGTCGTTCCCTCGCCAGATATATGGACTCTACATATGGTCTCTGTTCTCTCTCCCTTCTCTTCCTCTCCCATTATTGGTGGCACCCGGTGGGAGGCCCTCCTGGCCTCCTTCCACTTCTCTAAGGTCATCATTAATGCTCATTTGAGTGGTACGGTCTTGGTCCAAGACCCTCAAGCCAACCTTCTCATCTTTGATAGACGCTTCCCGCGCTGTTTCCTTTCTTCCCCTGCTTTCTCCTTCTTGGCTACCTTGGCTACCTTGCCCTCTCCTTCTTCCACTTCTGCCCTCCCTCAGGCTTCTTCTACACCTCTGCAGGGTGTACCACAGATTTGTACACCTCGCCGGATGTCTTTCAAGGATGGCAACCTTCTCCATATTGCCACTCTAAACTCTCTCTCAGCTGTTAAACACTCCTCTGACATCTGCCGCCTCCTGCAGGAACTTGACCTCTATGTCCTCAGTCTCACCAAGACATGGTTCATGGCCAGCTCTGTCAAGAGCTTTGACACTTTCCTCCCTGATGGCTACAAGATCCTCTCTGTGCCCAGATCCAACCACACTGGAGGGGACGTAGCCCTGATCTTCCCTGAGTGGATTCCTGCCCCTGCCATTCCTATTCAGACCTACTCCTCTTTCGAATGCCTCGTCTGCAGGCTCTCTCTCTTTCCTGACCATTCCCTTACTGTGGCTGTGAAAATATATTTAGTTTAGTGTCCTATGAGTATGCATATTGGCCTAAGCACATTTGCATCACGCTACAAACATATTGTCATAATAAAGGTGGTCACGTTGCCATTTTGTTTTATATGCCATCTTGGATGTAATGTTCATTTCCCTGCTCATTCTGCATTTTCACTCCAAATGCGGTAGAAGACTGCAGCATGAACTTCCAGACACTTACAAGAAAGGAATGCACATTCTGCTGAGCGTGCTGTTTGCCTTTCATTGGAGAACCTTGGAGTCCTTACAGAAGCGTAGCTAATCTATAAGTTAGGTGTCCCCCTGTCTCGAACATATTTTCTCCACTGAACCATTAATTATAACAATGCGCATCTGAACCGTGCTCCTCTCAAAAAAAAAAACTATTCCCAAGCTTTAGAGCAGACTGACCTTAGGCTCCAGGAGCAACATAGATAAGCTGTACAGCAAACGTTACCTGTACCAGAGAACACAATATGACCCCACGCACTGCTTTGGCCTGCTCCCAGACAGTAAATTGTCAGTAGGAGGACGGGGGAAAATGCAAGAAGGTTGTCTTGGTAATACCATCTACATGGAAAGGTCATGAACCCTATGGACCCTATCACATGAGGGGGCTGGACAAGTGTATCATATGTGATTCTGATTTGTATATATGTATATGTCTTTGGTGGCTCAGGATCTCTCCCGCAATGGTGTCTGTACGCATGCATCGTGGGGTGCTGAGACCCAGTCATTACTTCAATAAACTTTGTTCTTTGACCTCATGACTGGCTATTTCCATTCCTTTGTAGTAAACCTCATTTTGTGGTCTTTCATGGCTACCATCTATCAGCCACCTGGTCAGATCTCCTCCTTCCTCTCTTAGTGGGCAGACCTCTCCTCTTCCCTCCTGGTCTCACCCACTCAACTCCTCCTTCTTGGAGACTTCAACATCCACCTGGATGCTTACTGTCCTTCCACTGGACTCTTTCGCAACTTCTGCGACTCTCCCTCACTCTCTATTCTTCCCTCTGGCCTGACACACTCTGCAGGGCACACTCTGGATGTTCTGATCTCTTCAAACCTTCCCCTTTCGATCCCTCTCACCACTCCTCTCTCCTGGCGTGATCACTTTCTCCTTTCCACCCAACTCGCCCTCTCTACCCCTCAGGCCAAGCAAACTCCAGCACTGCCACCTACCTTCCCGGTTATCCGACCCATGAAGCGTGTGTCAGTAGAGGCTTTCGCAACCACTTTCTCAGTCCCCCACCCCTTGGCTGACTCACACACTGACCCAGCCCGTTCCATGCTCCACTCTGCTATTTCTGATACTCTCGATGTTCTTGCCCCTGTCATGAGGATCCGCTTGAAACCCAAGGCCAAGTGCAACTCTTGGTACAACTCAGACCTTGTCACCCTTAAACAAAAGGTAAACTGGCATACAGCCTGCTCCAAAGGCAATATTGGCTCTCCGTCTGCACCAAAAAGAGAGCCCACATCCAAGCCTGCATCTCCGTGGCATCTGACAATTTGGCCAAACTCTTTAAAATTGGCAAGGAGCTGGCCAATCCTGGTGCAGTCTCTACCTCTGGTGTCCCTTCCCAGGCCCTATGCACGGCCCAGGCTTCTCATTTTATCTTTAAAACTCAGGACATCCTGACCTCTCTCTCTTCTTCTACCCCTCCTCCCTCTACTCCCTGCTCTTCCTCTGGCCCTTCTTCGGCCACCTCTCCTCCCTCCTTCTCTGCCTTTCCCCTGTTCTCCTCAGACAAGGTTTCTAGACAAGTCTGATCTAAGTAATTCTCATCAAAACTGGTTCACCCCTGTCCCTACAAAAACATCAAGCACCATATTAACACACTGGCTCCTACTCTGGATGATTTCTGCAGCCACTCCTTTGCCACTGAAGTCTTCCCCTTCCCCTGAAGCACTCCCTTGTGCACCCTCTTCTCAAGAAAACCTCTGCTGACCCTTCCTGCCCGGCTATCTATCGTCCAATCTCCATCACTCCTTTCCTGGGCAAACTCCTGGAAAAGCTGGCCATCTCCCAGCTTAATCTTCACTCTGAATCTGTTGGCCGTCTCCATGACCATCAGTCTGGCTTCAGAGATGCCAGAAGAAGGTAAACTGCTCTCCTGAACATCCGTGAAGACCTGCTCTACAACCTCGATTCCAACACCCCCTGGTTATTTATCTTACTTGATCTCTCCTCTGTCTTTGACATGGTCAATCATGCCATCCTGCTCAACCGTCTCCGTGATAACCTGGGTATCACCGATCAGGCCCTGGCTTGGCTGACCTCTTTCCTCTCCGATCGACCCTCCCAGGTCCAATTTGGGTCCTTCCTCGCCTCTATCTCTATCTCTACCTGTGGTGTTCCCAAGGGGTCTAACCTCTCTCCCTGGCTGTTCAACCAATAGATGGCACTTCTTGCCCATCGCATTGCCGCTCTCTGCCCCAACTTTCAGTGCTATGCAGATGACACTCAACTCATTTGCAGGCTCCTTTCTGCCACCTCTTCTCCTTCTCTCATCTCTGACTGTCTGTCCGGCATCCAGGAGTGGTGTGCCACCAATGATCTCTGCCTCAATGCCAGTAAGACTGTGATTCTCCTCATCGATACACCTGCTCCCTCCTTTCCTGTCACTCTCTGGCCGTTCTATCTTGGCCCTCTTCCTGCTCCTACCTGTGAGGCTAAAAGCCTCAGGGTCATCTTCGACTCCACACTTTCATTCTCTCCTCACATCTCTGTTGTCTCTAAGAAGTCGAACTACCAGCCGAATCTCCTCTGAGCTATTCTTCCCTTCCTCTCCTTCCCCCAGACACTCGCTGTCTCCAGAATTCTGGTTCTCTCTAGGCTGAACTACTGCAACAGCTTCTTTCTAAATCTGCCTGTCCCTACTTTACACCCTCTGCAACTCATCGAAAACAGGACTGCAAGACTTGTCCATTGCCTCAATCCCAGGGATCGTATCTCTCCAGGACTGAAATCTCTGTACTGGTTCCAAGTGCCAGCAAGGATTACGTTCAAAACCCTCTGCATTGTCCACTGGGCCTTCTGGGGCCTGGGACCTCAATACCTTCAACTCTCTCTCCCTAAATATCTTCCTTCTCGAGCTCTTCGCTCATCCGCCTCCAACTACCTCAGGGTTAGGTGCTTTTCAAGCAGCAAGTTAGCAGTAGATCTCTTTCCTCCGCTGGGGCCTCCCTCTGGAACAGCCTCCCTGCCTCTCTGAAACTTGAGGAGAACCATCTCCAGTTCTGGAAGCACATCAAGACCTTCCTCTTTGCTTCTGCTTTCTCTCTTCCTCTCCCCTGCTGATCTCCTGGATGAAACTGACATTGCACTGGTTACCTGGCTACCCTCTGATCTCAGGCCCAGGTCCCCTCCCCGCCAGTTGCACACCTGTACTGTCCCCCTGGCAACCCTTGCACTCAGAGACTGTTTATGTATCCCTACAGCCCCTACTAGCACTTGACACCTGATGTCTGCACTTACCCTTGTACTTGCCAACAGCTGACCACACTTTTATTTAGTGTCTTGATTTACTTTACTGTTATCCTATGTACTGCACTGCCCGTCCCCTTTCCCCCCTGCACTTTTCCCCTTCCACCCTCCCCTGCACTTGCACAATCTCAATGTCACCTGGCCTAGTAGGATCGTTGTCTCTGTCTTCTGTCTGTTTCCCCTCCCTTACCTCATCGCGCCTTGAAATAGGCACGCTATAAATGCCATATCATATCATATCCCTCTACCTCTTTCCTTTTAACCTCCTCATAGTACCTGTTAATCGCTAACCATACTCATGTCCCCTCTGTTCTGGTCTCCTCCAACTCTCACCTTTAGTCTCCTTCTGTCCTCCCTTTAGACTACTCCACCCATCCTCTTTACTCTGCTTCCAACCTGTAGAGAAGCAGATGAACACATCATTAATAGAACCTGTCCCCTCACCTCCATCATATTGATATCATTCCAATACTGCATCGAGTATGCGAGAGACGTTTTGCACTCAGACAACCCTACCAAATGTACCCTCGAACTGAAGTGGTAGCAGGAGATCCACAGGTACCACTGAATATTGAGGAGTTTTAAAGAAGATCTGACAGGTGCAAACTGATGTCATAAGTAGAAGATACAATGATGCACTAAAACAATATGAAAATACTTAAAGAGTGAAGATTTAACTGAAGAAACAAAGTAAACATATAAATGAGCAAGAAGAAACCACATATACAATGAAAATAGATGACCAGATGAGTAGTGAATGCAGACACGCAAAAGATAAATTACATAGAAGCTTGCTGCAGTAGAAAACATAAAACGGGTAAATCGGCCATGTTGAAAAGATGGATGTCCGCTTTGAATAATAGTAAGCGAAACTACTGCAGGGTACAAGTCAATGAGGATAAGCCATGTGCATAGGACTTATTTCTCTTAGATTAAGTGGACATTTGTGGATGCCAAATATTGACCATTGAAGGTGCAGAAAAGCATATGTGAGATGGCGCAACCAAGTTTCCAGAGGTCGAAGAGGGTAACAACACCCAGGATACTTTAACCAAATAGCACTAAATAGAAGATAATATAGACAAAATCATAGTCTCTTCACACATAGTCTCTTCACACATGGTGTAATATCTGCAAACAAGGCCTATTCATAAGACTCAGGCAAAGATAACGATCCACCTTAACTACCCTTAAAGTTCAGGAGAAGAGAACATCATGCAAGGTCAAGTGCAAAGGAGAAGCCTTGGCTGATTTCTTGGCTAATGAGAGAAGGAGCACTAATTGGGGAAGTGGACAGTAGTCTGACATTGTTCTCTGCACCTGGGTTTCATTTATCTTATGTGCTGCTAATGAGCCTAGTGTGCAAAGTTGGGAAAGAAAGTCAACCAATCAGAGGGCCTATGCAATTGTGAGCGTCCATTGTTGCAGGGTCCAATCCACTGCTGTTATGCTGCTATAATCTGTATTATACATAGTGAGAGGGAAGTGTAAGGCATGCCTACAGGATATGGGGCAGCCAATACTGTTATTAACACTTATTGGGGCCTCATTATGACCCTGCCGGTCTGGAAACAACGGTGGCGGTAAATCCGCCACCACTGTTGTTTCCGGACCGGTAGATTCCAGTTCTGTAGGCGGGAGGTGTCACTCCCACCAGGTCTGGCATGGCGGGAGTAACACCTTCCGCCTGCAGACGGAAATGTAAACACCGGACTCCATGGGATTGGAGTTTAACAGAATTCTGCCTCCAGAATTACCGGGTAACCAGGGTTGTAATGCTCCAGTGATTCCGGCAATCACGTGGTGGAATGGAGTTACCTGTCTGGCGGCAGCCTGCCGGTTATTCCAGCATCGCTAACGCCGGACTCGTGATGAGGCCCATAGTCTCTATAAGTAGATACGTTCCTTTCACCAACCTCCCCATATGATAGGTTTTATTATATGCCACGTAGGATGATGTCATAGATGAAGCACATCAAGGTATAAAGCCTCTGTGTGACTGATACATAACCGAGAGTGTGTGAGCTGCAATCTGTTTGTTCACCATGTCTTCCTACTTTATTTGAACTGATAATAATAATTTGTTATGGTAATTCCATTCTGCACATAAGAATGCTCTAGTTGCTACTGCACAATTTGGTAGCAGTGGATGGTATCTATCCATCAACCTCAGATGCTTGACGTCTTCCACCATTAGCCGGAAGATCGCAGTATCCTGTGAGGTGCGGCGCTACAAACAAGTGTGATCTGATACAGTGGGCAGGTGCCTCTTTGAAGAAATTCCTTTCTGGTCCCCGTAGTCACCCCATGGACTGAAGGTGAAGTGGTTGATTGAGGAAGAATCGATACTGAAGGGCTCGAGCTGGATAACGGATGTAAGTAGAAGCATCGAAAGTGGCAAATTAAAGGGGAGTGTCTGTATTGCATGTATATATATATAGAGGGGGAACGTAACAGGATTTATTAGGGAAAAGAAGAGATACCTCAATGCCTATCCTCAAGGAGAATAGAAGGGGCTGCACCAAACTCTACCAAGGAAGGGTGCGTAACACACTCCAAAATGGAGTAAAATAAGAGATAAGATACGTCTATCAGGAGATTAAGATAAGACGATCGTAGAAAAAGTGTGCACACAGGTTTGGAGATTTTTGGGAAAGAATATCAGTGTAAAAAATATGTAGATGTTTTTTATATCAGTGGTGATAAAATAGGTTGAAAGCTTAAAAAATATAATAACGATAGCAATAAAATGTGACAAATTATTTGACCCTCTAAAAGAAATCAATTGACACCAATCAAAATCAGGAGGGGAGTATTTAAAGAAAAGCAGAATTTAATCAAACCTAGGAGAGTAGTATTTGAGAACAGTAGGATAAAATAAGATCCTTAAAAACTTTCAATAACAATAGCAGGATAGTACAAATTGATAAACATTATAAACAAGGAGATAAAATTGAGGTTGTTCTATGAATTTTGAAATTGTCCGAAAAAATGGATCTTTGATATATGTGCAGCGATTGATAGTGCTGGCCCAAAGTGATTGTTGGAGTGTGATTAATTAATTAAATAATAACCAAAAACTCAGTAAGTATCGACAGCCAAAACGACTTGTCATTATGGTAGCCACTTCCCTGTTATATCTATACAGAACATTATTAATATACACACCTAAAATCAGGAAGTACCACGCTGAGTGGGTGAAGGACACGACTAATAAAATACTTATGTTGTGGCCTCAAGAAGGTTTGCTATCAAAAACAGTACTGCGACACATGACAACATACTTGCATGCTACATACACAGGGAAGAAACTACAGAAAAGGTTAGCTGTTTTAGAACTATGGAAGAGAAGATCCACCAGACAAGGAGTGGATGTTTAATCAGCATAAAGAGGAGGAGGTAACTCCCTCAGCTCCTATTTCTCCTCCTAAAAACGATAGCACGGCGGAAGACAAGCAGGGAATGTATCCTTTAAAGGAATTAAAAGCAGCAGTGGAGTATGTTAATCCAACATACCCACCTCCCACTTAATATAGCGCAGAGAACATGGAAGAAAAAAAAGACTAAGAAACGTAAATAGAGTGATATACATAAGGAGTGTGATGAGAGAAAGAACAAACAGATAGAAATAGAAGAGGAAGCCAGAAGACAAAAACAAAAGAAAGACAAAGCAAGTGGAATGACAATAGTACAGAACAAGTGGATGGGAGGACATATACTTTTGAAGATAGATTTGAAAGGTATTGACAATGTTAAAGAAAGAGACGAGAGAGAGGAAAGAGAAAAGAAGGAAACTGAACAAAAAAGGGCATACAAGGAAGAGAAAGAAAAAGATAGGAAGTGAAAGGAAGAATAGAGAAGGGTATGAAAAACAGAGGAAAGAGAGAATAGAAGAGAAGAAACATGAAGAAATAGAAGCCCAAAGATTAAAAGAACATAGGCTACAAAGAAGGCGAGAGGAAGAAGAGAATAGAGAGATGAGGAGAAGGGAAGAAGAAATACGAAGGCGTAGGAAACAAAAAGATGAAGAAATAGATCAAATTATAACAGAAGTATGATATCCATTGAAGCACTGAGTGATGGGGAGAAGAGAGAGGATCACAACATCCCTGGGATACCGAGAGTACATATATGGGCCGATGAGCAGGAGGCAGAAGCCATAGGGAAAATGATTGGGGATCTATATAGGCAAATGAGAGAGAAGGGTGGTTACGAGGCATTGGGAGCATTGCTGGGTCTCCACCAAAGGAAACAAGTGATACATCAGATAATGTATTGATGGACGAGCATAGAATGCTGTCCCTGAGTAGACTAGATCTTGATGATGAGGAAAAAGATGATAGTCGTACCATTTGGGGTTTAATGATGTCAGACGAAGAAAGGGAGGACAATGAGAAAGTGCGAAGAGATGGCACATGTGGCTTTTCGATAGACCTGAATATAGAGAGACGTTTGAAATGTTCACATTTAGAAGACGCTAAAGAGAAAACGCCAGAACCAACACCATATTCTGAAAGACCCTCAGCACGATCGCGAAGTGCAGGGGATATGTCCCCGCCTTATTTAAGCAGGTTAAGATCACTGCCAGGAAGAAGATGAACGGGTGAAATAGCCCTATCTGGAAGACGCAAAGTGTAGGGGGATATGATTTTGGACCAGGATTTACACAATTCCCGTTATTAGAGAAAGGGGCAGGGTGACAACAATATAGTTCATGGCCAGAAATGGACAACAAACATCAAAAATGTAAATGACCTAGTTTGACTGCACTTGCAGGAAAATTGATTTATGAGTTAGAGAGAATGACAGCGGGAATGACGTTAGCAGTGGGTGATGTAAAAGGCCTACTAGCAGCTATTCTAATGGAAAGAGCTGATGACATTTGGAGATATGCAGGATATGCAAGTGCAACAGCACAGAACACGATTCATGATGGAGCGTCATTTAATAACTGGAGAGCAGATATATGGAAGTCGCTTAGAGTACAGTATTCTGACATAACAATGCGATTATCAGGGGTCAAGTCCTAAAAATTAAAGTGGGGGGACTCATAAACAAACGAAATGGGATGGAACATCGCCAGAAATGAGCATTCAAAAGTGGAATATGTAAATTTCATTAAATTAGATTTGCATAACCACCCAAATTGTACATGACGAATAGCATTTGCCTTTCATAAAATCAACACACACACACAAAACCAAGAGAGGATATTTTCTTCTGAGAGTGTTTTTGAAAACATTAAAAGGTGTGCATGTTTCAAACACCAAGAACCAATATAAATGTTTTCCCGGCACTTGCAGTACAGAAATGGGACATTTCACCTTTAGTTGTTACTTTTCGTCAGTTTAGCCTAATGACTGCAGTTCATTAATTAAAAGAAGACATTCAATGTCGAGATTTTAGCTGGGGGTGGACTGAGTCCATCCTCTGAAAAAAGTGGGTGGACTCCATCCTCCTGCGTCTACACTTGACTTGAGCCTTGGCGATTATGACTAAGAAAATCCTGTTGATTTTATTCAAGAGATTCAGGAAAGATGTTGTCTCGAGATTAGAGAACCGTGGCACAAAACAGTGGCATTATCATATTTTATGTCAGGGACTGCCTGAGCTAGTGCAAAGACACATGTAGAAACAGGTAGGGATGTAAGTGAAGCCATGGCCAGAGATGCAGTTGACTATTGTACATTGTTGTTAATTGTTACAAGAGAAAAACAAGAAGAACGCTGAGAATAGAAAGCAGGAGGAAGCAAAGTTAATTCAGAAAAAAAATGGTCAAAATTTGCTATAGAAGGAATATTATTGACGAGCAGTGAAGGCACACTGAAAGCACAGTTAGTGCAGCAAAGCAATGTAGGGCACCCTATGGATCAGAGTGGGTACAACTTCTGGCCAAGAGGTAGAGGGAATTCACCTACAGGGTGTGGAGGATTCCAAAACCCTCAAAGGGAAGGACGATTCAATGGAGGATAGCCTCAGCAATGTTGGAATTGTGGGAGAACGGGACATATAGCCCAAACATGTAGAAGTAGAGGAGGAGGCAGGCAACAGAACTGGCACGCTCCAAAAGGGGGGATGGGCTATTCTCTGCAGTATAACACAGAACCACAGGAATATTATGACCAAGATCATACACAGTATCAGACAGGTGCACCACAAACACAACAAATGCAGCAGATCCCACAGCAAACACAGTTGCCACAAGGGGAACCACAACAAGCAACTACACAGGCACAACAAATGCAGACACAGCAAACACAGTATGCACTGATGCATCAGGCATTGGTTCCAAAATGGAAGTTGAATACAGGAGCTCAACAGGCTTCCACATCCCGGATAATGAGTGCTACAGTAGTGGGCGGAAATCCGTTTACGGGTACAGGGATGAATTTATATCCACAATTGGAAGGCCCACAGAGTGACTTGATGTGTTCAGTACTCTCTGTGACACCAGAACCACAGGAGGAACCAAGGGTCAGGTTAATGATAGGAGGCAAGATATTTACATTCCTTGTGGACAAGGGAGCAACTTGTTCCTGTGTTCGACAGGGGAAATACCCAATGTCTGTCATTGCCATGAATGCGCGGGGATTCTGTGGGGCCACAAGTTTGGTTCCCTTTACTGATGAATTACCACTTTGTATAGGTGAACATGATGTGTCAATACCACCACTATACACTCTGCAGACACCAGTTAACATATTAGGACATGACTTGATGACAAAACTTAACATGACAATATCCTTTTTCTGACAAAGGGATAGTGTGTTCGACTCCAGGGATACATTACATTAGCGTGAGAGAATTTATAGTTGCCTTTACAGGCCAGAAAGCATTACGAGGAGTTCCTTTAGATCTAGAAATATTTTTCTATGGAATTAATATTTTGTTGACATGGCTTCCTGCACTGACAGGGAATATATTGAGAATATTTGATGATTTCTTATTTAGATAATAAATACCTATGAATGATGAGTAGGAACAGGTAATTCCCATACAACTATAGGCAGCAGCAGTAAATCAAGAAAGGGTGGTTGTCCATGGGACAGATGAGAGGGGAAGGACATGGAGAACAGTAATATCCATTGAGGAAGGATATAGACTGACAGATTTGACAGATGAAGACTTATTTAGAGATGAATATTCAGATGATTAGTAGTTTTCATATGTCTCACTTATTAGATGAGAATTGAGAACATAGAAATACCACAGAGAATGGCCTTGATAAAAAAAGAAACCGTCATTTTTTCAGTAGGATTTAGAAAAGGTGCCAAGCATCATATGGACAAATAGTCCATATGATGTGGGTCTATTGAGTGGAGTAGGAGTAGTGTAAAAGTAAGCTTAAAGCAGGAGCAATTTTGCAATGTGCAAAACAGTATCCCATGTCCTGAGAAGCAGATAAAGGCATATTTGAAACCATTTCTGCTTTAGTAAAGCAGGGAATATTGATGCCATCAGAGTCTCCATGTAATACGGCTGTGTACCCCGGGAAGAAATCAACAGGGGTGTTGAGGAGATTAATTCAGGATCCCCCCCCAATTAAACAATATTGTTGAAGCAGAGTTTCCTCTGGTCCCAAACCCTGCTACAATATTATGTAACATCCCAGCTACAACTAAATATTTTACCGTTATAGTGTTAAAGAATGCCTTCTTTTCAATTCCCCTTAATGAAGACTCACAGAAATTGACTTCCTTTTCATAGAGAAATCAGTGCCTGAACAAACAAGATCACCTTGGGGGTACTGTGAGTCCCCATCAATCTTTAATAGTGTCCTTCAGATGGACTTGGGCAATGTACAACTCGAGAGGACGATAATTCAGTATGTGGATGACTTCTTGGTGTGCTGTAAGACAGTGGAAAGGTGCAAGGAGGACTCAGTTCGACTAATAGCAATACTAGCCGAAAAAGGATATAAGGTAGACAAAGAAAAACTCCAATATTGTCAGGAAGACGTCCTGTACATAGGACAGCTCATCTCTCAAGAACATTAGATGAAAACTATTATGTATGCTCACTCATCTCTTATGCCATGAACGCAGCCAGACTATTCATGGCAAGAGAAATATCTGAACACGAGGCAAAGTGACTCAGCCATTTAGCAGCATGCACAACAAGAGGACAATCTGAGGGAAAATGGGCAACCCTAGGAGGCGGTCAAAGAAAACATTTCCATATGAAGATAATTACATTATAATAAATGTTCTTTTATAACATGCTTAATACCAATGAGTGGGTTCTAAGCACAGGATCGGGTTTTGAATCTGTGTTGCACTGTGTTGTCTTGCTTCCAAGACAAATGCATTGCCCCTGAGATCTCCTTCTTCTCCCACAAAAAAATTGAAAAATAGATAGGTTGGATGAGCAGAATGCTCATATATTCATCTCTAACTGGAGAACAAATGAGGATTGCTGAACAAAAGAGGCTGAATTATGAAGAAACATGGGAAACACCAGGACAGCCACGATGCTCAGAGCTACCTCAGCTATTGTTGTATGGACGAGTTGCTACCAGTACAGGATGGGAAGAAGGATTGTTAGCTTGCAGTGCACATCTATTGATGAAAGAACCAGTAGCAATAGTGCAAATTGTGAACGAGGTCTGTCTTGTGTTATGGGCCAAGTATTTCAAATGACTAAAATGGGTCGAAAATGAAGCAGGGCCCGTATCTATGTTACCAGTGAGGAATGTGATAATATGCTTGAGGAACAAAAGCCTGGTTCCATCCAGTTAGTGAAAATAAAGGATGCAAGCAGATACTTGAGCTGCCAGGAATGAATGGAGGAACTTCCGCCCTAATGGATCACTATTGGGCATGTCGATCCAAGACTTATATGCAGCTGCCTAAGAATTTGAAAGGAACATGTTATTTGGTGAACATACATGATCCTGTATTGGTGATTCCCCAAAGTGATCTCCACATTGATAGTTTTGCCAAAATGAATGCACACCTAACGAAGAAGAGACCACTTAGCCTCACACAACAAAAGAGGGAGAACTATTTTTCGGCAAAATAAGTAGAAACTTACAATGACATGACAGATGAACATAAGCTGTCCAGCAAGACGGCAGTAATATTTTCTGGTATATTCATGCCAGGAATTCAAGCTGCTGCAATCTCCAAGTGGTTATAAATCACTGGGTGGGAGCTGCTCCAGACAATAAACACAAAAATAAAAGGATTTAATGGAATCAAATAAGAATTTAGGGACATCAGGTTAATGACACTTGAAGACAGGTATGTCCTGGACTTAATTACAGCAATGGAAGGATGGCCTTGCTCCAACATCAGGCCTTCTTGCTGTACATTCTCACCTGCACCCAATGAAGCACATGGAACCCTGACAGAAACAATCTCTATGCTGTCAACCCTTCATATGAAAATGTTGAAGAAGTAGACGAGGTCGAGGAAGACAACTGGTTTTCATCCCTGTTTTCATCGATTCCCACCTGGTTGGCAAATGCCTTCAAACTACTGGGAGCAATAGTAATGTTAGTGTTGTTGGGAGTGTGTCTTATAAGAATATTCATTGGACAATACAAAAAATAGCAAAGAAAGCAATTGAAATGAAGATAATGATCGATGTGCACGTTGTGACTGATGAGCACACACACAGACTGAAAACTCCACCCATGAGTACCTGATAGAAAGTCCTCTGGCACCCCCAGGAACACCATCTTATCACCCTCAGGATCATAAGAACTATGTAGGGCATTGGGCATTCTGTCAACCAACTGAGGAGTGTTGCCATATGACCTGAAGTGTGTATGAGCACATTAAGAATGCAGGGGACCCGATGGGGGTGACTAAGATATGGATCCAGAAGAAGTCATTCTGTACAGAAATTAAGAAAATTGAGGAAGAGGAGGTGGTTGAGGACTCGACCAGTTAGGCGAATGTAGAGAAGCAGACGTATAAGGAGGGAGGATAGCTCAGCGGCAACGTGTTTGCCTTGGAAGCAAGACGACACAAAGCAACACAGGTTCGATCCCCAGGTCCGCGCTTAGAAACTTCTGGGTATTTAAGCGCGTTATAAATACGCAACTAAGACAACAACAAAAATACAATTAGGCAACCATTCCTGTAACAGCGCCTCGATGCCCGCGGGCTGTGTGAGCGCTTTAAAAATGCAAATAAATCAAATTAAAATAAATAAAATAAATAAATAAAATAAATATGTCTTTAATAGAACCTACCCCCTCACCACCATCATACTGGATGGAGAACCCAAAGGCACTCATTTCAATACTTCATTGAGTATACGAGAGACGCTATGCACTCAGATAACCCTACCGAATGTACCCTCGAACTCAAGTGGTAGCAGGAGTTCTAAAGGTACCACTGAATATGGAAGAGTTGTAAAGAAGATCTGAAAGGTGCAAAGTGATGTCATAAGGAGAAGATAAAATGATGCACTGGAATGATATGAAAATACTTAAAGAATAAAGAGGCAAATGAAGAAACAAAGTAAAATATATACAACCAAGAAGAAACCATATATACAAAGAAGATAGATGACCAGATGAGTAGTGAATGTATATACGCAGAAACGCAAGGTAGATAAGTTACATAGAAGCTTGCTTCAGTAGAAAACAACACAGATAAAGAGGCCATGTTGAAAAGATGGACTTCGGCTTTGAATAATAGTAAGCAAAAGGCTCTAAGGAGAAAGGCCAGGACTGCATAGCTGATAGAGGCTGGAAAAACAGACTATGTTGGCCAGAGATCAAGGATACCATAGTGAGAAGCTACTGCAGGGTACAAGTGGAGTCAACAAGGATAAGCCATATGCATAGGACATATTTCACTTATACTAAGTATTGATGATTGAAGGTGCAGAAAAGCATAGAGACAGAGCAACCACATCGAGCTATAAAGTCTTTCTGTGACTGAAGCGTAACTGAGAGTGTGTGAGCTGCAATCTGTTTTTCCACCAAGCCTTCCTACTTTATTTGGACTGATAATAAAGTAGTATTTTGCCATATACTTTGAGTCTATATAGTTATTTGGTTCCAAGATTATTTTTTATGGTAATTCCATTATGAGCATAAGAACGCTCCAGGTGCTACTGCACAAACCTCCTACTCAGTTCCTCCAACCTTCCTACTTACTCTCCTTTGAAGCTCCTTTTAATCTCCTCCAGCCTTCCTCGTTGCACTCTTTCAACCAGCCTTCCACACTATTTCAAAAGTACTCCTTACTGCTCCTTCAATTTCCTCGACTTGCAGTTTGCCCACCTTTCTCCTCTATCTGCCACTGGCTATATCCACTGTCTGTCACCTCCTGAAACTCACACAAAGCCCTGAATTCCAGAAGTCTTTATTGTGCATTTATCTTTAGTATGTGGCTTTAAGCTGCATGACCACACTCAGCTGATTCTTATAATTGGGTTACTGCAGGGACTAGTTCAGGCCTAGTTGCCCATGACTTTTGAGAATGTCCTGTTTTCAGCTCCTGCTATGCATGGTGCCATTGACCGAGTCTATATTAGGGCTGTCTGCCAACTTGGATGGGATTTTATGGTTTTAATATGCGGAAAACTGACATGGAACTCCAGTGTATACCTGCAGACACAATGGAGACATTTAACCAGCAGTTCTCACTCCTTCCAAGGTCTATGCTGACTTGATACTACAATTGCTAGCCAACTATTATATTTCTAATCTCTTCTTGAGTAGCCAAGCTATAAAGTAGTGAACACGATTTCCAAACTGTACCCTCAAGCTCTGTTTTACTGTGGAACTGCTACAGTATTGGACTTTGTGGGAGGAGATTTATTGCCTTCCCCGGCACATATGAAATTTCTTTCTCAGCATAAGTGCAGCCTTATTGACTACATATTGGCCTACATTCTATCCTGCTCTCATTAGTAAGCCTAGGTGGCCTAAACAACTTTTTGGCTAATAAATATTCTGCATTGCTTTCTGTTTTAAACATGTACTCAATAGCCAATCCACCTAACTCACATGTACATTTTTATAATATATTAGTGACGAGTTTGGTTCCGTTCATATCTAAAGGGGTTTATAACTTTCTATCAGTCAAGAGCAAGCACCATCAATGTTATGATAGAGAATGTATAATGGCAAAACATGCCTTGGTCTTGGTAGTTAATTCTAAAGAGAAGAAAGATAGTGGAATAGTTGCAGGCATAAGACACGATTATAAACCTTTGCTGGCTAAGAGGTTTATTAAGGGGTCTGGACCGCCCTTGGGAATGCTGCAGGGACAAATAATAGCAAAGTGTTTTGGGGACAGGTGAAAAGAAACATCAAGCCGGATTGTAAAATTGAGGTGAATAACATCTTGCAGGATGTGTGGTTTGATCACTTTCAATCAATAAACTACCTGAAAGACCAACTTGTTCCATGAGTAGAGGCGCAGGGGAGGGTGTCAGAATATATCCAATGGCCAATTGAGGAACGAGTGACCTTGATTACACCCACGGAAATTAGACATGCCATCTTTGAGCAACAGCAAGTTATTGTCATGATCTCTGCTTCCAAAAGGTCAGGGTTTTCCCAACTCCCTTGGAAGCAGATCCATAACCCAGGTTCCGAGTGCTAACCAGTCCCAATTGGGACCTTTTGGACCCAGTCCTGGCGCCAGTGGCACCAGGCTCATAAATATGCCCAGTCCCAGCGCTGGAAGCGCCAGGCTCATAATGCTTGGGTGGACTTACCTGCAGCAGACCATGCTGCTTACTTGCCTGCCAGTTGAGCCTCTGATCCTCTTCTGTTTGGAACTACTTTTCCTGTTGGGTGGGGCAGGAGCCACTCCCTAGGTTCAGAACACTGGAACTCTTCTGGAAAGCAGGAACTCTTTTCTTACCTAGGCGTGGCTGTGGAAGGAGACACCTAAGCACTACAGGAGGCTATTTAAACCACACCCGATGGATGAATCTTGCTTTGCGTTATTCTGCATCCTCTGCAGCAGAACGCTCATCGTGTCTTCTGCATCTGATCCTGGGCCTAAGGAAAAAGGCTTACCATCCTGAATCCAGTCTTCAGCAACACCTATAAAGACAAGAAAGAACAGGTTAGCATTACGGTCTTCAGTGACAGCGCTTCACTTACCTGGTCCATCGGCTGTCACCAACGCCTCGCACTGCATTCCGGCATCTGAAAGACAAAAGCTTACCAACTCTTTGCACGCTCCGGAGGCCTTCGGCGCTGCAT
Organism: Ambystoma mexicanum; assembly: GCF_040938575.1. Lineage (NCBI taxonomy): Eukaryota > Metazoa > Chordata > Amphibia > Caudata > Ambystomatidae > Ambystoma > Ambystoma mexicanum. The sequence goes on along the minus strand of NC_090937.1, from coordinate 582,597,480 downwards.
CCCGCATCTGAAAGACAAAACAAGGTGCGTTTAAAGACATTGGGGAACTTTAATACTCACGTGCCATTACTCCTTTCCACATCTAACCCAGTGGGTATTCCGGCACCCTGCAGCCGCTCCGAACTTGTACCTGCAAAATAAAACGACAGTTAGAGCGCATCGTGAAGCAGGCAACAAGCGCTTACTTACGTGCTTCCAGGCGCTTCTATTCATCACACGGGCTCCATCTTCAACTCACTTCAGCCCGTCATCCGCCATCGCCGGAACCCTGCAAAACAAGAGACATCATTACTAAAGACTTTTAAAGACATTAGAATTACTCGAAACTTACCGTTCGTGCAGTAAACGACGGACAGCAGTCCTCTGAAGTCAAGAGGCCTGCTCCCCTTATCCAGTGAAGAAACTGGTTACAGCACCCTGCCCCGAGGCAGATGGAGAGCACGGCGTTCACTTACCTAAGACATCTTACCCTTCGAGTCAGACATACAGTGCACAGAGGTCCAGCCCAAAGAGCCAGCCGTGTGTTACACATCACCTTTGAAGATACGGTATACGCCCAGTCAAGACCGGCGCCTCTACGGGAATCAGGTGAGCGTTACAGTTATCCCTTCTGATCTATTCAGGGGAAAGCCTATCGTCTGGATTCTCTTCCTAACTAAAATCTTCACTGGTGCTTTTCAGAGTAATTTGCTGCCTAAAAGCCAGAGGGAGATCGAGGGAGGCAATCATCATTCCAGTTTTCAAGAAAGGTGAAAAGGTACAACCATCCAACTATAGGCCTATTTCATTCATAGATTCAATGACAAAAATGTACTCAAGGGTGATCCTACATTGGCTGGAAAACTGGGTGACTGCCTCAGGAATGCTGTCGAATGTGCAGGCAGGTTTTAGGCCAGGAGTTGCTGCAGTAGACCAGGTGATGAGATTGGATCTTATATGTTGGAATTATCTATTGTTGGGTTCACAGAAGCTTTATTTATCATATGTGGACCTACAAACTGCTTTCGATACAGTTCCAAGGGATCTCTTTTGGCGTGTCCTGGAAATGTTGGGTATTCCAACCACCCTTGGTAATCTTATCAAGACATTATATTATGACAATACAGGTGCATTGGGGGCCAAATGGTGAATGCACTGAACCGGTCTCGATAGGAAATGGGGCTGGACAGGGATGCGTTCTTGTGTCACTGCTATTCTTATTATATATTAATAGCATAGTACCTGCTTTCTAAGCTGCAGCCAAGGATGCCCCGTGTTTGGGTAGCTGAAAGTGGAGCCTTCTTCTGTTTGCTGATGATGCAGTTTTATTGTCCAAAACTGCAGGGGCTGCAGAATCAGTTGGATGTCTTTGATAAACAGTGCTCTGCAGAAAACATTCATATAAATTACTCAAAAACAAAGATATGTGCTGTGCTCTGCCCAGGAGGAAGACCCGAGTAGGGGTGAGATTCTGTCTTAACAACTATTGGCTACAGTCAGTTGAGACCTACAGTTATTTAGGGTTGATTTTCTCCAACAAATTAAAATGGCAGCCCCAATTTGAAAAAAGTGTGTAAAGCCATCTACATCAGTGTAGTCACATTCAGAAACAAGTTACTTGTTTAGAAGGTTAGTCCCTTTCTATTCCCCTGAAGATGTATCGGGCTAAAGTGATACCGGCTGTAGTGTATGGGGCTGAATTGTGGGGTTATGGTGATTGTACTTCCATTCAGACTGCTGAGAATCGATTTTTGAAACCATCACTAAATCTCCCACTAAGTGCTCCATCGATGCCAGTTATTATCTCATTGAACTGAGGTATGTTATCAAACTACAGCCGGTTTTATGTTGAGTCCGAGCACGGAATTCCGAAAATCTTGCACCCAGAGAAGGTCTCATGGAGGTTTTTCAGATTACATGTGATAGGAATCTACCATGGTTTAGGCACGCCAGAGCCATGTTAAATGACTTAGGGCTTGAGAACCTGTGGGTTAATCTCAAGAAGTATGGGGTGGCTATGAAGCTTATGTTAAGAAATGCTTTACAGCATGGGCAAGGAGTTGGTTGTTTGACTACTGGCTGAGGGGGAAATAATCAAGGGTCTATCTTTATCTCAAAAAGGAGTGGGGGTTGGAAGCATTTTTGGATTAACAGCTCCCCCGCGCCCCTACATGTTATGAGGTAAAGTTTTGTTTGGGCATTCTCCCGTTGCCAACTTTTCAGCTAAGTGGAGTAAGGGCTCCACTTCGCCCGCATGTCCTTTTTGTGCCAACAAAATTGAAGATGAAGTGAATTTTCTCCTTCTATGCTCATCCCATCGTGTTGGGAGGTCCAAATGGCTTAGGCCATTATGGCTGCATCAAAACAGTCTATCGACTCACTTGGTCATTGAAGCCTTAAAATGCATTTCATTGTTTGAAGATGTGAAATCTATCTCCCTTTTTATCAGGTCTGTTCTTATGAAAAGAAGTCTATTGAGTGATAATGCTTAACTATTTATTAAATTGAATTGGTGGATTTTAGCTATGTATAGTTGCTTGCACTAGTGATGTTTGAATTGACAGTCTTACAGGTGATTAATTAGTTAATTTGATATATATCACACAGCAACGGTAGTGGCTGTGTAGTTATGGTTAAGTGCTGTTTCCATAGGAAGAGCACTTTTTGGGTGGCTTATAACTTTGCTCCCCCTGGACAAATCCTCACCAATCTTTGCAACAACAGTGTATGGCCCACTCTGAATTATTTTGCAAAGTTTGGTGAAGTTTGGTCCAGGGGGGGCAAAGTTATAGGGGGATCCCAAAATGTATTTCTTTCCCATAGACATAATGGGAAAAAACTTTGCTCACACCTACAGCCCAAACCGCTGGACGGATTACATGGCCACGGTAGTGGCCATGTAGTTATGGTTAAGTGCTGTTTCCATAGGAAGAGCACTTTTTGTGCAGCTTATAACTCCGCTCCCTCTGGACGAATCCTCACCAAACTTTGCAAAAAAAGTATATGGGCCAGTAGACTGAATGGGGGAAAAACTTTGTGCATGGCTACAGGTGAAACCGCTGGATGAATTTTGATGAAATCTGCGGCAGGTACAGGGGCTTGGTCCACAAAGAGTGCTTTTGTACATTGTGTCACCATAAATGCAGTACTTTCCTTTATAATTATGAAAAAGTAGGCCTCAAATAATTAGTGATATCTATGTTCGCTCCACGGTCAAACTTCCCATTTCGGTCGACAAACAAGAAACCGATTGGCTAAGGGGCTGCCGTCATGACCAAGTACACACAACGTCTCTGTCCATTGGCTGCTGCGAGACGTCTTCTGTGTCAGATGGTTTGGATGCGCCCGACATCTTAGATCCACGGAACGCGGAGTAACAAACAGCGTACACATGCTTTTTTCATTACCCTATTTTGCTGTGGCACAGAGCATTGGGAAAGGTTCACACAGTAAGAAATGAGTAATCTATGCATTTGTTCCTCGGCCCTCATGATGTAATTTCTATGGACATTTTGTACGTACAGTACATGTGGGGGATAATAACGATAGCACTTCAGTCCATATAGTGGGCAGGAAATTTGTAACACTTGACTGCATGTAGTGGATAGGAAATGTGTAACTCTTGAAAGCACACGGGTATAGGTAGGCAACATTGAAATTGACAACATGCCATGACCGTATTGTTTTTCGTAATGCCTATTATTACAATCATTAGTACGCCGCCATGGGTGGCACATGCTACGGTGGTAGTGGCCAGGGGCTACTGTCTTCACATATGGGTGATTAATGCACTTGTTCTGAGGATTGGTCGTCATGATCTAATGTGTATGGATATCTTGTACGCACAGTTCACTTATACCTACTTAATGACGTATGTCCTACGGCCTCCTTGTATGCACAGAAAAGGAGGGGTTCAATAAGGGCAGTATTTGAGGCCGTGTATTGCACGTGGGAGTTGTTACATTTGTATGGACACGTCTGGTGTTAGGGAACATTGAAATTGTCTACATGCTGTGAATACATTACTGTTTCCAATGCCTATTATTATATTCATTAGTACGCTGCCATGGTTGGCACATGCTATGGTGGTTGTGGCCAGGGCCTAGAGTCTTGGATGCATGGCCGTCGGCGGAAGGCCGAAGGCCTTACTTCCAAGACTCTAGGCCCTGGCCACAACCACCGTAGCATGTGCAAACCATGCATACACCACTTGTGTTGCATTTTCATTGGCAATTTGTGGAGAGTGCATGCAGTGTTGGGTGCATGGCCGTAGGCTATGCACCCAAAAACTTTGAGGTGGTTGTGGGGACATCCTGCACTCTTGGGTGCAAGGCCGAAGGCCATGCACCCAATAATACACTTGTACATACTTACTGTTTCTCATGCCTATTATTATATTCATTAGTACGCAGCCATGGTTGCCACATGCTACGGTGGTTGTGGCCAGGGCCTAGAGTCTTGGATGCATGGCCATCGGCCGAAGGCCTTACTTCCAAGACTCTAGGCCCTGGCCACAACCACCGTAGCATGTGCCAACCATGCATACACCACTTGTGTTGCATTTTCATTGGCAAGTTGTGGCGAGTGCGTGCATTATCACAGATCGTTGAAAACAAATTCACAGGTAGAATATGCCTATGGGCATCTAAGTGTTGTAAAAATCGGCAGGAAGGCAACAAAGAAAACATTAATGGGAAAGATGAAGGAAACAGGATGTAACAACGACACAAAAGAATGGGTATCGAAAATCTGTAGGAACCAATGCACAGTTTGAATACGCCTACAGGTATCTAACTGTTGATAAAAAATGGGCAGGAAGGCAACAAACATAACATTGATCAGAAAAATCCTATCAATCCTAGATAATAACTAAATTGATTTTGGACTTCACCGATGACTTTGAATTACTGGGTCTCACTTCTTGCCTGTTTACGGATATGGAGTGTGCTTGGGCTTTTCTGGACTTTGTCACACCAGCCCCTATTGCAAGAACGAAAGGCCCTGTAGTGGCCCCTCTTGAGTCCCATGCCAACCAACTAACTCTGCAACTTGCCCCTCTTACGCTCCCCCACTGGAATCATAACACCAGGGGATTGCAATCGCATCCTGGAATTGCTGTGGCGTAACTAACCTTAAGAGTTGGCATCGCCAGGTAGACCCACAGCAAAGGATTGAGATTTTAATGTTACAAGAAAAGATGGCGCTAGAAGCTCTCGTGCTGGATGGGTATATTTGCTTCAGTGCCCCCGCACGACGTTCCTGCTTTGGACTTCCAGTTGGAGGTATTGCCATACTTATCAACGCCGCCCTTAAGGTGGCCCCACGCATTTTGGAAAAAACGGAATCATGCATTCTGGTGGAGTTAACATTTGATGACTGCAAAATCACCTCTGTATTTTTGATGTCCATATATTGGAACCCGAGTGTTGCCTCATTGGACTTGACCCTAGATGAACTGAATCGAATCTTGGGCCACGTAGCGCTTTATTGCCCTAATCACGAAATCATAATTGTGGGTGATCTAAATTCGTATTTAGAATTGGAAGGCACCTCTCGACCCTCTGCCTATTCCTCCCTTTATGTACTTCAAGCTTTCAGTAGAGGAAAGAGATGGGCCAGTTTCTTTGAAGCATGGGGAATTTATCCCATTCAAATTGCCCCTGAGACCACCAAAACTTCTTGGAAACGTGGGACCTTGTCATCTCTTATCGACTATGTGTTTGCATCAGTGGCATGCTCGGGTCTGCTTGACCCCATCACAATTCTGAGTGTAGGACTGAGTGACCATCGGATGTTGACCACTTTTCTACACTTGAGGCTTGAAGCATATGAAAACCTGGAATCTGCCGCTATGGTGGAAAGCGACAGGCACACCTTGTACGTTAGATGGAACCCCACTATCTGTCGCAAAATGGTGTTTCGTGTAAATCGAGATCTTGTTGTGTCCCATGACAAGCACTTAGCACCGTGGCACAGGGAAAGAATCACCAAATTAAATCTGAAGATGATTTGCTTGCATTTGGTGTGCCTATCTAAAGAAGGCAGTGAAAACAGGCGTCTAAAAGCTCCAAGCCCTTACCTGGCGCAGGTGGCTAAACTAAAAACTCAAAAAAATAGCGAGTTGCGGAACTTAAAAGGTAACTCTCTGAGCGTACCAAACTTGAAAAGAGAAAAAAACTTTATTGTGGCACAATTCAAGTCAAAGCTGAAGCTCCTGCGCTACGCTGCCTACAACCTTGCCAATCAACAAATGGTTGAACTGTTATGCACGAAAAATATGAGGTAGCAATTGTCTATTTTACGAAACCCTCTGGGCAAGGCCGACAACCGCATGATGGCGTCCATTTCGGGCACTGAATGGCGGTATTTCTTCCTTAAGAAATATAATTTACCGGAAAAACATTGAAGGTTGGAGTGTCTGAAATTACAGTTGGAATTACCTTCCGTTTGTCCCTGGGAAACCAAGGACATCGTCTGGGCAATCTCATCCTTGAAGTTTTCAAAAGCGGCTGGGCCCGACGGGCTGCCGCATTGTGTATACAAGGATGATCCCGAGTTTTGGGCCAGGTACTTGCTCCCGTGGTATCAGTCAATATACCAATCGCGGAAAATTCCTCCCTCCTGGCTTTCGGCAATTGTAATCCCAATTCACAAAAAGGGTGCTTTAAATGCCCCGACAAACTTTAGGCCAATAGCGTTAATTGACATCTCAGCAAAAATGTTTGCACGGCTGATTTTGTGTGAATTGGAATCTTATGTTAACACTGCCAACATTCTTTCAAAAGTCCAGGTCGGTTTTCGCAGAGCTATGGGCATGCAGCTCAATGCATCAATCCTTGCCCATCTATTGTCAACCTCACGCGCTCAGCCAAATTGGACGATTTACATGGCATCTTTAGATTTATCAGCAGCGTTTGATATTGTTCTGCGAAATCGTCTCTGGCAGAAGATGTCGTCCTATGGCATCCCTTCTGAGCTGGTTGCGATCATAGCGGCGCTCCATCAAAACACTTCTTATAGAGTGCGCATCAACTCAGAGGGACTTCTGTCCGACAGTATTCCGACAAGAATTGGCGTGAAGCAAGGCTGCAATTTGGCAGCGATACTTCATAATCTGTATCTGGCTGACATAGAGCAGCTATAGGAGGGAACAAATACATTTGCGGTAAACCTGGGCAAGCTACGTCTCCACTGGTTGGCATTTGCCGATGACGTCATTCTATTTGACAAGGTCCCCTTCGGGCTACAAAACAAACTTAACATCTTTCATGCATATTGTACTCAGAACAATTTAACTATCAACCTAGACAAATCTCACATAATAGTCTTTTCACCCAAGAAGAAACACTTGAGATTCAAGTATCATGTCAATTCCCAACCAATTATAATGAGGGAAGAGATCATGTACCTGGGGTACCATGTGTCAAACGGCATGTCTGTCGGCAAGTGGCGTCTCGTGTTGGCGACCAAGCTTGACCAGCTGTCTGCACAAATGAGGATTATCTTCTCGAGGTACTGTAAATACTCGCTTTTGCCTCTTCTTCACTATTACACCATGAAAGTAGAGCCTATTTTACTTTACTCCTTGGACGTTTGCTTAGTATATCTGGGCCCTTTATTAAATCTCCTCCAAGGTAAGATTTGGAAAAGGGTATTAGGCCTTCCGGCCTACTTGCCTAATGCAATTCTTATACACGAACTGGGACTTTACTCTTTAGCAGATAAACATGATTGGCGTATGTTAATTTCCTTTAACAAAATGATCTTGCCCCCAGTTAACTCTTTATATGAGGACTTCAGCCTAATGATAATTGAAGAAAATCCTGCCTCTATTCTTGAATTTAAGTCACATATGTTGGCGCTTTTAAAAACTGTGAATATGACCCAGCAGGACTTTATTGACTCTCCACGAAAAGTCAAAGCTCGATTTTTTAGGAATGCATGGGCACGTAATGCAGATTTAATTTCAGGATATTCTTCGTTTCACACCTATGCCAAATTCAGGCAGGCTGCCTTGCCCCGTTTGCCCTACTTACTGTGTTTTCCTGACCATCACGCAAGAAGGACAACTATGAGATTTCGGTTGGATCTTATCCATACAGGTTCTCCCATTGGCATCTGGACAGGATATAAAGAGCTGCGGCAGTGGGATTTCTGTCGGTTTTGTGCTAGGGTGGGGGAATGCAAAACCCTGGAACACTTGTTCATGTATCGCACCCATTTCGATCTTAAAAGGCTCCATTGTTTGGGACCTTTTTTTGTTTCCAATTCAAGTAATGAGCGTCAGCTGGTTTGGTTGCGTTGTATGTGGGGTCAGTCGAACTCCATCATGCTTGCTACAGTGAGACTTGTGAACATGATTGAGAAAGTTCTCTTGCCACTAAATAATTCAATGTATATGAGGAAGGCCATAGACGCCCCACTGGTACACTTATAGAATTACTCATACCAACATATTTAACATTGGCATCAAGAGAGCGACTATTGGAAAAGGTGAAGTAACCTGTTCTTGTCTGTCGATTCCATTTGTTGCACATAGATGCCATTCGTTGTAATGTTGATACGTTTCTTTTTCCCATAATGACGTGTAAATAACAAAAAAGATAACGAATATTGTGAGTGGTACTTTAACTTGTAAAGGATACCGATGACACCTTTTATGATTTTACTGTATTATGTGTTTGTTGTATTTTAACTTCAATCTGCTAATTGCAAGCTTTGATGGTTCTACAGCTTGGATTGTATATATTAGTATTTGTGATTTGTATAAATTAGCATACTGTGATTTTTACTTTTGTAATGTGAAGAATGGTACTTATGAATTATGTTATGTATTTGGAGAGGAAAAATCTTGTAAAGGTGTAAAATTAATTTTTTGCTACCAAAAACAAAAAAAAATGTAATAAAAGAAACCTGGTTCTCCGAAGACCTCTGACCCATCGCTCATGAGGCATTCCCCCAGGCTGCACACTCATCACTCACAACAGAATTAGCAGAGCAGACAGGATTGCCATCCCCCACAAATCACCATCTCACACTCTCAGGTACAAGCCTGCAACACAGACTGCAATTCCCTCATAGTGACATTTCTCATCAACCCATCTCTTACCCACAGCTTCTTACTCTTCTAGAGACCTTACGGCTATAACCAACACTTTGCTAATGCTCTAAGTGACTCCCTGGCAACCATTCTGGTTGCCCACCCATCCCTCACCATGCTAGGAGAGCTTAACAAATGGTTTGAGGCCCCGCACAACCCCATGACACAACCAATCCTGGACAACTTGGAAGCCCTCAAGATGACTCTACTGGTATCAGGCACCACACACACTGCAGGACATACCCCAGATACAATATTCTGTTCCACCAACCTTATCTCCATGCTCCCCCAACCACCCATATGGATGGACCATGCAGCCATCTTCTCCTTGCTTTTGACTCCCATCCCTCCTAGTTGCTTCACTAACACCGGACCGTCCACCCACTTCCTACTGTGGAATAAGGCCACAGTATCTTCGGACTTGGCAGACTCCCTGCTTGTCACCCTGCCAAATCTGCCAGTCCATGGAGGTCTGCCTTCTATCAACTTCTTCAACCAAGGCTCTCCAAGGCCCTGAATTTCTCACCCCCTTCAGATCAGCCTCCTAAAGACAAGGCCCTTCCCGTAGGTGGTTCACCCCTTCTCTCAAAACCCTCAAAACACTTAACCATATCCTGGAACTCCCAAGATCTCTCTAATGCACTCTCGAACCATTCATACAACATTTTGGTAGAAATGAACTGCACCATCGATGCAAAACTAGCAGCAACCTAGCCCCAATCTCCTGCAACCCTGGCTGCCCCTTCAACCCTCTCATCTCCCATCCTATCTTCTCCTCTTTCTCTCCAATCTTTCAATCTGAATTCCTGAAGCTACTTGCTAGCAGTTGTCTGTTCAGATTTTCAACAGATCCATGTCCTCCCACCCTCTTCAAAGAAATGTTTTCTTCAATCAGGCTTATTCCCAGCAGTGTTTAAGACATCACACATCAAACTTCTCTTAAAAAAAACTCCATTAACCATGTCCTTCCAGCCAACTACTGAACTATTTCTAACAAACGCTTCTTAGTCAAACTTACTGATCGAACAGCTTACTTCCAGCTCTGTCTCTTCACCAAATCCAACCTCCTCATTGACCCCACCAATTCCGACTTCAGATCCCTCTGTAGAGCTGAACCGTCCCCAGTCTCAATCTGGCATGATCTCAAAAGCACCGCAGACACAGATGGCTGTGCCACACTTATCCTCCTCAACCTCTCAACGGCCTTTGACGCCATCGACTACAGAATCCTCACTGGCAGAGGATTCTGTGTCCTCGCTGGCAGACTCCACTTGCTCAGCATAAGGGATTTAGTGCAAATGTGGATTTTCTCATTCCTTGCCAACAGTTTACCGTCCTTTCTCCCTTAACCTTGCCACCCCGCACTGTCACCAATGGGGCCCCACACAGCACCTCCCTTTCCCCCTACTCTTCAACCTCTTACCTTGAGCCCCCTTCCTGCCCTTATTTTCTCACATAACCTAACCTGCTACAACTATGCAGAAAACACCCAGATCATCTTCAAGATATCTAACCTTGCATCCGGACTCACAGGCATCGACCAATGGATGACGGCCAACCACCTCCTCCTCAACACTGGAAAAACGGACATCATGACCTGTGGGAAACGGCTCTCTTCCCCCAACCCACCCAATGGCCATCCTGCCTAGGTCCTCTCCCTGACACATCAAATGCAGTAAAGAAACTAGGATGCACCTTGGATGCTGATTTGACACTCACGCATCACATTAACTCTGTGGCTAAATCTTGCTATCTACACCCCTGCATTCTTAGATGCATCTTCCCTTACCTCTTCTACCCTCACAGAGTTAGTTGCACTCATGGCCATCCTCCTCTCCCATCTAGACTACATCAATTCTCTTTACCTAAGCACCCCGGAACATCAACCCAGAAAGCTCCAATGGGTCCAAAACACTGCAGCTAGGCTCTTCCTGGCCCTCTGTGTTCTCCACTGGTTCCCTGTTGGGCGACAGTCCACTTTCAAAGTCACGTGCATCACCCACTGTGCCCTCCACAAAACAGGCCCAGAATACCATCAACAGAAGCTCATCAACTACCAAGCCAACAGAAACCTGCAATCAGACACTGCACTCCTCCTTGTGATCCCTCCCTTCAAATCAACAATAATAAGGGGATTCTCCTCCATCCAAGCCCCATCAATCTGGAACTCAATTCCCCTTAGCGCCTGACACATAGAGGATCACCTTGCCTTCGGAAGACCCTCAACATCTAGCTTTACCCCTGCATCCTGACAAACCCATGCCACACTTTGGGTTATTCAACCACCCCCAGTTAGGCCGGGGCAGCAATGAACCCGCAATGAAATGTACCAAGCAACAGAGAGAATTAACTCCAGCAGACCCCAGGACAGATTCCAAGCCACATCTACGAAACTAAGAAACCAGCTACGACACACTGGTACATACCACACTCCCTGCTAATGGAAACTAGCCAAAGGCAAGGCCTCCTACCCGCACGCAACTGCTATCAAACACCACTTTTAAGACGAATCGCACAACACCTCTGCCATAAGGAAGCAGATATCCCCCCCGACAGAAATGTGGTCTAGCTGGACACATAATGAGTCTCCTGCACTTGCATACTCTCCAAACAACCTCATGGCATACATCCACATGCCAGCTTGATATGGGTAGATAGTATGGACTTGGCCACCTCTACCCAACTTCCTATTGTCTAAATTGCACACACACCTTGGACTTCGGTCTATCGCGTGTGTTCACCATACAGCACTTTGAGACCAAACCAATGGGAAAAGGCACCATACAAATGACAAATGACATTACACTGAATTTACCATCCATTCGAATACACTTCCGCACTACCAAACATATTTAAAGGAACAACTTCCCACCCATACACATTCTTCAATGTATTTTACCATGTTGGGTGCCCTCATCATGCCTGACACCATCTCTGTGGGAAATTTAAGTAGCATTCCCTTATGGTCCGATTTTCATGGGCTAAATTCCCTATACTTCAGGGATGTGGTTGTTGTGCTACACTTGCGTAATGCTGCTTTGCAAATGATTATAATGAGCTAGCAAGCTATCAAGCTACAATCTCCAGCTAACATGCTGGATCCTACTCAAAATCAAAACCTGACATGATGATTGGTAAATTCTACAATCTATGAGGCAGTACCATGTATGCAAAACAAGTGTTGGCTGATTAAAATGTACTTTATGTTATATGGCATTTGTATAGCACCTACTGCCATTGGTATGGCCTCAAAGCGCAGTTGAGATAAACGCCCTTTTGAAAACTGCAGTGCGAGATATGAGAAGTCAAGGAAGGATTTCTAAAATGCTTGAGTGCAGTTTTAGCCAGCATGAGATAGGTAGGGTGTGGCTAGGTCCCTAATAACATCGCATAGATATCGGATGAGAGGATGGGTGCCTTGACAGATTGTTAGGGGAGCAGGGGTGCATTTGACTGATTATTTTGAATGGCCGGATCACATCTTTTCATGGATCTCATCTGTATTGTATTGAAGGTGGTTGTGTTAGGGTGGGTAAAGTGGAGCAGTGTCTATTGCAGGTTTATGGAGGTGCATGGAGGTGTGTGGGCCATGCCCTGTGCGGGATATAGGTATGTTTGGTTCTGGTCAAGTGCTTGACATTCAACCAAAGAAGGTTGACACATGGCCACATGCAGACTTACAGATTATCATAAGGTCTGACTGAGATACATTCTGTGGGGGCAGGCAACCTTGTCGACTCCTCAAGAGCTCCTCAGGTGCCCCTGCCTATCTGTCAGGGTAGGGTAATTGTTTACCAAGAGATTCATTTAGTCTGTGAGGATGCTGAAGGGAAGAGCCAGGTTGTGAGTGCCTTCCTGAAAGCTAGGTGATCTTCTATGCAGTGGATGGTGAATGATATTATATGATATGGCATTTATAACGCACCTATACACAAGGCACAACAAGGCAAGGGAGGGGAAACAGAGGGAAGACAGAGACAACAATCTTACTAGGCCAGGTGACATTGAGATTGCGCAAGTGCAGGGGAGGGGGAAAGGGAAAAGTGCAGGGCAAAGGGGGAAGCGCAGTGCAGTACATAGGATAACAGTAAAATAAATATAGACAATAAATAAAAGTGCGGCCAGCTGGTGGCAAATGTAAGGGTAAGTGTAGACATCAGGTGTCAAGTGCTGGTAGGGGGCTTTAGGGGTACAGAAACAGTCCCAGAGTGCAAGGGTTGCCAGGGGGGCAGTGCAGTTGTGCAACTGGCGTGGAGGGGACCTGGGCCTGAGATCAGGGGGTAGCCAGGTAACCAGTGCTGAACTGGATATCCCAGCCGCTTTGATGAGTTGCAATTACCCTGGAGATGGATGGGGATGCAGATTTTTATTTGTATATCAATAATCGAAACGACTCAGGTGATTGGCAAAACAAAGACTGTTTTAATATCAATTATCTAAAACAGTGAGCATAACAAACATCAACAAACTCGCTCGATCCTCTTACCCAAACATTCTTAGTAAAAACTGAGATATTATAAGGAAAACTTGTCATCAATGACGTTAATCTACGTATGTACTAATGTCATCCTATGTGGCAAACTACAAAAACCTACAAGTATGGGTGATTGGCTCTGAGTGGACATTTAAGTAAACAATCCTTACTAGTCTAAAAAAGTGTGAATATGTGATTGGTTACTTAACATCAGGTGGGGCAACTAATTCTTCCCCTAAAAATGACCACTGTGAACGTCACTGAATACACAAAGTCCCATTGGTTTACACAACTATAGGACCCCTAATTACACAGTCCTCTACAATTGGTTGGCACTCTAACCTCCATCAGTATTTTTCCACCTACGTCTAGCAACATGCAGTCTGGCCATCCAGGAGCTGGTGAGCTCGCCTTAGCTATTGCTTCCCACCAATTAGCATATCAATCCATCATCACCTCAGTGGTCTGCTGTCAATTAGGCCTTGAAGCTTGTCCTTGAGCTTGCTCTTAGCTCTGAGAAATGTAGGGAGTGAGAAGCACGGTCTGCCCTTGTGCGTAGGTGTGACCATTTCGTTCGTCCAACTTCATACTTCCATGTGACTAGAGACCATGGAATCGAGCGTTTTGGTGCATTTAGTACTATTTTTTAATAGACCTCTGACGTCTTCCTTGTTATGTTCATGCCTTCTGAACAGGAGTTTTGTTCTTTCATACGATTTTGCATCCAATGTCAGTTTGCTCCAGTTTGATAAGACCTTGGCTTCTGAGATTCACTTTGTAATTCAATTTGCTAATTATAAAGCCAGCCTTAAGATCACTTTGTCTGCTTGCATTTCTATTGCATCTGTACACGTGTAAAATGATTTAATGTCTTCATCTGTTTCTGTGGCATAAGCTTCTTCACCTTGATCCCAAGATATCACTTATCTTTAATACTTTCTTGATGCCTTATAGAATATCTGCATTCTCTGGTTTCTGCATCTCTTCTATGTACTTCATCTCAGCTCTGCATGATGTGTACTGGCGATGGTTAGTGATGTTACCATTCGTCAATGCTGTTTGTTCTGCTTCTTCATGGATTTCTTTCAAATTACCATTATATTTTCTTGTATGTAGGTATGGGTTTCTCAATGGGTACCTTGCCTCCCAAATTCTCTTAAGTATTGGTACTTTTACTGGTACTGCACAGAGTCCATATCTGCCCTTTGTTGATTCAACTGTTCTGTGTATGTCACATACTCTGGTTTCCAGTATACAGGTAAAAGGGGCGGAATGGTTGAGGTAGGAGTACTTGGCTCCTCCTCTACACTCCCCCATCTGGGCGAATTATCGACCATTCTTTCAACATCCTTCACATCCAGATATTTAGGTCTGAAGAAAAGCTCATTTGGGACCCATATCTTTATGACTCCCTTCAAGCATCCAGCTGATTTAACATGCTCATCTTTGTTCCATGTCGTAAGACTACATTTTCCACTTGGAGTGCAATAGATCCATCTTCCCACATACTTCTTGTGATTCTTTGGATAGAAGAACTTCGTTCCCTCAGGTGCATGGATACTGGCCCTTACAAAGTCTCTGATTTCTTCATCTGTCAGTCTCTAGCTTTCCATCCTGATTTGACATCGTTCATGATCTTCATCCATATGGCTTTCTTTGCTGTCTTCTTACCTTGTGAGATTATTATCTTGATCACACAAAATCCTAGCAACACCAACACGATCACTGCTCCAAGAACTTGAACAAGTCTGCCATCCTTTGTGGAATCCAAAAGAAGAGCGATCCAAACCAGCTGTCATCAGCAATATCTTCTACTTCGTCTATCATCTGACCATGGAGTTTCGTCAGCATGTCTATGGCCTCTGTCAAGGTGCCATTCTCGTCATCATGAGAAGGAATAAATGTGCAACATGATTCTCCGATTTTTGCACAAACACCTCCATCCATTGCTGTAATCATATCCAAAACATATCTGTTCCGAAGAGTCATCATTTTTATGGCTCTCATCTCTTCTCTGATAGTATAGAATCCCTTTATAGTTGTGTTAATTGTCTGCAGCAGTTTCCATCTGGTGATATGAATCCATTTTGTATTTGCTCCAACCTGGATTCTCGGCATGAAGATCAACGTGAACACTGACGAGGTCTGGCTGAACAGCCTGTGTTCATAAGGAATAAAGTCAAAAGCGTCTATTGATTTGGCTGCAAAATATTTCTCTCTCTTCATCCTCTTTATTAGTTCCACAGATCTCTTCCTCCTCAGGTAAGCATCTGCCTTTGGAAAACTGTTGAGGCTCAGATCACTCATTGGAATCACCAATGCTGGAACCAATGTCATATCACTCCGCAATCCTTGGGTAACTTCACATATGCCTTGGATACACAACCCCAATAATGATCCATGATCACTGCTGTCCCAATTTTCATTCCTGGTGCTTTGAATATTCTCCCACAATTGTGGTTCTCTCCCACTTTTCTTGTGCCATTGTTTCTGAAATACGTTTGCACTCTCCAAAGGCACAATCTGCAAGGGTCCTCCTGTAACGCTCACCTGATTCCCGTAGAGGCGCCGGTCTTGACTGGGCGTATACCGTATCTTCAAAGGTGATGTGTAACACACGGCTGGCTCTTTGGGCTGGACCTCTGTGCACTGTATGTCTGACTCGAAGGGTAAGATGTCTGCAGATAGAAAATATGGGATTAATGAACTGGGTTATTGAATGTCTCTCTCTTCTTCCCTTTCTCTTCTCCTGTAGAACCCCAAAGGTTAACGCTCTCACCTTAGGTAAGTGAACGCCGTGCTCTCCATCTGCCTCGGGGCAGGGTGCTGTAACCAGTTTCTTCACTGGATAAGGGGAGCAGGCCTCTTGACTTCAGAGGACTGCTGTCCGTCGTTTACTGCACGAACGGTAAGTTTCGAGTAATTCTAATGTCTTTAAAAGTCTTTAGTAATGATGTCTCTTGTTTTGCAGGGTTCCGGCGATGGCGGATGACGGGCTGAAGTGAGTTGAAGATGGAGCCCGTGTGATGAATAGAAGCGCCTGGAAGGACGTAAGTAAGCGCTTGTTGCCTGCTTCACGATGCGCTCTAACTGTCGTTTTATTTTGCAGGTACAAGTTCGGAGCGGCTGCAGGGTGCCGGAATACCCACTGGGTTAGATGTGGAAAGGAGTAATGGCACGTGAGTATTAAAGTTCCCCAATGTCTTTAAACGCACCTTGTTTTGTCTTTCAGATGCGGGATGCAGCGCCGAAGGCCTCCGGAGCGTGCGAAGAGTTGCTAAGCTTTTGTCTTTCAGATGCCGGAATGCAGTGCGAAGACCTCCGGAGCGCACGAAGAGTAGGTAAGCCTTTGTCTTTCAGATGCCGGAATGCAGCGCGAGGCGTTGGTGACAGCCGATGGACCAGGTAAGTGAAGCGCTGTCACTGAAGACCGTAATGCTAACCTGTTCTTACTTGTCTTTATAGGTGTTGCTGAAGACTGGATTCAGGATGGTAAGCCTTTTTCCTTAGGCCCAGGATCAGATGCAGAAGACACGATATGCGTTCTGCTGCAGAGGATGCAGAATAACGCAAAGCAAGATTCATCCATCGGGTGTGGTTTAAATAGCCTCCTGTAGTGCTTAGGTCCCTCCTTCCACAGCCACGCCTAGGTAAGAAAAGAGTTCCTGCTATCCAGAAGAGTTCCAGTGTTCTGAACCTAGGGAGTGGCTCCTGCCCCACCCAACAGGAAAAGTAGTTCCAAACAGAAGAGAATCAGAGGCTCAACTGGCAGGCAAGTAAGGAGCATGGTCTGCTGTAGGTAAGTCCACCCAAGCATTATGAGCCCGGCGCTTCCAGCGCTGGGACTGGGCATATTTATGAGCCTGGTGCCACTGGCGCCAGGACTGGGTCCAAAAGGTCCCAATTGGGACTGGTTGGCACTCGGAACCTGGGTTATGGATCTGCTTCCAAGGGAGTTGGGAAAACCCTGACCTTTTGGAAGCAGAGATCATGACAGTACCCCCCCTCAAGGCCCCTTCCAAACCGGGCTTCTCCGGGGGTTTTGGCTTGTCAGGAAATGTTCGGTGAAATCTTTTGATTAGGCGAGGAGCGTGGACATATTCAGCAGGTTCCCAGGATCTCTCTTGGGGGCCGTAGCCTTTCCAGTCAATTAGGTAAAATAGTTTAGATTTGGAGATCTTGGAGTCCGGAATGCTTTTGACTTCAAACTCGAGTTCTCCATCAACTAGGATGGGTTTTGGAGATTTAGTTAGTCGGGTTTGAGGTTGCACGGGTTTTAATAGAGAGACGTGGAAGACCGGATGTATCTTCATGTGCGGGGGCAAGTCCAACTTGACCGCTACTGAGTTTACTATGGTAGTGATGGAATAGGGACCAAGGTATCTTGGGTTGAATGTGCGTGGCCCTTTTAGAGGTAGATATTTGGTGGATAACCAGACTTGATCCCCTACTTGATATTGAGGGGCTTCCTTCTGATGTTGATCTGCTCCTTTCTTGTATTGTTCTTTAGCCCTTTGAAGGTGAGAAACAGCTTCCTTAAAGGCTTGGGTGATTGTAGAATGCAGGTAGTCTACTGCTGGTGTTTCAAGATCTTGGAGGGGATCCAACTCCGAGGTTCGAGGGTGACTGCCGTATAAAAGAAAAAACGGGGTTTTCCCAGTTCCCGAATGGACAGAGTTATTGTAGGCATATTCGGCTATCCAAAGGATGTCTTTCCAAGTTTTTTCAGTTTGTTGCAGCATGCATCGTAAATACTGTTCCAGAGTTTAATTGGTCCTCTCGGTTTGTCCGTCGGTCTGAGGGTGGTGACTGGTCGATAGTCTCACATCAATTTGAGCCGACCGACAGCAACTTCGCCAAAAATGAGAAATAAATTGACTACCTCGATCCGAAATTAGAACCGAAGGAAAACCGTGCAGTCGGACGATGTTTTCGAGAAATTCTCGGGCCAGAGTTGCTGCTGTTGGCAAGCCTTTGAGCGGAATGAAATGCGCCATCTTGGAGAATAAGTCCACGATTACTAGAATCGTATTGTATCCGGAGCATGGAGGTAGATCGGTGATGAAGTCCATAGAAAGCGTATGCCAAGGGCGAGGTGGGATGTCAATAGGGCGTAAGAGGCCTGCTGGTCTTTCCTTTTGACTCTTGTTTTGGGCGCATACTCCACAGGACATTATAAAGTCTCTGATATCTTTTTTCCAAGACGGCCACCAGAAGTAGCGCTTGATCTTTTCTGAGGTCTTGGCCATACCGGGATGTCCTTCCATTAAAGAATCGTGATAACAAGAGATTACTTTTTTCTGTAAATCTGTGCTGGGCAGGTATAATCGTTCTTGGAAATACAATAAGTTGTCCTTTACTGCAAAGTCCTTTCCCTGCAGATGCCAATTCTGTATGTCTGCTGGAGTTACAAGTTGCCTGGCTTGATCCTTAACTTCCTCTATGGATTGTGTGGCGATTACACCCAGAATTCTTTGTTCGGGAATGATTGGTACAGGTTTAGGGTTGATCAAGTGTTCTTCCACTCCCATCCGAGAAAGGGCATCAGCTTTACCGTTTTTTGTACCAGGTCGATACGTAATTATGAAGTCAAACTCGGCAAAGAATAATGCCCAACGGAGTTGTCTAGAGGATTGGGCTTTTGCGGTTTTCTTTAACAAGGCAGTGATGGGCTGGACTATTCGAGAAAATTCGGGGATAAACCTGCGGTAAAAGTTAGCGAAGCCTAACATGCTTTGCACACCTTTTACGGAGGATGGTGATGGCCATTTGAGAACTGCATCGACCTTCTTTGAATCCATACGCACTCCGCTAGGTGATAATATGAATCCCAAGAATTCAACTTCAGTCACGTTGAAAACACATTTTTCCAACTTAGCGAAAAGTTTGTGTTGACGCAATCTTTCGAGGACCATTTTCACGTGTTTCCGATGTTCAGATTCCGATGAAGAATAAACGAGGACGTCGTCAATGTAAACAACAACACACACATCTATGAGCTCTCTGAGGACATCGTTCATAAAATATTGAAAGGCGGCCGGGGCATTGCAAAGTCCGAAGGGCATGACCTGATGTTCAAATAGCCCATATTTGGTGCGGAAGGCCGTCTTCCATTCATCGCCCTCTTTTACTCGTACCAAGTGGTAGGCTCCTCTAAGATCCAGCTTTGTATATATGCATGCTTTTCTCACTTGGTCCAGGAGTTCAGGGATCAAAGGTAACGGATATCTATTCTTGACGGTGATCTGGTTCAGGGAGCGATAATCTATACAAGTTCTAAGGTCTCCTTCCTTTTTTGGAACGAAGAACAAAGCTGAAGAAGCAGGGGACTTGGAAGGACGAATAAACCCATTTGCCAGGTATTGATCCAGGTATTGTCGAAGGTGAAGGTTCTCAGGCTCGGTGAGGGCATAAATTCTACTACAAGGAGGAGTAGATCCAGGTATCAGGTCTATCTGGCAGTCATAAGACCTATGAGGAGGTAGAGAGTTAGCCTGATCCTTCCGGAAAACATCTTGGTATTCTAGGTATTCGGGAGGTAACTGGGGAGTCTCTGAAGAAATTGCTGCCAGTGCAACACCAGGTGGAGGGTGACAAGTAGAGACACATTCTGGAAACTGGACCGTTCTTGCTCGCCAATCGATCAGAGGATTGTGTTTCTCTAACCAAGGTATTCCTAGAAAAATCTGAAACTGAGGAGCCTTGATCACATCGAACACGATCTTCTCATGGTGTCCATCTTGACTTACTAGCGTCACTTCTTGAGTGGTATGCGTTACTGGTCCGGAGGCTATCTCCGTTCCATCCACCGTAGTAATGACGTCCTTTACAGCCTTGGGACAAAGAGTTAGATTCATCCTCAAAACCATTTCATGATCCACATAATTGCCGATGGCACCGCTGTCGACGTAAGCTTCAATTGCATGTAATCGATCCGGATTATCAGGGCTAATGAGGACCATAGGTATCACGAAATGCAAGGTCACGGAACTGGTTTTCACGCTCGGCAAGAGGACCTCTATTCTTGTCGGGCGAGGTCGTTTCGCTGCTCAGAGTTTGTAACTTTGGTAACTGCAGCTCCTACTGCCTTCTTGGCAGGTTTCACCGGACAGTCTCGAAGAAAGTGCCCTGAGTTTCCGCAATAGAGGCATAATTGCAACTGTTTTCTCCTTTCCCGCTCCTTTTGTGTTAGAGGACCTTTCAGGCCCCCTATTTGCATGGGTTCCCCGGAGTCTACTCCTTTGGAAGGAGTTGGCGGTTTGGAAAATACTCGAGCATCAAACTTGGAACGATCGGCCTTCCTGTTCTGCAGTCTGTGATCTATTTGAACGACTAAGTGTATATAGTCCGAACAATCTTGTGGGGGATTCACTACTTGGGCTAACACATCTTTGAGCTCTCCACGTAGACCTCTATAAAACAGCGTAATCCTTTTGTCCTCAGGCCATTGAGTTTCCACTATCAGTCTGTTGAAAGACGCAATATAAGCCAAAAGGTCTTGATTACCTTGTCGCAACGAAAGAAGCTCATTGTCCAAGGCCTGCCCCTGTGAATGTCTTGCGAACAGTTTTTCCATACTGAGCTGAAAAGCTTGAAAATCATGGAGGACCGGATCATCTTGATTTACTAGAGGGATCGACCAGTCTGCCGCATTGCCACTAAGGTACGAAAGCACGAAAGCTACTTTAGCTTGATCAGTTGGAAAGGCTCCTGGCCGGCATAAGAAATGCAACCGGCACTGATTGATAAATACTGCAAACCTCTTTGGGTCACCAGAAAATCGTTCGGGCGGAGCCAGAGGTACATTCCCAGGTAGGTTGATCTGCACTGGATTCATAGAGGATGTAGAAGGAAGATTTCCCCCAGATGCGGGTAACGGGGTCTGTCCGGCTTGTGACTGTAGCAATTGTCTAGCGAGATCATCTGTTCGCTCCTTGGAAATAATCAGTTCCCTTCTTAGAGCGTTCGTTTCCTGACGGGCTGCATGCACTTCTGCCCTTAGTTCCCCAAGTAACTGGGCTAGCTGGTCGGTATCCGAGGTTTCCATAGCGCCTGGACGGGAGTTTTGCGGTAGGCTTTGCGTTCTGTAACGCTCACCTGATTCCCGTAGAGGCGCCGGTCTTGACTGGGCGTATACCGTATCTTCAAAGGTGATGTGTAACACACGGCTGGCTCTTTGGGCTGGACCTCTGTGCACTGTATGTCTGACTCGAAGGGTAAGATGTCTGCAGATAGAAAATATGGGATTAATGAACTGGGTTATTGAATGTCTCTCTCTTCTTCCCTTTCTCTTCTCCTGTAGAACCCCAAAGGTTAACGCTCTCACCTTAGGTAAGTGAACGCCGTGCTCTCCATCTGCCTCGGGGCAGGGTGCTGTAACCAGTTTCTTCACTGGATAAGGGGAGCAGGCCTCTTGACTTCAGAGGACTGCTGTCCGTCGTTTACTGCACGAACGGTAAGTTTCGAGTAATTCTAATGTCTTTAAAAGTCTTTAGTAATGATGTCTCTTGTTTTGCAGGGTTCCGGCGATGGCGGATGACGGGCTGAAGTGAGTTGAAGATGGAGCCCGTGTGATGAATAGAAGTGCCTGGAAGCACGTAAGTAAGCGCTTGTTGCCTGCTTCACGATGCGCTCTAACTGTCGTTTTATTTTGCAGGTACAAGTTCGGAGCGGCTGCAGGGTGCCGGAATACCCACTGGGTTAGATGTGGAAAGGAGTAATGGCACGTGAGTATTAAAGTTCCCCAATGTCTTTAAACGCACCTTGTTTTGTCTTTCAGATGCGGGATGCAGTGCGAAGACCTCCGGAGCGCACGAAGTGTAGGTAAGCCTTTGTCTTTCAGATGCCGGAATGCAGCGCGAGGCGTTGGTGACAGCCGATGGACCAGGTAAGTGAAGCACTGTCACTGAAGACCGTAATGCTAACCTGTTCTTTCTTGTCTTTATAGGTGTTGCTGAAGACTGGATTCAGGATGGTAAGCCTTTTTCCTTAGGCCCAGGATCAGATGCAGAAGACACAATGAGCGTTCTGCTGCAGAGGATGCAGAATAACGCAAAGCAAGATTCATCCATCGGGTGTGGTTTAAATAGCCTCCTGTAGTGCTTAGGTGTCTCCTTCCACAGCCACGCCTAGGTAAGAAAAGAGTTCCTGCTTTCCAGAAGAGTTCCAGTGTTCTGAACCTAGGGAGTGGCTCCTGCCCCACCCAACAGGAAAAGTAGTTCCAAACAGAAGAGAATCAGAGGCTCAACTGGCAGGCAAGTAAGCAGCATGAATACAAAAAATTGTGGGATCGCTAACAAGTTGTGTGCGCTCTTTTCCACTCTCAAATTTCAAACAAAATATATATAATAAAAATACGAAGGGGTCGGCAGCAAGTGATATTACTCCCTCAAACTTCCCACAAAGTTTGTACAAAGTAGACAAAAAAAATTCAAAGTTCGGGAGGATATCTCGCGCTCACACCAACAACTTCTTGTAAACCCTATTATCACTAGTGCTACAATTCTTCTGAATAGGTACAAAAAATTCCTCAAGTTGCATAACAGTTGTCAAATATATTATTTAATTTTGACTTTCAAAGTGTAGAACAGCCGACACGTGTTTCGACCTTTGGTCGTTATCAAGGCCTCTCTATATCAATAGATTGTATCTTCTATCTTTGTATAGTAGACCCTGAAAGTCTATGTTGCTAACATGCCATATGTTCCAATGGTCTTAACATTCCAAAAAAAATTTTTTTTATCCAATATTGGCTTTCTCCTATACATGGGCTGGATCCCCGAACTTCAATATACTAAGTAAGCAGCATGGTCTGCTGCAGGTAAGTCCACCCAAGCATTATGAGCCCGGCGCTTCCAGCGCTGGGACTGGGCATATTTATGAGCCTGGTGCCACTGGCGCCAGGACTGAGTCCAAAAGGTCCCAATTGGGACTGGTTGGCACTCGGAACCTGGGTTATGGATCTGCTTCCAGGGAGTTGGGAAAACCCTGACCTTTTGGAAGCAGAGATCATGACACCTCCTCTGTCTTCAACCCATGTCAGTAGCTTAGCAAGTTTTGACCATAGAGGCTTACACAACATCTGTGCATTCTCAATAGTTGGTTGGTAGTGACTCATTATCACCCAGTCTGTGCAGATCACTACACCTTCCTCCCAGCCATCTGGTGACAGCACAGCTCCCCAAATATGCATCTGGACTCTGTTCTTCCATTGACGAATATCTTCTGAACTGTTTCCTGGAACTTACAGTTTTTTATTTACTTCCCATCTGATTCCAGCTCCTTTTTCACCAGGTTTTTCGTATCTGATCACATGATTCTTAGTATGGGCTCTGTTTCTTGTCTTTGTGTCTTGGATATAGTCATCTTCATCTGGATATGTCCATTCAGTTGCCCATTTGAGGTAGGCTGTTCCACCCAAGAACTGGCCTCTCATACTACAGAATGCTAGGTGTAATTTGCAGTGTGAAGTTAGAACATCTATTTCAATGGCTATAAAGATCTTAGATTTCCCCATACTGTATGGCAGGAGTACACAAATGAAGCATTCCTCCTTCGAAGTTCTTCTTCCTATTTCTTACATATGCTGATACCATATGTTATTTCCCAGGTGAGCTGTGCTGTGCAGGTAATCATTTAATTTGAAATCATCCTCTTTGGTGTTTCTTTTAGGTCTCATCCTCTTCATATGACCTTCTATGATCATATCATGAAGTGTGTTAGCATAGCTCCTTCTGACTGGATCAATTACAGGAACATCTATCAGTGTTCCTTGAGTAGGAGAAAGTTCAGCAAGTTTCATCCTCTCAACATACCATTTAGGCATGAAAATGTCTCACAAATACTCCATATCTGACTGTCTTTTAGGGATCATCTTTGGGTCATTCATCACCGGAGCAGGTGTGCTTGCAGGCATTTCTTGTATAGGCTCACTGTCTAACAACCTCTTGTGCTGCCTGTCTTGCCAAGCCTGTTTCTTGTGTCCAAACAGAGTTTCTAAGACACTTTTTGCATGTGAACGATTATTAGTGACACTTATTTCAAGTGCAGGCTACATAGGGTCTTGCCTGCCTAGTAGTTGCCACGATTACACCTTCCTTCTGCTCAGGAAGATACACAGGAGCCCTAGCTCCATGTACATCAAGGTAGTACGATGTCCGTACTGTAGGTGAAAGCAATATGATTATGAACACAATGCAAGCATAAATAACACAGAGGTATGTTAATTTACAGCATCTACTTTGTGGACAACGTGGACGTCTCTCTGCATCTGGCATTATTATATTACTGCTGATACTACCCATTTTTATTGCCTAAGGAAGGAAAAAGTTATCTTTAATACGACAGCATCATGTAATGCTTCTGGAAGCTGCTGTCTTGACTTATCAATGTAGTCCTCGATCTGCTGTCTGCTTTCTGGATGACAAGAACAAACTCTCAATGTCTCCCTGGAACCAGTCTTTAGTCAGACGAAATGTGAATGCCTCTCCAGCAAGAAGAAAACAGCTCTCAGTATGTCTAGACAGTTTCAACGGCATACACTAGTTCTCAGTCTACTCCTTGAATGTGACTTAAACCAGACGACATGCCGAATTTCTTTCAGCATGAAACAAAAGGTTTGTCTGACCAGCAACCTCTCGATCTGCCCCTCGAAGGAAAGTTTCACTCTGATCTCAGATTTCTTGCAAAATAGATGTTCACTTGCAGTATGACGCCTCTCAAGATTTTGTTTAGTGTTGCACTGTTTCTCAGATCCCTTAGGAATGTGTGCACATCAGTATGTCTTCCAACAAGATGCAGGTATTCTTCAATCGGATAAGGAAAAACTGCACCTACTAGTCTATGAGCATCATAAGCAAATAGGGGCATTTGTCCTTTCCCCAGTATACTCTGGAAATTGTAGAATCTGTTCAATAATTGCTGTGAGCAACCTTCTTACTATTGGACCATTCTTAGGATCTTGCAGAAAAGTATAAACACTAGTAGTTCTCCCCACAATAGCCGGATACGGGCGCAGAATGAAGAGAAAAATATGATCCTTGAGACGTTGTCATTGGGAATCACCATGGGCAAATCCAAACAGGAACTCAGTAAGGAATGAGTCAGGGTACTGCACCCTCTTCCAATTATCGAAAATGAACTCAGAATTTGGTATATTTCTCTTCTTATCAAGGCTTAGAGCATGCCTCAGTGCAGAGTTAATAATGTTTCTGTGGCTTTAAGAAAAAAAGATTTTTCTTTCACCCTGAAATGACAGCACAGAGTGTTCGCATCAGCTTCCCTTAACCCTTTCAGAGATGGCTAAAAGAGTGTCCCGAACCAAGCCTTAGTCCAATGAAATCTTTGCTTTTTTACTCGACACCCTCTGCATGCTTCTTCCTCGTCAAAGACCTTGGCTGCATTTGCTCAGGTTCTTCCCCGATGCTGGCTTCTGTTGGGGGTGGGGGCAGAGGGATTTCTCCAGTATAAATGTTGACATTGCCAAAGAAAGTCCAAGCATGTCTGCCTTGCACTCTGACAGCAGATGGCGTGACGTCTTCCACAATGAAAGGGCCGTTAAATCTTGGCTTGTGTGACTTCAGTTCTTGAACACTACTTGTTGAAGCATCTCCTTCTGTGTTCTGTACTGCCCCAAACCCTTTTCGCCATAGCTGACCTGAAACGACAGAGATACTTGAAGTCATACACATAAGATACTCACGTAGCTCTATTCCTAAAGGTTCTACAGTTGGCTGAGCATCACATCTAACTCTGGATGGAGGCATGAGGGGTGTCCTCATCCATCTCCCTGTCACTATCACATGGGGGTTAGATGGTGGTCTGAACCTGGTTGGTTCCGCAATGCATTTAATGCCAGAGATAGGCAATGCAACCACCCTTTCTTCAAAGTAAGCTTCAACTTGGCTATTCTTTCTTTAAGCATGCTGTTGAGCCGTTCACAGATCCCATTTCCTTGTGGATGATAGGGTGAAGAGAACTTGTGCTTTATACTAAGCAACCCGCTGATCTGTTCAAATGTTTGATTCACAAAATGCAGGCTGTTGTCTGACCTCATTACTTCACATACTCCCCTTCTGGGAAATACTGCCCACACTAAGAATTTGTTGGCACAGGTAGAGTCTGGGTGTGTACATGGACCAGCCTCAATCCATCTTGAGAAAGGATAAACTACAACAATCATGTATATATACCCATTGCTTACTTACAGCATGTCGACATAGTAGGTCTCAGAATAACTCACCCTAACTGTGCGCACTGTATGCCCAGCTGTATATCTTTGTCACACGATGCAGTTCACCACATAGAAAGCAACATGCTCTAATAAATTTGGTACAAACCAATCCTCTGCAATAGTTGCAGCGAGGTTCTATCTAGTTGTGTGCGCAGGGTAGTGTAGCTGTTCCAGCACCACCCTTAATAAGGCTACATGCATTATCGGTTTACCAGTGCTGTCTTGTTGCCACAATGCTTCAGAGGGGTTTAAAGAACACCCTCTTTGCGTCCATAAATCCTTTTCATCTAGAGGTGCTTCCCCCTGAATTTCCATCAACTGCCTTCTAGACAAATCACTATGGCCCTCATCACGACCCTGGCGGAAATCGAAAAACGATGGCGGAAATGCAATACCGCCATCGAATAGCGCTCGGTGCGACTATGACCCGTCACCGCAAAGTACGATGCCATTAGCGACACCGTAGTGAACGCCAACGCTAACTGCACCAAGTACACGCACGCGCGCCATGCCAAACCGTAAATACCACCATGGCGCAACGGTACGCGAATTCCGACCCTAGCGGACATGTACCTAACGCCATCAAGCACGGCGGAAAGTACCATTCCGCCATGGTGAGAAGTACGGCATTGCGAATCAACCGTAAACGGCCCCACTGAGTGCCTGTACACCGCTCCCTGGCCACATTGTACAACTCCCCGTAGGTGCAATGAAGTCACAATGCAACCAGTGAAATGTACAAGTCACCCATGCATGCCAACGAACAAAAGAATCTCAAGAGGGGCCAATGGGAGCTGCAGGGCACAGATGACACGAATACAGAAGCCATTCCAATGGACATGACCTCAGTCTCCCACCAAGAAACGCACGCAAACACAGGCACCTGTGACCAGCAATATTCCGAAAATCACATCATTCCACCAGTCCACCTGGCTGACCGGCATCTGTTACACAAAACCTAATCCCCCGCCCCTGAGCATGACATCATTCAAACAGTCACATTGGCAGCCCTCATCCCTGACCTCACTGGGCTTCGTAGGCAAACGCGCCCAGCACAGTACCACGCAACTATACTCCGAAGCTGGAACCCAATGCAGATCTCCTCACAATACATCGCTCCCCAAATAGGAATATGCCACATCACTTGCAAAGAAGAACGCTACACGGCCCATATCAGAATAGAAATTTAATGCACAACAAATTCACCAAGCCCATACAGCCATTAGGCCATGAACTCCAAAACACATTTCACCATTGTGGGCTGCATCCGCAAGAAATGACCAGCTACTTCTTGTGTGACGCCCTGTTCCTTCATGGTACACAGGGCCACATTCTCGTACGAAAAGGCAACATGGAAGAGCACAGAACCGCAGGGCCGTCCCAATGGGGAGGCACTAGTCCAGCTGAAAGGCCGAAAAGTTGCTCCGAGCCACTAGTACTGCGTAAGGGCATGTGGCCCATTGGCGATCGTCCCATAAGATCGTAATGCTGCTCCACTGATTTACACGAAGCAGCAGGTGTCGGGAGTAAAAGCCATCTGCAGGAGTGGCATACAGATGGCAGTGGCAAAAGGGGAGGAGATACCTGTCAACCAAAAGAAAAGAAAAAGAATAGAATGGCCATCAGAACTACATTCGAACAACTCACTTCAATGATCACACTAAATCCACAGCCATATGCATGCTAGCCCACTCCAAAGGATCATCACCACCCAAAAACCACTTGCGACTCATAACTATCTATATCGAGGTGAAAACACCATCACAAACGAGTGTACCTGTGCATGCGTCTGTGAAAACAGAATCCATCAGATGGGATTGGTAACGTGCATGGACACAAGTGTCTGAAGGCGCGTCGAGACAGGGAGGGCTCAACAAGGCCAGATAGACGATGGTCCCACTATGGCAGCCCTGCATCACATAGCGCAGGGGAGGCGGACAGATTCCAAGAAGCCCTGTACATGGCAAACACTGTATCAAATCATCTGTCCATGCATCCATTCATCATTCCCTCATCCCGTAATGATAACGCCTGTTTCCATACTCACATAACATGTGAGAATTCCATTGAGTCTGTGCGTTATGCAGCCTGCAAAATCCACTGTGCCCCAGCCCGTAATTCCAGTGTTGTGAAGTAACATGTATTTGGGAACGTCCGGCCTCATCGTCCACTTCGCTATTGCGCATCCCAAACTATTCATATCAATAATTGCAACCTCGCCATGGCCCCTGTCCCAAGGACATTGAACAATAGAACGTTATATTTGCAGTCAGACCTGTGGGCATCTCCTCGCCGCCAGCTGATAACCGAAAGCGCCGCCCTTCGAATTCCTCATTTGCAACATCACGTCGAAAAGGCATCTGTGGCCGCTTGAAATCACAAATTAATCCATCTAGTGCGGCTGTGTGTGAAAATGGCAACTGCCTTCACTCACAAATGGGATGCCCCGCCCGTCGTTGCAACTCGGTACAGTGATGCATGAGGGTCCACCGTTACTCGAGTACTACGTTCCACTGACCCTTCACAAGTCTGTTCGCGACTGCTAAGATAGTATGTGAAACAATGGGACCATAGCCGAATGAACATATCAACCAATGTTACACGGCCATCGGGTACAAATACATGATTGTAATAGCAAGATGCCATTCCTCGAATTGCAGCGTTGTGTGCGGGACGTGCTCGGCCAAAGGGGAGAGCAGCTTGCACAGGTGGAATGAATCACCACAGGTGGAGGCCATACAGCCTGAAAACACATAAATAGCACACCCAGTCTCCTCCCACAACCACACCCACTCCGAAATGCTACCGGCAGGACTCGCGATGTTGGCCCTGGGGGACCTGATAGCACTGCAAGTACTCCAACACCAAGAAGAAGACGAACACCAACTACAACCGGCCGCACGGAGGAGACGCAGGAGGAGGAGGAGGGCAAGGCAGGGCCAGCAAGGGCCGCCAGCACAGCCACTACCACCACGCAGGCAGCCCGCAATCCCACGCCTCCGAGCACATCCGTTCAACCTCACTGATGAGCAGATCCACACCCTCTACCGTTTGGACCGGGACACCATAGCCGCCATTGTGGACATGACACAGGCTGACCTTGTCAGCATGATAGATAGCCCAACCGCCATCCCACCCCTACTGAAGGTGGTGTCTGTACTCCACTTCCTGGCCACAGGCACCTACCAGCACACAGTCGGACAGTTGCATGGCATTTCTCAGCCACTGTTCTCACGGACACTATTGCAAGTGCTCGATGCCCTCCTGCAGCACGCAGACGACTACATCTCTCTACCACGCTCGGAGCAGGAAATTACCAACACAAAAGTGGGATTCCATGCACTTGGCGGCATACCGGGTTGCCTTGGTGCCATCGACTGCACCCATGTGGAATTGGTCGTCCCACATGCCATGGAGGCCCAGTACCGCAACCGAAAACAATTTCATTCTCTGAATGTACAAATGGTGTGTGACTCCAACAGGATCATTACACATTGTTGTGCCCGATTCCCTGGATCAACCCATGATTCTATGGTCTTGAGGAACTCAACAATACCACGCTACATGGAGCGACACGCAGGGTACAGATCCTGGCTACTCGGTGAGTCTCATTTCATGCATGATGATGTGGGATATGTGATGCGGCAATGACCTGGCAGGAAGGGGGGGGGGGGTGCGTACGTAGCAATGGCATTCCACATAATTCGTTTATCGTCCACATACAGGTGATGCCGGATATCCACTGAAGAGATGGCTCCTCACACCAGTCCGGAACCCACGGGACCAGCATGAGGAGGACTACAACCATGCCCACTCACGTACCCGTGTAGTCATTGAACAGGCATTCGGCCTACTGAAGACTCGTTTCCGGTGCCTCAGCAGGTCTGGCGGGGCACTCCTGTACCGCCATGAGAAGGTTGCAAAGATGGTGATGGCATGTGTCATGCTACACAACATGTGCCTACGTAGAAATGTGCCCATGCCCCCTGACGCAGAACTGCAAGCACCTGAAGATGGTCATGATGAGGGTGGGGATGTGGCAGCACCTCAAGGAGTCCGCGAGGCACAGGAGGGCCGTGACATTCGTCAGCATCTCATTGATGCATGCTTCTAGCACTCACGCCTGGTGGCTGATACATGGACACGGGACTCGTGGCACTGTGTGTGTCTGGTACATGCACAATATGGACTGTACGCCTATGATGGCCTAGTACACAAAGAACATTGTCCACACATCTCATTGGTTGATCGTGCATTGTTTATGGCATATGTGATATCATGTTGAACACCCTATCGACCCGCCACCCAAGTGAGCCCAACACACCCCCTCCACCCTCCTACCTCCCCCCCGAACACCAGTGTCCAAAGATGCTCATTGTCAGTGGGCAGTCGCTATTGCAAGCCCCCTCTGCGGGTATCAGGGGCACCCCTGCCTGTGGAGCGCAGGTTCCTCCCAGATCTACGTTGGGGGCTGCCCTGGACGGAACTTGCAACGGATGATGTCTCTGCCTGCTCACGTCCATGCATGTCCCTAAGGGTTTGTGAGAGCTCAGTGAGCACACGGCGCACTGCGGCAAGTTCGGCACATACGTCTTTGGACGTCGCATGCAGTTCCCCCCTCAGGCTCTCGGTGCTTCTCTCCATTTGTACTCTCAGGCTCTCGGTGCTTCTCTCCATTTCTGCCCTAAGCGTCTCAGTTGCTGTTTCTATGGCTGCCTTAGTACCCCCACATTCATCAGCATGGTCCTTGAGGAGCGTGGCCAGTTGCTGCTGTTGCACGATCACCTGGTCGAGGGACTGTTGCCTCTGCTGTGCCATGGCCATTTGTGGTGGTGTCACAGAGGGGCTGGTCACCTCATGTTGCCTTGCCACAGGGCTTGTGGGGGATGGCCAGTCGTCGTCTTGTGGGTGCCCCTGCATGGTATCCTCATGGTGTACGGGATGAAACAAACAGGGGGATTGAGACAGGTCATGGATGGATCTTACTTCGACATCCCCGTC